>NC_038249.2:10177432-11377432 GCF_000004515.6 Glycine max | reverse complement strand
CTATTGTGGCGTATCGACCCGCGGGCGAAACTATGCCACTACCACCACCATGGCCTTTGTTGCCATTTAAAGGGTCGATTGAGACCTTATTGGAAGAGGACGATGAAGAGGAAGACGAAGAGCTGGTGAGGCGTTGAACGAGGCTCATGAAGTCACTTGGTGTGGTGTGGATTACTTTCGGAGAGACGGTGTAGATGATCACCGGTTGGCGCAGCGGTGGTTGCGGTTGTGATGAAGGCGGCGCCACCGGGGGCTTCTTCTTGATCTTGTGGGAGTCCTTGTTTATCCTAAGAGGTGGAGGACGAGGGCCTTGGAGTTGTCTTTTTGGTGATCTTCCTGAGGGAATGTCTTGTGAGTTCATGATGCTAAAAGGGTTAATTAATTGAATTGTGAAATTTGTAGAAGAGGAAATGATGAAGAAGTGAATGATATTATTATAATGATGATCGACGATGATTGTGAGAAGAGCTTGCGTAAGTTTTGGAATCCAAACTTGGGGTATTATATAAGGGGCCGACGTGAAACCTAGAGAGAGCGGGTCAATTGTTTAAAATTGGAGTATTTTAATGTATGATACATTAAGTAAAATATGGCTCCTACCATGGTAAATATTTTATAGTGTATTCATACATGGGGGCGGTTTCTTGATGTTATGGTTGTCTGAATTTGTCATACGTACTCCTTTTAATTATTATTATTTTTTTAATTTTGAGTTTTTGGTTATAGGTAGGAGTTGGAAAGGGTCATGACCAAGTCAGAAAGGTACTTTGATGTATGATGTACGAGTAAATTTTCGTGTGGGTTTTCCGGATATTAGTGGATAAGTGTGTTGACAAGTAGAGACTAGGCGTCTGTATATTATGTGTACGTGCCATAGATTGCTTCCTCGGGGCATTTTATGGTCCTTGTGGGTTTGTGGGTTTTTGGTTACTTTATAGTGTATCCATTTAAGTCTTCTTTTAACGAAGTGGTATAATAGTGTAAGGTTCTTTTACCTAAAAGGCCTGCTACAAATAGTGTAAAGTTATCTTACGTTACATGAATGAAAATAATTTGATTAACGAGAGAATTTGTCTTCAATTCATATTATATGTAAAAAAAATTTAGGTGGGTGACAACCACACATACCATAAGAAAGATTAATCTTTGACTTAGTAAATTGAGAGATACGCATAATCTCTCATCCATAACCAATAAAAAAATTAAGTCTTCTTTTAGAATGGGCTTGGGTTATATCATTGGCCAACCAATATTTAAATAGACTATTCAACTCGGATTAGGATGGTGGAGACTTACTTTAAGATAATAATATTTAAATAGTATTTTTTTAATATCCCGATTGAATCATATCAAAATGAGGGTTCTTATCAACTAGGATATTAAGTGAAGTGTCATCACGTGAAGTGTCGTAATGCAATAGCTGTCGAAAAATTTAAAATCAGGGATGCTACTAATGGTATCAGAGCAAATATCTCTCCGGTACAGTGTGGTTCGAAGATGAATCGGGTAGAAGTTGGTGGACATGTAACACCCCGATCGAATCACGCTAGAATGAGAGAGATCCAGAGGTTATACAGGTATGAAACTGTGCAATTGATAATGACTTAAAAAAATTAATTGATACTACTTATATCAACAAGATACATCTACTTTTCGATTGCTCATCACTTAAGAACTTCATAGTAAAACATGTTTGATTTGGAGTAGTTATGATATTAATGACTTTCTTGAAAATTTTAAGGGAGAGCAAAACATGCTGAAAAGTCTTGTGTTCGTTTGTAGGATTATTCATTGATCCTATAAACAGGTACTTATGGAGGATTATGACCAACAAAAATGTTGACTAAAGTGTTATCGCGTGAAATATCGTAATGTGGGAACGGTACATTTGCGGCATTTTTGGATTTGGTATCCTAAATTCAATTGAGTTATTACTACTAAAAAAAAATGTTTGAAAATTGGAACATACTCTTTAACCCAATTTTTTTAGGATTTATTATTTTGATTCTTAAATTTTTTAGAATTTATGTTTTAGTTTTTGAATTTTTCATTTATATTTTTAGTATTAGAAATTTTATTTCGTTCTTATTTTTAGTCACTTAAAAAGACTATATAAGTAAGGATAAAAAAAAAGTTTAAAGACTAAAAGTAAAAACGAAAAAATATTAAACGACTAAAAATAGATAAAAAGAAGTTAAACGATTAAAAATAAAATTTTAAAAAGTGTAAGGATTAAAAAAAAAGTAAACTCTTCTTTTAAATATTAATCTTTTTAAAACTGGATTATCATCAAACTAATGAATTTAATGTTTAATGATTCATTCTTAGTTGAACTAATTAAAATAAAATAATACTATTTTTTAAATATTTAATATTATATAATAAGCAATATTAAGCAGAAAATTAATTAACATAATATTCATAAATTCATAATATTATATAAAAGTTAAAGTTCACCTAAAAATATCATAAAAAATTTGTATTTATTAACTAAAATTTATTAGAAATCATATTTTTTTAATCTTAGACTTTATCTTTTATTTTTGTAAATTTAATAAATTTTAACAAATACTAAAGAGGGTTAATGTTTATGTACTGAGGGTGTAATTCATAAATTCATAATATTATATAAAAGTTAAAGTTCACCTAAAAATATCATAAAAAATTTGTATTTATTAACTAAAATTTATTAGAAATCATATTTTTTTAATCTTAAACTTTATCTTTTATTTTTGTAAATTTAATAAATTTTAACAAATACTAAAAGAGGTTAATGTTTATGTACTGAGGGTGTAAAACAGTTTTATACCATTATTCAATTACAAATCATCAATTAAATTATTTTCAAAATTAATAAATTTATTATACATAATGGATTGGAATTGAATAATTTTATAAAATTTTTTACTTATC
Organism: Glycine max; assembly: GCF_000004515.6. Classification (NCBI taxonomy): domain Eukaryota; kingdom Viridiplantae; phylum Streptophyta; class Magnoliopsida; order Fabales; family Fabaceae; genus Glycine; species Glycine max. The sequence continues at coordinate 11,374,519 of NC_038249.2, read as the reverse complement.
AATGCATTTTTTTTTCTCATACTAAAATGTATGTTAGGAAGAGTATGATTGATGACAGAGTGTCAGCAACATAAATAGAGATGTTCGACAATCTTGAATGAATCGTACTTTATAGGCATCGTTCTTTATTCATCTTAGATACAAAAGCCTAGCTAATTATAACCAACCTCACCAGTAATAAATCTCGTATAGCTACCACATTGAAGTTATTGAAGTTGCCAATGAACAGTAGTCAACTTGGACAGAGCGAATTATGATGCTTTTAAACAATTATTTGACTTTAATTTAAAATATTAGTCTTGTTAATCAATACACTAAGGATATGATTATCAAATTAAAAGAAAAAAATATTTATTATAAAAATTACTTTTTTTAGTATAACGGATTAATTAAGGTCTTGCTAATCAATATCCTAATAACATGGGTTTTGCTTGTGACTTTTTTATTGGAGTATAACACAAGGTAAAAAAAAAATAATTGTGAGTAATACAATTTTCTATATTTTAATAAAAAAATTCCTTTTAATTTCTTAATCAATATGGTTAGGATACTCATTAGTATTTTTGTTGAAATATTCCTTGAGGATTTGGGTTTATTATATTATTCCTCAATGTGAGTTGTCATGGACACGCATTTGTGTTAAACAAATTGCTATGGGATTAACATTTCTGCTTGGGTACCGTACCGTACCGGTATATGCCACACATGGTTATGAACATGATGCTCTAACTAAATTTTAGGATACTTTTACAACTTTTTTTTTCTAGATATTCTCTAACTTAAGCTTCTATAAATATTTTGACAATGTATTTGATTAGATATGTAAAAAAAAAAAAAAATTGGTTTAAAAATTGTACTTGGGATTTTGTGTGGGTTAGCGAGATGTAACGGAGATTATCTGACCTCTCTCTCAGTTGGATGAATATAGAGAAGTACTGGTTGGAGTGGATATACGGAGTTAGATATGTGGACTGCTTAAACCTATGGATCTAGCAAATAATGATTTTTTTTAAAATTCGTATAATTATACCAAATTTTTTAGTCGACTCATTAAACTCATGAACTCAACGGGTTTTATCTGCAAGCTTGCGGACTATTTATTTTATTTGTCTAAGTTCAATATGTAAGTATTGTTATTTTGTATTTTAAGATTTTGATATTTAATTTAGGTTATTAATGTTAATTTATTATATTTAAAATGTTTATATATTTTAATTTGATAGATTTTAATTTAAATAAACATTTTTCACTTTTTTAAAATTACTTTTTATAAAAAAAATATTTTTTTCAAATTAATATTTAATTCCACGAACCAATCTTTTTATGTGTAGGCTTTTAGGTTGGATTCAAACATTAAAAAATATGTTTATTTATTTTCTGGACTAGAATTATCCGGCTTGTCTACACTGCAAGCTTCATCATTGGATTTTAAATGGGTCAAACCGTTCTGCATACCCACTTCTATGTACCAGAGATTCTCTCTCTACAATTTTTTTCTAATATTCTCTCTCAAGCTTCTAGAAATATTTTAAGATTGTATTTGGTTATATATGCAAAAAAAATTGGCTTAAATGATGTACTGGGGATTCTTTATGAGTAGAGAGATGTACGGGAGATTATATCTCTCTCTTTCTCTCTCAGTTGTATGAATAGAGAGATGCACTGAAGATTCTCTCTCTCACTAGGAATTGTAATCTCTCTCTCAGTAGAAAGTGTAAAAATGTTAGACATAGGATCACACAGAAACATATATATATTGAGATGATTTCATTTTTCATAAAATGAAATACCAAATTAAACAGTGTTATAACTCACTATTATGAAAAAAAGTTTCTCATTAAACCTTGTATGAAATGTGATTTTCTTCTGAGGCTTATATTGGCAGGTGGAAAAAAGAGAATAAAATTAATAAAATAAAATTACAAAATTATTATTTGGATATTTTACAATTAATTGAAGAAAAATATTCATTATCAATAATGCAATGAGACTTTCGGGATCAGTTGTTCTGAGATTGTAGAATCGATGCAGATCAGTGACTGTTTTAACTGTGTCTCACCATCACGACAACAGTGCACGATCTTCCGATAACACCACCGTATCAGTCTCTCCTCGCCATGCTCTAATCGGCTTCTTGGTGAGCCATTTTGTGCATAGGGCAAAAAGCCCCTTTTGTTCAAATTCAAAGGAAATGAGAGATGCTTCATGGAACTCTCTTTCTCTCTCTCTCTCTCTTTATATAATTGTTGCAGGTTTTTGGTCGTCAATTGACGGAAATATCTAACGGTAGAAAACAAAAATCAAATGATAAAATAGTTTGAGGACTAACAATGGTCAAATTTTAATTGAAGGACTTAAAAATAAAAATTCATAATAATTGAGGGATTAAAAATATATTTTATCTATAAATTAATTGAAGAGTTTGAAATAAAATAAAATAAAATCTTTCATTTGATAACTTTCCGTCAGTCTCGTAACAGCGATGGATAATGTTTTTGCTGACAAACTTACTTCATATGATGCACAATTTTTTGGATACACTTTGGTGGGATTCTCCACCATCTTTTGTTGATCGAGTTCCTTGGTACAAGAGGGGCTCCCTTTTTATACATTTTTGTAGTATCCTTTTATTGGGTATGGTTTGACCCTCCCAATTATATTATTTCTCTCAACTTCTTATATTTATATAATTAGTTCTGGTGCTTTGGGGTTGGGATGCAAACATTGTTAGAATGTCCATCTCTTTTGCTTGGAATGTCATCCTCTTCCTCCCAATTAAATTATTTCTCTCAACTTCTTATATTTATATAATTGAAAGTGGATTTTTCTGGTGCTTTTGGGTTGGGATGCAAGCATTGTTAGAATGTCCATCTCTTTTGCTTGGAATGTCATCCTCTTTTGCTGCCTAATCATCTTATGTTTCTTTTGCAAATAAATAAATAAACATAAGGTAAGATTTTTTTTTCTCTCCTTTAAGGTATAGGTTTAATAATTTTTCTTCTTCTTTATTATACATAATATAGGTTTTTTTTTGTTTACCTTTTTACTACATAAAGATATCGTTAATGAGGACAAAATTATTTTATTTTTATTCTTAGTGTTTGGATATTTTTATATTACACTATTTATTTTAACCATTACATTGTTTATAATATATTATTATTATTATTATTCTGACATTATTATACTTCAAGATATTGTATTATAGACGATAGGATTATTTTGTTTTACTATTTTTTAACATCTTTATATTATATTATTTATTTTAAGCATCACATTATTTTATTTATTTTTATTTTATTTCAATATTTTATTTTAAAGTATTTTAACCATCACACTCACAAACATTATAAAAGTATGATGTTTTCTTAAAAATAAAAATAGGCTATTTTTAATTTATTTTAAATTTGATTGAAAATATTTTAAGGTATAGTATAAGAAGAATAGTAAAATACACAATATAAAAAATTAAAGTAATTGGATGTAAAACTTGTAATTAAAATAAATTTTTTATAAACAAAAAACTACAAATTTTTATAATTAATTAAAAAGTAAATTAAAAATACCAAAAAATATCAATAAAATAATATTAGAAAACCATATAAATATGTCTATTTTAGTTATTTTACATTTATCAACTATTTTGACAGATAATTTGATTAAACATTTATAATTTAATAAGTTAATTAATAACTTTTAGCTATTAGCTTTTAGTTAATTTTTTAATTTTTATTTACTTTTATAGGTATTGGCTAATTTTTTAACTATTTTTTTTTCAAACATAACCAATTGACAGCCATTAATGAACAAAAAAATCATACATTAGATTATTGTAAAAAAAAAATATTTAGTTCTTTATTTACTACATGGTCGAGACAAAGTAATATATTATATGAAAACTATACGTATAATGATTATTTTCTCAAAGAAAAAAGATTGTTCTAATAGACCAGCACAGGTTTTTTTTTTTTTTTTTTTTTTGTAGTTTTTATTATTGACATCCAATAACGAGTGAACAATTGTTTGTCATTTGAAATTTCAACTGACCAAGCCCAGCCAACATAGGGTCAATGGAGAGGGTCCAGTCCTGTGAAGAAAGAGAGCAGCGATCTTGGTTAGATGTTGACCAAGTGTGGTCTCGCCGGGCTCAGTAAATATAGATAGTAACATTAATTAAGGAGAGTGCACAATCTTTTTAACACATTTTTATTTATTGGCTAAAATTTATCAATAATAATAATAATAAATTATGTACTATTAATTCCCATATTATATTTAACGATTTAATTTTTTTATTATAAGGATCTTAGTAACTAGTATCTCAAGCCATTGATTAAAAAATTAATAAACATATGAAAATACAAAAAATCATTAAAAAATATAATTTTACACTTCTCAATAAAATATTTTTTACTCTTAATTTCATAACTAATGTCTCTTGTTAGCATTTGTCTTATTTTAAATCAATTTTAAAGAATGTGTTTAAAAAAGTGCATTAAAGATTTGTATCCTAACACTCCTCCTAATTAAATAAATATTTCCTCTGTCCTTAATCATAAGATGATTTTCATAAATTTGTCTGTGTATTTTTATAAGATAATTTTCTAATGATTATTTTTTCTTTAAATATTTTTACTTAATTATTTTTTTAAAATATTAATGAGAAATAATTAAGTAGATAGATAAAAAAAGATAATTTTTAAATTATAAAAAAAAAATAATTGATAAATTTAATATAATTAATTAAATTAACTATTTTTATAATTAAGAAGAGCTTGAGCAAAGACCGGAAAGGACCATGACCAATTAGGGCTAACGACACGTCCACAACTTACTCTTTCTGACTAAGTTCAGCGCAGTTATGGCCTATGGTCTTTGTTTGTTTCTTTCACCCCTTTTGTCCCTTTCTTTCATCTTGACGCTTTCTCTTGTTGCTACTAACTAGTACCCATGCACTCCAACTGGGACCAAAATGTAGTTTTCACTTTTCATAAGAGTATATAATATAATAGCAAAAAAATATTAAGATAATTTTAAAAAGAATTGAGTCTAGCTAGCTAATATTTGTCGGTTGAGTCTGATTTTGGGTTACAGCTTACAAAGAAAATTAAACATGATAAATATTTTTAATTAATGCAAATTAAGAAATTTAAACAAATTAATTTTAATTCAATAATAGAAATGTACGTTGTAAAAAAAAATTACATGCACAAAATTATTATAACTCTCCCTCTTAAACGGGGTTTTAATACTCTAACATTAGCTCATTAGTCTTCACATGGTTATAGATTTTCACCTGGTGTTACTAATTGGTTGTTTACAGAAGATAATTTCTAAATTACTAATTAGAGGATTAAGAGGTTCATCGAACTTAATTATTTATTCTACTCAAATTGGTTTTGTTTCTAGTAGCAATATATTGAATGGTGTAGCTACAAGGTTATAATTAATTAACGAGTTGGTAGACTTGGCCGAAAACTAAAAGAATGAGAAAGGTTACATAATTATAAAAGTTTCTGAGTTTATTGAATACTACATGGTTTTAAAGGAATGTGTCAATACTAGTTAATGGGCGTCCAACGCATAAAATATAGGTGCAAAAAGGTCTTATGCAAGAAGAGATCCTTAGCTGTCTTCCTTCTTTTTTTATGGTAACAAATGGGATAGGTGGCATCCTTCTACATTACAAGAAATAATCAAATTCGCAAAAACTTTTTTTTTAGCAACAATTAAGTTGTTGGAAAAGATAGCATTTAGCAACGAGATTTGATTGTGATTGGAATAAAATTTACCTTTTGACAACAAAACAAATATTGTGAGCAAAACTATATTTATCCCGGCGACTAAACTTCTTGTTGCCAATGTTGTGAAAAATATTTTTCTATGCTAATGTATTTGTTGTCAATGGGAAAAATACAACTTGTGAGCAAAACTATATTTATCCCGGCAACAAATGTTTGTAGTCATGGCCTTAAGTTATTTTTCTATGCCAATAATGTCTATAAAGTTGATTAGTTGATTAGTTAGGATTGCAAACTCTCAAAATCTTTGCTTTATAAAAGTGATTTTGAGATGCTTTGAATTAGTCTTGGGTTTGAAAGATTAATTTTCATAATGGTAACTTAATTAGAACTAGTATGATTAAGGCTTATCATAAAAAGAAAAAAGAAATAGTACAGTGACAATTTTCTTGTCTTTGGTATTTCTTAATTGTAAAGTACAAAGTTTCCCTTTTGAGTCTTCATATTAGGGCAGTAAAGCTTGAAGCATGGAAGCAAACTGTTGACAGTTGATGTACAATAAGTTAAAAATAATGTAGTAAAATATAAAATTAATTTTTTTTTATAACTTCATATTTGTTTAGCTTAAAGCTTCGTAAGTTTTTTTTTTTTTTATAAAGGTTTGAGGACTTCCAAACATCAAAATAACTCACTTCATCCCAACTAGGTTGGCACCAAAAGAGCTACTGATCACTTAAAACTTTGTAAGTGCATGCTTGAAAATCAGGTTTAAAAATATGTTTGAGGTAAAAGTATTTTTGTTAGTAATTTTGGGTCATATATATATATATATATATATATATATATATATATATATATATATATATATATAATTGAATGAGTTAGGACCATTATATAATTAGCCAAAATATTAAAGTGGTCTAATTAATATAAAAGTATGGTTGGCGGCATATATGTCATGAAAGGATAATTGTGTAGATACCACTGATATTATAATTTGATGAGGGGCCAAATTATAACTATCAAATGTGGGGTAACTGATGGCAGTTACCAATATAAGGGGTTATGGTCACCATTTACAGAGAGAGCAACAACATAACGCAATCCAACGCGTATAGTTTTCTCTTTATCCACGTCAGAAGAGAAACCTTCAGAAAAGCAAAGATAAGGGTTCTCTACAATTGGAAGATCACAAAACTCAATTTTCTAATCAACCTTTCATCATCATCATTCCATTATGGCTAATCCAGGTACGCTTCCATATACATACAATGTTCATCATGATTTTGAGTATGGGAACACAAAGGAGTTTTATTTATCTTTGTATAGTACTTTCTCTCTACATGAACATGTGGTTAGAATTTATGATTGTCTGTTAGAATCAAAATTAGTCTGATTGATTGGATCCCTATATTTGGAATTAAATCCCAACATTTGGTATCAGAGCCACCCATACTTGATTCATGTATGATGTTTGGATAATGTTTTGAGAAAACAAAATAAGGTTATCACATTACTGCGGAATGGACAATGATATAAAGGGTGATTGATAACATCAAATTAATATAACAATTATAACACATGTAGAGCAACACTAGGGTGCAAGCATAACAATTTGATGTGTTGATTGGGTTTAGCATTTAAATGTGCTAATTGAATCAAGATATCACCAAAGTGATCTCTCTTGTGTAGATTATTCATGAGAAATGTTAAATGTTGACATGTGTGATTATTTATATGAATGATGATTGGCCCAAAGAAAAGTTATCATTTAATTAACTTACATACACACCTGTGATGTTAAACATGTGATAATTATGAGGTTTTGCATGTGAATGATAAGTCACATCAAAAGATGGGTTTGTTATTTGACATGCTTTTATTATCAATGTTTGAACATTATAACAAGGATTTCACTAGCAATTAATATCACTGTCCAAAGACTTGATATTAATGGTGCACTGGAAATCTTGTGATGAGATATATCATTATTCAAATGCATTGATGAATGTTATGTGAGCTTATTGGATTTTTGTTTTGATCTTTTCAGTTGTTGCTTCTATATCTGCTAATCTGAATTCGGTTCCAGTTCTTGATGGTGCAAATTTTAAGGACCGGAAAGAGAACATGGAAATTGTTCTTGGTTGCATGGATCTAGACCTTGCATTAAGGATTGAGAAACCCCCTTCTCCTATGGATTCCAGTACCTCTGAACAGAGGAAACTTCATGAGAAGTGGGATCACTCAAATCGCATGAGTCTTATGATCATTAAGCGTGACATTCCTGAGCTCTTTAGGGGCACTAACTAGTGCCAAAGAATTCCTTGCTGAAATTGAAAAGTGCTTTGCAAAAAGCGATAAGGCGGAAACAAGTACTCTCCTTCAGAACTTGATTTCCATGAAGTATCAAGGCAAAGGAAATTTCAGGGAATACATTATGGGAATGTCAAATATTGCTTCAAAATTAAAGGCACTAAAGCTCGAGTTATCGGAAGACTTGCTTATTCATTTAGTGTTGATTTTTCTTCCTTCGCAGTTTAGTCAGTTTAAGATCTCTTATAACTGTCAGAAGGAGAAATGGTCTCTTAATGAGCTCATTTCATACTATGTGCAAGAAGAGGAAAGGTTGAAGCAAGAAAGGACTGAAAGTGCTGATGTTGTGAGTACCTCTAAAGACAAGGGCAAAAGAAAAAGGATTGAGGAGCCCAAAATGAAGCTGCTAAGGGTCCAGGACAAAAGAAACAAAATCAGGGTGACAACTATTTCTTTTGCAGTAAGCCTGGACATGTAAAGAAAAAATGTACGAAATATCATGCTTGGTGTGCAAAGAAGGGTATGTTTCTTACTTTGGTCTGTTCTGAGGTCAATTTAACTTCAGTACCTAGAAACACTTGGTGGTTAGATTCTGGTGCCACTACTAACATCAGTGTTTCAATAAAGGGTTGCCTAAGCTACCGGAAGCCAATTGATTTTGAAAGATGGATCTATGTTGGAGATGGTAAATAGGTAGAAGTGGAAGCTATAGGGCATTTTAGATTATTATTATGTATTGATTTTTATTTGGATTTGAAAGACACTTTTGTTGTACCGTCATTTAGACGGAATTTGGTTTCAGTTTCTTATTTAGACAAATTGGGTTATTTGTGTTCATTTGGAAACAATTTGTTCAGGTTGTCTTTTAATTTAGATATGGTTGGAACTGGTTCACTCTTGGTTAATGATAATCTATATTTACTTGATATTGTAGCTTCTTATGGTGAAGCCTTTAATGCAGAATTGCATGGTACTAAGCATAGAATTGATAATACAAACTCAGGAGCATTATGGCACAAACGCTTAGGTCACATTTCTAAGAATAGAATTGAACGACTTGTGTCAAATAGAATCTTGGATTCTATTGATTTCACAAGCTTTGATGTTTGTGTTAAATGCATTAAAGGTAAACAGACCAAAAGCAAGAAATTAGGTGCATATAGAGCTACAGACGTCTTGGAATTGATACATACAAACATTTGTGGGCCATTTCATACACCTTCATGGAATGGTCAACACTATTTTATATCATTCATAGACGATTACTCTAGATATGCATACTTGTTTCTTATACATGAAAAGTCACAATCTCTGGATGTGTTCAAAACATTTAAAGTTGAAGTTGAAAATCAACTCAACAAAAGAATAAAGTGTGTCAGATTTGACCGTGGTGGTGAATACTATGGCAGACATGATGGTTCAGGTGAACAACGTCCGGGGCCTTTTGCCAAGTACCTAGAGGAATGTGGAATCGTCCCACAATACACCATGCCAGGGTCACTTAGCATGAATGGTGTGGCTGAAAGACGAAACAGAACTCTTAAGGATATGGTAAGAAGTATGATTTTTCATTCTAACTTACAAGACTCACTCTGGGGAGAGGCACTAAAGACTGCAGCTGACATTCTAAATAGAGAGCCAACCAAGGCAGCTGTCAAAACACCTTATGAGCTTTGGGTTGGGCGAAAGCCTAGTCTGAAACATTTTCATGTATGGGGATGTCCAGCTGAGGCAAGGCCTTATAAGCCATATGAAAGGAAATTGGACTCCCGAACAGTGAGCAACTACTTTATTGGTTATTCTGAAAGATCCAGGGGCTATAAATTTTATGATCCCAAATTAAAGACAATTTTTGAGACGGGAACCACTACATTCTTTGAGGATATTGAGTTTGAGGGGAAGAATAAGGTTAAAGACTTTGTCTTAGAGGAAGAATCAATAACAATTCCAGAACTGATTCATACAATTGCTTTTGATAAAACAAATTTGGAACTTCTACAAGACATTGTTATTGAATCCCTCACTCAAGATAATTTGGTTGTTCATGAAGAACAAACTCAAGATCCTCAAGAACCTATGCTTCATGAGCCAATACCTTTGCGGAGATCTACAAGAGAAAGAAGAAGTGCTATTCCAGATGATTATGTGGTATTTCTCGAAGAACATGAAGAAAATAATGGTATGATGGAAGATGACCCAGTCAACTTTCATCAAGCCATGCAAGATTCCAACTCAGAAAAGTGGATTGAAGCAATGAATGATGAGTATAAGTCTATGCAAGACAACAAAGTTTGGGAACTTGTCCCATTACCAGAAGGTGTGAAACCCATTGGTTGCAAATGGATATTTAAGACCAAGCGGGATTCCAAAGGTAATGTGGAGAGGTATAAGGCTCGTCTTGTGGTGAAAGGCTATACCCAAAAGGAAGGGATTGACTTTAAAGAGACTTTCTCTCTAGTTTCATCGAAAGACTCTTTTAGGACAATCATGGCTCTTGTTGCACATTATGATTTGGAGCTTCATCAAATGGATGTTAAGACGACGTTTCTCAATGGCAACATTGATGAGACAATTTATATGGTGCAACCAGAATACTTTGTGTCAGGAGACCTAAAGAATATGGTTTGCAAACTGACAAAATCCATTTATGGGCTAAAACAGGAATCTCGTCAATGGTACCACAAATTTCATCAAGTAATTCTCTCATTTGGTTTTTAGATGAATCATGTTGATGATTGTGTGTATCACAAATTCAGTGGGAGCAAATACATTTTCCTAGTCTAATATGTTGATGACATACTGCTTGCCACTTTGAAATGAAAGATCTTGGTGACGCCTCCTTTGTATTAGGAATTCAGATACACCGAGATCGATCTCGGGGTATTCTAGGATTATCACAAAGGAGCTATATCGAAAAGGTACTTAAAAGGTTTGGTATGCAGGAATGTAAATCCGGGGATACTCCAGTTGCTAAGGGAGACAAGTTTAGTCTCAAACAGTGCCCAAAAGGAAATTTAGAAATTCAGGAAATGCAGAAGATTTCCTATGCATCAGCTGTAGGGAGTTTGATGTATGCCCAAGTATGTACGCGTCTGGATATAGCATACATAGTTGGGGTGTTAGTAGGGGTGGGAATAGGCCAGGCTTTAAAAGGCCAGAGCCTAGCCTACGATGAATTTTTGAGGCCTGAGCCTGGCCTATAGCCTATCAAAGGCTTTTATTTTGGCTCAGGCCTGACCTTTTTAAAAGTCTGGCCTGTCCTGATAGCCTTTTTAAAAGCCTTTTTCACATTAATAAGAAAAAAAAGAAAGCCAATAAAAATAATAAGGAATATAAAGGGGCACATGACTCACACCTAAATTGTAATTAAAGTCTTACTTAATTATAGGAATGGAAGTTATGGAGCAGTAATGTGTAATCAAAGTCTGCTAGTTTCAAAAAAATAATTAATTATACCCAAAAAGTAATATAAATATATATTGGTACCCAAAAAATAATATAAATATATATAGGTCGACCTATCAGGCTTATAAGGCTTTTTAATAAGCTTAAGCCTGATCTATTTAATTTAATAGGCTTTTAAAAAAGCCTGAGCCTAACCTTTTAATTAAATAGGCCAGTCCAGGCCAGACTTTATGTAGGCCAGATCGTAGGCCCTTTTAGGCCGGCCTAGCCTATTCCCACCCTTAGGTGTTAGGTAGATATTTGAGAAATCCAGGAATGAATCATTGGAAAGTAGCCAAAAGGGTTATGAGGTATTTGAAGAGAACAAAGTACTATATGCTCACATACAAGAGGTCAGATTAGTTGGAGATCACTGGGTATTCTGACTCGGATTTTGCAGGATGCCTAGATAGTTATAGATCCACTTTAGGTTACATTTTCATGTTAGCCGATGGTGCGGTTTCTTGGCGCAGTGCCAAGCAAACCCTTACTACTTCATCCACCATGGATGTAGAATTTATGACATGTTATGAGGCATCAAATCATGGAAAATGAATGAGAAATTTTGTCACAAGGCTGTAAATTATGGAAGGAATTGAAAGACCACTTAAGTTATATTGTGACAACAAATCAGTTGTATTGTATTCTAACAACAATAGGAGTTCGACCAAGTCGGAGCATATTGACATCAAGTTCCTAGTTGTTATGAAAAAGGTATAGAGTGGACAGATTTCCATAGAACACTTAGGGACAAACTCCATGATAGCAGATCCTCTTAATAAGGGACTTCCACCCAAGGTCTTTCATGAGCATGTTGCTCACATGGGTGTTTTACAGTTTGAGGAATCTTTGATTTAGTGGGAGTTAGTCACTTTTATGTATTTTATGTTCTATGTTAGATTTTATGTATGCATACATTGACTTTTGGATATATTTGGTTATATATATATGGTTTATTATTCAGTTATTACACTCTGTACACTAAGTTTATTAAATGATCTCATTGAGGTAAAGTAGGACCAGTTGAAAATAGACGTGTACAAATCACCTTCACGTAATTTTCATGCTACACATTTCATGATGAGTCTATGTCATTTGATTCTGTCAGCATTAGTGATCATTGATGAGTTTAGTTGTGATTGATACAATGAAAACTGCTTTGGTTCTACATACGGATGTAATCAATGGACAAGATTTTTGGAATATGCTCAAGGAATGTAATGACAAATTTTGAGCTCATAAAGTCTAACACATTCATAAGGATTAACAATATATATATTTGTGACCAGTGGGAGATTGTTAGTAATTTTGGGTCATACATATATATATCTCATAATTGAATGAGTTAGGGCCATTATAAAATTAGCCAAAATGTTAAAGTGGTCTAATTAATATAAAAGTATAGCTGGGGGCACATATGTCATGAAAGGATAATTGTGTAGATACCAGTGATATTATAATTTGATGAGGGGTCAAATTATAATTATCAAATGTGGGGTAACTGATGGCAGTTACCAATATAAGGGGTTATGGTCCCCATTTGTAGAGAGCAATGTAACACAACCCAACGCGTACAATTTTCTCTTTATCCCCGTCAGAAGAGAAACCTTTAGAGAAGGAAAGTTAAGGGCTCTCTACAATTGGAAGATCACAAAACCCAATTTTCTAATCAACCTTTCATCATCATCATTCCATTATGGCTAATCCAGGTACGCTTTCGTATACAGTTTTCATCATGATTTTGAGTATGGGAACACAAAGGGGTTTTATTTATCTCTGTATAGTACTTTCTCTCTACATAGAAAGCATGTGATTAGGATTTATGATTGTCTGTTAGAATCAAAATTAGACTGCTTGATTGGATCCCTATATTTGGAATTAAATCCCAACAATTTTAATATAAGGATCAAGATCCTTACTTTTGCTTTTATCCATTGGATTGTATCGAAATGCACACCATAACAATTTCAATTGTAAATCAAACATGAACCAGTCCACCTATAAAATTAGTAGCACTAATAACTAGTCACATCAGCGTAGACTTTGCACAACTCCATGGCCACTAATGCACAAATTATGACCCACTATATCTTGTCTTAAAACTTCTACAAACTAATGTCACTAATAGGATTGAAGACAATCAATAGAACCAGTCCTAATCATTGAATGTTCGATCATGGCTACCATAGATGATTCATGTTTTTTTACCTTTCTAAGCATTCCTATAGGTGCAAACCCTAGGAAATGTTTATAAAACTTGATCATGGAAATTTCAATTTGAATTATGTATGGTAATTGGTGCATTAATATATATTATTATTTTGCCTACTATAGTGAAGGGTATATAAGCATATGCTTTTATATATTTGATGATTAGTGAGATTTCTTAATTTTTTTAGGAATGGCATCAATATTGATCAAAACTCAGTGATGTCTTTTATTATTATTATTATTATTATTATTATTATTATTATTATTATTTGGATGCGTGAAGCAATTTGGTTCTATAAATGGTCACATTAATGTGAATTTGATCTTTTGTACTTTTCTTTGTGCCTATTTTATTGTTGCTCTATTCTTAGTATTCTAAATTTAATTATATTTTGTTACACATATTTAATTAGCTTTCATAGTGTATGGTCTCCTCTTCAATTTGTGTTTTTGTTTTCTTTATCATAGATGGCCAGTGAAGATATTAAATTCAAATATTTTTTCTAGTTCAAATGGTGATCATGCAAGTAATGTTCATGATATGGTTAATTTGTGCATTGAAAAACAATCAAAGAAGAACACAAATACCTTCTAGAATAAGAGAACACGGGGAGAGAGTTAGAGATGAAATAATGAAATACATTTGCGACAATGATCGATGTTGTGATGTAATTCATATGGGTCCTCAACAATTCTCAAATCTATGCACCATATTAAGAGATTGAAGTGGAGTTCGACATACACGACGAGCAACAATTAAGAACAAGTAGCAAAGTTTCTTTACATAGTAGGGATAATGTCATAAACCATATGATGTCCATTTTCTTTAAACACTCTGGTGAAACTGTTAGTCTTCACTTCCATAGAGTATTACAAGCTTTGATAGAGTGGGGGGAGATATTTTTTAAACAACCTGATGGAACACATATTCCTCCAAAATTACTTAGAAACCATAGGTTCAACCGATATTTTAAGGTAAAGTTATGTTTATATTTTATGCTTTTTCATAAATAAGTTGATGATTTACATATTATTCACTACTACAAAAGGTTGTTTTTACGACGTCATTTCTAAGATGGTCCTTCATAACCATCTTAGAAAAAAATGCGGTGGCATTTTTGTAATTCGGGGGCTAAATATTCAAATTTATGACGCACATTCTAAGACGGTTATAAATAACCATCTTAGAATGTAAAGGTCAAACAAGTCAACGACAGGTAGCAGAATAGACCATCTTTGTATTTTGGTTACTATTTTCGTCTCCCGCGTGCACCCCTTGAATGTAGTTGCGAACATTTTCGAAGCCCAACCAGTCTACCCCGCTGTGCCCTAGCTGAAACCCCAAAAACTCTACCTCACCCCAAAAAGCAGTAACCCATGAACCTTGTGGACCTCGCGTCGTGAAGATTGTTGGTGTGGAGCTCGCGCATTGAAGATTCCTCATACTAAGCTGTCGCCGTTTGGTCGTGGAAAGCGCGTCTGTGCAAGTCGTATAGGTAAGTCATTAAACAACTACACACATCTATTGATATTTATTTATTTGCTTCATAAGCGCGTCTATTTCTGCTTTGTGTTGTGACTGGTGTCCCAACATTGGAGAGTCTCAACAGAGAAGATGAAAGGGTTTCATCACTTATTTTACCCTGAGTTCATTGAGTGAAAGAAAAAACCTTTGCTTTCGTTGTGGTTAGAAATTACACCCTCTACAAACCCTTAGAATGCTTCTAATAAGCAATTTAAATTTTTATATCTAGATGAAAACGAAATGCTAAATTGTTTCAGTCCTGGGTTGGAGCGAGGACTCGGAGAGCCAAACCTGTCTTGTTGCCTTGTATGCTGAATTGACTAAGAGAAGTGTCTAGGACTTTGTGAAGTCCTGTGATGTGTGTTGAAGGAACAAATGTCAAGCCACATGCAGGACTCTAACAGCCTCTAGAGAGTAATAAACAGAATTGGGAAGACACTTAGATTTCATTATGGGTTTTCCTAAAAGGCTATGAGGCCATTCTATTTATGTTGATGATAGACTATTAAATATAGCTATTTTGTTGCTTAAGCACCCTTGTATAGCCAAGACAGTCACTGACTTATTTTGAAGATGTGATCAGGCTGCATGGTATTCCCAAATCAGTGGTTAGTGACATAGATTCCTTTATCTTTAGCCATTATTGGAAAGAATTGTTTAGTTTGTGAGGGACGTTACTCCGGATGAGGTTTTCGTATCATGTTGAATATTTTAATTTTGCGTTAATGAACACAATCTGAGATTTGGTCTAGATTATGTGATCCAATTTATCCAATGCATTAAGGTACACACAGTAATAGACGCTACAAAATCACTTAAGGTATTCATCATATGACTGTGGCTTTTAGTTTTGAACGCTTATTAGGACAAACAAAACAAATACTACTTAATTACTTATCAATACAGAGGGAAAAGTAGTGTTTGGAGAGGATAAAGTTGGAAGGGTAGCGGAAGAGGAGGAATTAGATAGAAGTATAAGAGTGTTGTCTTTTGTGCTTTCTTTTCTGTCTTAGGTAAAGATAGGTCAAATCCAAGTCTTTGTTCAAGTCAATTATGTAGCATTAGCATACCCCTTTATTTTCTTTCTTCTATTTCTGTGCAGTGTGTATGTATGGTGTTTCTTCTATTTCTCCTGGTTTGTTGCTAAGTGAAACAAAGTGGAAGTTATTTCAAAATTTGCATTTGAAGTTGAAAAATAAATTAACTACCGAGGATCCAACTTTGTGTTCCAGTTGAAGTGAATTACATGAACAAACACCTAGTGGATAGACTAGTGAGAGTAGAAGAAATTATTTTCTTAGGGTGCATTTCGGTTTGTGAGGAAAGAAAGATAAATGAGTGGAAAGTTTGAAAAATTTGATGAGTCCCACACTTTCATATATTACTTTAATTTAAATATTTGTTTTCAATTCTATTTTTTTTTCCATTTCTTTCCACTATATCAAACTGTAGCTTGGTTTATGACTGATGACATTAATCTAGGTATCTCCTTTTCACCCTCATCACATAAGCCACTATAGTGCACAATCAAATGGCCACCATGTGGAACTTCATGATACTATATCGAGGGCAGCTTCTGTGTAACAAACCTTTGGATTTTAGAGGCCACTACCTTATTTTCATAGCCCTGCCTAATGTGAGCTGAAATTCTATTATCAGGGAATGGATTACTTAGCTTAAGAGGGTCAAATTCCCAGATGCCAAAGGCCACCTTCCAGTCACCCCTTAGAGTGTCAAAAACAAGTTGTTCCCTTAATTTGTTCTGTAAGTGGGAGCATACCATCATCACAATTACCTTAGAGGTTTTTGTGTGTTGTTTAGATAAATTTCTCAATAAATACTACTTGTTACATAATTAAATAAAAAGAAAAATAAAATAAATTAGTCTCACAAGTTAAAAGTAAAATAAACTAATTTGTCTAAACCCTCTCAGAGTGTCATTTAGATTATCTAAAAGCTGATTTAAACTTATGCTTATGGATAAGCTTAGTTTATGCTTATGAGAGAAATTTAATTCATTTTACCTTCTCAGCAATTTCATTTGCCTTCCCTGCTTGGTTTCTCGAATAGTCATATTGAAACTTAGATATGATAATTAACGAACTAGGCTTTGTTACATTACTAATTCTGTCTTTCATGGCATTCTCCCTAAGAATCTTGAGCTTCTCCAAGGCTAAAGCTTCTGATGATTTCACTGCTTGTAGCTCCTACATGGCACCTTGAAATCTTTCCTTACTCACCTTTATCTCCAACAAGGCCTTTTTAATCTCTTCTTTGGTTTCTGCAACCTCTCCATTTATTATAAGGTCTTTTTCTTTTTTTGCTGCTTCTGTTTTGGACTTGAGCTTATCAAGAGTTTGTGTTAAGTTACTCACTATTGATTTGGCCTTTTCCTCCGCAGCAGACACGACTTCTAATTTAGATTTTGCTCTCAAGAGCTTGTAACTGAGGTTTCAAACTTTTGCACCAATTTTCGATTCCATGTTCTTTAAATGAATTGTGGCTGCACTCACATGCTTCAGTTGATTTCTTGTGACATCCATAGAGGCCATAAACTTAAAAACTTGTTTTGTAATGGAAGCCAAGTCTTTCTTTGCTGCCTCTATTTCTTCTTTTGTAGGCTTTAACACACCAACATGTCTTGATTAATCTTCTTCTATATGCTCAATGCTCTGACCACTTCTTTGAAGTAACCTTTTCCCCATTTTGTTAACAAACTTGAAGTCATTCTTCAACATATCAATATCAGACAATGTTGTGGCCAATTTCATTTCGAGCTCTTTTGTCTCATCTATCGCTTCAATGGCCTCTTTCAATTTGTTCCTTGTGTTTTGAAGTTGTTCAATGTCTCTAAGTTCATTCAAAGCATCAATTCTGTCCAATTGAACCACCAATTGTTCTTCATTGGCTTCCTCAATCTCGTTCGTCTGTTTTTGTGCTACTCTTGAGAAGGACAACATGCTGGATCTCGATGCTTTGACTTCGTTCTCCGCTTGCAGTTTCTCCTCCAAAACAGAACCCACATGAAGCTTAAGTTGGAACAATTCCCGCTTAGCATGTTCCAATTTTGTCATAACTTGTGAATACTGATTATCATCATTTCTCGGTTTGACATACTTCTTTAGTGGTGCCATGTCTCGCATTTCGGCTTTTGCTTTGTACATAGATTCCCCAATCATAGAGAAAAGATCTTTCACTGTCTGTTTAGCATTGGAAAGCTCAGCTTCTGCTTGAGCTTTTGCATATTCTGCTGCCCATTTGGTCTCTTTGTACCGAACAATATCATTGGTTCCTCTGTGGAGTTGTTTTGCTTTTGAAGAGTGCTTCTGAGGAATATTTACCAAAACAATGTTGTTATCAACTCCTCTAATTAAAAGGACACATAAAAAATCTATAAATAGATTTTTTTTAATTCAAAATCTTAATAATGTTGTGTTCATGTTGTGTGGGCAAGAATTGTACACAAAGACATATTGGTGCAATGATTTTGACATATACAAAGAAGACCACTGAAAGATATGAGTGACTGGAGTAGAACATATGCTGTGTTTATTTCATCACTAGACAAGACATTTATTGTTATTGTTGTGTGTTTGGTAAGGGTTTTTTAGAAAATCTTTTGAATTTAGATTTTTACTTAACAGTGACAAACTTGTAAAAATTATTGTTGAGAAAAATTGCACAAACCAATTTAGTAGAAAAAATGGTATCAGTTGCAGCTAGTTGAAAAAATGCTCCACCACAAGGTTTCTCTAACTGGTTGACACTTTTTATGAATAACAATTTTATCAGGACACGTCCAAATTAAAAAGACAAATCAGAGACATTCAGAATCCAAACAGGTCAATGTTACATTCTGTTAAAAATATTATTCAGTAGAATTCTCCATTGAAATGAAAAAATTCAATGTCATTTTTTGCATTCCAGGCACATCTTTCGTGATGCTGTTAGCTCTCTCAGTCTAAAGGAATTAAAGAACCTAGAGAGTAGAGTGCAAAAAGGTTTAAGTAGAGTTAGATCCATAAAGGTATTATACTATCAGCACTCAGGATCTTGAGCTTCTAAATATATAGGCATTGTGAATTTATGTAGATATGCAATAAGTTTAGTTGATTTTTTTATATTTGTTCATTAGTTAATTACCATGTTAGTTAGATCTAGAAATTGTAGGGGTTGGACATTTTAATTCCTTTTTGTTATAGTATATATGCAGTCTTCCAATGTCAATGGCCTAGTTTTCTCTGTAGATATAAATAGTAGTAAGTCAAATATGCTATACCCTTCAGCCTCTTTTGGGCCCTGGATAGTCAAATATAGTAATGTTGACCTGAATGGAAGCCAAAAAAATTCAAATGTTTTACCTTTAAGACAACAACTAAACCAAATTGCACAAACATGCACCTGCTGACTCTACTATCTTTTCACCTTTTCCCTCATTGCATGGGCAACTAAGGCCGCCCAACACCTACCTATCTTCACTCCTAATGTTCTCTATTCAAGACTTGATTGCTAGAGACATAATGGATATTAGCCGTTACCGGAAAAGAAAGAATTGAATGGGTAGTTTTTTGCTTTTCTGGTTTAACTGTAATAAGGTTATTAAAGAAAAATTGCTTCAAATAATAAGATCGTGTTACAAATGATAATAAGAGTTTGATTTCTATAATTCCTATAATTTTGTTAAAAAAATTAATTTTAGTATATTAATTCGTATAATTTTGTGTTTGATTTCTAGTTATTATTAAAAAAAAAAACAATCCATCTGGTTGCATAAGATAATACTATCTATAAACAAGTTATTTACATATACTATAGTTTAATTATGTTACATTAACGGTTAATAAAATAAATTTAAAATATGAACTGAGTTTAACTACATTTTTTTTTAAAAAATTATCAAATAAAAATCAGAATTAAAATTAATTAATTGAAAGACAAAATATGTTTCTACTTTAGGATTTTGATTTTTGAACATCTCCACGATTTGAAAACTCTTTTTTATATATATTTTACAAATCAAAATTTTAGATATATTAATTATTTAATTTGAGATCTCTTTCAATGAGTTCTCCTACATCCTTTCCTAACTCCCTCAATTCCTTTTCACAAGACTAAAAATCATGTAATTTACTCTTCTAACTATCGTCTCTTGTGATCTTCTTTATACATGTCCAAACATCTTAATCAATTCTCTATTATTTTTATTTCTCAATGTGCTACACCAATATTTTCTCATATATAATCATTTTGTTTTTTTTTTCTTTTTTTAAATAATCACACATCTATCTTAACATTCTTATTTTTATTACTCCTATTTTTTTGATGTTGTTGCTTTAAATTCCAGCCAACATTAAACCACTACATGCATTTTCTTATGTAGCTACACAATTTTAAAAACATTAATCATGTCTTTCAAAATTATGTATTGAAGATAAATAACCTGAAATCAAGCTTTAAGTTTGACAAATATACTTCTTTAAGATAAAGTCTACTTCTACCCATAATTATTCCTATATATATATAGTCAACACCATAGTCAACACCATTGTATTAAGTTTAAATATGAAAAATTATAAATCCATACAAATCATAATTTCCACTTTGACTTGTCATGCTTAATCTGCTAATTAGAAAAAAAATTTATGAACAGGTCAACCCCCAACTTTTTTTTACTTGGAACTTGGAAGATGATATTTTAATTTATTTATTTTGCACTTTTGGGAAGTTGTTTACACATTATATATATATATATATATATATATATCACTAATCACTTCATAGTCAACACCATTGTATTAAGTTTAAATATGAAAAATTATAAATCCATACAAATCATAATTTCCACTTTGACTTGTCATGCTTAATCTGCTAATTAGAAAAAATTTATGAACAGGTCAACCCCCAACTTTTTTTTACTTGGAACTTGGAAGATGATATTTTAATTTATTTATTTTGCACTTTTGGGAAGTTGTTTACACATTAAAGCTATTGCTTTTGAACTGTTCTTTTTATTTACTTTGCCTTCTTGCATGGAAAAGACTGCTATTTGGTTAATTGGTGATAGAAAATTTCAAATGCTAATGATGCATTATTTAATAATTTTTTATTGTCTTTATATTTTATTAGTATAGTTTGTACATTTGTATTTTTTTTTACTTTATTTGTTATTATTTTTAGCAAGTTGACTTGCAAATAAGCAAAACCAATAGAATCCCCAAACAACTTGCCACTTTTTTCTTTAATCAACCAAAAGGAAATCTATTAAAAGAGGTACAAGGGTATCAACCCTTCTACAAAAGCACATACGTACGTAACCAAGTATAGTATACTTCCCAACATAACTAAGCACTATGTGTTCCTATTTGAACCTTTAATTACAAACATAGCAATTCTATTCACACTACTTGCTATACCAGCTAGCTATCCCCTTCTCTGCAGAATAGATCGTGCCTTTGGATTTCAGGCAGTTTACTTCCCAATCCACCACTAATTAATCAGGGTTGGGTATGATTTCCAATCCACCACTTTACCAATACAAGTTAATTTGCCCTGTGCTATTTTATTACAAATCCAATCATTTATAATTCCTTAAAATAGCAGCAACATATTATAAAATGAAAAGGCTATATTAAAATGTAAAATAAACCATACTAATTCAGATATTTTGTTTAAGAAGAGGAAAGAGTGTCATTATCTCTAAATGGATTATTTTTTCTTAAACAAGGAAAAAACCAAGTTGATTAAGGGAAAAAAGGTATAGACGCCCTGAGCAACATATATGAAACATTTCCTCTCGTAATTTATTATTGAGAAAAGAAAACTTAAAGTAAGCACTGTATATACACAGGGCAACGACATTTTAAAATTATGCTTTCTATATTCTTTTTTATGCCCACCTATGTTTTAGGTAATAAATATTTTGCTGGTTTAATTTCTTAATCAATAGTCTAAAAATACTGGTTAGATATATAATACGTTACAACCAAATACACTTGGACATCTTGGATTGCTCATGGCTAGCACCTAATTCATTTTCTTCCCCCAAGACCTGCCACTGCTACCTTAATGTATTTCTTATAATTAGCGCAAGACTAGAGTTGACATAATAAAATTTGGGTACATCAAATTTTTATCCTATAACTATATAGTAAACACATTAAAAAACATCAAAATTATTGCATCTGATGAAACCACGGTTACCATTTCTTAAGAACCTTCCATCATTGGCGAGCAATCTTGCATTTTGCCAGCTTCCATATTGAGGGCGTGCCACGAGAACAACACTATCGCTACTATGCAGTCTCGTCAGATCTTGAACAACACAATGAGGGCACATGTTAGGATTCGAAACCCCAGTGCTTCTAGCTAGATCAAACAAGTAAAACAAGGCACAAGAAGGGTGTTGGTTGGGGCCTTCGACATGTACACCGGTTTCAAAGACGATTTTATAACTAATAGTTGTCATTGAAGAGTTCATTCCAATACGTGCATTTTAAAAATCGTCTCCATTTTAAAATTTAGTATTTATAAAATTATTAGTCTAATATTTTAAAATGATTTTATGGAATCGTCATAGAACGTCGTTAAAAATGAATTTCTTAGTAGTGGTACAATATTAATATATCCTTGCTATGATATGATAGAGATGCCAAAGTCTGGTTTAGATGTGATACTATTGAAGTTAAGAGTCTGTTTAGTTGATTTCAATCTGTTACAACAACCATGTTTTAGGTGATGCTTCAGAAGTGCAAAAAGGGAGGAATTCAACCAATGTATTTTTCCCGTGCATTAGTCTAGACCCTGTTAGTTTTACTTGCTTGTAATGGAGTATCAAATATTTGAGTTGCCACTTTGGGGGAAATTTTATATAACTTCCACTGTAGCATTACCCAATCAGCCCTCTCACCCTGTAAAATATTAGTATGTAACTTTCCCTTGTGGAAGCTTCTAAGAAGGTGAGTATCCATTTCCTATTGAATTGGCTTGTTTGGGGGAGACTATCAACGATCAAAGATTTTCTGATCATCTTTTGGCTTGTTGGTGGGAGATATTACATTTAAAAATTTTAGACAATAATTAATAAAGATGTCATTGTTGAAAAGGAAACTTCTGATTCTTTTCTTTAAAATAACAGTCCCTGGCTCAAAGAATTGATTCTCTGGTTTAATATTGGTTTTATTATTTTAGATTATTGAGGTTTGATAGTTGTCTTTGATGTTGTAATCTATAAACTTTCTTGCTATTTTAAAGTTCCTTTTAGAGAATTTGCCAGAATCATTTTCAAGTTGCAAATTACTTATGTATAATACCATTAAAAGTGAAGTACATACAAAGATCCTTTGAGAAAAACTAACTTGTGAAACCTTTTTACTAATCAGCAACCCAATCAATTTATTCCTCATTATGTTGCTTTTTGTTTTCACAATTGTATCAAGTTAATGACTATTAGTATTGGCCACATGAACCTGTTTCCCTGTTTGAATCCCTATACAACATAGTTGGGGCCAAAAAATTTAAAAATATAACAAGTATTAGCATCACTGGCCCTAAAGAAATATCATTGAAGCTTGTGTTAGTTTTCACGAAGTTGTGCCCCCCAAAAAATTAAAAATAGAACAAGTATATGCATGTGTGTGTTTATTTTATTTATGAAAACAGTGTTCAATGTTGTGTAATAGCAAGTGGTTCTTGGAACTCACTCATGTTTGTTGCTTTAATTTTTTTTATCACAACAGGTCGTGCCAGTTTTTCTTTCATAGATCGCACCTTGAAGAATACGTACAGGTTTTCAGTTGAATATCTGCCTTGGCATTGTCTTTTCCAACCTTGTCAAGTAAGCCACCAACAAGTAAGTTTCTTGTGCGTGTGCTCCTAATTTCATCCTTTTTGTTTTGAATAAATCACGAGTTTGTGTTTTAAAATTAAAAAATGTATACAACAAGATAAATCACAACCATTACAAGCTTCACTTATCTCCCCAGTGTGATTACTCATGCCCAGGTGAAAGCATCAGTTACTCGGAGTAACTGCTTAATAGTGAGAGTGATGCTAGTCAAAACTTTGAAAATTGATGGCCTGATTGGAGTTGTTCTCCAAAATTCCAAAGAGATTCTGCTTCCTATAAAAATAAAACTAACAGAATTATGACCATTTCTATTACTCCATTCACCACTCAACAAAATTGATGGTTAGATGAAGCATTGTTGGGAATGTTTCACACAACATACCCCATTGCTACACACCCTCTTCTTATAACAGTATTGACTATTCCCTTCATCACCAACTGTGGAGGCTGCTAGTATTTGCACAAACATGTCATTTGTAGCAACCAAACCATTGGAGAGGTACATTTGATCCATGCTAGGTCCTTCAAGAAGGGAAACATTGTTCCTAGCAGAATAGCTTCCTTTCTCCAAGACTAGAACTTTGTATCCAGCATTTGCTAGAACTGCAGCTACTACCCCTCCTCCAGAGCCTCAACCAACAACCACTGCATCACATTTTGTAGAAAGCTTCTAGTAGATTCGGTGGGAGGAATATAGTTCAGTCATAAAATTAGGATGTGCTAAATTTCTAATATTACAAAAACTATATAATAAAAAAGGCCAATTCTAACATAGCTCAATGCACACCAATCCTCCTTCTCCTTATTCCTTGCACAACATTTGTGCAGCGTACTTCCCCTTCTCTAGGGTCAACATGTTGTGGCAACCTCAAGCAACACTACAGCCAAAAACCACACTATCTGTGCCTCTTTCTCAATGGCACTAACTTTTGTATTCATATGAAAAACTTGAAGTTTCAAAATGAATGGAAAATATAAACCTAAAAGGCATATGCATGTCATTCTCACAAACACAAACACAGTTTTTTTTATACACAATTGCTTCCTGAATGTGTAAATTTGAAAAGGCATATGCATGTCATTCTCACACTGTTCTGTTTTTTTTTTATAATTTCCCCCCTAATGTAAGTATTGTTTATTATTACATTCTGCTTCATTGAGTGAGCCTTATTTCCTTGTTTGAGATTCAATACAACAATTAATACGGATAGTTTGGATTAATTGTTGTATTGAATCTTGAATTGTCCGTTTGGACAGTTTGGGAAGACAAATTCTTTTTACTTCATTTTCACTTACAAGTTAAGTATGTTATGTTATTTTTTACTATATTTCGGTCACTGCATATTGCTTTGTTCTCCGGGTGCACACATGATTGCCATCAATTGATGTGACCGCTTTCATGTTGTGTACTTGGAGATCAAAGTGAAATGCTGCCAAAATTTAGTCAAATTTAACATGACCGCCTTAACTTGTTTGTTTGAATGAAGTAAAAAATTGTCTTCCTGAACGGGGTAGGGTCACACCTTTTTACAAAAAAAAAAAGAGGTTTGCATGCATATTGGTTAATGATCCTCGTCTTACAGTACACCAAAAATGGATCGGAGTTGGATGAAAAAACCATGCATAACTTAAGAGTACGAGAATGGGGTTGAAGATTTCTTGGAATTTGCCAAACAAAATGCTCCAGAAATTGGTGGGGTATACTTATGTCCATGCGTTAAATGTTTGAATGGCCGACGACAATCTTTGGATGAGATTAGAACACATCTGATATGTGATGGTATCTGTCCTACTTATACAAGATGGATATGGCATGGTGAGTTATCATAAATGTCATCAGCCCCTCCAAGTGTTCCAGTTGATCAATAAGTCGGTGATCGTATAGAAGACATGCTATGGGATCTTGGACAAGGGTTTTAGGCAAGCACATGCACCATATTATGAAAAGTTAGATAATGATTCAAAGAAACCATTGTATATCGGATGCACTAAGTACACACGGTTGTCAGGGGTGTTGGCTTTGGTGAATTTGAAAGCAAGATTTGGGTGGAGTGACAAACGCTTTAGTGAATTCCTGTTGTTATTGAAGAATATGCTTCTTGTAGATAACACGCTACCGAAGAATAATTATGAGGCAAAGAAGATATTATGTCCTGTTGGAATGGAATACCAAAAGATACATGTTTGCCCTAACGATTGTATTTTGTATAGGCATGAGTATGTTGAATTGTGCAACTGCCCTACATGTGGGGTGTCACGCTACAAAGTCAATTCAAACGATTACAGTGAACATGCAAGCACATACAAAGATCGTCCATCCAAAGTGTGTTGGTATCTTCTAGTAATACCAAGGTTTAAGCAATTGTTTGCTAATGCATAAGACGCAAAAAACCTAACATGGCATGCTGATGGCAGGATCAACGATGGATTGCTCCGTCATCCTGCTGATTCTCCTCAATGGAAAACAATTGATCAGTTGTATCCAGAGTTTGGCCAAGATCCTAGAAACCTAAGGGTTGGTCTCGCTTCGGATGGAATGAATCCCTTTGGAAACTTAAACTGCAATCATAGTTCATGGCCTGTTTTATTGATTATCTACAACCTCCATCCTTGGTTGTGCATCAAGCGGAAGTACATAATGATGTCTATGATGATAGCCAGTCCAAGACAACCAGGCAATGACATTGATGTGTATCTTGCTCCGTTGATTGAAGACCTTAGAAAATTGTGGGTAGAAGGGGTTGATGTGTATGATGGGAATGATCATGAGACCTTTAAGTTGTGTGCGTTGATATTTTGCACCATTAACGATTTTCCAGCATATGGTAATTTTAGTGGATATAGTGTGAAAGGCCACCACACATGTCCCATATGTGAGAAAGACACAAGTTATATCCAATTAAAGCATGGTAAAAAGACAGTGTATACAAGACACCGAAGATTTTTAAAACCTTTTCACCCATATAGGCGAATGAAGAAAGCATTTAATGGGACATCTGAGATTGATAGTGCACCGATTCCTTTGTCAGGTGTTGAAGTTGTTGATTGGGTAAAGAACATTAGCATTATCTACGGGAAGACACAGAAAAAGGATGCCTCCCCCAACAACATTTGGAAGAAAAGGTTCATCTTCTTTGATTTGCCTTACTGGTGCAATTTACATGTGAGACATTGTTTAGATGTTATGCATGTTGAGAAAAATGTCTGTGATAGTTTGGTAGGCACACTGCTTAACATTAAAGGGAAGACAAAAGATGGTTTGAAATGTCGTCAAGATCTAGCAGAAATGGGCATACGTCAACAGTTGCATCCAGTGTCAAAAGGGCTTCGAACATATTTGTTTCCAGTTTGTCATACGATGTCAACTGCTGAAAAGAAAAGTTTTTGTCATTGTCTAAAAAATGTTAAAGTCCCACAAGGATACTCTTCAAATATCAAGAGGCTTGTATCTATGACTGAAATGAAATTGGTTGGTTTGAAGTCCCATGATTGTCATGTTTTAATGCAACAATTATTGTCGGTTGCCATTCGTGGTATATTGCTTGACAAAGTAAGGGTTTCAATAACTCGATTGTGTTTTTTCTTCAACGCCATATGCAGTAAAGTCATCGACCCCAAACAGTTGGATGATTTGGAAAATGAGGCTTCCATTATCATTTGTCAGTTGGAGTTGTATTTTCCATCGACATTTTTTGACATAATGGTTCACTTGGTTGTTCATCTTGTTCGAGAAATACGGTTGTGCAGGCCTGTATATCTATGGTGGATGTATCCGGTTGAACGGTACATGAAGGTGTTGAAAAGTTACACGAAGAATCAATATAGGTCAGAAGCAAGCATTGTTGAAAGGTACGTGGCAGAAGAAGCTATTGAGTTTTCCTCTACTTACATCGAAAATGCATCACCTGTTGGTATTCCTGAAAGCCGTCATGATGCTACACAGCAAGGTAGCGGCACGCGAGGATTCACTGTTGTAACCATGGATCGCCAGCAAGTATCACAAGCACATTTATATGTACTAAACAACGCAACTGATGTTATACCATACATAGATGCTCACAAAGAATATGTGACAGCTTCTCACCCAAACATGAATATGATGAGGGTGTTGCAGGAACACAATAGGAGTTTCATTAATTGGTTTAGAAATACAATATTTGCTACCGACAATGCTTCTAAGACATTATCATTGCTAGTTGTTGGGCAGAATCTTAATGTCCTCACTTGGAAGGGTTATGACATCAACAATTATTCCTTCTACACAAAGTCACTGAATGATAAAAGTACCGTGCAAAACAGTGGGGTGATGATTGATGCTCATTCGGACCACTTTAGTAGTGTATCCAATAACAATCCTATTCAAGCTTCCATGGCTTATTATGGAGTCATAAGCGATATCTGGGAGCTAGACTATGGTGAATTTAGAGTGCTTGTTTTCAAGTGCCAATGGGTTAATGGAAATGTCGGAGTCCGTCAAGACAAATTAGGGTTTACTTTGGTTGACCTTCAAAGGATTGGTTACAAGGATGAGCCTTTCATCATGGAAACACAAGCAAGACAGGTGTTTTATGTTGAAGATCCTAGTGACTCAACATGGTCAGTTGTACTTCAAGGGAAAACAAGTGGTATCCCTGTCGATAGTGATCATGCAACCCTTGATGTTAATGACATGCCTACGTTTGCACCACAAATGCCTTTGATAAATGTTGAAAACAACGACGATGATGTGTATGCAAATTGTATCGATCATGATGAAGGTTTATGGGAAAATATGCCAACTTAAATGTGGTAAAATAAAACAATAATGTTAAAATTTTCAATAGTCTTTTTCAATTTACATTTTATTGTCTTTCATTACACTTAGATACTTACACGTTGTTCTAATCAACATTTGGGTAACTTTATATTTTTGCAGGACCCATGGCAACACCCCCGAGATCCCCTCCACCTCCTACATCCCCTCCACCAGCTGATTCACCAAGCGCAATCACAAAACGCAACACTGGACAAACAACCAGGCTGAGGAAATTGACTGCAAGATCCTTGGATCAACCACGACCATCTGTCAACGTCAACCCCATTACTAGTCGAGGTTCTGGTTCGGAAAAAGAAAAATTTCACCGTTACTTGGGGGTAGTGGCACGGGAGAAAATACCTATTGTGCATTCATCTTGGAAAGTTGTCCCGAAATCACTTAAAAGTATTATATGGAATGACATTTTGGTAAGTTCACTTAACTAAAAACTTTGATTTCATTTGTGTTTCCTTTAGGCCAAAGTATCGTTTTTGCAGTTATTGTTTGACAAACTATTTGTTATTTTAGGGAAAATTTGACATCCCTGAAGGAGTTGCTGCCAAGAAGAAGGTGATGTCTACTGTTGTAACCAGATGGAGGCAATTTAAGTCCTCCCTGACCACTAGATATATATATGCTGAGAAAGACGGTGAAGATAACCCTGATCCAGCTTCTAAGTATGGTATGGATCCACAAACATGGGACCAATTTGCAAAGAGTCGACAGACACCTACATGGCAGGTTTGAATTGAATTGACATTTCGTAAGTTTTGTTAGTTAAATTTTCTTAACGTTATTACACAATGCATTGTATTTGTTACTGTGGACAGGGAATTCGGAAAAAAGCACAGGAGATCCAAAAATTCAATGACTCCCCCCACTTATTGTCTCATGGAGGGTACGAACTTATGGAAAAAAAATTGATGGACGAGAAAATGAAGACAAGACAAAAGCAAGCTGAGTTTACAGAAAATACACCCATGGTCGTAGACCCTCCATCCCCAATTGCAAGACACGTTAAGTGGAAGATGGCTAGAACAAAGAAACATGGCCAAATGACATTTGCAGCAGCTCAACAAATCTCCGACAAAATTGTAAGTGGAATTAAAGCCTTGGTGGCAAATTTAATACATACATGGTATATCATTCAACTTTTCACTAATTTTTGGCTATTTGTGACAGGATGAATTACAAGAACAAAGCACACAAGGTACGTTTGTACCGCATGGCCGTAACAACATATTGAACACTGCGTTTGGCCGTGAAGAGCATCCTGGTCGTGTCCTAGCTGCTGGACATGGTGTCACCATTAGTAGTTACTTTGGACAACATTCAAGTGGCAACAATAACCCCAGATTAGTTGGTTCAAATCATAGGTAATCTCAAGCAAGAGTGGACGAAAGAGGTAGAAGATAAAAACAAACACAAAATGGACATCATGCAAAAGGAGTTGGATGCAATCAAGACTGAGTTGTCCCAAATCCAAACTCAACAGTCAGCCCCTATACAAGCGGGTAACCCGAATGTGTTGCTTGCACGTGTTAGCACCAAAGAAAGTTGTGCAGAAGTTGTTGCAAATGTTGTTGCTAGGGACCCATCTGCAGTTGACGACACTACCATGGGGTTATACGTTGTTTGTGGCGCCAGTAAACAAATGGTAGCCTTAGGAAAGGTGTATCAACTTGGCAGCATGATACACAATGTTCTTTATGCAGATGAAGTCATGAGGGTTTCTGTGGTTACTGTTTATAATGGTGATGCAAGGGTCCCAATTCCCACGCCCGAGATTGAATTCGTCAGGGAAGCTATCAATACATTCATTGGCTGGCCAACTAATCTTGTGAAACCTATCCCAATTATGTTTGTTTTGTTATATTGGGGTTTGGTAATGAATTATGTTGGTTGCAAATCAAAATTCATGAGTTCTTCCTCAAGCAATAAAGTCTCTTTAGTGTTTTGTAAATTCAAGCTTACATGGTAAAGCAAATATATGGATGTTAGTTCCCCTTGTATACTTTATATACTCACTATTCAAACTGTATTGCTAAAATATGCATAATGGCTTGTACAACTTCCACACATTTAAACGAAACATACACATTGGTTGCCGCAAATGATGTGTTGCTAGATTCTTCAGTTATGAAGTATAGCCCCATGGATTTCCAGAGACCAGAACTTTTAAATAAGAATTTAATAAAGGGCAATATTCTTCTCTGTGGATATTCCTTCAACTTTGTTGTTGGCATTGCATCGATCAAGAAAGTTTTAGAAACAACAAAGGCCCTTGGTGCAGTTGGATTTGTTCTTTGTGTTGAAAACATTTCCGCATGAACAAAATTTGATCGAGTTCCTGTTGGCCTTCCTGGGATTCGCATCATAGATGTTAGCAATTCAAAGGTAATCAAACTCATCTGTACTGGTGTATCTATGTAGAGGTAGATTGAGTTTGAAGCTAAATCCATTTTCTCTTGGCCCTTAATTTTTTGGTTGAATTGCAGTTTTGGTCCTCCTAGTTTTCCAAATTCATGATTTTGGTCCCCTTGTTTTTTAATTGTAAGATTTGCTCCCCTGGTTTTATAAATTTGTGATTTTGGTCCCTAGATAGATTATTAACTAATAATTGTGAATATTAGAGACATTAAATTAATTATAAATTAAATAAAAAATTATTAATCATTAAAAAAACTTTAATAAAAGACTATTAATCCTAATGTGGTGTTACTATCAATGAAGTCGCGTGTGGTAGTGGAGGTTGAAGAGGTGTTTGTGGAGAAGAGGAGGAGAATGCTGTTGTGAAAAATTAGGATTAATAAATTTTTTATTCAATTTTTTAATAATTAATGGTTTCGATTAATTTATAATTAACTTAATAACTCAATTAATCAATATTATTTGTTAATAATCTATGAAGAGGACCAAAATCACCAATTTATGAGACTTGGGGACCAAAATGTTACAATTAAAATCAAGGGGGACCAAAATCATGGATTTGAGAAACTAGGGGGACCAAAATTGCAATTTAGCCTAATTTTTTCCACAGACAAGTACTTATCTCAGTTATCTCTCCCTGTTCTACATTTCCATCTATAATTCTTTTTTTTGTTTATGATCATAAGTATGCACTATGTATCATGTGATTTTTTCATATTGTTATTTTTCAGGAACTGATAGATTATTATAATATCACTACACCAAGAGACTAGACTGGGCGAGTAAAGAGTTTCGAAGGTAAAGGTAAAATTGGTGATGGTTTGATGCCTATTTTGCATAAATCTGCACCACAGGTAGCATTATTCTCTACTCGAGGGCCAAATATAAAGGACTTCAGCTTCCAAGAGGCAGATCTTCTCAAACCAGATATATTAGCTCCTGGTTCATTGATTTGGGCTGCTTGGTGTCCAAATGGAACTGATGAGCCAAATTATGTTGGTAAGTAATGGCTTGACTAAATTGTCTTCTTTGTTGTTACTTGAAAACTTCTACCTACAATTATACATTTCAACCTCATGACCTGGGCTTAAGCTCATATGGGTTGGTGAGGTGTGGGGCCTGAGGTTCAATTCCAAAGTTCTCACAAAAATAAAGACCTTTGAACTTGAATTTGTTTGGAGCAAGTGGTTGGTTGGAGGTATGCTGCTTTGAACCAATTTGTTTTTTTTTTCTTTTCTTTTGTTCTTGTGGATAGTATGACAAATTCATCAATCACTGACACAAGACAAGATAACCAACTAGACAAGAGACCGTCTTGCTAGAACAAAGTGGACATGCAAATTGTATAATAAAACCTGTCAAACTAGGCATATTAGATACATATGTTTAGGGTTTCTCTTTGTTTTGAGCTTACATATAAATAAATTTAACTCCTAGTAACTGATGTTCTAAATTATGGGAAAATGTGTTATGGATTCTCATATATTATTAAAAGAATAATTGCTTGATTAAGGACGTGAGGGAGGAAGGTAGAAGAAAACTTACTAATATATTTACATAATTGATTCATTTTAAGCTATTTTGCTTGTGCAGGTGAAGGGTTTGCCATGATATCTGGAACCAGCATGGCTGCACCACATATAGCTGGAATTGCTGCTCTTATAAAGCAGAAGCATCCTCATTGGAGCCCTGTAGCCATTAAATCAGCTTTGATGACTACATCAACGACTCTACATGATATACTATATCTGTTAGATAGGGCACTATAATTTTATGTTTGTTTGCAGGCTGACTGTAATAACCTTTTTACTGGAAAGGTGCTACTGACGTCCTAGCATGTTGTATAGGCTATGTTGATGTGAATGACCAGTTGGTGGGGATGGATGAGGAAAAGGTTTGATATGATGAACTTGTTAAACATTAACATCAGTTAAACTCAACCACCTTTTATCAGTTTGTGTTCTGTTTTTTTCTCCCCATCCCCTTGCCCTCCTTCTCCCCAACTTTTTTTTTCTCCGTCTCTTGTTCTTTTGTTCGATTCAGTTGAGAATTGATTTGTGAATTGCTTGAGAGAATAGTTGTCGGCCTTTTTATTTTTATTGACTTCCATATATTCTAGGGTTAGAGATTCCACATTGACTTATGATATGACCAAATTAAAGTAAGTGGAGGGCATCCCTCCCCACACAAGCCAATTTTGTAGGTTTGAGTTAGATCCAATCCCAAATTCTAAGATATAGCAAGTACCCAGAATTTGCTACCATACAAGCAATGAGACCTGAATATACAAGGAACCAAGGTATTTAGGAAATATGGAAATTGGGATATCTCAACTGATTCTAGTATAGTTTCTTGATGACTGCACAAAATTATAAAACAAAGCAAATAAAGTGTGTATAAACTATTAGGATGAGTCATATATATTTGAAAAGGGGACGAGTAAAGTTTTGCTGCCTTGCAGATGACATTTTTCAAAAAAGATATTGAAGACATGGCTGCAGATAGTCTACGTTGTGTTGCCATTGCATATAGATCATATGAAAAGGAGAAAGTTCCAACTAATGAAGAACTACTTTCTCACTGATCTTTACCAGAGGATGATCTTATTTTACTAGCCATTGTTGGTCTTAAGGTATGTATTTCTTTAGAAACCTGCCTATCATTGTCATCTTTGTTTTTCTGTGTGTATATGATATTATGTCCCCATGGTTTTTCTCTCTTATTTAAAGTTAAAGCTGCTAAGCATTATTATTTATAGGGTTTCCTGTCCCATTTATCCCCAATAACTGGCTATTCCATTTTGTTGCATACTTGTATGTAACTTGCAACTTGGGAGGATGCAGAGAATTTATAATATTATTTATTTTATTTATTATGCCTTTCTCCTAGCTCTTGACTTTACTACATGGAAAACTGTCTTTGGTTTTTTACAGCATCTGACTTAAAAGTTTTCTGCATGTTAAATTTGTATGTTTTTATTTATTCTTATTTTCTTATGTGTTGAAATTCAGGATCCTTGTCGACCTGGTGTCAAACAAGTTGTGGAACTTTGCCAAAAAGTCGGGGTTAAGGTATTTCATAAAATTGATTTTGAAATTTATTTGGTGCCCCATTAAGATACTTATCATTGAAGATGTACAAAAAGTGTATCGATGTCAGGATGGCTAATGGTAGTTTGCATGGAGGCTATGTTAACTTGGTTGTTCATAGGAAAAGTTTAGCTCGATTGATCCTTATCTGACTTGTAATTTTGATAGGGTCAGGGTCATTTGTTTCAAATTGAATCTAACATGACTAAGGCCTGATAATGCATGATACATGACTAAGTCAACATGATCATGTTGATGTTATATAAATTTTAACAAATTTAGTTAAATTATAGAATTGAATAAGTATGAAACTAAAACCTAGGTTATAGTATATATTTTAAACAGAATATTTGTATGGTTACATTATCATGTCATGTAAAATGTTAACAATTAGATCAAGCAGTTCTATTATAAATACATAGTTGTTGAAAAAATATAAATTTTATGAGTTTGGGACATCAGGTCGGGTTGGAAAAATCTGAAGTACAACCCAAACCCCTAAAAGATATTGTTAACAATTGTAAAATCTAATTTAAGACTTATTTAATTAAACCATAAAAAAATCTAACCACTTTGTGGGTTGTTTGGGAATAGCCTTTTTCTGGAGAATTAATTGTTTTATTTTTTCCAAAAGCTCTCAGGAATCTTTCCATAAAGAAGCTATTATTTTCAAAATTAATCTGAACAAAAATAATAAATAAAAAACATTTTCCATCATATTAGCTCACTAAAAATATCACTAATCATAAACAAGAAAATAATAAAAATGGCAGATGCACTACTCACTTAAGGAGAGTTTTCTAATAGAGGTTATATTTAAGGGATATAGAAATGCCATAAGATGTATATGAGTGAAGATGAATCTTTCAATGGTACTTGCAGCCCCATTAATGTAGCTATTGCCATTACAAACTTGCCATGACATTTGCATGGCAGTTATCATGAATTTGTCCACACCATACCACACTGTCATGTTTGCTATTTGATAACACAGTTGATGTTAGAATTATGAGAAAGGGGGAGTTAGTTAAGGAGTTAAATAAATATGACTATGGGAGGATGTAAGGGGAAAGGGGCATTGAGATCTGTTCATTTTTGGATTGAGAAGTAGCTCTTTGTGAATCCTTTGTGAAGGGGAAACCCTTGGAGGAGAGTTATCCATTCCATTTTTTGTTCTTTTACAATTAAGAAATTCCATCTTTCTTTCCTTTATTTTATTTTATAATTTGGGTTCCTAAAAGTTGACACATTTCATAGGCGTCCTCTTGTTAGAGAGAAAAAAAAGACTAAACTTTCGTTTGATGAACTGAGTAACTAATTTGCTATCATCTTAGCTATCAGTCTTGAGGGTCATGAATAGAACAATGGGATGAAAAATAAAAGGTTACATTGTAACTAAGAAGTAGTTGACAAAGTGGTTCTTGGATTATTCATAGGTGAAGAAAATAGAATCATCATAACAGAACAATGATTGTTTGATTGCACTGTTAGAGTCAAGAGTGCTTCATTTTTCTTTTGACTAAGCTAGTTTTGCTAGTTTAAACCTTGCCTAATCAATTGATTGCCATAGCTATAGAAACCCAATTGATTGGTATGGCTGAGTAAATGCTACAAAATAGGACTGGCAAATTTCCGGAAGAGCCAAGCACAGTTCGGGACATTCTTCTCCATCATCTAATTACTTGAAGAAAACAAACCACGTGCAAATTACCAAGACCTTGTCTCAATAATGCCTAGTATTCCTTCCACTCACTTCTTATCAGTCAACAAGGGCAGCACCAAGTAGTGGCACCCCTGCCCCAATAGCAACTGCTTTTTTGACAAGGGAGTTATCTGTCTCAAGTTTTGAAGTTACAAGATAATCACCACTCAGACTATGCCATTAACTATGTAAATTTTAGGTATATGTAAATTTTATGCTCATGAAGTCAATTTTTACATTTATCCTTGTGTTGTTTATCTTGTTTGGTAATGCAGTCTCCCACAGAAATCAGTTTTAATTGGCATGTTTGGAAAAATACTTTGGTATCTCATACTGATTTCTTGATGGAAGAGATTGGTTGTAAGCGGAATATGCTATTTGTTTAATAGACACTTAATATGTTGAAAGTTTATGATTGCCATAATGTCACAAAGGAGAAAGTCATATCTTCCAATTTGTTATTCTTAATTTGGTCATTATGTGATATATTGAAACATTAATCTTGCTATATTGATTCAACTAATTTGATTGATATATTTAAGCATCCGTATGAAATGAATCTACACTAAAACTCTAATGTTGTCTTGCAAATCATGAATATGGGTCACAGAAAGACTTAGAAGAGTCTAATGGTATCAAAGAAAAAGGAAAAGTCACAAGATCAACAAGTTGGTGGGGCCAAGGGGATAATACCAAATGGACTCTTACTAGTAGACTTATTAATGGAACTATTTTAGGCAAACTTAGCAGTATGAAATACTAGATTGCAGTCAATATTATCCCCTGCAAGACGCCTAAGGAAATCACCTAGATCACAACTAACAACCTCAGTTTGACTCTGTAGATGTGGGTGCAAAACAAAAGAGAATATTTAAACTAGGTGCCACACAACTTCCACTGGATTTCCAAAAGTAGCTCATAAACTTCATTCCTCATAAATTGAATTACATTGTTGCCAGAATTTCTATTTCCATTCCTCTTATTTTATTTATCTCTAAATCCATCTCCCGTTCCAGGTGTAGGATTTTGTTTCATAGACAATGAAACCAATGGCTATTGCTACCTTAAATACTAATAAAAGCCATCTGGATATTTGCTTCTGGAATGCTACCCTTGATTTAAGATATTTTTCAGCATACACCAACAATCCCCACCTGGTTTGTACTGTCAAGATTTGGTAGTTCAGCTTTCTTGACAGCCAATATAACTTTAGTCAGTGTTTCATACTTTGCAGTTGCACATAACTATAGTTTCCTCTAGAGAAGCATGTGCCTCTTTCTCCATAACAATTTAGCAATCCTCAGTTTCTTATCCAAATAATCCATCATTGTTTGCTTCTCCATTTCACTTATCTTTCTTTGTAATTGTAACCATTGCAAACCTCAATTATAATCTTCAACAATACAAAATTGATTACCAGCCTCAGCCAACTCACTCCCTATATAACAGAGTAGTTAATCACGCGCTATAGTGCTGCTACCATGCCGGTGCATCATATCACATGATGGCCCCACTCTTTTTTTGTCTCAGGTTGTGAAGTTACAAGATAATCACCACTCAGTTACAAGATATTAATTAGTTTATTGATATACTATTAACTATGTTACTCGTTTCTTTATAATTTTCCTCTAAACACATAAATGTAAGAACAAATAAAGGGTGAATAATGGCCAGAGTTATAATTTTATGATCCATTCCAACGATAAACAAATAATTGGACAATTTTGTTGGAGAAAAATACAAGAAGAAGAAAATGAAGAGGTCTACCATGAGTTACAAGGAGTTTATTGATTAACTACTAACCAAAAGTAACCAACTCTATCAACTAGCTAATAATTAGTAGTTTATTTATTAACTGCTAACCAAAAGTTACCAACTCTACCAACTCTATCAACTAGCTGATAATTACTAGTAATAATTGGAATGATGCCCATTGTAGATTGCATGAACAAATGAATTGGAATCCTTCCTTTAATAATCTTGTTCTTTTAGTTAGCAGCAAAAATAAAAGTGCATAAAAGAAGTGATAAAAATACATAAATATAAGAACTAAAACTTATTAGTCCAAAGAAAGATAAATCCAGAAATATTAGGGAAGCTCTTAGACACAACTACCTTGTTCTCTTTTCCAAATTCTTCATCATACTGCACTCCCTCTTTCATATGCCACCACATTTGTTCCACTTAGAATTTCCAATGTTGTGAGTGTTGATCCAATAGCAAGAAGATGCATGTGACCATAAGCCAAACCCATCAAGGTAGCAGCATAATATGCATTAACAGCTTCACTAGTACTCTGCTGATTTCTTCCATCTCCAAACTCTGTTAACCCTCCAACCCATGAGTGCAGTTTATAAAGGTCAAAACACCTTAGTCTTATGTAATTTGAGTTCAATCTTCTGATCAAGGTCATAAAATCAGCCATTAGTGAATAGGCTTGAGGCTTATACTTCCAACCCCACACCGGATCAATCTTAGCAAGCACTACAATTCCATAAAGGAAGTACCCCAAATGATGATGGTGATCATTGTAAATTCCAAACCCAAAATCAGCACCACCATCGGTAGATTGTTGATGAAGGATAATTAATTAACATCGTCTAATGTAATTTTCTTATTATGTATTTCATTTCAGCCTATTCATTTACATAACTTATTCAGTTTTGTGATAATTTTAATTAACTAATGTTTTCTCTTTACAGGCAAATGGCTACACCACCCAGCTCTCCTCCTCCTACTGGTGCAGCATCACAATCGCCATCTACCTTGAAGCGAACAAGAAAAGCCACACGGTTAAGATCATTGGCGACTAGACCAGTTGGGGCCAAGAGACCACTGGTCCATGTCGATCCTGCAACCGGGAAGGTCAACGGTCCCTACAACAAGAAGTTAAGAACATATTTGGGGATCGTCACTTGTGATAAGGTTGATGTGACATACAAGAATTGGAACCAAGTCCCTACTGCTCAGAAGGATTTGATATGGGAGGATATTCAGGTATTTTAGTTAAATCTTTCATTTTATTCATTGATAATCAAATTGTAATTTAGTAACAATAGAATGTATTTTTTTGTTTGTTAGACTGAATTTGATATCCTTGAAGCATCTGATCTAAGAACAAAAAAGAAAATACTTCAGACTATGGGAGAGCGGTGGAGACAATTCAAGTCTGATTTGATGTTGAAATGGGCACTTGTAGCCGACAAGGAAAGTGTCAACAACACTGTATGCGAAAAGTACGACATTAGCAAGGACAAGTGGGCCCAATTTTGTCAAACCCGCAGAGACCCATTGTGGGAGGTAACTAATTTGTGATTTTCATTGTTTTCAACTTTAAATTCACTTATTATAATACATTGTAATCATGAGTTTCATTAATGTTGACTTTTTGCAAGATGTGCAAAAAAAGGCACAGGCCATCAAAAAGCAAAACACAGCCCCTCACGTGTTGTCTCATGGGGGTTATGAATATTTAGAAAAGAAGTTAATGGATGAGAAGAGAAAGAAAAAACTGGAGGAAGCTTCTCAATCCGGAAGCACTGGCACCGTGATTGATCCTCCATCTCCCATTAGACGACATGTGAAATGGAAGATGGCCCGTGATGCAAGCTCCATTGGAGCTTGTAGGCCTAGGATCTTCTTCATCAATGGATTCCTTTGCTTCTTGGAAGATGAATGGCAGCGGAATGGAGAAAGGGAGAGAGAGAGGAGACGCCACTTCAAGGAGAAGATGAGTCTAGAAGAAGCTCACCACCATAGGAGGCCATGGATAAGAGCTTGGAGGAAGAAGGAGATGAATGAAGGGAGAGGGAGAGAAGAGCACGAAATTTTGTGCTCAAAAAAGAGCTCTGAAATCTGAAGTTAATATTCAAATGATCAAATTTTAAAAAAATGCACACACATGACCTCTATTTATAGCCTAAGTGTCACACAAAATTGGAGGGAAATTCAAATTTCACTTGAATTTGAAATTGAATTTGTGGAGCCAAACTTTGGAGCCAAAATTTCACTAATTATGATTAGTGAATTTTAGTTATGGTTCAGCCCACTAATCTAAGATCAATTCCAAGATTCTCCACTAAGTGTGCTTAGGTGTCATGAGGCATGAAAAGCATGAAGGACATGCACAAAGTGTGACTATATGATGTGGCAATGGGGTGTAGTAAGCAAATGCTCACCTCCCCCTCTAAAATTTAATTGGATTGGGCTTCTACCAATTCAATTAAATTTATTTCCAACCACACACATCAAATATCCACTTAGTGCATGTGAAATTACAAAACTACCCCTAATACAAAAACTAGTCTAGGTGCCCAAAAATACAAGGGCTGAAAAATCCTATATTTCTAGGGTACCCTACCTACAATATGGAGCCCTAAATACAAGGACCAAATATAATGACATCCTAGTCTAATATGTACAAAGATAAATGGACCCAACCTTGGCCCATGGGCTCAGAAATCTACCCTAAGGTTCATGAGAACCCTAGGGCCTTCTTCAGCAGCTCTAGCCCAATCTTCTTGGAGCCTCTTGCTCATGGTTCTAGTGATTGGTCCCTTCCTAGGGAGGATTGCATCATCCCCTTCCCCTTGAAG
Source organism: Glycine max (assembly GCF_000004515.6). Classification (NCBI taxonomy): domain Eukaryota; kingdom Viridiplantae; phylum Streptophyta; class Magnoliopsida; order Fabales; family Fabaceae; genus Glycine; species Glycine max. Next base: position 11,333,829 of record NC_038249.2, on the reverse strand, counting down.
AGGATTTGACCTCAAATCTGTTAGTTCCTCCTCCTCAATATCAGCTCCACCTACAAAAGGAGTTAAATCAGAAATGTTAAAAGTGGTGCTGACTCCATACTCTTCTGGGAGGTCCAACCTATAGGCATTGTTATTGATCCTCACCAAAACCTGAAAAGGTCCTTCCCCTCTAGGGCTAAGCTTGGATTTCCTTTTAGTAGGGAATCTATCCTTCTTAAGATGGAGCCAAACCCAGTCACCCTCATTAAGAACTAGCTCTTTTCTTCCTTTATTGCCTTTAGTTGAATACACCTTTGTTTGGTTCTCTATTTGGTTCTTAACCCTTTCATGCAACTTCTTTACAAATTCTGACCTAGATTCCCATTCTTTATGTATAAAAGAAGTGTCCAGTGGGAGGGGAATGAGGTCTAACGGTGTTAGGGGATTGAACCCATAGACAACCTCAAAAGGGGACTGCTTGGTGGTTCTATGAACCCCCCTGTTGTAGGCAAATTCTACATGAGGAAGATACTTATCCCAAGACTTATGGTTGCCTTTCAGAAGAGCCCTTAAAAGGGTGGATAAAGACCTATTCACTACCTCTGTTTGCCCATCAGTTTGTGGATGACAAGTGGTAGAGAAAAGAAGTTTAGTTCCTAGCTTAGCCCATAACGTTTTCCAAAAGTGGCTAAGGAACTTAGCATCTCTATCTGACACAATGGTCCTAGGCAAACCATGGAGTCTCACAACTTCCTTGAAAAAGAGTTTTGAGATGTGGGAAGCATCATCCACCTTGTGGCATGGTATAAAGTGTGCCATCTTGCTAAACCTATCCACCACCACAAAGATAGAGTCTACACCTCTTTGGGTTCTAGGAAGCCCAAGGACAAAGTCCATACTAATGTCTACCCAAGGTGCAGATGGGATGGGTAAGGGTGTGTATAGCCCATGAGGCATCACCCTAGACTTGGCTTGTAAACAAGCCACACACCTAGTGCAATGCTTATGGACATCTTTCTTCATATGGGGCCAATAAAACTTTTCTTTGAGTAAGACAAGGGTCTTGTCTATCCCAAAGTGGCCCATGAGCCCACCCTCATGGCTCTCTTTCACAAGTAATTTCCTAATGGATCCTTGGGGTATGCAAAGCTTTCCCTCTTTGAACAAATACCCCTCAGCCAAATAGAATCCATCTTGGGCCTTTTTCCCACAACTCTCATAAATGGGAGAGAAATGTTCATCTAAAGCATACAAGTCCCTAATATTATCAAATCCTAAAATTTGAGCTCCTAGGGAGCAAAACAATGTGTGTCTCCTAGAGAGGGCATCAGCTACCACATTTGTTTTTCCCTTTTTGTATTTGATAACATATGGAAATTGCTCTAGGTACTCTACCCATTTTGCATGCCTCTTGTTTAACTTTCTTTGCCCTCTAATGTACTTAAGTGATTGATGATCACTATGAATGACAAATTCCTTGGAAACAAGGTAATGTTCCCAAGTTTGGAGGGCTCTTATTAAGGCATAAAGCTCTTTATCATAGGTGGGGTAGTTGAGGGTGGCACTATGAAGTTTTTCACTAAAATAAGCAATAGGGTGCCCACCTTGTAACAATACAGCTCCAACTCCCACTCCAGAGGCATCACATTCTAGCTCAAAAGTTTTAGAAAAGTCAGGAAGAGCTAGAACAGGTGCCTTAGTAAGCTTTTCTTTGAGCAAAGCAAAGGCTTGCTCTTGTTTTTCACCCCAGGTAAATGCCACATTCTTCTTCACCAGCTCATTGAGAGGTGATGCAATTGTAGAGAAATTAGGAACGAACCTTCTATAGAAGCTTGCTAACCCATGGAAGCTCCTAATATCTCCCACACTTTTTGGGGTGGGCCATTCTTGGATGGCCTTGATTTTCTCAGGGTCCACTTGGACCCCATTTCTACCAACTAAAAAACCTAAGAAAACTATATTATCTACACAAAAGGTACACTTCTCTATATTTGCATAGAGGGTGTTTTTCCTAAGGACTGAAAGAACTTGTCTGAGATGTCCTAAGTGATCATCTAGGCTCCTACTATACACTAAAATATCATCAAAATAAACAACTACAAATCTACCTATGAAATCCCTTAAGACATGATGCATAAGCCTCATAAAGGTGCTTGGTGCATTAGTGAGCCCAAAAGGCATCACTAGCCATTCATACAAACCAAACTTGGTCTTGAAAGCAGTTTTCCACTCATCACCCTTTTTCATCCTGATTTGGTGATAACCACTTTTAAGATCAATTTTTGAAAAGATATTGGCACCATGCAACTCATCAAGCAGATCATCAAGTCTAGGAATGGGGTGCCTATACTTTACAGTGATGTTGTTGATGGCCCTGCAATCTGTACACATTCTCCACGTACCATCCTTTTTGGGCACCAACAACACTGGCACAACACATGGGCTTAGGCTCTCTTGGACCCAGCCCTTCTCCAACAATTCTTTAACTTGAGACTCTATCTCCTTAGTCTCCTGAGGGTTAGTCCTATAGGCTGGCCTATTAGGAAGGCTTGCTCCTGGGACTAAATCTATTTGGTGTTCTATTCCCCTTAAAGGAGGTAGCCCAGGGGGTATCTCTTTGGGAAATATATCACCAAATTCATGTAAGAGTTCTTGGACCTTTGGGGGTAAGGTCTCAAATGTAGGAATTGTGGCAGTGCTAAGGGATGTTTCCCTTGATAGGAGAAGGTAAAAAGATTGTTTAAGAAGGAGTGCTCTTTTAATATCACCTTTTGTTGCAAAATGATTTTCCTTCTTAACAATCTTCTTGGAGGAATCCTTTCCCTCTTTTTCCTTCCCCCTGGCCTTTGAAGACAAGACTTTACTATCCTTCTTTTTCTTTTGTTTTTCTAATTTTTCTTCCTCATCCCTCTTATCTTTCATAGTTAGTTGATCTTTGGCCACCTGTGAAGGTGTTTGAGGATGCAACACAAATTTAGTGCCAAGATGGGTGAGGGTAATCTCATTAGTTAGGCCATTATAAATGATCTTCCTATCAAATTGCCACGGCCTTCCTAAAAGAATATGTCCTGCCTCCATGGGAACTATATCACAATTAACTTCATCCTTATATGTCCCAATGGAGAAAGGTACCTTCACTTGTTGGTTAACTATCATTTCCCCTTGCTCATTGAGCCATTGAAGTTTATAAGGTTTTGGGTGGGGAATGATAGTGAGGTTCAACTTGGAAACTAATCTTGTGCTACAACAATTGCAACAAGATCCACTATCCACAATGAGAGAACAAGTTTTATCTAAAATTTTGCATCTTGTATGAAAGATGTTCTCTCTTTGGGATTGAGATAGATCACAAGATTGACCTCCAAGGAGCCTTCTAACCATTAAGAGGTCACCTTCTTCATGAGGGTAGACTTCCTCACTAGACTCTTCACCCCTTACTTCATCTTCACTTCCACTAGAGGAAGGGCAAGAAGTAGTCTCCTCTTGACTACTATAAATGTCTTGACCCCTCATGATCATGGTTTTCTTTGTGGGGCATTGAGAGGCAATGTGACCTCTCCCAAGACATTTGAAGCATTTAATGTTGCTAGTCCTTTCTTGGGAACTAGTCTTAGGGGTGTATTTCTCTATGGTCTTACCCTTATCTTCCTTGGGTTTTGAAGGTGCAGCCCCTAAAATTCCATGGGCTTGGTCCTTCCTTGGATAAGAGTGAGAGCCATAAAATTTTGAAGAAGGCTTTCTTTTAAGTTGTTGCTCCACTCTTATACAAAGTTGGACTAGCTCATCTAGGTCCCTATATGGAAGGAGTTCAACCTTGTCCCTCACTTCCATATTGAGCCCACTAAGGAACCTAGCTATGCTTGTTCTTTCCTCTTCCCTAAGTCCAGCTCTTAAAAGGAGTAGTTCCATTTGTTGTCTATATTCTTCAACACTCATACTCCCTTGTCTAAGCCTTTGGAGCTTGTCCATAAGCTCCCTTTCATAGTAGGAGGGAATGTGCCTCTTCCTAAGGGCACTCTTAAGATCATTCCAATACTCTACTGGAGGATCCCCATGAATCCTTTGTTCTTTAACAAGGGAAGTCCACCAATAGAGGGCATACCCTTGAAAGCTAAGGGTAGCCAATGGAACTTTTCTCTCTTCGCTAATATGATGGCAAGCAAAGAGTTGTTCAACCTTCATTTCCCAATCTAAGTAGGCCTCAACATTATCTTTTCCGTGGAAATATGGGAGGCTAATGTTAACCTCTTGAGGCCTTCTATCCTTTTCTCTTCTTTGGGAGTGATGTTTAGTATGTGAACTATGACGCCCTCTATAATAGTCGCTAAGTTCTTCACTTAAACTCTTGCAAGAGTCATGACTACTATAGGAGGCATGTTTTTCTCTTTTCATTTCTTTCATTATTTTTCTTCTTTCTTCCTCTCTTATTTTCTCTCTTTCATCTTGACTTATTTCTTCCACTCTTTTTTTACCTTTTTCTTTTCTCTCTTGTTTTTCTTTCCACAACTTAAGGGATCTCAACTCATCTAATATCTTATACAAGGGGTCCTTAGGAGTAGAACCCTCACCATTAACACTAGATGAAGAATGAAGACTCATGTTGGTTCCTAAGTTATGGTTCTTTCTTGTTAGGGGTTTGAAAAAAAGGTTAAAGAAACTATGGTTGAAACTAGCCAAAATAAACACTAAAAAAGGTGTGAAAGATAAGGTAAAAACTAATTGGTAAAAGGCAAGCTATCTAGGCGGTTTGACAATGGAGGGTAAAGGAAATAAGCTATGAAAATAAGCAAGAAATTAAAGTGCAAGAAATGCAAACTAGGCGGATCCTAGGAGTGTTTGGATGACCTCATTTAAGGTTCCCAACAAAACACTCACTATCCTAAGGGGAAATTGCCTAAAATTATTACACACAAATGGAAGTAGGGTGACCTAGCGGAGGCTCCCAACTTACTTCCAATGAAAGGCCTTTTTGTTACAAAATTTGAAAGCAAAGCAAATTGCCAATTACAAAATTACAAAGAAAAAAAAAGTCCTCAATTGTGGTGGCTATTCTCTCTTTAGTGTTTCACTCAATTTGGAGTGCTTCTTAGTCCAATAGCTCTTAAGGTGGTTGGCCCCTTGCTTCTTGACTCAAATTCTTCAAGATATGGCACCAATCCTCCTTTCCAATTCCCTATATGGCAACTCACAAGCAAGGAAACAAAGAGACAAGCAATAACCAAAGACAAAAAAAAAATGAAATGAAAGCTAAACCAATAGAGTTTTAACAAGACAAATTTCCAAGGATTATTCAACAATTAAAGCAATGAAAAGCACAAAAAAAGCAAGCTAGGACTCAAAGAGAAACCTAGAATGGCTCTAGAGTAGAGTAGAAAAACTCTAAAAAAAAAAGACTCAAGAAACCTCTAGTTTTGGCACTTGTTTTCATAATAATTTTCAATTGAAATTTCAGAACTAGGATTGGTATAAAATAGGCACCAATTATAGAACAAATTTTGAGCCAAAACAACAAGCACACTTTCCTTTCACTTTTCTTTTTTTTTTCCTGGACACTGATTTTTCTGCCAACTTGTGAGATTTTTATTATTTTTTCCTTTAATCCAAATCGCTTGGTTCTTTTTTTATAATTTTGTTCCAGATGTCTAGAAAATTCAGTAAAAGTTTCAGCTCAAAAAACGTAGTGACCAGTTCCCAGTAATTTATACAAGTTCGTATGTTCAAGCTGCCAGCACCAGCGATTTCAGCCTAGAAATCAAGAGTAGTGTTTATGTTGCTTAAGGCTTGGATAGTTACAATTTGTGTTTGCTTATGCTCAATTATCTTGAATAACACAATTAAAGAGAGCTTAAGACTTATTTTGATTCACAAATCCAGCCACAACTCAGCACCACAACTGAACTTCATCATAGGCATCATGTAGGAAACTTAGAAAGCAAAAAAAAAGTTCAAGAACAAGACTACTTCTAGGATTTGATTTAGAACATGTTATGAACTAAATAACATGCATGAATTAGACTCAAAATTCAAAAGATAGGCTAAGAATGACAAGAATACATAAACAAATGTATCTAGAATTCAATCAACAAAATAAAATTCAACACAAACTTAGAACATAATGTGACAATTACTATGATTAAACATGACTCTAAGACAACATGGATTAAGTGATTTACACTTAGATTTTTGTGTTTTTTTTTCTAATCAATATTTTGGAACAAAATTTAGATCTAAAGGTTCAGCACAAGAATATTATGAATGAAAATTGATAGAACCTAAAATCAACACAAAAACAAGATTCAAGAGTAGATCTACAAAATTTGAACCATAGAAATGCAAGAACAAGTGTAGATCTAAGATTTAATTGGTTTATTTTTTTGAATCTACTCTAAACAGCACCAAACCACAAGACAATGGAGGATATACATGGAGAATAAGATGAAGAACAGGAATTAAAGAGAATTCACCGAACAAAAAGATAGAGGAAGCAAAAGAACATCACCTAGATGAAGATGCTCTGATACCACATGATGCAAGCTCCATTGGAGCTTGTAGGCCTAGGATCTTCTTCATCAATGGATTCCTTTGCTTCTTGGAAGATGAATGGCAGTGGAATGGAGAAAGGGAGAGAGAGAGGAGACGCCACTTCAAGGAGAAGATGAGTCTAGAAGAAGCTCACCACCATAGGAGGCCATGGATAAGAGCTTGGAGGAAGAAGGAGATGAATGAAGGGAGAGGGAGAGAAGAGCACGAAATTTTGTGCTAAAAAAAGAGCTCTGAAATCTGAAGTTAATATTCAAATGATCAAATTTTAAAAAAAATGCACACACATGACCTCTATTTATAGCCTAAGTGTCACACAAAATTGGAGGGAAATTCAAATTTCACTTGAATTTGAAATTGAATTTGTGGAGCCAAACTTTGGAGCCAAAATTTCACTAATTATGATTAGTGAATTTTAGTTATGGTTCAGCCCACTAATCCAGGATCAATTCCAAGATTCTCCACTAAGTGTGCTTAGGTGTCATGAGGCATGAAAAGCATGAAGGACATGCACAAAGTGTGACTATATGATGTGGCAATGGGGTGTAGTAAGCAAATGCTCACCTCCCCCTCTAAAATTTAATTGGATTGGGCTTCTACCAATTCAATTAAATTTATTTCCAACCACACACATCAAATATCCACTTAGTGCATGTGAAATTACAAAACTACCCCTAATACAAAAACTAGTCTAGGTGTCCAAAAATACAAGGGCTGAAAAATCCTATATTTCTAGGGTACCCTACCTACAATATGGAGCCCTAAATACAAGGACCAAATATAATGACATCCTAGTCTAATATGTACAAAGATAAATGGACCCAACCTTGGCCCATGGGCTCAGAAATCTACCCTAAGGTTCATGAGAACCCTAGGGCCTTCTTCAGCAGCTCTAGCCCAATCTTCTTGGAGCCTCTTGCTCATGGTTCTAGTGATTGGTCCCTTCCTAGGGAGGATTGCATCAGCCCGCACCAAGAAAACTAGGCAAATGACGTCTAAGGCAGCAAAGGAAATTGCTGACAAGATTGTAAGTGACTTTCAATTATTAATTGTAATTATGTATGCTTATTATGTGATTGAGTAAACCAATAAATGTGTTCTTTGTAGGATTCGTTGGAGAACCAGGCCTCACAAGGTTCGTTTATCGCCCATGGACGTCAGGATGTACTGACTGCTGCCATTGGTCGACCAAAACACCCTGGTCATGTGTGTGCTATTGGAGCGGTGTCACAATCAAGGACCTCCTGCACATCTTCCTCCATGGCTCCCGAAGACCTGGAGCAACTGACGCAACAAATCAAGGAGTAGCTGGAGGAGTCGATCACAGAAAAAGTGACTCGATAGCTAATATTATCCTTCAGCCAGATGTAGTCCTAGTTTCAGTTGCAGATGCAATCACAGGGTCTCGCACTGCCTCCTGAGCCTAAGGTTGGTCCTTCAGCTGCTTGTGTCAGCACAAAGGGGAGTTGTGTTGATCCCTCAGGGAACGATCCAGACATGGGTGACTCAGACAAATGCGGGTTGTACATCGATGAAAATCCTCCCCGCCTGGTTGCCCTAGGAAGAGTTTATGAGGGATCCATAATCGTTCAAAAAATTCCTTTGTTGCATGATCAAGTCAAGGTTTGTGTTGTGGAGGTTAGAGATGCAGGTATTTCAGTGTAGGGCAGACACTTAACACCTTCCTTGCTTGGCTGACACATATGATCAAGTGTTTATCAGAACAGGTATTTTAGTGTCATTAAATGCTTTTTTTCAATTAAAGTGTTCACTGTAATTAAATTATGTTAATTAACTATGTTGGATAAACAGGGAGTTGTGGGACCGGCAAAACCTGCAGATAGGCCAGATCATGAGGTCGATGATCCCCTGTATTTGATGACATTGACCATCCCACAGCTTTTTCTGAAGCCATTGCAAGTTATGTGGGATGCTACCGTGTTCGGGGTGTTTAATGAAGACTTCCCCTTGTACAAAAGCATGAAGATCTGTCTGAAATAACACACAGTGGTCAATGTCTCAGCATCTCTGTTATACAGTTGTGGATTCTGTAAGTCAATTTAGATTATTGTTAATCACCTAACTTATTATTTTAAATTCATACATAATTTACTTTGTGTTAACAACAATAGGCATATGGCTGAGACAAGTATGTGAGCGGGGAATACCAATGTGTATGGATTCCTCGAGCCACAGTCCATCCAGAGATCTGAGCAATCGCAATTTGAATAAGAAATTTACATGAAGAATTGGATGCAGAATTCAAAACGGGATATGTACCTAGGAGCCTACCTGAATGGGTAAGTTAAACTGAACAAATGAATTTAAATAATGTATAATAGTATAATAACCTATATTGGTCTCCACTGCAGTGCACATTAGCAAATGATCATTATTTTTCCTAAGGAAAATGTTGTTATCTGGTTTTGTTCGTTGCATAATAGGCCAAACAACTACCTCAAAGAAATAATTAACAGGTCAGTATTGTTTTTCAATACATTTGCATTATCATTAGTCAGGAACATCAATATTTTAATTGTACAATAACCATTCATGTTTGTATTCAACAATGCTTTGAAAGGACTTAACGATACTCCACAAAGTAAATCCAAGGCTGGTGCTAGGTGGATTGTTGTTAAAGTAAGTGATTTAAACAATGTTTCTACTTATATTTTATGTATGTGTACACTAATTTGTAGTTAACGTTGAATATCTAAATTTCATAATGTATTTAGTATAATAGACAAAAAGGAAGCACTGAGTGTGGGTATTACGTGATGCATTGGATGTCAACTATAATCTTAGGAAGTTTCAAGAATAATTGGAAAACGGTAATTGTTTAATTCAAACAAATTTGATTTTGTTATGATTGGTATTATATTATTAACTTATGTTTTATTTTATCATGCAGTATTTCTATGATGCTAGACCATTGGAACCAGAGAGATTGAAGGCGCTTCACATCCAGTGGGCAATGTATTATTTGAAAGTTAGAAATGAAACTTAGGATGTTTAGGCAATTTTGTAATTTTAGTTTACTTGTTTTACATTTTTTACAATTCATGTCTCCTTTTAACATTAAATATTCTTTTAATTCATAGTTATTAATAAATTTCTCATGGAATTTTTCTGCTAAAAACTGTTTCAAAACAGAATGAAAATTATATATGTTATGTTGTGTAGTCTGATGTAAAATTTGCAGGTTAATTTTTGGGTTTATTAAAAAAACAAACAGTGTATCAAAAAAAATCTCTAAAAACAACATTGGTTTTTAAAAAAAACCGATGTTAACCTACACTAACAACATCGGTCTTTTAAATAACTGATGTTAATTATCAACGTTAATATCGGTTTTCTAAAAAATCGATGTTAACGTATAATAACAATATCGGTGTTTTAAAAAATCGATGTTAACGTTGGCAGTTAACATCAATTTTCTACAAAAACTAATGTTAACGTTTTGGCAGTTGACATCAATTTTTTTGAAAAACCGATGTTAACATTGGAAGTTAAAATCGGTTTTTTTAAGAAAACCGATGTTAACTGCCAAAGTTGGTATGAACATATATACCTTTTTTGTGTAATTCTTATTATATAACATCAGTTATTTAAATAACCGATGTTATTTTACGTCAGTACTTTCAACATCGATTAATAACCGATGTTGAAAGTCCTAAATAACCGATGTTAAAAGTTTATTTTCTAGTAGTGTTTAATTAAAATTTGTTTGATGCTTTTTTAAGAGAAAATTTGTTTGGGTTACAAAGTGGCTTGTGTCTAAATATACTTTATCATGTCACTATCTTTAACTAATATGGGACTTCAATAGGCAGGGACTTGCCCAAGAGATTCAATGAATTGGGGGCCAAAAGAAAATAAATATATAAGCATTTAAATTCATACAAAATACTTATGTATTATCATATAAGAGAATACATTTAAATAGAAGATATTAAATATATTTTTAAAGATCCTAAATTACAATTGACAATAACCAATTTCTTAATTTATAATAAAAATTGGAATTTATGTTAACTATATCTTTCTTACAAAAATTCATATTAATCATATTTCAAAAATTAAGTAAATTTTAATAATTATGTTACTAATTAAATTATCTTTTAGGACAATAGTAACCATTATTGAAAAATAATTTACTTTCAAAATGTTGAAAAATTGAAGAAGAAAAATATTTGTTCTGACAAAGGCTACAACTTTAAACACAAATTATGACAAACACTTAGCATAACTTATAATTTGATATCTAATTTATTTTCCTAAGATTTAGGTAAAACACACAAGTTTGGATATGGTGTATAAATTTATTTAACTCTTGGATTAATCTTTAGTACATAATGGTATATTGGACTTCTCACACCCTATCATTCCTCATCCAATTCTCTTCCTTGTGAACCTCGACGCTATCTTGCACATCACTGTCCGGGGTGATTTCTGTTGGCTCCTCTATTTTTATCGATAGCCAGTCACAACCCACCATTGTCGTTCCCCTCGAATCACCACCCACTACCACCACAAGCACCATTGTCACCCACCAAACCTCCTTCTTTCCTTCTCCCCCTTCTTTTTGCAAGCCCCTTCTCTATTTTAATGAATAAGAAATTTGAACATAACAACATGGAACTAAGATCTAAATTAATGTACAATGCAGTAAAAACCCAGATTTGAAACACAAGCTCAACAAAGAAAAAAAATCCAAATCATGAAATCAAATATGATAGAAAATGACATCACATAACAAAAACTCAGATCTGAATTAACATACAATGACCAAACACAATATCGAACAAAAAAATGCTCCAGATATTTATCACACTTTTTAAAAATTGAAATGCTTCAGGCAGTGCTACGACGACGGCCTTGTTGGTGATATGTGCAATGTCGTCGGCTTTGCTCGCAAATTTCACCTAGCATAGGTGCGATCTTGTAGAAATGAACCCACGAGGAGTTGAATCCCAAAATGGGGAGGGAGCGAGCGCATTGGATCTGAGTGTGGTAGCGCTTGCGATGGGGAGACGAAAATGGCAATGAGATCAACCTGAGGCTTTGTACAAAATAGCTCAACACGAAACCCTCAAATCGTTGTTGCTCGTGTGCTTTAGATTGATGAACATAATCTTTACTTTGCAGATGATGTAATTGGAGGGTTGTGGAAAGAGTTTTGTTAAGGTTTTGAGGTTGTCGATCGGGTTTGACATAAACTTGAAGTTCAATGAAGAGTGGTTGTCGGAAGAGTTTGTGGAGAGGTGAGGGAATCAGGGAAAGGTTGTCGTGGTAGGCGTCAATGAGGGCACAGGGAGGTCGCGGTAGGCATGTGAAATGACATTTATAATCTCGAGTCTTAAAAAAATTGTTTAATTTGTCTTCTTTATAAATACAAATTTTTATTATATGTTCTTAAATCATTTTGCAAAACACATAATTATAATTTTTTGAATGAAATTGATACTGATATAATGAATTTTAATTTTTGAAAACTAGCAACAATAAAAGTTAATTAGAAACTAATGTTAAAAAAAATTATTTTAGGCTTAATTGTATTTTTTACCCTAACTTTTTAATTTTTGATGAATTTTACCTTAATTTTTTAATTTGGCATATTTTACTCACAACTTTTAAGAAAACTTGTGAACTTTACATTATATCATTTATCCATTAATAAGCATTAAAGTTAGGGATAAATTTCGTCAAAAAATAAAAAAGTTACGTGTAAAGTTTCCAAAAAAATTAAAATGGTAGGAGTAAAATTTATCAAAAAATAACAATTTAAGGGTAAAAAATACAATTATATAAGTAGTAAAATCACCGAGGATAAAATTCTTATGATTCTTTAAAGTTGGAGATAAAATATGTTAAATTAAAAAATTAAGAGTAAGATTTGTTAAAAAAAAAAAGTAGAGATAAAATATGCAATTAAACCTACATTTTATAGAAACTTATATCCAAACCAATTATTGAGTTGTTGTTTCTTCTGCCTTGTTGATTACACAGAGAGAAAATGGGACCCGAGAGGACCACCATGCATGCTTAGCATTTAGGTATAGTTCACTCACCATAAGAATGTTCTGCAACACATGATTTAATTTTGAGCTTTCGTATTTACTGTCCAACCAGGTATCTTGCCCCATATAACAGCATGTGCACCTAACCCAGAACACACTGAAACAGCCAACGCAGTCATTTTCGCAATCGATATCGTTTCGCATTATATGTTGCACACTATAGCTACAATACGTTCTGCCGAACCGTGTTCCAAAAACTTTATCAACTATATTGATATATCTGGTAAGCAACTTTGTGCTCAACTTGCTTATATGTTTTTTTCACAGTTTCTACATCTCTTATTAAAATTTACTGCAACAAAGGGTTAAATTAAAAAGTTGATATAGTAAAACACAACATTTTACCACATTTAATATGCACATTCATTAAAGGCTTTATATATACATCTCTCTTGCTAATGCTTCAAAATTATAGTATGTTGTTACTAGTTACTATTCTCGGAAAAATCTATACTTTAAATATAAACAGTAAATTCCACCGTACACCTATTCAACTAATACAATATTGTTCTAACTTAACTTAATGAGTAGTATTGAGATTTAGTTTTGTACATGCAAATATGTTAAATATTTGGAGAAAATTTTTTGCTACTCATAGTAATTTTTATCTGACTCGAGCACAATTTTTTCTATAAAAAATATGTGATTTATACCAAATATATATATAAAAGAGTTATGAGAAATCAATTTACTCCGAAGGATAATTTTATTAGAGTTACTTTTTATCTTAATCATTTATTTTATTAAAATTTAATGATTGTAATGTATTAATTTTAATTATTAAATTTCAAGAAAAACAGTAGCTAAGATGAAAAAGTTTCTCAATAACTTGATCCGTCCTCATAGTATATATATATATAAGTAAATGGAAAAAACTGAAAAAGAATAAAGGAACAGTCTACATCTTTATGAGTATTACTGTACATGAACAAATGGGAACTCCGGTATCCATTATCCAAGATACAACACAAATAATAGAGGACATAAAGAGTAACTTTAAGGAACTAGTGCTGTAATGCTTAAAACATAAAAAGAGAAATTGAAGAACAGTAGCAGAACACAGACCTCATAATCATCATCATGTCTAGCAATGCATTAACTCTTTTTATCTTGTTTCTCAACATCTCCTTGTTCCCAGCAGCCACCTCTTCTCTGAACCAGGAAGGTCTCTCTCTACTTTCATGGCTCTCAACATTCAATTCATCTGATTCTGCTACTGCTTTTTCATCATGGGATCCAACCCACCACAGTCCATGCAGATGGGACTACATAAGGTGTTCCAAAGAAGGGTTTGTCTTAGAGATCATAATAGAATCCATTGATCTTCACACCACCTTCCCTACACAGCTTCTTTCTTTTGGCAACCTTACAACTCTAGTCATCTCAAATGCAAACCTCACCGGCAAGATTCCCGGTTCGGTGGGAAACTTGTCATCGTCACTGGTTACATTGGACCTCAGCTTCAATGCTTTATCAGGAACCATTCCATCTGAGATAGGGAACTTGTATAAACTTCAGTGGCTGTATTTGAATTCAAATTCCTTGCAAGGCGGAATTCCATCACAAATTGGAAACTGTTCAAGGCTGAGGCAGCTGGAACTGTTTGATAACCAGATCTCTGGCTTGATTCCTGGGGAAATAGGCCAGTTGAGGGATCTTGAAATACTTCGAGCCGGAGGGAACCCGGCGATTCATGGAGAAATTCCAATGCAGATATCAAACTGCAAGGCTCTAGTTTATCTAGGCCTTGCAGATACTGGGATATCAGGGGAGATTCCACCAACTATAGGAGAACTTAAAAGTCTCAAGACACTTCAAATCTACACTGCACACCTCACAGGTAACATTCCACCAGAGATTCAGAACTGTTCAGCCTTGGAGGAGTTGTTTCTCTATGAAAACCAGCTTTCTGGAAACATTCCTTCTGAATTGGGTTCCATGACAAGCCTCAGAAAGGTACTTCTGTGGCAGAATAATTTCACTGGAGCCATTCCAGAAAGTATGGGAAACTGTACAGGCCTTAGAGTCATAGATTTTTCTATGAATTCTTTGGTAGGTGAACTTCCTGTGACTCTCAGTAGCCTTATCTTATTGGAGGAGCTTCTTTTGTCTAATAACAACTTTTCTGGAGAGATACCTTCTTATATTGGCAACTTCACCAGCTTGAAGCAATTGGAATTGGATAATAACAGATTCTCTGGGGAGATTCCACCTTTCTTGGGGCATCTGAAGGAACTAACTTTGTTCTATGCCTGGCAGAATCAGCTCCATGGAAGCATACCAACAGAACTCTCCCACTGTGAGAAACTTCAAGCACTTGATCTTTCACATAATTTCCTCACTGGGTCCATTCCAAGTTCACTATTTCATCTAGAGAATTTAACTCAGTTGTTGTTGTTATCAAATAGACTTTCAGGTCCAATTCCTCCAGATATTGGCAGTTGCACCAGCTTGGTCAGGCTAAGGTTGGGATCAAACAACTTCACTGGCCAAATTCCACCAGAAATAGGCTTTTTAAGAAGTTTGAGCTTTCTTGAATTGTCAGATAATTCACTCACTGGAGATATACCCTTTGAGATAGGTAACTGTGCTAAGCTAGAGATGCTTGACTTGCACAGCAATAAGTTGCAAGGAGCAATTCCTTCCTCATTAGAATTCTTAGTTAGTCTTAATGTCTTGGATCTTTCTTTAAACAGAATAACTGGCAGCATTCCTGAAAATTTAGGCAAGCTAGCATCTCTAAATAAGTTGATACTCAGTGGAAACCAAATCTCTGGTTTGATCCCTAGGTCACTTGGCTTCTGTAAGGCTTTGCAGTTGCTGGACATAAGCAACAATAGGATCAGTGGTTCCATTCCTGATGAGATTGGTCACTTGCAAGAACTAGATATCCTGTTGAACTTGAGTTGGAATTATTTGACAGGCCCCATCCCAGAGACCTTCTCGAATCTCTCAAAACTTTCCAACTTGGACCTCTCTCACAACAAGCTCTCAGGGAGTCTCAAAATACTGGCTAGTCTTGACAATTTAGTTTCTCTTAATGTCTCCTACAACAGTTTTTCTGGTTCTCTTCCTGATACAAAATTCTTCAGGGATCTTCCTCCTGCTGCATTTGCTGGCAACCCTGACCTGTGTATTACCAAGTGTCCAGTAAGTGGACATCACCATGGCATCGAGTCAATAAGAAACATTATCATATACACTTTCCTTGGTGTTATTTTCACTTCAGGGTTTGTTACTTTTGGGGTAATCTTAGCTCTCAAAATCCAAGGGGGGACTAGTTTTGACAGTGAAATGCAATGGGCTTTCACTCCATTTCAAAAACTCAACTTCTCCATTAATGACATCATCCCAAAGTTGTCAGATTCAAACATTGTGGGAAAGGGTTGCTCGGGGGTCGTGTACCGTGTGGAGACTCCAATGAACCAGGTTGTTGCAGTGAAGAAGCTGTGGCCACCAAAGCATGATGAGACACCAGAGAGAGACCTTTTTGCTGCAGAAGTTCACACCCTTGGATCAATAAGGCATAAAAACATAGTGAGACTTTTAGGGTGCTACAACAATGGAAGAACTAGATTGCTCTTGTTTGATTACATATGCAACGGGAGTTTGTCCGGATTGCTCCATGAAAATAGTGTGTTCTTGGATTGGAATGCAAGATATAAGATCATTCTGGGAGCAGCTCATGGATTAGAATATCTTCATCATGATTGTATTCCTCCAATCATTCATAGAGACATTAAGGCTAACAACATCTTGGTAGGTCCACAATTTGAAGCTTCTCTTGCAGATTTTGGCCTTGCAAAACTTGTTGCTTCGTCAGATTATTCTGGAGCTTCTGCAATAGTTGCAGGTTCTTATGGATACATAGCTCCTGGTGAGTATATATAAATCACCTTTATATTCTCACTTCTCACACCTAGTTCATTTTGGAAGTTTCCAATTAGAAACACATTTTATTCTCACATAAAAAATGTGCCAAAATAGACATACTCCAAAAATTAGTCTGTTCATACTTTACTGCCAGTCTTTTTTATTCCTTAATCTTTCTTCTAATAGTTCAATGAAATCAGATTTAAAATATACCACTTTTAGCATCTTCTTTTCTTCCTCATTTTACATTCTGTCCATTTGTGTTACTATCCTACCTCATTGAGAAAAATTATTCTGTACTATAAATACACCCAAGTAAACTGCCTTTGTTTTTTTTTTTTTTTAATAAGGTTACTTTCGTACCAAAGATTCAATTTAAGTGTCACATGTTTTATTGGCTGGGTGTATTACACTGAAATTAATTAAAAATTTTCTCTTAGTTTTGTGACTGTTGACTAATCATGCATTATCTGACTAATTGCAGAATATGGATACAGTTTAAGGATCACAGAGAAGAGTGATGTGTACAGCTTTGGTGTGGTGCTCATTGAGGTCTTAACAGGGATGGAGCCAATTGACAACAGGATTCCAGAAGGGTCCCACATTGTCCCTTGGGTTATCAGGGAAATCAGAGAGAAGAAAACAGAATTTGCACCAATTCTGGACCAGAAACTAGCACTGCAATGTGGAACACAAATCCCTGAGATGCTTCAAGTGCTAGGGGTGGCTCTCCTCTGTGTGAATCAATCCCCAGAAGAAAGACCTACAATGAAAGATGTAACAGCAATGCTCAAGGAGATCAGACATGAAAGTGTGGATTTTGATTTTGAGAAGTCAGATCTTCTACACAAAAGTGTTGTCACCAATCCAAAAGCTGCAGTTCAGTGTCCAAACTTCTCCAGATCTTGTAAACCTCTAACTGAATCACCATCTTCTTCAGTGTCACCACATTAATTACTAGATTAGTTCCATTTTTATTTTTCCTCTTTTAATTGTCTAGATTAATATTTATATATCTGATGGCAATTCAATTCCACATTGTAATTCATTTTCTATAGTCTTCTTTTAAGTTCACATTAATTACTAGATTAGTTTCATTTTTATTTTTCCTCTCTTAATTGTCTAGATTAATATTTATATATCTGATGGTATTTCAATTCCACATTGTAATTCATTTTCTATAGTCTTCTTTTAAGTCAAAACCACTCTCATAGGTTAACTATGCCTTAGAATTGCTGTCAATGTAAAGTACTACTCTTGTTTCATCCTCATTCCAATAAAAATCAAGACATAAAATATCTTCAAACTAGTTCCACCTTATAAGTTAGCAGTCTATAGTCTATGTATCTTCTATTTCTCATTTTATATTTATATATTTTTTTCAATATAACCATCATCTAATAGTTATTCATTTTCTAACAAAGGTTGGTTCTATTGGTAAGGAATGCGCTCATATCCTACAATAACATGAATTTGATTTTTACCACGATGTGAGACCTTATTAGTAGGTCATTTGTAATTGTCTCTATAAGCATTATTTGAACCCCGTGATCCAATTTATTGAAACTCTTTTTCATCGATAAAAATTATTATTCATTTATGGCAATCTAGGACAACCGAAAAAAAATGTTTGGTTCAAGAAAGAGATCAAAGCACCATGTGAAGGTGTTTTTCAATGGGGATTACGATGGTGGTGTGAAACCTGCAATCACTCCAACGTTCAAGTCAATGAGGTCAATGAGGATCTTGCATTGTGTGAAGAATGTAAATTGAAATTTACATACCAGAATTTTACGCTTTTATACCATGCGTAGAGGCGGGAAGATCAGTTATCCCGTTGTTATTAGTGCTAATCAGCTGTCGTTGCTTGTAGTACACGCTTCCTTACTGGGTCATGCAAAAAGCATGAGTCTCCTTATACATGTCGAGGGGAACCAAACCTGATCCAGGTATTATAGTCCATTGGGAGCAGCATGGCCCCCAGATGCAAGTCTAAGCTTCTCGGCAACCGAGATTAGAATAGCATCCCAAATCACTTATTGCTAGATCACTTCCAGAACAGTTGTCCCTAAAAGTCGATTTTTTTTTCATAGAAGCTGCAGACTTACAAGATTGTTGTATGTTTCCCATACATATACCTATCACAGTGACATCCCCCGGTTTACTTACTGCTACATCATTTCCAGAACACAAAACATGCTTTTTGGAGAGTCTACTCTCACCAATCTAAAAGCCTGTTCATATGACAAACCATGTTAAATGAAGTGAACACCGAACAACAGTTTCTTAGATCCAATGAATATTGGCAATTATTACTTAATAGATAAGGGAATTGGGAAAAGTCAGGTGACAGTGTCTTTTTTCCCGGCACAAAGCCTAGAGAACCCAAATCATGGAGAATAGAAGCATATGGACCACCATCTTTTCACAAACGTGCCCAATAATTTCATTTGTTATGATAAAGAAATCTCGTGCTACATGTTATTGAAAAGATCTCTCAATCTTGTAGTAATGCGATTGGATAAAATCCTAGGCCCACAATATCTTGTGTCCAACATTAAACAATCCCAATTTTCCCGTACACAAATATGAACATCGAGAATGGAAAAGGTAAGTAAACAGATGTAAATTATAAGTACTAAGGGTCCAACTGCTAAGCTTGAAAACCCAATTATAAACTAATATGATGATGTTGGATTGATAGATAATTATGTGTAATTAAAGATTTAATTTTTCTAGTTGATCAAAGATTTAATCTTAGATGGATCTCAGTATTTCAATAAATTAATTTTTAGTCTCTAACTCTCATAGAAAATAAAAATACTCTTTTAGGTAGTAGAAGTTTAGTTAAAATTGAGGTAGTAGAAGTTAGTTAGGAGTAGAGTATTGGAATGTGACTTATCGAATACTCAATTAAATTCATTTGTCATCCTATTTTTTTTTTTCTATTTCCATCCATCATATCTCTCTTTTTCCTATTTTCGTTCATCATATATTCTTTCCCAATTGTCAAATAGACCATTAATATTTGTGTCACACAGGTGTACTAATGTTGAAAGAAATCGAAATCATGTCACCGTTGTTTAAAAAATAAAAACCTAAAGTGAATATGAATACAATGGGATGAGCTATCACATATCACCATTGATGTTTTATATTAGAGGATGTACTGTTTCACTCATCATTTAATTATTACATTTTTTGTGTTGTGTTTAACAAAAAGTAATACCTAAGATTGTCCCAACTAAATATGCGGTTTAGATTGCATCAACCATGATGAAGGTAATGTTTATTTGTTAGATCATCATTATTAGGGTTGTTTTGTGTAGCAAAAAAGCTACAATTCAAATTCACCCTAAAATATCAACGATCCACATCTTATCGATCTATATGCATTATTTGTTCACCTGTCAGTCAATAATTAAAATATCAAACATTTGATATTCATAGTTTTTCAACAAATACCTTTTAAAAAATCAAGTCAAATAAAAATGTACAACGGAATTGAAATCATGGTTCTATTGTACATAACAATAAAATCATGATTTCAATGTATATTCTACAATTGCAATATATATATATATATATATATATATATATATATATATATATATATATATATATATATATATAGAAGCATAAATATGACTTTTTCTATATATATGTGATGTGCCATCATTTTCTTCTATTTTCTAAACCCTTTTTGCACCATTTTAATTATTGATTGGTCTTAATTGTCAATTAATTAGGCAGTTTTATTATTTGGGCTCATTTAGCTAATTTGATGTTTTTAATCTAATTTCAGGAATTAATGAAACATTGGGCTTAATCCGGATTTTAGTTGTGGACTTGAAGAGGGCAAATAAAGCAGCGCTTACCTTAGTTAATTTCTAATTAGGAAATTTCGCAATTTTATTTTATGTTGTTCAGTGTTTATTTCGTTTTGGGCCAGAGTATTGTAATAGGGCCCAGTGACTTTGAGTGACTCTTTTTAAATAGCTGCCTTGGGATTCGTGTAAGGCATGTTATTCTGCTATTTTCATTATTCAGAGCTCTGGTTTTAGGTTTTCACGTTTTTCTGTTCCCTTGTTACAATTTTCGTTCTTAATGCAAATTTCCGTTTTCTGCTTCTAATTACGAGTTCATTCGTGCTTCTTCTTCTACTTTCATTTACGTTTCTGTTCATTTACGTTTCTGTTCATTTATGTTTCTGTTTCATGTTTCATTTGCGTTTTCTATTTGAATCCATGGAAGGCTAGATTTTCTGGTGTTGTTTCCTTTTGATGACGAAGCCCAACTCTCTTTGAGGTTTCGCTTGTAATGTGGCTTCCTGACAGTTTTCCCTTCACCAGTTATCCCAATTTCGTGAATATTAATCAGTGCACGCTTCGTGTTCGATTAATTGCCTCTGAGCCTAACTTGCGTTCATGCTTAATGGATGAAGGGCTAACTGGTGTATGTGGTGCCTAATCACGTATTGAAAACCCTAAGTTGATTTTCGCTTAGTAAATTGAAACAGGGTTGGATTAAGTGGTTGACTGTTAGGGACGAATTTTCCATAACCCAGGATAAGAGAATGGCTTCTGAATCAGAGGAAACAACCCGTTTTTAATATTAGTATTTTCGTATTCCAGTTTACTTGTTCTGCTCTTTAATTACCAAACAACCAAACCCCCCCCCCCAATCGTTACTGTTACTGCAAGTATATTATGAACATTTGGTTTGTCACTGCTCGTTGGGAAACGACCTAGGATCACTTCCTAGTTACTGCATTTTCATGTTTATTTGATTCGGGTACGGCCTCGATCAAATTTGGCGCCGTTGCCGGGGAGCAGTATCCAAAGGTTCATAATAGCTAGTTAGTGTTGTGTGTTTAATCCTTTCGTGTTTTATGTTTAATTGTTAGTATGTGTGTTAATGTTGTTTAGTGTCCTGGTATTTTGTTTAATGTGTGTTTTGTTTCAGTTTTCCCATTAAGTGTTTCCCCTGTTTCAGTCTTGGGTGTTTTGCTGTGAAGAGTGTGCTTGCGGCAAAAACAGAGTAGTAGTAGAAATCAATTAGAGACGGATTTTAGCGACCACCCATGCTGAATTATTTGAGATTTTTTGTTTTAGTAGCTAGGGTTGTTATTTTTGGCTGATTTTTTTTTTGGTAACTTATTTTAATCCATATTTTGTGGGAAAAATAGCTAGAGCCTTTAGTTTGGTCAGATTTGAAAGTTCCAAAAAACTAGCAAATTTTGTGTTTGTCAAAACTTCAAACGGCCATAACTTTTGCTCCGGTTATTAGAATCGCAATTATTATATATGCATTTGGGGTAGAAAAAAATTTCCTACGCCGTGGCAGCCAGCCATAGGATGGCTGAGGTCTCCATCGTCCAAAAAAAGCGATTCTGTCAAAAGTTTTTTATTTTTCAAGTTTTATTCACTTATTTTTCTTAACTTACCATTTTTAGCTTTCATAGTTAGACTTTGAATTTTTGTCTGAAATTTTTTGTGCTATCTTCTCATCATTTTATAAGGTTGCTCACAAAATTTCAAGTCATTTGGATATCATTTGAGGGTAGCTGTAGTTCAAACCTACACCTTTATTTACATGATAAGGCAACTAGTTGTGTGCATGTTGAATGTAGTGTATGACTAGAGGTAATCCATCTGACTTACAACCCTTTGATCCTGAGATAGATAGGACATTTCATAGATTAGTTAGGCATCATTTTATACCTTTTGATCATTCTGAGCATTCCATTACTGGTGAATCTGTGCATTCTGTTATTGGTGATTTTGAACATCCTGATCTTGAGCATTATAATTTTGAACATTCTGATTCTGAGCATTCTGATTTTGCACATTCTGAGAACATGGCACAACCTCCACCCCGTGAGAGGACTCTAAGGGAAATGGCTGCACCTGATTTCACCTATGAAAGCTTGTGCATCCTTTTCCCTGCTTCCAGGACCACAGCCATCAGGAATGATATCTCAGGTATTAGACAACTCAGTGGAGAGAGCCTGTATGAGTACTGGGAGAGATTTAAGAAACTATGTGCCAGTTGCCCCCACCATCAGATTTCAGAACAGCTTCTTCTCCAATATTTTTATGAAGGACTCAGTAATATGGAGAGAAGTATGATAAATGCTGCCAGTGGTGGAGCCCTTGGAGACATGACTCCTGCTGAAGCCAAAAATTTAATTGAGAAGATGGCCTCCAACTCCCAGCAGTTTAGCGCCAGAAATGATGCCATAGTCATTAGAGGAGTGCATGAGGTAGCTACAAACCCATCTGCATCATCTGAAACTAAGAAGCTTGAAGGCAAACTGGATGCATTGGTTAACTTGGTAACCCAGCTGGCCTTGAATCAGAAATCTGTACCTGTCGCAAGGGTTTGTGGTTTGTGCTCCTATGCTGACCACCATACAGACCTTTGCCCTTCCATGCAGCAACCTGGAGCAATTGAGCAGCCTGAAGCTTATGCTGCAAATATTTACAATAGACATCCTCAACCTCAGCAGCAAAATCAACCACAGCATAGCAATTATGACCTCTCCAGCAACAGATACAACCCTGGATGGAGGAATCACCCTAACCTCGGATGGTCCAGCCCTCAGCAACAACAACAGCAGCCTGCTCCTTCCTTCCAAAATGCTGCTTGCCCAAGCAGACCATACATTCCTCCACCAATCCAACAACAGCAACAACCCCAGAAACAGCCAACAGTTGAGGCCCCTCTACAACCTTCCCTCGAAGAACTTGTGAGGCAAATGACTATGCAGAACATGCAGTTTCAGCAAGAGACCAGAGCCTCCATTCAGAGCTTAACCAATCAGATGGGACAATTGGCTACCCAATTGAATCAACAACAGTCCCAGAATTCTGACAAGCTGCATTCTCAAGCTGTCCTAAATCCCAAAAATGTCAGTGCCATTTCATTGAGGTCGGGAAAGCAATGTCAAGGACCTCAACTCGTAGCACCTTCCTCATCTGCAAATGAACCTGCCAAACTTCACTCTATTCCAGAAAAAGGCGATGACAAAAATTTACCTAACAATTTCTGTGCAGGTGAATCTTCTTCCACAGGTAATTCTGATTTGCAGAAGCAGCACATTCCCCCTCTTCCATTCCCTCCAAGAGCAGTTTCCAACAAAAAAATGGAAGAGGCAGAGAAAGAGATCTTGGAAACGTTTAGAAAGGTAGAGGTAAACATACCTCTGTTAGATGCAATAAAGCAAATTCCAAGATATGCCAAATTCTTGAAGGAGCTGTGCACTAATAAGAGGAAGCTTAAAGGAAGTGAACGGATTAGCATGGGCAGAAATGTCTCCGCATTGATTGGTAAATCTGTTCCTCGAATTCCTGAAAAATGCAAAGATCCAGGTACATTCAGCATACCTTGTATCATAGGGAATAGTAAGTTTGACGATGCCATGCTAGATTTAGGAGCTTCTGTTAGTGTTATGCCTTTGTCTATTTTTAATTCTCTATCTCTAGGCCCCTTGCAGTCAACTGATGTGGTAATTCATTTAGCTAATAGAAGTATTGCCTACCCTGTTGGTTTCATAGAAGATGTCTTAGTTAGAGT
The DNA here is from genome assembly GCF_000004515.6 of Glycine max. Classification (NCBI taxonomy): domain Eukaryota; kingdom Viridiplantae; phylum Streptophyta; class Magnoliopsida; order Fabales; family Fabaceae; genus Glycine; species Glycine max. The sequence continues at coordinate 11,309,779 of NC_038249.2, read as the reverse complement.
TGGTGAACTGATTTTCCATGTTGATTTTTATATTTTGAATATGGAAGATGGATTTTCTCAAGGATCAGTTCCCATCATTCTAGGCAGACCCTTTATGAAAACTGCTAGAACTAAGATAGATGTTTATGCAAGTACACTGTCCATGGAGTTTGGTGATATAACTGTTCATTTTAATATTCTGGATGCTATGAAATACCCATCTGAAGATCTTTCTGTATTTCGTGCTGAAATAATTGACCATGTTGTTGATGAATACATGACTGATCTTTATTCTAATCTGCATGCCTCTCACTCTTCATGCATTGAGTCTGAAATTGTACTTGATCATATGTCTGAATTTGATGCTGAGAGTGAATCTGAGAGTGATATTGATTGCATGCCTGGTGGTGGTGTTTTACCTCTTGAGATTGATTTTATAGAGTCAGATAGGACTAACCATGTTTCAGGAAGTACACATACCTCTGACTTTCTTTATGAGGTAAAGGCTGAGAAACCATCCCCTTCCACCACTGTCCAGCCGACCACACCAGAATTGAAGCCTCTGCCATCAAATTTAAAATACGCTTACTTGGATGATAGCAAGAGTTTTCCAGTGATTATATCTGCCTCCCTTACTGATGAGCAAGAGGAGAAGTTGTTGTCAGTTCTCAAGAAGCATAAGAAGGCTATAGGCTGGACCCTGGCGGACATTCCTGGTATTAGCCCATCCACATGTATGCATCAAATAAATTTAGAGGATAGAGCTAAACCAGTAAGACAACCACAGAGAAGACTCAACCCGATGATTCTTGATGTAGTGAAGAAGGAGATAACAAAGCTTTTGCAAGCTAGAATCATTTATCCTATCTCTGATAGCCAATGGGTGAGTCTTGTCCAGGTAGTCCCGAAGAAGACTGGCCTCACAGTGATCAGAAATGAGAAGGAAGAGCTGATTCCTCACAGTTGGAGAGTCTGCATTGACTATAGGAGGCTGAACCAGGTTACCAAAAAGGACCATTTTCCCCTGCCATTCATTGACCAGATGCTTGAACGCCTGGCAGGTAAATCCCACTACTGTTTCCTTGATGGTTTTTCTGGTTATATGCAAATTACTATTGCTCCTGAGGATCAGGAAAAGACCATATTCACCTGCCCCTTCGGCACTTTTGCTTATAGGAGGATGTCTTTCGGCCTGTGCAATGCCCCTGGTACCTTCCAGCAGTGCATGATTAGTATTTTCAGTGATTTTTTAGAAAATTGCATAGAGGTGTTTATGGATGATTTCACTGTATATGGATCCTCTTTTGATGGTTGTTTTAATAGTTTGGAAAAAGTTTTGAATAGATGCATTGAAACTAACCTTGTTCTAAATTTTGAAAAATGTCATTTTATGGTTGAGCAAGGTATAGTTTTAGGCCACATTATTTCCAATAAGGGTATTGAAGTAGATCCTGCAAAAATTTCTGTTATTTCACAATTGCCTTACCCCTCTTGTGTGCGAGAGGTGCGATCTTTTCTTGGTCATGCAGGATTCTACAGGCGCTTTATAAGGGATTTCAGCAAAGTAGCCCTTCCATTGTCCAACTTGTTGCAAAAGGAGGTGGAGTTTGACTTTAATGACAGATGCAAAGAGGCTTTTGATTGCCTCAAAAGAGCGCTGACTACCACCCCCATCATCCAGGCACCCGACTGGACAGCCCCTTTTGAGCTTATGTGTGATGCATCAAATTATGCATTGGGGGCTGTCCTTGCTCAGAAAATTGATAAATTGCCCAGGGTGATATATTATGCTTCTAGGACTTTAGATGTTGCCCAAGCAAATTATACTACTACTGAGAAAGAGCTTCTAGCCATAGTTTTTGCTCTTGAAAAATTTCGATCTTATTTGCTTGGTACTCGCATTATTGTTTATACTGACCATGCAGCTCTAAAGTACTTGTTGAAGAAGGCTGATTCTAAGCCTAGGTTGATCCGATGGATGCTTTGGCTCCAAGAGTTTGACTTGGAGATCCGTGATAGGAGCGGAGCACAAAATCTAGTTGCTGGTCATTTAAGTCGGATCGAACGTGTATCTGATGCAGATTCACCTATTCGGGATGATTTCCCGGATGATCATTTGTATATACTGTATAGTATTTCTGACTCTCTTTCTACTCCCTGGTTTGCTAATATTGTCAATTATTTAGTTGCTTCTGTTTTTCCTCCCTTAGCATCTAAACCCCAAAAAGATAAAATTAAAAGTGATGCTAAGCATTTTATTTGGGATGACCCATACTTGTGGAAATTGTGCAGTGATCAGGTCATTAGACGATGCATTCCAGATCATGAGACTGACTCAGTCTTGCAGTTTTGTCATTCTTCCGCACCGGGAGGTCATCTGGGTGTTCAAAGGACAGCTCGCAAAGTGCTTGATTGTGGTTTTTATTGGCCCACCATCTTTAAAGATGCGTGGAAGATTTGCAGCACTTGTGAGCAGTGTCAGAGAGCAGGAAATACACTTACATGGCGACAACAAATGCCTCAGCAACCTATGCTATTCTGTGAGGTGTTTGATGTCTGAGGTATAGATTTCATGGGTCCTTTTCCTGTCTCTTTTGGTTATGTTTACATTCTCCTTGCAGTTGACTATGTTTCAAAATGGGTGGAAGCCAAACCCACTAGAACTAATGATGCTAAAGTTGTCGCAGACTTTGTCAGGTCTAATCTGTTTTGACTGTTTGGAGTACCTAAAGCAATTGTTAGTGATCAAGGAACCCATTTTTGCAACAGGACAATGCATGCCCTGCTTAAAAAGTACGGGGTGGTACACAGGGTATCCACACCATACCACCCCCAGACTAATGGACAGGCAGAAATTTCTAACAGGGAAATCAAGAGAATTCTAGAGAAGATTGTGCAGCCAAGCAGGAAAGATTGGAGTACCAGGCTTGATGATGCTCTCTGGGCACATCGGACTGCCTACAAAGCACCCATAGGAATGTCTCCTTATCGGGTTGTCTTTGGAAAGGCATGTCATCTTCCAGTGGAAATTGAGCACAAAGCATACTGGGCAGTGAAGACTTGCAACTTCTCTATGGATCAAGCTGGCGAGGAAAGGAAGTTGCAACTGAGTGAGTTAGATGAAATCCGCCTAGAAGCCTACGAGAATGCCAAGTTCTACAAAGAAAAGACCAAGAAGTTCCATGATAGTATGATAGTTAAAAAAGACTTCATGGTTGGGCAAAAAGTGTTATTGTATAATTCTAGGCTTGGACTCATGAGTGGTAAGTTGAGGTCTAAGTGGATTGGTCCTTTTGTTGTTACTAATGTTTTTCCTTATGGTACAGTTGAGATCAAAAGCGACTCCACAAAAAAGAGCTTCAAGGTCAACGGACATCGACTTAAGCCATTTCTCACGAACCATTCTTTAGTGGACGTAGTGGTGGAAGAGACTTCCTTACTCCACCCTACTCTTCCTCCACCATGACTTAGGGAGTTTTTCTTTTCCTATCTCCTTCTTTGCTTTTATTACACTTGTCCGATTCTCTTTGATGATTTAATTGTTTTTAATCTTTTAATTGTGCTACATTGAGGACAATTTGTTGTTTAAGTATGGGGGGGAGTGTTCTTTGGTTTTGCTAGTTTTGTTGGTTTTGTTAATTTGTTAGTTGTGTTAATTTGTTAATGTTGTTAGTTTCGTCAGATTTTCAGTTTAATATTTTGGGTCAATTTTGTGTGCACGTACGAATTTGCATGTTTTTCTTTGAATTATAGGATATGTTCAAGAAATGGGTAATTGTTTTGAAAATAAAAGTTCTTGACATTTTGTGACTTGAAATCCTTGATTCTTCTCTACATGTCATGATAGTTTTGAAAGCTCAATTTGAAAGTGATGAGTTTACCTTTGTGAGAATTTGAGTCATCCATCATCATAATCATTTGGTGTGTTTTGCCCCATTGATTGCTTGCACAATAGCCTTGGCTTGATTCTTGTTGATGCGTCCTAATTCACATGCATATTTGGAAATGATTGAGGCAATTTTGTTCTTATAAGCTTCTAGCCAAATGGACTTACCTTGAATTAATTCCTTTGATAGCCCTTTTGAGCCTTGTTTCCCTTTCCTTGTTTTGAAGCTCACTACAAGCCTTAAGTGAAAAACCATGATATCACCATATCCTTAAGGAATTTTGGAGCTTTGGAATTGTTTTGGGAATAAGTGTGGGGGGTTTTTGTTTCATTGGACAACTTGTTTTGTTGGCTATGCTTCATGATGTATTTTGGGCCATACTTGATGTACATTGTATATTGGTTAAATGTTGGACATGCTGAATGAAATGTTGTTTCTCAAAGGCTATAGAATAAAAAAAAAGGATAAAAAAAAATTCGAAAAAAGAAAAAGAAAAGCAATAAAGTTGAGTGAATAAGATCTTAAATGGCACAAGAATGATGAAACTCTTGGTTCTACTCTTCATGTTTAATTTTTATCTTTACTTCTTTTTATTTTCTTATTTTTTTCTTAATATGCACTTATTCCCCTTTGCTCCTCTATTCCTTTGGGATTTAGCCACTTATTCCATATTTCTCCATACCTTGTCCTTGGCCCCATTACAACCTTAAAAGACCTTTTGATCCTCATGTGCTTGTGTTTGTGGGTTGATTGTCAATTTTAGAATCTTGCCAAGTCTATGTGGTGTTTGCTTTCATGGGTGCTTTGAGGGTAAATAGTAGCCTAGACACTTGAGAGATAGAGTGTATATCTTGTGAGGCTTTATCACTTTTCATTCTTGAGCTGATTAACTATTTTGCCATGATTGGGTTGCTTGGATGATTTTCATGAATGTCTTGATTTTTTGGATCTCCTTATGTTAGATGTTACCCATTCCTTTCATTCCTTGATGTTCATTGAGAAATATATGAATGTGTTTGTTTGTCTCTCTTTGATATCCTTGGATTTTGTTCTTTGTTTCATTTTGCCCAGGAGTGCAAAAGGCTAAGTATGGGGGGTTTTGATGTGCCATCATTTTCTTCTATTTTCTAAACCCTTTTTGCACCATTTTAATTATTGATTGGTCTTAATTGTCAATTAATTAGGCAGTTTTATTATTTGGGCTCATTTAGTTAATTTGATGTTTTTAATCTAATTTCAGGAATTAATGAAACATTGGGCTTAATCCGGATTTTAGTTGTGGACTTGAAGAGGGCAAATAAAGCAGCGCTTACCTTAGTTAATTTCTAATTAGGAAATTTCGCAATTTTATTTTATGTTGTTCAGTGTTATGTTACACAACAAAATTATGTTTCCATGAAAAAAACATGTTGGGAATAAGAAAAAAGTCATCCAAAAGGGTGATGAAAATAGCAACTGTCTTATAAAAAGGTAAACATATAAAGCTCAAATAAAGGACTAATATTACACAACTATTAAAATTTTTCAGAGGGGTGAGTTTGTTTTAACTTTAAAAAATTTAAAAAAATAAACATTTTTTATATAAGTATTTTTTTAAGAAATAGATACGACATTTCTTAAAATAAGCAAAAAAATATATTTTTTAAAAGGAAACATTTTAGAAAAACACATTAAAATGATGTATTGAGTTAGAATTTTAAATGATATAAATAAGTCTTGTGATATTTAATTAAGATTTTTATGATTTTTTAAGGAATACAATAAAATCTAGTGGTATTTAATTAGAATTTTTTTATAACTTAAACAAATCTTTTGATATTTAAAAATATATAAATTTCAATGAATTATCCATAAATATAAAAAATAAAAAATAAAAACTTTTTTTAACAATTAAGTTTAAACAAATCAATACACAAATGTCCATATTAAGATTATGCATGGATAGGCCTCCATCATTTTACAACACTGATTTGAACTTCCTAATAAAAAAAATTATTATTTAATTAATTAAATGGTTTAAAACTATTTAGTTTAATTTTGAGAGAGTCTAAATGCAGCTGGTTTCTCTTTGACAATTAAAAGTATATTGCTAGTTATTGATGTGAAGCAACCATTAAAAGACGCGAGTGGAAGATACTTTTCTTGATTTAAGAAACTAAAAATGGATTGAAAGGAAAACGTTTGAGGGAATTGTGTACGAGTTATTCCGGTAACTGATATCGATCAAACATTCAAACGTGTGTTATGCCTTCAGGATTTTTTACTTAATAATTGGACAAAAATTGTAAAGTATTATTTTAATATAACATAAAACAACAGTCAAATAACAAATCAGAGTGGCGCAGCGGAAGCGTGGTGGGCCCATAACCCACAGGTCCCAGGATCGAAACCTGGCTCTGATACAGAGTAGCTTCCGATTGATTTTCTTTTTGACAAATCCGATTACATTTATTATTTTCTCAATTTAATTTTTCTTTTATGTTTATGATTCCCAATTTAATTTAACGCTAAATTCTCTTTCCACTGTGACGGCTAAGTTAAAGCCCAGCACAAATACATTACAAATTTAAATTCAAATTTTCTGTTTCGCCCATTTTGGATGAAGTTATTTTATGAAAATAATTCGTTAAGGAAAACAAAAATTGTTATCCATCAACCATTGGTTTAAAATGAATTATAAATTTCTTTTAAAAAACATCAATTGTAAATTTATCCACTAACCTTGATATTTGACTCATTTGAGAGGTTAACGAAATAGAATTTTATGGGAAAGGATTGCCAGTTTAGATGAATTTATCATATGAAGAATAATTTGTTTTCACATAATTGTTTTCAATACGTAGGTTTTCTTACATTTTTTAAGTTAGAGTCTTTTTGAGTCTTGGTGTCATTCATTTTTGCATTTCCCTCACTCAATTAAAGGAATAAACCCTAACACTGAGAATGATTATTTGTGTTGATTGATAATTGAAAAAGGCAAAGTAAAAGTAGCTTAAAGCATAATGCAATAAAATTGATTTGAGAATGATTTCTGTTGCTATATGATTTATTCTCGTCATGTAAGTTAAGAATGACTTCACAAAAAGAAAATGATTTTTGTTGATTGAAAAAGAAAAAGGCATTGAGATCAACTAGCTTAGAGCAAATATATTAGTTAATATTATTACATAATATAACAAGCAAGGATTATTTGGAATCTGGAATGTATTTATATAGCTTAATTAATTATAATTTGTTAAATATTTAAATCACATCGTGTTGATTGAAAAAGATATTATATAATTTCTATATTCTTTTTAAACATTAGCTTAAAAACTTAAGAGTTTCACCCTTTCATCAAAGAATTTTCTCTAAATTATCTTTATTTTTTCTAAATTTCAACTTAAAAATTTAAGAGTTTAACCATGCTAAGATATCATATGATAATATTTCATTTTTTACTATTTCAATAATCTAAAAACACTACACAATCAAACAACAAAACAATAACAAGGTCTGCCAAACATACATGTAAGTGGGGATGTTACAATAGTAATTATATTCTAATTGATAATATAATTATATATTCAAATTTAAATTAATTATTAACACTTGGAAAATTTTAATTTATATTTATATTAAAAAATTTATGATATTTATTTTAGTCAAAGTAATTTTTAAAGTTATTTGTCATGAAAATGTAAATAACTTTTTTCATTCGCAATTAAGGATAAGTATATAATTATATTAATTAAAGTAATCATTCATTAGCATTTTTTAATTTAAGGAAATTAATAAATCAATACTAAAATAAAACACATCTCAATCATAAAAAATAATATTTATAAGTTTTTGCTTGAGTGAGTTTTATATAAAAATAATTAAAAATATATTAAAATATAATAATATAAAAAAATAGATTAAACCCAGCACCCGTGCATAACACGGTATTAAGCTATAATATATATATATATATATATATATATATATATATATATATATATATATATATATATATATATATATATATATATATATATATATATTGGGATCATGACAAATGACAATTTTATTTTCATTCGTTCTTTTATTAAATGCACAAATGCAATAAATTCTTATTAAATGCAATTAATTATTAGTAATCAATCAATTCTTATTAAAGGCAGTAACATATATTTTGAATAAATTTTATTACTCTCTTATTTTTATTTATAAGAGCTAATTAACTAATTCATGAAGATTAAAATATGATTAATTTATTTGATAATAATAAGTTTGTGCTAAATTTATAATTTTTTTCCTAAACTATCAATTGTAATTAATATTTTTCTCTCTTATAATTATTTGTGAATATACTATACGTCTTCTAATTATTTAATTTTACTGTATAATTTTTTTATTACTATTTAGATATTTAGATGTTGTGCAATTTATTTTAACAATTATATTATTTATAGCATTAATTTGTTTAAGATATAATGTTGATTATATCTACTATATCTACAGAAAAGATGAATATATTGTTGATCATATCTACTAGTATCCAAGTTCATATGCATCAATTTTAAAAACAAATTAATTATGGTTGCTTATATTTCAAAATGACATTTGTATATGAATAATAATATTTTTATTAACTTAAAAATAAATATTTAATTTAAAAAATAAGAAATCAGTTTTATGTTATTCCCACAACAATTTATAAAACATTATGTCTATTTCTCTCCATCACAATAATTAATTATATCTTTATCTCTCTTATAAGATTTGTTATGCAATTACATAAGAGCATTTATAATACATGGTTATTTAAATGGGTTGATTTATGAACTCTATAATCTATATTATCACATATATTTAAGAATTTTATAAAAAAAATAACTCTAATTTTAAGATTGTTAAAGTGAGTGCTTAACTACTTAATTTCTTTTATTTTTCTATTGTTAAAATAAGTGTTTAATTTAAATTAATAGTTGAGCAATGTTGTTTTAATGCTCAATTGACATTTTTTTATGTTATGTATGGTTTCTTGCTTTTAAGGCACTCGCATAAATAACTGTGTTGTAAATGCTCTAAATAACATTTCTTAAAATATAATGAGTAGTTTATATTCCTCTCTTTTTAGAGATACAGTATTACAATGTTATTTCTTCTTATATTAACGCATACAATTTAGTTTATTTGCCTTAATACCATTAAAATAAATTAAACTAATTTTCTTGGACAATTGCAAATATTATATTGTTCTCTCCTCTTATGTTCAAATATAGACTTTATCATATCCTTTTCTAACTGATGTACTTAAGTATTATATTATCTCACGCCTCTTATCTTAAAATAGATAGTTCAATTTAAAATATTTAAAGAATATAATGCTAAAATAACAATGAAGAATAAATTTTTTGAGATAAATATATTCATTACACTTATTTAAAAAACATTCTTTATTTTCTTTTAGATTTAACTTTTTTAAAAATACAAGTCTTTTATTTTATTTTCCTTGTTCTTAAACAATCAAAGAGTTAATGATTATTCATCCTAAAAGTTTCACTTTAACTTCTCCCTTTGCCAATTTCTTTAGAAACATTTACGAATCAAAAATTATTTTTATTGTTTATTATTTACTTCTTGATATTAAATTGTTATTATTTAATTTATATATCATCTTTTTTGTGAATAAAGTAAAATTGTAGGATTGATGGTAAAGAAGTTAAAAGATGGAAATAAGATAACCACAGCCACATTTATTTACGGAGGGCATATACCATAGCATGCCACAAGAATACAAATTAAATTTTATTGATGAATAGCAATAATGAAGTTGAATTAGGGGCACTTGGGAGTTCCTCTCTTTGTTTTCCAATTGTTATAACATGGACATTCTTCCTTGTGACCATAGGTTCCTGATGGAACGCACAGACATTTCGCACAGCACATGTTACAGAAGTTCAGGCACGCCTTCTTAGTCCGATCAGCCTTTGAACAACGATAATCGCAAGCCCCCGGACATTCTGAATTAATAATGCAACCAGTGTTTCAATTCTCAACATCAAATTTACAACAACAAAAAAAAAGTCTCAACAATATGACTAGAATCAGTACCTTGGGGCGTAAGTGATCCTTCGCCGCCACCCTGTAGATGTCAAAGAAAATAAAAAATCGGAAGTCAAAGGGGAGAGTAAATAATATATATGTTGCTTACACATTTGAACTATAATTATATTTAATTGGTCTCATTCTAATAACATATCTTAAGCTTTCTTTCAAAAACTGTGAACAAGGGTGAGAGAAGACAACAAATTCTTAAGTACGAATATATTTCGTATATTGTACGGATAAAAAAACGTAATTAATCTAAATAATAAGAAAATGTAGAAAAAAAGTAGAAAAGCAAAAAGTATCAAATGATAATAAAATTATATGATCACTAATCACTGTCTATAGCAGGCAGCTGGAGTTTTCAGTATATATTTATTGTTGCTGATTGTATAGGGAAAGAAACATCATCACTCACATAAGCAACTTGAGTCACAAAAGCCATGACAAAAATAAGAAGAAGTGCACACACAACTTTAGTCATGATGCTGTGATTGGTCTTTCTCTTGGAACAAAGTCTAACTAAGTTAATTAGAAAAGCAGCGAAGGTCAAGGAGTTATATAGAAATGCTGTAAAGTTCACGGAGTTATATAGATGCAAATAGAAAAAGTGATTGCACACTAATAATTAATATATTCAAGTTAAGATTAAATGTTTGAGTATTATCAAAGTTGAATTTTTTACTCAAACAATTATTAATCAGACTTTCGATCAAATTTTGAAGAATGAAGACAAAAAAATAGATATAAACACTCACCATGCAATTATATTTAAGAGTTATTTCTTTTGTCTTAATTTGGTTTTTGGCCGGTGCTTAAATTAATATTTCCATACATGCAACCTATTGAATTCCAATGTTTCAAAATATATATATAGAGAGAGAGAGAAGGTTTTATTTTACGGGATGGTGACATGTGACAATATAAACTTATTTTCTCTTTTATTAAATGCAATCAATTTTTATTAAATGCATGAATTTATATTTTGAGTCAATTATCAATTCTGCAAAAAATGATACTATTTTTTTAAAATATATATATATATATATATATATATATATATATATATATATATATATATATATATATATATATATATATATATATATAGTTTTGTTTTATGAGATGATGATGACAAGTGACAACTTCATATTCATTCATTTTTTATTAAATACAATTAATTCTTATTAAATGAATAAATGTAATCAATTCTTATTAAATGCATTAGCATATATTCTAAGTAAATTTTATTACTCCATTTATTTATATTTATAAGATCCAGTTATCTAATTCATGAATATTAAAAAAAATGGTTAGTTTAGTTAATAACAATAAGTTTATCTTAAATTTATAATTTTTGCCTAAACATAATTATATTTTTTTCTCTTCTAATTATTTATCAATATATTATATCTTTCTTTAAATTAAAGGTATTTATAGTCTAAGTATAATTAATGTAAGAAACATTATAGATTGAGTTTTATATATATATAACTATAACGCATAGTTGTTGATCATGTTTGTCAACACATATGTCAAACAATAGTTAAAATAGGTTCTGGGTAATTATTTTTTTTTCTTAAATCAAACAAATTCAATCAATAACTTTAATTTTACCAAGCTAAAACCGCAATATATCAATCAATCAATCTATTCTATTATCTATTATCTATCTATCTTCTATTATCTATATACAAACAAGGCCCTGACACTAATCCAATGGTCACGTGTCGCAGAGCCAAGCCCCCCTCATTTCCCGCCTAATATTTATTATTTTTATTTTATTAATTTTTTATTTTACTCAGTGGCAATGTGGCATACGCGTTTTACTTTTCTCGGTCTTGGGTAAGCAATGCATTTAAGTTTCCAACATGTCTCACAGTTATCAATGCACTAATTTTGTTCCCAAGGTTTTTGCATTTTCCAAACATACATTTCATTTTCAATTTTGCTTCTGACCTCTCTCCATTTCCCATTTCTTCTCAACTCTCCGTTTCCCATTTTTGTTCCTCTCTTCTGAACTCTCTGTTCCTCTCCATTCTTCTGAACTCTCTGTTTATCTCAAAACTTCATGAGTAACGGTTCATAAACACAAAACCTTTTTGTGTTTAGGTCCTTTTTTGGTGGTGTAATGGTTCAATATATTTTTTGGCATGTTGTTTGCAGAGAAGGTGGAAGAACACACTTTAGCTGCGATTTTTATCTCGATCACTAAAGGTGTGACCTTTTTGTTTATCTTTATGAGCTTTGTGTTTCTCACCATTTTTTTGTTGCGCAGGTATGTATTTTCATGTGGGTATCTCTTGCGTTCAATTATTTTTGGATGTTCCTAACCTCTCTATGGTCCAGAGCTCTCGATTTCTCTCGATGATGGTAGCTGTGACCTTTGTGTTGCTCTCGATCGCTAAAGCTGTGACCTTTTTGTTTAGCTTTTTGAGCTTTGTGTTTCTCACCATTTTTTTGTTGCGCAGGTATGTATTTTCATGTAGGTATCTCTTGCGTTCGATTTATGGCTTTGTTCATCCAGAAAGGTTTGATCTTTGTGAGCATGCGTTCCCTTTTTTCTGCGATTTATGGCTTTTTTCATCCAGAAAGGTTCGATCTTTCAGTGGCTGTCTCTGTGTTTGATTATTTTGTATTTTGGTTTTTTTACTTTTTTTGTACCACCAAAAAGGTCCAACCTTTGTGGGTTTTTTGCGTGCTCCTGACGTTTCCTAGCATGTTTGTGTATTTTTGGTTTGTTTTTTTTACGTTCCTATACTTAGCTTTTTGTGTTTTCGTCCCTTTTCGGTTCCTGGGGTTTTTGCCACTCAGATCCTTATGTTTCTCGATTTTTATCTCGATCACTAAAGGTGTGACCTTTTTGTTTATCTTCGTGAGCTTTGTGTTTCTCACCATTTTTTTGTTGCGCAGGTATGTATTTTCATGTGGGTATCTCTTGCGTTTGATTATTTTTGGATGTTCCTAACCTCTTTATGGTCCAGAGCTCTCAGTTCCTCTCGATGATGGTAGATGTGACCTTTGTGTTGCTCTCGATCGCTAAAGTTGTGACCTTTTTGTTTAGCTTTGTGAGCATTGTGTTTCTCACCGTTTTTTTTTTTGTTGCGTAGGTATGTATTTTCATGTAGGTACCTCTTGCGTTTGATTTATAGCTTTGTTCATCCAGAAAGGTTCGATCATTGTGAGCATGTGTTCCCTTTTTTGTGCGATTTATGGCTTTGTTCATCTAGAAAGGTTCGATCTTTCTGTGGCTGTCTTTGTGTTCGATTATTTTGTATTTTGGTTTTTTTACTTTTTTTTGTACGACAAAAAAGGTCCAACCTTTGTGGGTTTTTTGCGTGCTCCTGACGTTTCCCAACATGTTTGTGTATTTTTGGTTTGTTTTTTTTACGTTCCTATACTTAGCTTTTTGTGTTTTCGTCCCTTTTCGGTTCCTGTGGTCTTTGTCTGTCAGATCCTTATGTTTCCTTTATTTTTGTTGCATGTTCTTCTTTTGTTTGCTTTACCATCTTTAACTTTTCTATATACTGGCTGCACTTGCGCTATGTTCTTGGCCGAGAACAGCAAACAATCCAAGAATGACAACTCTCACAAAGAACACCAGTCATAGGTATCCCTCAACTGTAACTCAAGTTTGTTTTCTATATCATTCTTCCCCATTTCTTCATTTGTTTGTTTTGAGTCCGTTTTCATCTTTATCTTTCGGTGTCTATTTTGGTTATGTGAATTTCTGAAACAAACATACACTTTAGTCTGTTTACACCTTTGTTTTCCATCATTTGTTTATTGTGCTGCCTTCGTTGGTCATTTCTTTGTTGTAATGGGGTATCCAAACAGAAAAGGTTAAATCTTTCGCTGCCTTTTTTGGTTTTCTGACTTTTGTGTTCCTCACCCATCTCCACCTTTGTGCTTTCTTCCTTTTTTTGGTGGTGTAAAGGTTCAATATATTTGTTTGCGTTGCATTTTTGCATTCAGCTATAGCAATGGCAGGAAATCTTGACAGAAAATCAGCCTAAGCAGCAAAATTGGAGTGATGATAACCCCATTTAATTGATGAATAAATTTTTATGTTACTTTATTTTGACAGTTTAAAATTGTAATTTAATAATTATGATTTCCAGACAATGTATTTTATTAATATTGTATTCAAACATTGTCAAAAAAGATAGCTGCCTTTTTTTTTCCAGTTTATTATTAATGGAAATATGTGTGACTTTTGTATTACGGAAAATTAATTAGCTTCATACTTAAGAAATAGTTGCATTTCTATTTCAGTCCGCAATATTGTAGTATTGCTGGGTACACACATGAATTTGCAAAAAAAAAAAAAAAAACTGTTGGGTTCAAATTTAACTGGCTTTACATTGTGGTGTTGTTTATATCGGGATCACATAATTTTGGACCAATTATGGAAATTAATTTATTGATTTAACAGTTAATTTAAAATATTCTATTAGGATATGGAAGTGACAATTTCAAATTTTTATCTTCAAATTTTTAATTTTAAATTAATTCATTTGGTTTAACAGTAAATTGAAAATTCATTTGTGTCTATCTTCACTTCTCAGTTTCAAAGTGACAATTTTAAAATTCTATTCTGATTTATTCAACAAATACATATAAATAGCACTTTTAAAATAACGAAAGAAAGTGACTATTCCATCTAACGTACTGTCTTCCGTCCTTTACGTTTTTTTCATATGCGTGTCGAGCCAGTACATATTCATGCTTATATAGTGATATTTAAAGGAGAACAAAAAACTGTTTTTTAATTTCCAAAGTAGAAAGAAATACTACAAATAGTAAACTGTCTTTTGTATTCTCAAAATAAATACATTTTTAATATTAGTTATGAAACATGATTTGGATTAGTAAATTGAAACGTTTCAGTTCTAAATATCCAAAACTTAATTTTATAAAACTAAAAATAAAACAAAATGTTAGGGAAATTAAAAAAACCTTTTTATTAATATGTATTTAACAATCAATTTTAAATATTCTATTAGGATAAATCATTATTTTCAAACTAATAAACATATTCTATTAGGATATAGAAATAATCATTTGGATGTTGAGTTATTCCTAATTAGTAGGTATTTAACAATCAATTATATTTAAAAGTATATTTTATAAAACTAAAATGAAACAAAACCTTAGAAAAATTGAAAAGACATTTTCATTAATAGATACTTAACAATCAATTTTAAATATTCCGTTAGAATATGAAAATAATCATGTTACTTAACGATCGATTTTAAATATTACATTATCAATTTTAACATATTATTAAAACTAACTTCAATTTTGTATTCCTAATTATGTAATTATTTTTTCTTAGATTAAACAAATCATTATAATAAATTAATTATTTTATAATTTAAATGTTAACATGAGATTAATATTTCAAACAAAAGAAAAAATAACTAATAAATATAATTTAAATATATAAAAGATTAAATTTAAAATTTTGAAATTTAATTTATTCAAAGAAAACAAATAATTAAATTGATAAAAAAATTACACTAAACCAACTTCAATTCAAATGAGGTGCTTAACAATCAATTTTAACTATTAACGCTATCAATTTTAACATATTATTAAAACTATCTTCGATTTTGTATTTGTTTTCGACGTGATCGTTGTCAATTTACGAACATTTAATTAATAAGTATATTTTATTTGTGTTTTTGTTAATTTCCACTTCGAATTAATAGGTACTCAACAATCCATTTTTAAACATTCTGTTAGGATATGAGAATAATCATAATTTTTAAATTAATAACAATATTCTGTTAGGATATGAAAATAATGCTAATTTAAACGTTGATTTATTCCTAATTAGTAAATACTTGCATCAATTTTGTATTCCTAATTATGTAGTCATTTTTCCTTAAATTAAACAAAGCTTCAATTCTTGTCTCACTTCATGAGTACATGTTTCTTTTCTTTGTTTCTTTACTTTAAAGTTTAACTTCTCCACAACTACGATGATGTTTATCACAGATGTGTCGATATAGGATATGTCTCACATATTGTAGGTTTGTTACAACTATTGAATATTTTAAAAAAAATATTTTCATTTCATTTTTGGGGTATAATGAATTTCTTGATGTTTTTCATTTAAGAAATCAAAATGTTTTCTCAAGCAGCAAGAAATCATGGGTAAGTGTCTATTCTCATCCATCTTTTTTTATGATTAAAAAATGTGCACATGATGTATGATAACAAAAAAATCAACAAATATTGATGATATGTCTTTTGTTTAATTTGTTATTTTCATTTTCGTTTTTTGGGTATAATGGATTTCTTGATGTTTTTCATTTAAGAAATCAAAATGTTTTCTACAACCAGCAAGAAATCATGGGTAAGTGTCTATTCTCATCCATCTTTTTTTATGATTAAAAATAGTGCACATGATGTATGATAACAAAAAAATCAACAAATATTGATAATATGTCTTTTGTTTAATTTAAGGGACAAAAAATATTAAATTATATTAGTAATATGTCTTTGTTTATTATGTATCAAATGTATTTTTTCCCGTTAAATTTAATATTTAAATATTATATTTTTTTAAACTTTGTACTTAGTTTATTTGAAGGCATAGACTAACACTAATATCTTTTCCTAAAATTTGTTTGTTAACCAATCAATTATGTAGTTATTTTTTTGTGTCTCTTCATGTTTCATGGCTTAGTGTTCTTGATTTTTCTGTCGTGTTTTCTGCTGAAATCTCCATTCTTTTCTTTGTGTGGCCTTATTTTTTTGTGTGTATTACTTAATTTCTTTAGTTTATGATGGAGGGGATTCAATCAAAAAGAAGAAAAAAAATGCATTCAACAATTAGAAGGCGCGGGCTGACACTACTAATATCTGGTTATAGTCATGTGCATCCCAAAGGTTCTTTCATGTGCTTTCTTCTCATATTTTTATTGACATTGTAAGATTTCGATTACCATATGTAATGTTCTATAAATTTTAATCGTAGCTTAAACATGGATAAAAGGTTTATGTTCGGTCATTTTTGTGTCTGTATTACTTTTTTAATTTATGGTTTCATAACTTAATAAGGTACATATTATCCCATCATGTAATCGTTTAATTTACATATTTTTATTGTGCATCCTTCCTTTTATTCAAAATAATATATAATATCTTAAAATCATACTTTATTACCTACATGTAGCTTAACATTAATTATTCCAACTTTTCAATACTCAAATTGGAGTATCAGTCCGTGTATCGACATGGGTCATCAACTAGTTATTATATGAAACACAATTCCTTAGTGTGTCTCTTAGCACATGTGTCAAACTCGGGTTAAAATAGATCTCGCATTTATATATAATTTTTGTTAAATCAAAATCAATCAATAACTTTAATTTTACCAAGCTAAAATTTTCATATAATATAAAATATCTGATATATTAAGAAAATTCATTATTTAATATTTAAAGCAATAGATTAACAGTTTTAGAAATTAATTTGTGATCTATCTATATCAATATCAATATATTATATGCCAACCTTTTTTTTAGAAACTATGGTACGATTTAAAAAAAAAATCTTTTATACTAACCCATAACAATATATCTTTTCATTTGGTTTTTTAAAAAATACTATTAACGGCAAACTCATTTACTTAAAGAAAGAGAAATTAAAAATGATTATTTATTTAATTAATTGATATATAAGGCCTAAATTAGTATGAAGGGAAAAATTAAAAAACGATTAAAAAATTGGAACTCTAGATCTCAATCATGGACAAACTCATTTATTATTTTAAGAAAAAATATTTTTATACTAACCTTTTTAGTAGGAACTCTAGTATGATTTAAAAAAAATCTTTGTCTGCTAATCCATTACTATATCTTCTCATTTAATAATTTATTTAAAAATCAATATTAAGGACAAACTTATTTACTTTTAAAAAAAATAAAATGTTGGTATGATTTATTTGCTTAATCCTACAATAATATATTAATTGATTTAAGCAATTGATATATTAATAAAAGATTAATTAAGTTAATTAATATATTTAAGTAGCTAATTAAGGTAATCTACATGACGATTTAAAGATTTAATTATTTCTTTTTTAAAACGTTAAATTGAGTGAACATTGAACATCTCAACATCAAACCTTGCACAAGCTTCTCTTTCTACACTTTTCTAAATATCACTACTATGAGTTTTTACCTTGCAAGAACTTCTTATTTTCCTTCTTTTTTTACAAGGATTTTCCTTCTTCTACTATTTTGTAAACATCACTATATTTCTTTTGTTGTTATTAAATTCGTTTTTTGTATTTTCTTTCTTTAGGTAAGTATCTAACTTTTGGAACAGATTGTCATGTGGAATTCGTGATAGGTCAACGAGAGTTGTATATTTTGTTGATGTTTTTTTTATATATATATTTTTAAGAATTTTTGTATAGCCAAGCTAAATGCTGTTGTTATTGAATAAACATGACATATTACGAGTTTTTTATACGGTGGTTGGGTCTTCCTAACACGTCTTATATCTAGAAAATGACATACTTCAATAATAATATTTATTTTCTTTTAAAAATGTTTAATTTTAGCATGTTAATATTATTTAATTATTTCTACACAAGAAAGAAAAAAATAGTACTATTTAATCAATTTCATTCGTATAAAATTAATTATAATGCTTAAACAAAAATTAATTAGTTATGAAATTAAAAAGCCAAATTATATATATATATATATATATATATATATATATATCATTAAAAAATAATATAGATTAAATAAATAATATAACATAATATATAAATATTGATTTCAATAATAATAATTTATCTCTTAAAGAAATAGATTTATATGTATCATCACCATATTTATTTTCTTCCTCTAAAAACAAATTTTGGTTGTGTTCGACAAGATCTGAAAGTTCAAGGTTAAAAAGTCAACACGTCTTGGAAACTAATTTATTAAATTATAAGTATTTTATTGTAAAATTAGTTGTTGAAGTAATTAAAAAGTATGAAATAATTGAAAAAATAAAATTATGATTTATTTAAAAAAGATAAGTATGAAATTTGATAAATATATTAAGGATAAAGATGAAGAAAATATAAAAAGTTAGAAGCTAGTATTTTAAAAAATGTTACTTCAGGTGACATTTTAAAAAACGCAAGAAGTTATTTTAAGTTTGTCTTTATGTTTAGTCTGTCTACTTAACAAGCAATTTGAAATTATTGAGAGAGTTTTTCTTTTTTCGGTTGAATATATGAGTGATGTGCAAAATGCACTTCTAAAAGAAATAAGACAGAAAATATTAAATATGATTAGCTGACGAACTGAGGAGATTCATTAAGTTATGCATTTTAATTTATAATACATATTGGAATCTATCTATTTATATAAGTAAGACTCTGACTACCTTTTCTCTGTCATGTTGACACGTGTCCACCGCCTATTTTTTTTGTCCTGTTGACACCTGTCCATCTTCTCTATCTATTATACAAGCAAAGCCCCTTATGCTTGCTTCTTTGCTCAAAGCAAGACCCTCTGGATCTCTGTCGCTTTGACACCTGTCCAATAAAAAAATATTAAACCCTCCAATTCTTCTTGCTCTCTTCCGTCCACTTTCAAGCCCCTCTTTTATGCTCAACTCTCTTTTATGCTTACTTCTTTGCTCAAATAAACTCTCTTTTATGCTTGCTTCTTTGCTCAAATAAACTCTCTTTTATGCTTTCAGTCCACGTATCCTGCCCCTACACTGTCTTCCTTTTTTATTATTTTATTTATATTTATTTTGCTCATTTGTGGGAATCCCAATATTAACCAACACGTTGTCACATTATTTTTTAATTGCTCATTTGTACGTGGACAACAACTTCAAAGAATTCATTAAATTATTTTCTTTGACAACCAAAATTCAGTAAATTATTAAAAGCAAATGTTATCTGATTGCTAAGGAAATTTGTTAAGAAACTAAATGTCACTTTTTTTTATTTAAAATATTATTATTATTTTTATTAATATTACTATATTATATGATCATTTTTAATATATATATATATATATATATATATATCTAATAAATCTTTTAATAAAAATGTATTATTATTTATTATAAAAAGTATAAGGACATTGTATAGTATGATATATCCAAAACTAAAAATGAGTCGACACAAACGAAAACTATTAAAAGAAATAAATAGTAATTAATTTCCAAGTCTTATATTTTGCTTGAGGTGAGTACTTCCTGCGCCTTCTATTTTGCTTTCCAGATTTTACATTCTGAAAGAGGCATATGTTTTCGAAAAGTAATTTTTGGTGATGATAAAAGAAGGGATGCATGATATTGATGAACAAAAGCGACATAATAACGTACCTTAGGATAAAGATTTGACATAGTTGTAACATCTCTGGCACGGATCCGATTTGATTATTATTAATATTACTATATTATATGATCATTTTTAATATATATATATATATATATATATATATATATATATATATATATATATATATATATATCTTTTAATAAAAATGTATTATTATTTATTATAAAAAGTATAAGAACATTGTATAGTATGATATATCCAAAACTAAAAATGAGTCGACACAAACGAAAACTATTAAAAGAAATAAATACATAAAATAATGGAAAATGGACAAAAAGAAAAAGAAGAATTTTTATTTTTATTTTAATACTTTATACTTTATTTATGTGATGTGATTTTCCAGGAATTGACACCTGTCCATCTTCTCTATCTATTTATGCTTGCTTCTTTGCTCAAAGCAAGACCCTATGGATCTCTGTCTTGTTGACACCTGTCTAATAAAAAAATAATAAACCCTCCAATTCTTCTTGCTCTCTTCAGTCCACGTTCAAGCCCCTCTTTTATGCTTGCTTCTTTGCTCAAATAAACCCTCTTTTATGTTTTCAGTTCACGTGTCCTGCCCCTTTACTGTCTTCTTTTTTATTATTTTATTTATATTTATTTTGCTCAGTGCTCACACGGCTCCTCACATGCTCAAGTTTTTTTCCACAACCACAAGCCACATATCACTAATTGCCGGATTTCACCTCACCATTTAATTCTCTTTAATTCCAGAACTTTCTTCTCTCTTCCATTTTTGTTGCGTCCGTCCAGATTCTCTTCCCCCCTGTTTCTCTTCCTCAACTTCTTCTCTTTTCTTTTATATCAATATTCAGTTTCCTCTTTTTTCTCTTCCTCAACTTCTCCTTTTTTTTTTTCTCCGCTTTTGTTTCTCCTCCTTTATTCTTTTGCGTCCGTCCATATTTTGTTTCACATCAATATTCTATTTTTTTCCCTTTTTTGTCTAATTTTTTGTGCTTTGATTTTTAAGACAGTCTAACGACGGTGCTGAAGGTTACGAGGCTTTGCCCATGGAAGAGTTGGGATAGGCTACTAAAGAATAAAGGTATTGAAAAATAAAAGTTCCATTTTTATCTATTTTTTCTCCTTTTTTTGCCTAATTTTTTGTGGTTTGATTTTTGGGACAGGCTAACGGTGGTGTTGAAGGTTACGGCGCTTTGCCCATGCAAGGGTTGCAACAATAGGACTTGAGGTTACTGTTCTTTTTCGTTTTTTTAAAAGAAAATTATTTCCTATCATTTTTGCTACAAGAGTTGTTGCTGATTTCTTTTTATTTCTCTTCTAATTCTTTTTCATTTTTTAAAATGCAGGTTCGTAGACACAAAAGCTTAAATTTTTTGTGGTGTTCTGTCTTTATTTTGTTTTCTGACTTCTCTCAATACAAAAGTTTAAATTTTTTTGTGTTCTTTTGGCATGTTGTATGTAGAGAAGGTGAAAAAACACATTAAAGTTGCGATTTTTATCTCAAAAACTTCATGGGTTCAAGTTCGTAAACACAAAGGCTTAAATTTTTTTGGGTGTTCTGCCTTTATTTTGTTTTCTACGTGAGTACAGGTTCTGTGTTGAACAAAAAACATGTCATCTTTTTCATAATTTCCTTTTTTAAAAAAATTATCTTCTCCCATTTTTGCTACAAGAGTTGTTGCTCATTTCTTTTTGTTTCTCTTCTAATTCTTTTTCGTTTTTTTAAAATGCAGGTTCGTAGACACAAAAACTTAAATTTTTTGTGGTGTTCTGCCTTTATTTTGTTTTCTAACTTCTCCCAATACAAAAGTTTAAATTTTTTTGTGTTCTTTCGGCATGTTGTATGCAGAGAAGGTGGAAAAACACATTAAAGTTACGATTTTTATCTCAAAAACTTCATGGGTTCAGGTTCGTAAACACAAAGGCTTTAATTTTTGGGGGTGTTCTGCCTTTATTTTGTTTTCTACATGAGTACAGGTTCTGTGTTGAAGAACAAATGTGTCATTTTTTTCGTAATTTCCTTTTTCCAAAAAATTATCTTCTCCCATTTTTGCTACAAGAGTTGTTGTTGATTTCTTTTTGTTTCTCTTCTAATTCTTTTTCGGTTTTTTTAAATGCAGGTTCGTAGGCACAACAGCTTAAATTTTTTGTGGTGTTCTACCTTTATTTTGTTTTTTGACTTCTCCCAATACAAAAGTTTAAATTTTTTGTGTTCTTTTGGCATGTTGTATGCAGAGAAGGTGGAAAAACACATTAAAGTTGCGATTTTTATCTCAAAAATTTCATGGGTTCAGGTTCGTAAACACAAAGGCTTTAATTTTTTAGGGTGTTCTGCCTTTATTTTGTTTTCTACATGAGTACAGGTTCTGTGTTGAAGAATAAATGTGTCATTTTTTTTGTAATTTCCTTTTTTCAAAAAATTATGTTCTCCCATTTTTGCTACAAGAGTTGTTGTTGATTTCTTTTTGTTTCTCTTCTAATTCTTTTTTGTTTTTTTAAAAAAAATTATCTTCTGTCATTTTTGCTACAAAGAGTTGTTGCTGATTTTTTACATCTTCTCCATCTTCCATTTTCATTCCTTTCCATTCCTCTTCATATTCATATTCCGTTTCTATTCTATTTTTGTTTTGGTTCCATTTTCGTTTATCTCACTGCCTGTTCATTGTTTTTAATGAATTGCTATTGTATGCAGAGAAGGTGGAAGAAGACACTGAAGCTGCCATTTTTTACTCCAAAAAGCTTGCATTTTTATTTGATTTTTATGTCAAAAGGTTTGTCTCCTTTGTTTCTCTGTCTACATGTTCGTTTTCTTTGTTTCTGTGTTTCTCCATCTTCCTTTTTCGTTCCTCTCCATTCATCTTCCTTCATATTCTGTTTTCTTTGTTTCTTTGTTTCTCCAACTTCCATTTTCGTCCATCTTCATTCCTCTTCATATTCCGTTTTACTCCTATTTTTGTTTTAGTTCCATTTTTGTTTATCTCACTGTATGTTAATTGTTTTTTATGAATCGTTATTGTATGTAGAGAAGGTGGAAGGAGACACTAAAGCTGCCATTTTTAACTCCAAAAACCTTCGATTTTTATCTGATTTTTATCTCAAATAGGATTCTTTTCTTTGTTTCTCTATCTACAAGTTCGTTTTCTTTATATTCCATTTGACTTTTGTTTTCGTTTTGGTTCCATTTTTGTTTATCTCATTGCATGTTGATTGTTTTTCATGAATCAGTATTGTATGTAGACAAGGTTGAAGAAGACACTATACCTATCATTTTTTACTCCAATTATTACACTAAGTAACATAATATTATCATTATCTTCATATCCTAACGGAATAGGCTCATTAATTTGAAGATCATGTCCATTTTCATACTCCAACAAAATATTTAAAATTGATTGGCAAAAATTAATTGGCAAGTACCTATTAATGGAAAGGTTTTTTTCAATTTTCCTAACGTTTTTGTTTCATTTTTAAATTGGCAGTATAATGTTTAAAGCTGATTGTTAAGTAACATAATATTATGATTATCTTCATATCTTAACGGAATAGTCTCATTAATTTGAGAATCATGACCATTTTCATACTTCAACAGAATATTTAAAATTATTTCCAAAAATTAATTGGCGAGTTCCTATTAATGGAAAGGGTTTTTTCAAATATTACACTATCAATTCTACCAAATTGACAGCATAATATTTAAAACTGATTGTTAAGTAACATAATATTAGGATTATCTTCATATCCTAACGGAATAGTCTCATTAATTTGAAGATCATGACCATTTTCATACTCCAACAGAATATTTAAAATTAATTGACAAAAATTAATTGGCAAGTACCTATTAATGGAAAGGATTTTTTTAGATATTACACTATCAATTTTATCAAATGGACAATATAATATTTAAAGCTGATTGATAAGAGAATCTTGACGAGGCAAAAGAGATGGAGGAGAGAGAAGAAAGTTCTGGAATTAAGGGGAATTAAATGGTGCGGTGAAATCCGGCAATTAGAAAGCGACACGTGTGGCTTGGTGACACTGGAAAAAAACTTTAGCATGTGAGGAAGGTGTGAGCACTGAGCAAAAAAAAATTAATAAATAAATAAAATTAAAAAATGACATTGTAGGACACATGGGTTGAAGTGAGAAAAGAAGGATTGGAGAGTTTATTATTTTTTATTGGACAAAATTAATTGGCAAGTACCTATCAATGGAAAGGTTTTTTCCAAATATTACCCTAAGTAACATAATATTATCATCGTCTTTATATCCTAACGGAATAGTCTCATTAATTTGAAGATCATGACCATTTTCATACTCCAACAAAATATTTAAAATTGATTGGCAAAAATTAATTGGCAAATACCTATTAATGGAAAGGGTTTTTTCAATTTTCCTAACGTTTTTGTTTCATTTTTAAATTGGCACTATAATATTTAAAGCTGATTGCAAGCTCCTTTTACTTCCAAAATCACGAATTTACTATAAATTAAAATAGAGAAAGAACAAAATGTGATAAACAAAATACTCTTCACTATATGTGTCTTTCCTTCATAAATCGGGTTTATAATAGTGAAATCAATTTTCGTAACTTCATTATTATCAAAACAAAAAGATCATATCATACTTTTAATGAAAAAAATACGAAAGTGAAATGAATAAAATTACTAATATTAAATAACTCAGTGTAACTAATATAAAAAATATGTTTTGAATTTACGTTTTTCAGCAAATTGTAAACAATAAAATGCATTACCTGTAAATCATAATGATTAAATCACAACTTTAAACTGTCAAAATAAAATAACATAAAAATTTCTCCATCAATCAAAATGGGATCATCATCACTCTATTTTTATATGCAACTTCTTTTCAGATATTACACTATCAATTTTACCAAATGGACAATATAATATTTAAAGATGATTGATAAGAAAATCTTGACGGAGGCAAAAGAGATAGAGGAGAGAGAATTCGTTATTATCAAAACAAAAAGATCATATCATACTTTTAATGGAAAAAAAAAAAATTTCATACGAAAGTGAAATGAATAAAATTACTAATATTAAATAACTCAGTGTAACTAATATAAAAAATGTGTTTTCAATTTATGTTTTTCCAGCAAATTGTAAACAATAAAATGCATTATCTGGAAATCATAATGATTAAATTACAACTTTAAACTATCAAAACAAAGTAACATAAAAATTTCTCCATCAATTAAAATGGGGTCATCATCACTCTATTTTTATATGCAACTTCTTTTCAGATATTACACTATCAATTTTACCAAATGGACAATATAATATTTAAAGCTGATTGATAATAAAATCTTGACGGAGGCAAAAGAGATGGAGGAGAGAGAAGAAAGTTCTGAAATTAAGGGGAATTAAATGATGCAGTGAAATCCGACAATTAGAAAGTGACACGTGAGGCTTGATGGTATTGGAAAAAAATATCAGCATGTGAGGAAGGTGTAAGCACTGAGCAAATTAAAAAAATAATAAATAAAATTACACATGGATTGAAGTGAGAAAAGAAAGATTGAAGAATTTATTATTTTTTATTGGACAAAATTAATTGGCAAGTACCTATTAATGGAAATGTTTTTTCCAAATATTACACTATCAATTTTACCATATTATTCAAATCAGCTTTAATTTTCTATTTATTTTTGTCGTAATCATTGTCAATATATTAACATTTACATTTAATGTTTAAAGGTTCTATTTTTATCTATTTTTCCCCATTTCTTTTTGTCTAATTTTGATTTGTTTTTGTTGTCTATGTTTTCTTTGTTTCTTTATTTTTTACCGTGCAAAAGCTTAAATGTTTTTAGTTTGCCTCTATTGCATGCACATCTGGTAGAATAACACACTACAGGTGCAATTTTTATCTGGAAACTCCACGAGTGCAGGTTTGATTTTTTGGTTTATGATTAAAATTTTTCATATTCATCAAAAAGTTTTAGCTTTTGTCTTTTTTTGGGTTTTATGATTTTTCCCGCTTCAATCCACGTGTTATGCCCGTGTTTGCTTTTATTTCTTTTCCTCTTCCCATTATTTTGCCCCTCCCTCCGCGTGTCCTGCCCGGGTTTTTCCATCTCTTCTTTTCCCATTGCCATTCCATCCTCATTCTCACTCCGTTCACCCTTTCCCATTCCCATTCTCTTCTGATCCCTTTCTCTCACTCCTCATTTTTTCTAAAGAGAGAAAAGGTTGTGACAGACACAAAGAAAGAAGAGAAAGATCAGAAAAAAAGTGATAACGTAATTTCATGAGAGAGATAAAGAGGAGACAAGGGAAAACGTAGTTGCAACACCTGGCACTCAGGAGGGATTTTTTTGGGAAATAAATGAATTATTTATTAATTACAAAAACGAAATGTTGCTGGAGCTTCTACACCTTGCCTTGCATTTTCGGTTTATATCTGTATCATTAGTTAATTTTTAAAAAATGGTTTTTTACAGCCCAGAATCTTGGGCCTGTCTTCTAAGCTTTTTAAACATCTAAGGTTGCGATTTTTAAAACCAAATCTATGATTTTTATGTCTGCTTCCACCATTACATTACATTATTATTTATTTGAATTAGTTATTAAAAGCCATCTAATTTGGTAAAAAATCTTTGCTTCATGCCAAAAAATTAGTCTTCTCAGATTATTTATTTATTTTATTATATATATAATATATAATATATAACATAATTACTTTGTTAACACCTATCATATTAAATACATGTTGATTATTTTTTGCTCATATATTTGTTTCACTGCATTTTTATAAATATCAATATTGGTTGTGGACATTCAGTAAACAAAAAAAATAAAATTAGTCACAATGATTCAGATGACTCTCCACCTCCAATCTTGCCATACTCCATTGAATGCTCCACAATTCTCAAACCTTTTCGTATTCTGCCCCTTACACATTTTCACCAACCACTGTGTCACTTCAACATTTATTCTTCACAGGCCACTTCTTCAACATATATTCAATGTTCATTCCTTGAACAAAAAATACTAAAACAGCTTAGAGAATGCCTTCAGAGTTATCGACTGACTCAACCAAGACAAGTACCAGTTCTGATTTATCAATAGCTACAAGCAAGGTGCATGTGAAACCAATTACTCGCTTACTTTCTCAAAATATTTTGAACATTGTTCATTCTCTGTTTTCCTGAATTTTTTCCATTTCTGCTCCGTCCACTCTTTCTCTCCTGCGTTTTTTCCATTTCTTATTCTCTTCTATTCCCGTTCTCACTCCATTCACTCTTTCACTCCATTCACATGGGATTTTGTTTTGCTTCCTGTTGGCTTAGCTTTTAGTTTTGTATTTTACTTCCTTTACATTCTCGGCCCCTTGCATGTAATTGTTTATTTTTTTTTTGTTACTAAAATTTTTTATTTGGTTTTTATGTATATTGCTTTCGACTGAAAGACTGTTTAGCCTGAAAAAATGCGTGACCTTTGTCATACCTGCCTTTTCTTTGTCTCCTGCTATTCTGATCTAGCTATGCAGCCAAGCCTTCTTTCTTCCTTTATGTTTTGAATGCATGCACAAATATATTTTGACTCATTACTATTGTCAACTGTTATAAAGATTGTTTTGTTTATTTTTTACCAGCAGACAACGAATACACAATTTCCTTTGTTATTTGATTGTTAATCTATATTCCAGTCGAACGATACTTTATGCCAGCATCCTGTTAAGTTTGACATGAGTATCACCCTAAAAGTTTGATCCAAAAGATTAAAGGCACATTTACAGCAGTAAGAATGCTGCAAAATGAAACCTTTATGTCACAAACAATGTACATACAACTTTTTTTCATTTTAATATGTTGTTGTCATTCTCCACATATTTTAGACGTTCCTATTTCAGTGCCATACTTGATTTTCATTTTTGCATTTCCTCTCACTGCAGATTGAATATCCAACTCACACTAATCCATTAATCCTACAGTTCACTGCAGTATTCCATAATGATATGGTAATGTTACATACTAATTGTTTTTATTCTTCATGTTGTTTCATATTTGCTTTCTTGCTATAATTATTTGCAGGACAATATAGAAGTGCCCACTTTTTACCACCAACAATGGACACCAGAATACCCTGAGTTTGTCAACTTTAGATATGATGGAACAATATACCAAATCAAGCTAAGGCAGCATCGGGAAAAAGTCTACTTTGCGGAAGGGCTGAAAGAATTCAGAAAAGATTTATCAATTTACGAATCTGTGATCATTAAATTCTTGGCATGCAACAGCAAATCCATGTTTGATCTTTATTTCGTTCCCTCACTGGAATGCCAGACTTGCGGAAGGCCAGAAGTTATGTCAAGACAACATATTTGGACACTTGAAATCACACAATCAATTCTTGGTGCACCAGGACCACTGGTAACAATGAAAACCTCTTCAATGTTGCTTATTAATTCATGCTTATATATCATGCTATTTTTTTCCCATGCAAAGACTCCCCAATTATGCCATGACACATGTAAATGCCTTCAGTCAACACATGACCATTCTCAGGAGATTTGGACCTCCATTACAGTGGAATGTTGTGGTGGTTGATGGTGGAGTTGGGCGCAGATATGTTGTCCAACCATGGTATCAATTCCTTGCAGATAATGATTTCTCCCATGGTGATGAAGTCTCCTTCTATTACAGGACCATTGATAAAATATGGGAAATTGTCATCCGCCGGAGAAAGAATTGGGAGTATTAGAGTTAACTTATGTACTTTGATTTTTCTATCTTTTTGTCTTTTATGAACATTTTGTCAATTACATGGTCTCTTTCTTATTTACTTATTTGACTTTGAACATTAGATATATTATAAATGTTTAATCTTTTTTATTTTGCACATTAGCTTAAATTTTATTTCTCTTTTACACATCAGTATTGGTTCATAAAAACATTTTTATTTTATTTTTTGCCAGAGTTAAACATCCTACGCATGGAGTATATTTCTGATGCAGTTGAGATGTATTCCACATAAATTTTGGCTTTCAAATTTTGTTTTGTCATATGACATTGTTAAAGAATGTATTAGTGAGTTTTGAGTTTTCATGGTTTGAATTTGAATGAAATGAGTCTGTTTTATTTAATCTGCTATATTAGTAATTTATAACTGTTGTACTACGAATTTATTGTTTAGTAAACTGAACATTGTTGATGGAGGGATATTGTTGTCTACTCTGCTCATCTTACACATTCCCTGCTATGCTCATCTCATATTTATTTGCTGCTTATTCCAGTGCTTATGTTTTACAGACCATGTAATATCCATGTTCTGTTTTTAGATTTACTTGATTAGAAAAAAAAACTTATCCCACCATGCTGTGACCTTTCGATATTTTTGCTTCTAATTATTGAACATTTTAGTTTTTTAAAGTTACGGGGAAAAGTTTTTTGTTTTTTCCTAACCTTTGTGTTTTGCATTTTCGTTTCCCACAAAATTACCCTTCTTCACTAAATAAGAAACCCAATAGTAACATAAGCAATGGATTCTCTCATTCTCGTCCTGCATTTGGAAAACAACAGCACAGAGTAAAAAAAAGAAATAAAATATACAAAAAATTAAAGATTAAACAAAAATTGTGGATTTTTAAAGATATAAAAATCAAATTTTATATTTTGCAATAAAGAGATCATAGTTGTGAATTTTAATGATTTTAAAAATAGATAATCAATGTTTAATATAAATAAAGAGATCAAATTGTAGATTAAATAAAATTTAAAAAACAAAATTGCATTTAAGTTTAGCAATTTTTAACTATTAAAATGCTATATGTTTAAATTAATTTAAGCTGCATATTTTTTTACATTCAAATTGCTAGAATAGTTTTTTAACTTTAAACTACAAAGAGCATTAACTTTGTGTCCCGTAATCATATACATAACTAAAATTGTTCTAAAACATTATTTTTTATACATGATTATAATTTTTTTTGCTGAATTAGATTAAAATTTATTTAGGATAAGAAAAGGTTATTTTTAAATAATATTATTTATAGAGATTACAAAATTATTTAACATAACAACAAATTATTTTTATAGACTGAAACATTTTTTAAAACAATGACTAAAACATTATTTTTTTATAAGTGTAAATTATCTTTTATAATGAAAATATTACTTTCATATGCCCACTAAACATTTTTTAAAACAAACACTACAAAATTATTTTACAAAAAAACTTATTTTTTTTAAGTGTCAATTATCTTTTATAATGAAAATATTACTTTCATATGTCCATTAATTATGAAAATTTAGTCCCTTTTCACAATAAAATACATCTAAAATAAAAATTTTCCTGCAAAACCACAATATTTTTTAATTTATTTCCTATATTTCTTTTATATAATTTAAATCAATTTTAAAATGTTTTCAACACAATCAACTCTTGATACAAATTATCTTTATGTTATATACAAACAACACCCTGACAAATAGTATTTATGTCACTTACAGTAAAATTATACAAATAACACCCTGACAAATATTATTTATGTCACTTACAGTCGAATGATACAAACAATACCCTGACAAATAGTATTTATTTCACTTACAGTAAAATATCGACCCGTGCATTGCGCAGGCACTCCACTAGTATATTAATAAAATTAACTTTAAACTAAAATTGTGTTTACCGTGGTATTACAACTTGCATGGGATTTGCTCTTAATTATATGTGTGTATTTTTTTTTCTAATCATGGTACTAGTATGAAATACTCTCATTAAAAAATAGTGATTAATTTTTTGTTAAAAATTATAAGATAAATATTTGTTTCTTAATATAATTTATTTTATACTCCAAATTAATCACAGTTCGAATTCTAAACTATTTGATTAGAGAATATAAATTATTATTACTTATGTCAATCATTATTGGTGTTACATGTGTCTATTTTGAAATTGATTCTCTTCAACTCCATTCTTCATGGAGGTAACCACTAGAATTGTTCTGAAGTTACATCCTTGGAGTGATAGATGATTGCATAAGCATCAGCTCAAATTTAACACGTTGTCAACTCCTCTTCACAATGCGCAAATGTAATAAAGTAACTGATGCTTTCAGAAAAAAAAAGCAGTTGATGATAAATTTTTTGAAGCACTAACAGAAAAAAAATTAAAAAAATTATAAATTAAAATTAGTTTAATTTTTTTAGAGAAACTAAAATCACTTAGTTTATTAAAAACAAACTTATTTTAACATATGTATAAATTAATTTTAGCTTTTAAAAGAAACTTTTTTTTCCAAAGTTTATTTAAATAATGCATAAATTAAATTATACAAAGACCAAAGGAATTTAATTTAGTTGATCAATATGATGCATGAATTATTATAAATTTTTATGTATATCTTTTATTTCTAGAAATAAAAAAGTTATAAACAAAGATATATAAATTATTCATATTAATTAGATCCACTTTTTGTCTCTGATGTACGGTATTTGAGCATTTCCATTGAAGAATAAGTATGCAATATCTACTATCTCTTTATGCATAAAATAAGTTGTGAAAATTTAATTTTATCCTGTTTTAATTTGATTTAATGACACATGCTAATTTCTTTGTTTTATTTTTTTTGGCTTAATTACAAAATTTATCCCACTATTTTGTTTATTTCACTAAATCAATCTTCTCATTTTTTAATTTCCTATTTGAGTCTCCGATATTTCAAAATTATTATCTTAGTTCCAAGAGTTAATTTTAATTGATGAATGTTAAATTTTAAATGTTAACTATATTAGAAAATCACAAAAATTTCAACTCATCTATGTTTTCACATATATAATTTGTTCGAAAATCACAACTCTATTTTGCATTTTTTCGAAAAGGACCCATACTTTTTTTGTTTCTTGATTTGAGTGTGTTTCACATAAGTTATTTTCAATACTTAGGTTTTGTGACATTTATGTTGATTGATAATTGAAAAAAGCAAAGTAAAGGTAGCTTAAAGCATAATGCAATAAAAAATTATTTGAGAATGATTTATGTTGCTATATGATTTAATTCTTGTCATGTAAGTTAAGAATGACTTCACAAAAAGAAAATGATTTTTTTTTGTATTGAAAAAGAAAAAGGCATTGAGATCAACTAGCTTAAAGCAAATACATTGGTTAATATTATTACATGACATAACAAGGATGATTTGGAATCTGGAATGTATTTATATAGCTTAATTAATTATAGTTTTATATATATTTAAATTACATCGTGTTGATTGAAAAAGATATTATACAACTGCAACTGCAAGGTTTCTTTGAACTATCCTGATTTTTTTAAAACTTTAGCTTAAAAATTTAAAAATTTAATCATTATTTAATCAAAAATTTTTTTCTGAATTATTCTTATTCTTTTAAGACTTCAGCTTGATGAGATATAACCATATTAAGGTATCACATGGTAATATCTTATTTTTTACTATTTTAATAATCTAAAAATACTACTCAATTACACAACAAAATAATAACATTGTACCAAAGATACATGTAAATCGGGATGTTACAGTAATAATTATATTCTAATTGATAATAGAATTTATATATATATATATATATATATATATATATATATATATATATATATATATATATATATATATTATTCTACGGGATGATGTATATGAAAATCAAATTCTCTTGCTTAATCAATTCATATTAATTAAATGCACAAATGTAATATATTCTTATTAAATGCATTAACATATATTCTGAATCAATTTTATTCTTGTTTGACTTAATTATCTAATTCATGAAGATTAAAAAAATATTAGTTTATTTGATAATAATAAATTTGTCTTAAATTTATATTTTTTTCCCCAAACTATCGTTGTAATTAATATTTTTTTCTCTTTTAATTATTTGTCAATATATTATATGTCTTCTAATTATGTAATTGTAATGTATAATTTTTTTATTACTATTTAGATATTTAGACGTTGTGCAGTTTATTTTTAACAATCGTATTATTTATAGAATTAATTTGTTTAAAATATACTTTGGATTATATCTACTATATCTACATTAAAGATGGATATATTATTGATCATATCTACTAGTATCCAAATTCATATGCATATATTTTTTTTTAAATTAATTATGGTTCCTTATATTTCAAAATGACATGTATATGAAAAAAATTATGAATAATAATATTTTTTATTAATTTAAAAATAAATAAATATTTAATTTAAAAAAATAAGAAATCAGTTTTATGTTATCCCGACAACTTTATAAAACATTGCGTCTATCTCTCTCCATCACAATAATTTATTACATCTTTCTCCCTGTTATAAGATTTGCCTATTTGCAGTTTAATTACATAAGAGCATTTAAAATACAGAATTGTTTAACTGAGTTGATTTGTGGATTTTATCATCTATAATATCGCATAGATTTAAGAATTTTACGCAAAAATTACTCTAATTCTTTGATTGTTAAAGTGAGTGCTCTTAACTAAATTTCTCTCATTTTATATTCCTCTCGGTTTAGAGATACAAGTATTACAATGTTATTTCTTCATATATTAACGCATACAATTTAATTTATTTTCCTTAATACCATTAAAATAAATTAAACTATTTTTCTTGGACAATGGCCAATATTATATTGTTCTCTCCTCTTATGTTCACATCCTTTTCCAAGTGATGTACTTAAAGTATTATATTATCTTAGGCCTCTTATCTTAAAATAGATAGTTAAATTTAAAATATTTAAAGAATATAGTGCTAAAATAACAATCAAGAATAAATTTTTTGAGATAAATATATTCATTACACTTATTAAAAAAAATCTTTATTTTCTTTTAGATTTAAATTTTTTAAAAATAGAAGTCTTTTATTTTATTTTCCTTGTTCTTAAACAAACAAAGGGTTAATGATTATTCATCCTAAAATTTTCACTTTAACTTCTCCCTTTGCCAATTTCTTTAGAAACATTTACGAATCAACAATTATTTTTATTGTTTATTATTTATTTCTTGATATTAAAATGTTATTATTTAATTTATATATCGTCTTTTTTGTGAATAAATTAAAAGTGTAGGATTGATGGTAAAGAAGTTAAAGGATGAAAATAAGATAAGCGCAGACACATTTATTTACGGAGGGCATGCATATACCATAGCACGCCACAAGAATACACATTTTATTGATGAATATCAATAATGAAGTTGAATTAGGGGCACTTGGGTGTTCCTCTCTTTGTTTTCCAATTGTTATAACATGGACATTCTTCCTTGTGACCATAGGTTCCTGATGGAACGCACAGACATTTCGCACAGCACATGTTACAGAAGTTCAGGCACGCCTTCTTAGTCGATCAGCCTTTGAACAACGATAATCGCAAGCCCCCGGACATTCTGAATTAATAATGCAACCAATGTTTCAATTCTCAACATCAAATTTTGCAACAACAAAAAAGAAGTCTCAACAATATGACTAGAATCACTACCTTGGGGCGTAAGTGATCCTTCGCCGCCACCCTATAGATGTAAAAGGAAAAAAAATAATCAAAAGTCAAAGGGGAGAATAAATAATATACATGCTGCTTACACATTTGAACTATAATTATATTTAATTGGTCTCATTCTAATAACATGTAAAGCTTTCATTCAAAAACTGTGGACAAGGGTGAGAGAAGACAACAAATTCTTAAGTAAAAAATTAATATATTTTGAATATTGTACGGATAATTTAAAACCAAATAAATTAAGAAATCAAAAGAAAAAATGTTTAAAATATAAAAAAACGCAATTAATCTAAATAATAATAAATTGAAGGAAAAAAGTAGAAATAACAAAAAGTATCAAATGATAATAAAATTATATGATCACTAATCACTGTCTATAGCAGGCTGCTGGAGTTTTCAATATATATTTATCGCTGTTGATTATATAGGGAAAGAAACATCATCACTCACATAAGCAACTTGAGTCACAAAAGCCATGACAAAAATAAGAAGAAGTGCACACACAACTTTAGTCATGATGCTTTGATTGGTCTTTCTCTTGGAACAAAGTCTAACTGAGTTAATTAGAAACTGTGCGATGGTCAAGGAGTTATATAGAAACCCTGCGAAGGTCAAGGAGTTATATAGATGCAAATAGAAACAAGTGATTGGACACAAGTAAGTAATTAATGTATTGAAATTAAGGTTGAATATTTGAGTATTATTCTCTCTTTTATTAAATGCAATCAATTTTTATTAAATGCATTAACATATATTTTGAGTCAATTTTATTATACAATTATCAATTCTGCAAAAAATGATACTATTTTTTTTAAATTTAATATATATAAAAAGTTGTGTTTTATTGGATGATGACAAGTGACAACTCCATATTCATTCATTGTATACTAAAGGCAATCAATTCTTATTAATTAAATGCATAAATGTAATAAATTCTTATTAAATGCATTTAATTCTTATTAAATGCATAAATGTAATCAATTCTTATTAAATGCATTAGCATATATTTTGAGTAAATTTTATTACTTCATTTATTCTTATTTATAAGATCTAATTATCTAATTCATCAAAATTAAAAAAAAAACATGGTTAGTTTAGTTAATATCAATAGGTTTGTCTTAAATTTATAATTTAAGTCTAAATTATCATTGTAATTAATATTTTTTCTCTTCTAATTGCTTATCAATATATTATATCTTTCTTTAAATTAAGAGTATTTATAGTCTAAATATAATTAATACAACAAACATTATAGATGAAATGTTATAAGAAAGGAACACTCAACATTTCAAACTTAAATTTTATAGATAGGAATGAAGGGAGTATATATATATATATATATATATATATATATATATATATATATATATATATATATATATGCGGGGGCGTGGAGTGGATTCCTTTCGCACACATAAAAAAGTTTTTCTTTTGCAACATACGTCCCCTATATTTAGACCGTATAATTATATTTGTTTATATTGTTTTGTTCTGAATAAGATGGTAGTTTGCTTTAATTTATACAATAGCATAATTAAACATATACATGAAAGTTCAATATTAAATTGAAAAGATATTAACATATAAGTTTGTTCGGTAAATGTTATCCATCATGCACTACATATATAAGATCCTAGACAATACGATTACTGCTTATTTTTATTTAAGCTAGGTTATCCAAAAATTCAGAAAAATCCTTTTTCAATCATTAATATGAATTTTAAAAAAAATAATAAATTTAATCACTACAAAGAAATTATATATCAATGAAAAATGTTAGTCCTTAGACTTATCTTATAGAATGAGGTTGAGGTTAGCAAAAACTGTAGAAGTCAGGAATTAAAAAGAATTATATTTAATTATGTAATAATTATTCCATAAACCATAGGATTGGCTCTTGGAATTGTAATTTGAATTAATTCTGTAAAGACTTTCAAATATCTCTAGAGAATAACTACAGGCTTATCGAGGGGTTGAATTTAGAATTTAGTAAATTTAGTTGTATATTATAATTTATGGGATAGGTTTTAATATCCTAATTCCAAAAAAAAATTTGAATGTCATAATTAAAATTTAGAATTTCAGTTCTAATTTCATGTCTCAATTTTATATCTAATTCTGTTTTTTTTCTTCACTTTTTGATATTAGTGTAAAATATTTATAAATTTTGCTAATAGTTAGTTTTCCCGGATGAATTTTATTGGTCCCCTTTAGTTGATTCACCTTTTCAATCACGTTTTATTTATTTTTTATTCATAAAATTCAAGTTTAAAATTTTACTTAAGTAAATCAAACTCAATATTCCTTGAATCAACGGCTTATTGATCAATTATAAAAGACAATAATAATACAAATGGATTAATATGAACATATATCAAGTCAAAGAAGAAAAAGATTTTTTTTTCTTGGAACAGAATATTGTTGTTTTTAATCTAATATAATAACATATAATTAAATTGTGCTTTTGGTTAACAATAAAGCAATTTTTTTATATATATTTCTAAGGTGAGAACAGAATCTTTCCATTTCGACACTGACTAGCTAACCCAAAATAGAATTTAAATTTGTAATTATATTAAAAACTCTCTCTCTCTCTCTCTCTCTCTCTCTCTCTCTATATATATATATATATATATGAATTCAAGTCATTGTCATCGATATATAAAAAGACTACATATAATAATATAGATTCTCTCTCTCATTAAAATTGTTATTGGTTCAAAATGAAAATCCAAGGAGAACACACAAAAATAAAAATATCCAAGGAGGATTGACTTCTTTCAATATATATATATAAGCATATACTTTACATATTTTCATGAAGAAAGATTTTCAATTAGCGCGCATTAATTGTCAATATAAATATAATGATGTTAGTAAAATAAAAACAATATATCAAAATGTTAGTAAATATTAGCGTGAATTTATATTATAGCTTTTTTTTTTACAAAAATTTAGATTATAGCTAGAAACTCTTTCATTTATCTTCTTCAAAAATTAATTTTAGCCTTTTCTTCAAAAAATAATTTTAGTTTTTTTTGAAAAAAAATTAAACTAATTTTAACTTATAAGAAAAATTTAATTTAACTTAATTTGTTTCTTATTTTCCTTTTCTAATATAATATTTTCCTCCTCTGGTCCATCCCAATGTATATACGTGCATACATTAATGAAAAGAGAATTCAATTTTCTCTTGTCATGTTTTTCTCAAAACTCTTAAATGTTGCCAACTACTAGCTCATATTTTATATAAAAAAATACTCACATAATATTTCATTTCCATTTTTAGATATGCCAATATAATTAAATTTATGATGAGATAAAATAGATTCAATCAACTGCTACAATAAAGATAAGCGTTTAATTAATTACCAACATACATATTGTTGGTTCCAATGGAATTAGATTTAAGCTTGGTAAAGTAGTTTTCGAGTTTAAACAAATGAATAAAAAATATGATTGAGAAAGAAAATTTCTTTCAAAATGATTAGTTAAGTTTGTAAAAAAAAAATTAATTATCATCAAAAATTACTTTACATGAATATAACATTGTAACCTAAATTAAAAAAAAAAAACATGAGCACTCAAATATATTGAAGTTAATGATGTCGACGAATTATCATGTGCGAATTTCAACAAACAGCATCCATCAATTTTAAAATGCCTCAAGTTGTCATACATTGCCTCAGAGATTCCGCGGCTACCTTTTATTCTTTTCTCTCTTTATATATATATATATATATATATATATATGATATCAGGATGCATGCTGCTTGACGATGAATCTGTAGACTTTGATGTCATAATTGAACATGATCAAGAATAAAAAAAATAATTGGAAACGTTCAACCGTATCCATATATGGAGCAACTGGCTCACCGCCTGGACAAATTAGAATTAAGATGCATTTTATTCAGCTTATAAATTATTGTAATTCTGAATCCAAGGCCTGGTGCATACAATGATAGAGTTGTCGTTAGGTTGCTCAACAAGTGGTTATGAAACGGAATAACATCCGGCAGAACAGAACAATGATTGTCAACCTAATTACTCAAAATTACGAAAATTTCCTTGTTTAATTTGTATAGTATTTTGTTTCCCTTAAAGTAAGGTATTTTTAGAAGTTACAGGACTAATAATCTCTGAAAAGAAAAAGAATGTAAATTAAAGGACAATTCCTCCATATGTATAACTAGAAATCAAACTCATATATGTCGTGTGTAATTAAGGTCTAAACTATTAGTCATTGGTGTCTTTTTTTTTTTATATATATAAATTTTATAGTAAATTATTTATCCTCTTAGTTTTGAATCCGATTCCATTTCACATGTATACGATATATTTACTTTTTTTTATCACTAATATCATCATCATTGTCTCTATTATTATTATTATCTCTATTATTATTATTATAGCAAGATAAATTGTATTGAAATAATTAACATTTAAAAAAATATTATAGTAAAATTCACATTAATTAATTAATTTTTTTTTATATTATCTGTTACTCTCTAAATAAAACAGAATAAAAAGTTATCTTACTTTGTGTCATTCACTCCCTGAATCTTAATAAATGTGCGTGTAATTAGTCAACTGTAAAATGAATAATCACTTCCAAAATGCTACAATTTTTTGCCAGACCAGAAATGATAAATAACTTCGTGTGTTGGATAAGCTATATGTACATAGGCAGTATAACTAGGTTATGATTCGGATAATTTGGAAACTTGTTTTAATATCAACATGCATGGATTCTGGCAGTTTCCGGATGGCGATGATGTGATGTATTAACATTATATTGTCCATTAAAGTGGATGTCTGATGTGAATATGATATTTTATTGAACTTTGTTTAAGGGTAAATCATATCAGTCAATTAAAGAAGTTTTCTACATTTCAACTTATTAGGTACCGTAGTTTAAGCCAATTTATTGATAACCTTTTTATTTTTTTTATGGGATTATCAGATTTAAACTTAAATTCTTAGTGACTTTAATAAGCTAGTAGTGAATAGTTAGAATAGTTTAAGGAGTGTTCCAAAATTAAATTCTCATGTATTATGAGGGTAGTTTCATTTAAGATATTATCTATTTTGGTAGCATCAATCTTTATCCCATATGGGACTTTTGGTAACTCATCACAATTTTATTCTTATTAAAAAATATTTTGATGGATTGATAAAAAAGAGTGTTTATAAATTATCTTTAGTTACAATTTTTTTCTTCTATGTGAGACTTTTGACATACCAAAACAAGGAGTATAAATGAATCAATGACACCAATGACTAATAGTTTAGACCTTAATTACACACGACATATATGAGTTTGATTTCTAGTTATACATTAAAAAATTACTTATAGTTTAGACCTTAATTACACA
Source organism: Glycine max (assembly GCF_000004515.6). NCBI lineage: Eukaryota > Viridiplantae > Streptophyta > Magnoliopsida > Fabales > Fabaceae > Glycine > Glycine max. The sequence continues at coordinate 11,269,636 of NC_038249.2, read as the reverse complement.
CGACTTATAGTTTAGACCTTAATTACTTATTTAACTTTTGCAATTTTGCTCGTCATCAAATCACAAAACATTAAAAATTTTGCCCACGCAAAAATAAAACGTCACAATTAATACAAAACCATAACAAAATTTATTTAATTGCGACGGTTTAAGAAAAAACATGTCACAAAACATCTTAAGTTTGACAGTTTTTTTTTTTTACGATTTACAATGTTGTGTAAATTTGCGGCTAAAATTTGCAATTGTTTTAGAAACAAAAAATTCACGATATTATGAAATTTTGGAAGGAAAATGTAATTAAACCTTTCTTTCTATCTCTCTTTTTTTTAATACATAATCTTATATTTACACTCTTCTCTTTCTCTCTAACAGTCAACTAATATTGGATGTCTAATGCATCATTTTCCAAAAAACAATTAAACATAAATAGAAGTCGAATCATGCTATAAGTCTAATAAAGTATTGGATATAGAACCCCCCAGATGTGTGCTGCCGCACGCAAACATGCGTATAAATATAATATGCATTACTGAACATGAATATGGAAAGGGAAGGGAATAAAATGAAGAGCACTAGGAGAGAAATGGAGAAGAAGTCAGAGATAGGTTTAGTCATTGAAGAGCTTTCTATGATAGCCATAGTTAAACCTGGTGAAAATCATGACTCTGCTCACATCCCCACCAAGCTTTTCCTCTCGATTTGTTACTTGGTTCTACAAGTTCTTGGTGAGTTTACTGATTACTCACTTTATCTCTTTAATCATGTTCAAATGTGAATGTGACTTAACACCTAAAACATTTTTCATTATGCGTCTAACAGATAAGATTGGGCCAACAATGGCTGTCTTGAGACAGGACGTGTACCAGAATATTAAGGTAAAGAGAAAAGTCAAGGCAGAGCCATATCTCACAATTCATCAACTCACCAAACCCCTTCTCTCCGTACTATTACTATGGGTTTTTCTTTCTTGGCTTAATTGTATATTTATCATTCAACTTTTATTATTTTACAAATTTTATTATTCAAGTTTTATTTTTACAAATTTTATCACTGAAATTTTCACTTTTGATGCATTTTATCACCATTGATAAAAGATGATGATTTTAACTATTGATATAGTGACTTTTACTTTGATTATATTTACAACCAATATAGAAAATCACTTTTGATGTATACAAATTTTAAAAAGTGACTTTTTACATCGTTTTGTTATCAATGTAATGATAAATACAAAAAAACTTGTAAATTTAGATCATAAAATTTGCGAAACATTAAAAGTTTGATAGTAAAATTTGTGGGAAAAAACTTGAGTGCTAAAATCAGTGAAATTATGAAAGTTAGATGCTAAAATTCGCAAAAATAAAACTAATGTTAAAATTCAAAAAATAATAAAAAATTGATGATAAAATTTGCAATTAAGCATTCTTTCTTTTCTTCTAAGTTTTGGACTTATTGGTTATTTGCATGAAGTTAATTTAGCTACTCCAAGTAGTAACGATAAATTATTAGATTGTTTAAGACTATTTGATCCTTATTAATGTTCACATGACATGCAATCAAGATTTATTAATTCTATTTCGTAAATTGAAAAACTAAAGTGCATATCAAATAGAAATTGGTCGAAATCATGGACACTAGGTGCTCCCAGATTACCTAATAATTTCTCTGTAGTTGACACATAGATGCACATTGGTGATCATTACTCAACTACCAGTTATTAGTTATCTTGTGAATTGAATTCTGTTTCGTTGCAGACATTGGAACTGATGCAGGAATCAAATCCCTCATTGCACTCGAATTTGGTTGAGATATTGAAGTCAGAAGCAACCGAAGGCAATTCTTGGAAAGGGTCAAGCTGCAGTAAGGCCCTTGTTTGGCTCACTAGGTGAAAAACCACAAATTTATCTAATATAATATATGCTTTGTTATTCCTCACATTAATCAGCAATATATAGAAAGAGTTCCATAAAATTATCTTTCTTGAGCTACTTTGCAGGACCCTGGATTTCACCTCGCTGTTGTTACAAACACTAGCAAATGATCCTGAAAAGAGAATGGAACAAATAGTTGAAGAGGCTTATGATGTAACTTTAAAACCGTGGCATGGATGGATTTCATCAACTGCTTTCAGAGTAACACCCACTTTCTTTTTTCCATTTTTTAAGCAATTCTCTGCTTGGTGATGGCCACTTTTTCAGCACATTCTTGATCTCATGAATATCTTTACTTCAAATAAATGTAGCAAAATTTAGCATAGTGACCAAAAAGTTTGCATTATATGGAATTGCAGGTGGCTCTAAAACTGGTACCTGAAAGTAAAACATTCGTGAATATTCTTAAAACTGAAGATGAAAACTATGACACCCTAAAGGAGAAAATGCAGATGCTGGTTTCTCTGTTTGTGCCTTTTCTTGAGGATATGCATTGTATTCTGGTAAGCTTCATTTCCTGCTTCCAAGCATAATATTAATTGGTCATGAAATTTCCTGTTGTGTGCTTATTATGAATATTTGTTTTGCAGAGATTGTACAACTTGGACAAGCTAAAGTCAACCTGAAGTCAAAGAGAGAAGAACCAATGTGTAGTTTCATGTATTTTGGCTTTCTTACGAGAAATTATTAAATGGTCCCACATCAATCATGACTTCTCTTAATCTTCAAACACTTGTTATTAAATATTATTATTCTTTTCTTGTATTTTAAAAAGTTATATATATATATATATATATATATATATATATATATATATATATATATATATATATATATAAAGATTGATTAGGATCTTGCACCTAGACCTCATAATAATTTCTCCTTCGTATCATATGGTTACTTCCATGTAAATGAAGATGTAAATAGCTTGTATACCAACTGATAAAAAAAAATATAGTTTGTATACCATAATTATGTAGTCTTGGAAATATTATTCCATGAAATAAAACAAAAGAATATTACTTTTGTGTATTTAATAAAAAATGTGTTTGGTTAACTATAAAATTAATTGAGAATATTTTTTATATTCTCAGAAATAATTAAGACATACATTTGGTTAAATTATTTTTTTCTAAGAATATATATCATAATTACGAAAATATTCTTATTATGATAAAAATGTTATTTTTTCATAAAACAAATAACTTTATTATAAAACCAATAAATTGCAAGCAAACTGTACTCAAAATGTTATATATATCCAACATTTTGGCGATAAAACCCCTCCAACTACTCCTTTATTAGTCATCAGAGTATGACCCAAAGTATAGATATACATATCCATACCACATCAGACATGCAGGAAATAATTGATCATGAACGAAAAATTATTGTGGGTAAAGTTAATGAGACTGGCGGTAAATAAAAATTGACACATGAACAATTTTTTTTTTTAGGATGTCAAAAAATTAGAGAACATAAGTGGGTGGGAGGAGGATATATGTGTATTTTTACTCAAATAAAATATTTGCCATGGGAATAAATATTCCTTACTCTTTTCATCGAGATTAAATATTGGTCGAAGGTGAGATTATTGCTTACTCGGGTAAAAAATATACTCGGAATTAATTATTTTATTACCTCATAATATATGTAGGATTATGTTTTCACCTTTTATATTTCCTGAACTAAAAATTTACCCATGAAACAAAAGCTCCATATTTTTTTTCTTTTAGGAAAAAGAAGGAACATGCATATCTGTATATTTATTGCACTTGATTAAAACGTATACATATAATTTAATGCTCATGAATAAAAGGTATTGTCAAAATGCGAAAAAAGAAAAACTTTTCAAAAGTTGTTACCATTTTTGTTATGCAATGCTATAATAAAGTACAAATTTTCAGGAAATAACTTGCACGAAAATTAAATGATGAAAAGAATAATAAAATCCATATTGAGTTTGAGTGATCCTTAAGGTTCAAACACAAGTGTATTAAAATCATTACAACCATAACAAGAAATAAATAACCTCCCCCCTCCCCCCCCCCCCCCCCCACCTCAAAACATCACACAGTATATCACCAAAAGGTTTTATACAACAAAACATTATGTCACTGAGTATCGAAATCTTCCCACCCCAAATATACATAAAAAGGGAAACAATTCTACACTCAAAGCAGTCACTACTCAAGACCTACAAGTGATACGTAGTGTGTGCCAGAAAATAAATAAATTTTATTTTATGCTCAAAGGAGCTATAATTGGAGATACCATTGCTTTTGGTACAAAAGTTCCTATAAAAATGGGAAATGCCCTACCTTTGAGTGCGGGTTGAACTATTGATTTACATAATTGGAAGTAACCAACTAGGTTTATAGTGAACCCTAGAAATCAATCACTGATCCAATTAGACTATGTGACACCCTCTACCCCGACATATAAATAAATAAAATATATAAAAAATATCGGTAACCAAATTCACACGGGTAAAAGGTTCACATTCACTTCACTATTATCAATTAAAACTTATTAAAAATATATTCGGCTCGAAACAAGGCCGTCAAAATTTACAAAAATATTTTGTTAAATCAGTGAGATAAAATAAAATAGACTAACATTATGCAATTGATATAAAACTTATGTCCCACTGCCACATCCTATCAAAGCATTGTGTCCCAACGTCCTTCAGCACAAGGTTCCTTTAAGCACTTCACCTAGCCATCTGCTCCCCTGAACACAAGGTTCAAGATCATCACAGGATCCAAACACAAACAGCAAACCGGGAGTGAGTTATCACATTTCTAACTACTAGAAAGAAACAAAACAACATATAGTAGCCAAATACAATTTACTTAGCATATCTCACATTATTTCATCACTTTGTCATCCATCAATCACACTTTTCATCCATCAATCACCTTACACAAGAATCACACGTTCTAATCAAGACATAATAACACCTCAATTTCATAATAAACAATTAGCAAGCGCATGAGACAATTATGCTAAGACTCAAGCCTACATGCAATGTGGTACCATGTCAGTGAAAAACCACCCTGGGACGCTTAGGAGTACATAACAAGACACACCATACAATGGGTTTGTCAGGTCACTCTCACTAAGTAAGATCATAGGGAGACCAGTCAGGGTCACGATGTTTTGCAAGAATGCTCCAACCATATGGGATCAACATAGGCTTAAAGGAGCACTCAAACCCGGTGACCTCCAAGGCCTACACTCCGAAGAGTCCGTTAGGGCCTCTCCCTCCTGATTCAGGTCCAACCCCTAAAATCATTTTAGCACACAAACACTGCTAGTGAATTATACAATACCCACGACCTCACACTCGTGTCTTAAGCACGTACAACATATTGCGCTACAATTTAACACTGGTTCCTAAATAGGAACCTACACTTTCTCTTTAACACTGGTTCCTAAATAGGAAACCAACACTTTCTCTTTAACATTGCGCATTTACACTTTTCTCAAGATAACACTGGTCGGGTTATTGTACAATTCACAGCTTACAACACAAATAATGTCACATCAAGAGTTAATCACACACTTATTCACAACCAAATATCATGCCCACAATTTAACATCTCATAACATCACATCAATCATCTCATTTTTACATGTATCTCGCAAATTGACACATTCAACTTTGTACTACTCAATTTTCACTATAATATCATAATATCATTATAATAACTTATTACACCTTATAACTCATACACATCACACAATAATAATATTTGCATGATACAAAACATATACATGTATATGTATACAGTAAATTAAACTACATTGTTTTTTTTTATCAAAGGATTTCTATAACAATTAATTTAATATTACGTCAAAAGAAATTACCACTAGACATTAACCTTGCAATTTTCTTTAATTTATTATTCTAGTATTACAATAATTATATACACATAACATGATCATCGTCGTAGAAAAATTAGAACAAGATAATAATTTATATAAAATAAGTCATTGAATAATATTATTTAAAATATAATTTATGTTAATAAAAAGAGCTTAATTTTTCTAAGGGGTTCATCACACTCAACACAAAAACACATCAATTTCATAGCAATTTCTCATTGGGACATCAACTAATTCATCAAACATATATAATTCATTGTAATAATTAAAAGGATAAAATGAAAATTGCAAAAATACCCTAAAATCCATTCCAATTGATATCTCTAAGGATCCCTACACATGTTCTCACTAATCCCCAATTGTGAATAACTCATCCCTTACCTCTAAGCGATAACTCATCCCTTACCTCTAAGCGGGCTCACGTGTCTTCAGCCAACGATAGCAGCCTCTCTAGCGATTCCTTGAGATTCCTCCAATTTTTTTCCTCTAACTGCTCCGATAGAGTTCCCAAACGTCAAAGGGACAGAGAAGGGATTGAAGTCTCCACTTGTACTGTCATCATGCGATTTATTTTTCTCCCTCCACACATATTATCTCGCAAATCCCAACGGTCAAAGCGTGCGAAATTGAATTTCAAACAACATATCCAAATTTCATGAAAATCCAACGGTTAACGAAACCGCTATTGTAGTTTTTCCGAGACAGCTCTGGATTTCTGCGGGAAAGGAAAATGCTACAATGTGAGAGGTATTTCTCTTAGCTCAGACATAATATCAAAATTCACAACGGTGAGAATGCTCGTAATTGGGTTTCAAACGTGGTGCTAAAATTTCATGACGATCCAACGGTGAATGAGTCCGAGATCGTCATTTTTCTGAGACGGGTTAGGTGGCCTACGGGAAAAAGAGAGGGTTTTGGGAGAAGAGAGAAAAAACGAAATTACGAGACAGAGGAGGTTGAGGAGTCGGTCTGAAAATGACCTATCATGTTGCTATTTATAGCTAGGGGCATTTTCGACCTATTATTTACTCTATTTATTTATTTATTTATTATTTATTATTTTATAAAAACAAACTTTATTTTATTCTCTATCAAACAAATAAATAAAATAGTCTTTTTATTTTCTCTCAAATCATTATTTTAATTAATAATTATATCTCTTTATTTATTTATTTATAAAATCTCATCATTATTTTTAAAATTATATTTATTTATAAATAACAATACTTTTTAATCTAGTTTATGAAAATTGAGATGTTACAAACTACCTTTACAAGATAGACCTCAATAAAAAACTGAAGAGTAACAATAACAAGTGATTGAGTTCAGTAGTTCCTCATAAAATTATTGACTCTCGAGATATAGTAAATGAAAAAGACAAAATTGTTTCTAGCACCGACAAAACTAGAAGCACCCTTTGTTTCAAAATTTCAAAGAGGGGAGGACAAGTTATTCACATTTCATTTGATGCTACGAAGCAAATTGAAAGCTAAGTTGTGATAATTCTAAGGATTCCCTCGAGAAAAATAGAGATGTCTCCTACATTAGTCATACCATGTGGAAGTAACAACGTAATTTCATAGAGTTGTTCAGTGTGAATGTTACATGAAGAACATAAGCCAAATGAAGAAATGAGAATATCTATGATGTAGAAAATCATAACATGAGTGATTCGATAGATTTAGATTCCTATATACCCATTTGGTGGTACTTCATTGTGTGATCTATATTTATCTATATAGATAGATTTATAAGATCCATATGTATAGATATCATAATCTACATCTAGAAATTTGTTTGCTTTATAAGAAGCTTGTACGATTTCGAAAATGGTTTTGATTGATCAAAAAGAAGAATCCACTTCAACCAATATCACCCTTAGGCACAACCATACATAACATTCAAATCATGAAAAAGGTGGACAATTAGCTAGAGTAGCAAATTTTATAGCAAAACTAATTGCAAACAAGGGGAAATTGACCACATTAAAATTACCTTCTGGGGAGGTCCGTTTCGCATCCAAAAATGGCTCAGCAACAATCAAACAAGTGGGAAATATTACAGTAAACCAGAAAAATTTAGGCATAGTTGGATCTAAATGTTGACTTGGTAAGCATCCTATAGTAAGAGGAGTATAGTTATGAACCTTGTAGACCATCCACATGGGGTGGTGAAGGGAGGGACCCAATTGGTAGAAAAAACCCAGAACTCCTTGGGATTTTCATGCACTTGGATGAAAAAGGAAGAAATATAGTGATAATTTGATTCTTTGTTGTTTCACTAAATAGTAGAGAAGATAGAAATTGATTCTTCGTCTTTCCAAGGAAAAAGGAATAATTAACTATGACATGTTCACTAAAAGAAATTCTTTTGTAGAGAATTATTTATTAACAAAAATAAATAAACTTAACACAAATGAAAAAATAGATATAATAATAATTTGGTCCAGAGCATCTACCATTATACCTATAATGATTGGCCATGTCATTGCTATCCACAATGGAAAAGAGCATTTACCTATTTAAATAACAAATCATAAATTAGTAGAAATTTCACCTACTCTAAATTTCCGAGGACATGCAAAAAATGATAATAGATCTCACCGTTAATGTTAATTTTAACATAATTTTAAAATTTTAATTTATAACTAAATATTACAAAATTTAATTCTTATTAAAATTAAATTCAAATAATTTATTTTATAATTAATATAAAAAATTATTTAATTAAATATTTAAGTTAATTAATTTATTTGTGTTTTATTCATTTTTTTTAATGTAGCTAATGCTAGTCACTAAACTTAGTCAATGAGCTAGAATGGGTTTATATGTATACACACACACGCACACATACATACATACATACATATATATATATATATATATATATATATATATATATATAGAAATACGCAAATAAGACGTATCATTTTATATATAATAGTGGGGAATTACGGGGCAAAACATAAATCTACTTGGTTTCGGACTTGGTACATATTGAAGTCGTGATTCTATTTGGTTTGCACAACCAACAAATTATTCCAACAATATACAATGTGTGTGTGTGTGTGTGTATTAGTTTTTTTTCTCCTCATCTAAAGAGAAAATGCTACTCATAAGGGAGGAAGGCGCGCGGAGTTGCCACCAACGTTTATTTGAGGAAAACGTCAGAAAAATCGAAAAGCATGTGGTCTACGAACTTTACGTGTGAAAGGTTCGAGAGTTGTTTTTACGCACGGGGAATGTATTAGCACCCCACGCGTCCGTCACAAGGGACGACAACCTTTAATCAATATGTGTAATATCGTGTCTTCAATTTGTTTTATTTTCCCTTTTTTTTTATGTCTTTTTGTGTTTTTATGCTTTTTATGTTTTTTAATTTTGGTGTGGTCGACAAAAGCGGGACTTTTGCTCCTATGTATCCTCAATTGCGATGAGGAAATCAGACCTACGTAGTTCTTGCAAAAGCGGTAAAGTTATGTGTTGATTTTATGCTTTTGAAAAGTCCATGTTAACCAATTAAAGCAAAGAAGACCGTTTAAGGCGTTGGACCTTAAAATGGTTTCAAGTGATTTTTGCGGACAAAACTTGATTTGTGAGTTGATTTTAGCCTTGGTTTCACTTGGGTTATTAGTCAATTAATTCAAGGAAACTTCCAAAGAAAAACGTCTGATTGATTTTTTTTTTTTTATTTTATTCAAAGATATTTTGATTATTTTATTATTATTTAGCCCTTTTTTATTTAATCGAGGTTACTGCGTGAATGATCGGTTGAATTTTATTTTAACAATGATTAAACGAGATTACAACACAAATGATCGGTTGAAATTCATTTTATCATTTATTAGGCAAGATAACGACTTAAATGATCGGTTAAAGCTCGTTAAAAAAGGGTACTGAAAGTAAACGTAATGAAAGTGAAAGTACACAAACACAAGTAGGGACCACTAAGGGTGCATAGAATGAATTGAAAGATTCGATTTTAGGAACTTGCTGGTTGAAGACCGAAGAACGATGAAGAACGAACGAAGAACAATGAAAAACGGTGAAGAATCTCCACGAAATCGCTTACAGAAACGTCTCGGAAGCATTACAAAAGCGCCTCGGCTTGGATTTTTTCCACAGAAACAATTTTTCTCACTAATTTCGAGTGATTCCTCAATACCAGAAGGGCTGAACCCCTTCCTTATGCCCTCCTTCCCCTATTTATAGGAGAAAATAGGGAGGTGGTTGCCGCCTAACTCGCCCAGGTTGCTTCCACCAGAAGCCACCGCCCTCTTTTTGGAATCCTCAAGAAGGCCCAAGTGGGCCAGATTGCTATTTACACCCCCTTTTCACTAAATACACCCCTCTGTGTTTTTTTTATCGAATTATTTCTGAAATGTTGTGGAACTTTATGGATTATGCATCGATACTCTTTTGACTTCTAGAACGCGATGGAACTTTACGGATTACGCAATGATGCTCTTCTTGACTTCCAGAATGTTGCGGGACTTTACGAATTATGCAACGATGCTCTTCTTGAGGGTCCCGAAGGGAACAAACAAGGTTCGAAAGCCGATCGCAAGTGTCCCCAGACAAAATTAGGGTATGATAGTTGCCCCTCTTTACTTATCTTTTATTGGAGATGAAAGGGAAGTAAAGATAAGACACTAATTTCGTTCGAGTTGAACCTCACTCGACCGATCAATAGCCCAACCAGCAAAACCTATCAATTAGAAAGAACAGAAAAGGCATCAAGAACACTAGTAAAAACCTCAGTGCCTTGAAAGTGATAAAACTGGATAGCCATGACGCTTCTACATGCTATCGAACTTGATCGTCTCTGTTTAGTAGAGAAGAGTCTTGCGCGTCGTCGAACTTAAATGTCTATGGATGACAAAGCTAAAACCTGCACAAAATTTCAAAATGATTAGAATTGGACGACCATCATCATCCCGATATCATCGGACTTGTTCACCTCTGGCTGACGAAGGTGCAGATAACCACGAGGTATCTCCACATGCTACCAGACCCTTGAGTCTAACAGTAGAAACGAGATTTTTTCGCGGTCTCGGCCGGAAGACGCTGACATCTTTGGGAAAGGTACAAATGACTATGTTAGTCTCTGCATGCTACCAGACCCTTGAGTCTGACGGTAGAAACGAGACTTTTTCGCGGTCTCGACTCGAAGACACTAACATCTCTGGAAAAGGTGTAGATGACTACGTTAATCTCTGCGTGCTACCGGACCCTTGAGTCTGACGGTAGAAACGAGACTTTTTCGCGGTCTCGGCCGGAAGATGCTGACATCTCTAGGAAAGGTGTAGATGACTATGTTAGTCTCTGTGTACTACCGGACCCTTGAGTCTGACGGTAGAAACGAGAATTTTTCGCGGTCTCGACCAGAAGATGCTGACATCTCTGGGAAAGGTGCAGATGACTACGTTAGTCTCTGCGTGCTACCGGACCCTTGATTCTGACGGTAGAAATGAGACTTTTTCACGATCTCGGCCGGAAGACGCTGACATCTCCGGGAAAGGTCCAGATGACTACGTTAGTCTCTACGTGCTACCGGACCCTTGAGTCTGACGATAGCAATGAGACTTTTTCGTGGTCTCGGTCGGAAGATGTTAACATCTCCAGGAAAGGTGCAGATGACTACGTTAGTCTCTGTGGGCTACCAGACCCTTGAGTCTGATGGTAGAAATGAGACTTTTTCGCGGTCTCAGCCGGAAGACGCTGACATCTCCAAGAAAGGTGCAGATGACCACATTGGCCTCTGCTTGTCAATCAGACTTGGGGTCTTCGAATGACGATGTGCGGATAACTGTAAGGTGTCTCCCCATGCTACTGGACTCTTGGGTCATGATAGGAAAAGGTTGGGTGGTTGACAAAAGCAGGCTTTTGCTTCTACGTATCCTCAATTTGAGATGAGGAACTCAGACCTACGTAGTTCTTGACTTTGTGAGACTAGAAATAGTCTCGGTGTTCTTTCACTAAAATGCGGACATGTTTTAGTAAAGAGAACAAACTTCCAACCGATCAGAGCAACATATATTTCAAAGAAAAACAATGTGTCTATTAGGGAAGGAAGCACACTGATAGAATTTTCTCATAACCGCAAATGAGATTTAGGGTGTTTGCGTTTCACTCATAAATGATCATTTGGAGGAAACACTGGGTCCAACAAAAATAGAAAGAAATCACTCAAAGTGCATAAACCTCACATAGGCAAGTGTTTCATCCTAATTCCGAACCATGGATATGTCATGAATTGATTTTGCATATCATTTCCTATCAAAACAAAGATTACATGCATGATCATAGATTAACGGGACTTTTCGGGGAATGGTGTTTTGGTGAGAAATTTGGCTTTGAGTGTTTTGGTCTTTCCCCTTTTCTGTTTTTGTTTAGTGCGGGGTGAGGAAGTTGCCAGCGAACAGGATTTTGGTTGGCAATCAAAAGGAGATGACCACTTCAAGTCGTGGTTTCCTTTCTTTCCTTATTTGGTTGTGACTATTTTGTACTATCTGGATATTTGTCTGGTCCGAAGACCCTTCTGTATAATTCTTTCATTTTCTTCCGATCTTTGATTGGCGATTTTCTTTTTTCCTTTGTTTTCTTCCGATCTTTGACCGGGAACTTCTTTTCTTTTTTTGTTTTCTTCTGATCTTTGATCGGGAACTTTTTTCCTCTCTTTTTATTTCTTCCGATTTTTGATCGGGAACCTTTTCCTTTTTTTGTTTTCTTTCGAGGGCGAGGATGGAAATACTCATCTCGGGTCAAGGTTTATGGTGGTTTGAGGTTTTGGCTCAAATGGCTTGTAGAATGGCTGGACATGATATATGTCAGGGCGTTGGTTTGGCCAACGGTTCAGGGATAAAGGAATGTCCCATATTATTTCCATGACACGTGTGCAATAATGATGATTCAGAAATTTTATGCAAAACTGGTCATGCAGGCACCTATGTGGACACTCAAGCATCAAGTTTATGGTCATGTGACACTAGGGCTCAGGATTCATTTTTCCTATTTTAGGCAACCCAGTGTTTCCAAAACATACTCTTTTATCAATTCATGCATTCATCCGAGTCCATTTTGGGTGTTTGGAAAAAATTTCACAGCATTCACCCTTCAGGTGCATACATATTTTTTTTTCTTTTCAAAAACCTTGTGTCCTGAATGGCCAGTTCATTTCCTTTCAAAAGCACGTTGGTTTTTTAGCTAACCAATTTTATTTTTATTTTTATTTTGTTTTATTTTTTTTTTTTTACAAAAGAGTGAAAACAAACATGCACTCTAGACATAGTTGATATTTGCGATCACACAATTTTTTGAAAAGTCGTGCGAACGAGGGTATGCAAGGCCTACCTACGTCAAATCACAACGTCAAAGTAACCGGAAAAAATGCAATGATAAGTCGCAATGAAAAATAATGACAAAATAAACCGAGAGCCGTAATGTTAGATCACAGTGGAAATAAAAACAATAATTGAAAGCAGTAATGTTAGATTATAATGGAAACAAAAACAATAACTGAAAGCAGTAATGTTAGATCATAATGGAATTAAAAGTGCGATGACCTTAGTCGTGTGGCTCCGCTCCCTCCCAGGAAACCGAGCAGGTCAGTCATATCCTCGTGCATATGGGGTTCATCTGCATCACCCGGGGATCCTGCAGGTTCCTCCCCTGTCTGGGCATCGGGCCAGTCTCTGAGCCATGCGACCTTAGCCCCAAACTGCTTCGGGGTAGGGCATACAAAAGGGGTGGAACCCTGCCCCTGCTGGTTGAGGCTGAACTGGTAGAGACACTTGTGTAACTGCACCTGTCCACGGTGGTTGGCCATCTGTTGGAAAACCACATGCTGTAGATACTGCTTCACGCTCAGTGGTCCAGCCGAATCGGCCTGCCAAGGTGGTGGCGGAGCACCCAGGGCCTGATGTGTGTCACCCTGCGCCTGCCTAGGCGTGCAGTACTTCTCGATGAAGGCTCAGGTGATCGGCGACCGAATTACCTTGCTGGGGGCGACATGCACTCCGTAGAACTGGTAGAGGCTCGTGATCAAAGCCGAAAACCCCAGGGACCTATTGGACTTCGCTGGGTCCAAAGGGTGTACCTAGTAGGCACCATTCTTGCAAACAAATAAATGGCGTCAGCAATTACCTAGGCCACGTAAACGCTCATCCGTGTCAGGATGGCATACACCAACTGGCACTTAGGCAGAGGGAGGTCAGAGTTGAGGTCGCTAGGCAAGACGTTGTTGAGCAGCAGTGTCATCCATATCTGGGTCAGGGTACTCATGTTGGTGCGCATGATCTGGACCCACCTCCCCGCAGTAGTCCGGGTGAAATCCTGCCCCGGTATGCACAGCAGTTGGGCAATGGCCTCGTCATCGAAGCCGTCTGCCTGGTTCCTCCTCTGGCTGAAATCACACTGCTGGTTCTCCTTCAAAATCAGTGGGTCGCCCAAGAACTGGCTGAGGGCATCTGCATCGAAGGGGATCTAGTGACCCCTCACCCACAAGCGCATGTCTCGAACCCCCTCCTCAGTGGGCCAGGTGTTGGCATAGAATTCTATGATTATCTCCGGGTCGAATGTAGCCATAGGGGTCACTAGTCGTTCCCAACGCCTGCGAGCTATCTCTCCCTAGAAGTTAGGGTACTCGTCCTCCCTGAGCTGGATACGCCTCTCCTTGTGGAACGACCATTCCTTGATGGCCTTGAAGCGTTGCTGGTGCTCAGCACTCCAGAATCGGTGACTATCAAACTCCAAGGCGGCACTGGAGCCTTCTCCAGTGTCGTCCTTTCTAGACCTCTTCATGGAGAGCTTCTTCGGAGACATTTCTTGTATGGAGTGATCAAGGACACTAAAATGGAAGCAAAAAGCATAAAATGGTGGCCTAGGGTCAGAAAACCGTCAATCCCGCGGGTGCTGCGTTCTTGAGTGAGGGGGAGAAGTTTTGGGTGAAAAAACTGCACTCTCCCCCTCTTTTTTAAACTATTTTGTGCAAGGGGTGCTCGCCCAAGCGAGCTAACCCTGTGCATTTTTTTTTAAACTCGTTGCGAAGAAATTGCGTGTTCTCTATGGGTCAATACTCGTTTACTCGAAGCCCCTAGGATAAGTTAGGCATATCCGATCATCACCTTATAGAAATAACAATAATAATAGGTAGAAATTTAAAGGATACTAGGCTGCCTCCCAGTAGTGCTTCTTGATCGTTCGGAGCCGGACGCGGGATGATGATCTGCTGATCACGGGCCTAGCATCTGCTCGTACCTGTCCTCGAGCACCTAAAAGCAGGAAATGGCATTGTGCAGTAAAATGTGGCTACGCTACCACTTACCTCGGTTCATCTCTGTCTTGGATTTGGCATGGTATTGACCGTTGCTTGAAGCGATCCTGTCCCTGTCTTTCAATTCACAAGATAAGATAAAAAAATATGTATGTGCATGCATATGCATGAGCAGTTCAAACGCAATAACTCTTTAACAAAAGCCCGTTGGGTTCAGTTTTAATTAAGCGCTTGGGGCATCCCTATGGATCGAGCGAAAAGGCTCGAATCATTAAAAGAATATGCATCTTTAAAGGCACAAAGCGAGGGTCAGAACAATGAATCATCAATCTCGCACTCTTTGAATGATTACAACGAAAATATACAGAGGACAATGTTGGATCAAGTGGCCTCGGAATAATTAAGAAAGGGGGGGGGGGGTTGAATTAATTACTAGTGAACCTTTACTAATTAAAAATCTATCCTTCTTAATGTTACTAGATTCAATTAGTCTTTTACTATAATGTTAAGAAAGTAAAGAACTGAAATAGAAACTTAATCAAAAGTAAAAGCGATAATTAATGTGCACAGCGGAAATTAAAAGTGTAGGGAAGAAGAAGACAAACACAAGAGTTTTATACTGGTTCGGCAATAACCCGTGTCTACATCCAGTCCCCAAGCGACCTGCGATTCTTGAGATTTCTTTTCAACCTTGTAAAATCCTTTACATGCAAAGATCCACAAGGGATGTACCCTCCATTGTTCTCTTTGAACAACCAAGTGGATGTACCCTCCACTTGATCTGATCCACAAGAGATGTACCCTCTCTTGTTCTCAATTACAACAATCCAAGTAGATGTACCCTCTACTTGTACCACAAAGGATGTACCCTCCAATGTGTTAAGACAAAGTTCTCAGGCTGTTAGTCCTTTAAAACTTTGCGAAGGGGAAACAAAAGATATCTCAGGCGGTTAGTCCTTTGAAATCTTTTGTTTAAGGGAAAGGGAAGAATCAAAAGAATTCTCAGACTGTGTCATTTTGAATTCTTTGAAAAGGGAGAAGGGAGACACAAAAGAATTCAGGCGGTCAGTCCTTTGTTCTTTTGGAAAAGGGAGAAGAGAGACACAAAAAGAATTCAAGTAGTTAGTCCTTGGCGAATTCTTTTTGGCAAAGGGAGAAGAGAATGAAAAAGAAGAATAACACACTTTTGTTTTCTGTGAAAGAACAAAGTTTGCAAATCAGAAAACTTTGAAAGTTTTTGGCAAAGGAAGAAGAAGAAGAAGAAGATATTCAAAAGTAAATTGGAAAAGTTAATTGAAAAGCAAGTCAATGTCTTGCTTTTATAGACTCTTCATGTCTGGTCACGAAAACCATTGGAAGAGTTATGACCTTAAGAAAACCTGAAAACCATTGGAAGAGTTACATCTTTTGATTTTTATTCAAAACTTGTCACTGGTAATCGATTACCAAAACCATGTAATCAATTACACAAAGCATTTTATGAAAAGATATGACTCTTCACAATTGATTTTGAATTTCAACGTTCAGATGTACTGGTAATCGATTACCAATATCTTGTAATTGATTACACCATTTTGAAATCAATTGGAACATTGCAAATTCAGTTAAAAGCTTTTGAAATCAAACTTTGCTACTGGTAATCGATTACAAGAAACTGGTTACCGATTACCAGAGAGTAAAAACTCTGGTAACTTAGAAAATTTTGAGAAAAACTCTTTTGAAAAACAAAATTGTGCTATGTTTGTTTTTTGAAAAATCTTTTCAATACTTCCCTTGTGAAGTCTTCTTGATTTCTTCTCTTGAATCTTGAATTAATCTTCTCTTGAGTCTTGAAATCAAACTTCTCTTGATTCTTGAATCTTCTTGATTTCTTCTCATAAAACTTGAATTTTATCTTGATCTTGAACTTGTTGACTCAATCTTGAAATCATTCTTTGGGCTTTTTGTCATCATCTTTGTTATCATCAAAACTACTTGAATCAACTTGATTCATCATCATGAAGCTTGCTTCTACAGACAGGAACTGTGAATGTATGTATACATGATTTTGATGATGTCAAAAGAAGAATCAAACAAGGCTCATTTTGCTTCAAGATTAATACAAGATTGTTTCAACAAACAAAACCTTGATTCAAGATTTCTTCAAGATCAAGCCTTGCCTCACAATGAAAGGTTTCAAGTCATTCAAGGCACATGTAATCGATTACCAATGGTTTGAAAGTGTGTAATCGATTACACATCATATGTAATCGATTACCAGAGACTCTGAACGTTGAGAATTTAAATTTTAAATGAAGGGTCACAACTGTTCAAGAAAAACAACTGTGTAATCGATTACACTAATTCTGTAATCGATTACCAGAGAGGATTTTCAAGGAATATCGCCAACAGTCACATCTTATCATTTGGATTTTGAATGTCCATCAAAGGCCTATATATATGTGTGACTTGGGACGAAATTGAAGAGAGAGTTTTGCTTGGCAAAAATGTCTTATCCTCTCAAAAGACAATGAGAGAGATTCCAAAAGAACTTCATTGTCAAATACTCTCTCAAAAGAAATCCTTGACCAAACACTTAAAAAATCTATAAGGATTCTTACATGTTCCTCGTCATTAGCGTTTACGGGTGAAGGTAGTTCCTCGTCATCCATGTTGGTGAGCACAAGGGCCCCTCCGAAGAAAGCCTTTTTTACGATGAAGGGCCCTTCGCAGTTTGGGGCCTACTTTCCCCTATTGTCTCTTAGGGCTTGGGAGACTTTCTTCAGCACTAGGTCCCCTTCGATGAACTTGCGTGGGCGTACCTTCTTGTCGAAAGCATTCTTCACTCGTCTCTGGTACAAACGCCCATGGCTCATAGCGGCCAGACGCTTGCCTTCTATGAGATTAAGCTGATCGAAACGTGCTTGGGCCCACTCCAAGATTCTTAATGATGGGATTTCCACCTCAAATGGTAGCACGACCTCCATTCCGTACACCAACGAAAATGGCGTTGCCCCGATCGAAGTGCGCACCAAGGTTCAGCAACCATGTAGCGCGAAAGGGAGCATCTTGTGCCAGTCCTTGTATGACACAGTCATCTTCTGAATAATCTTCTTGATATTCTTTTTGGCTGCCTCCACCGCTCCATTCATCTTGGGTCTGTAGGGTGTGGAATTGTGGTGTTGGATCTTAAATTCCTCGCACATTTCCCCCATCATTTTATTATTCAAATTGGTGCCATTGTATGTGATAATCTTCCTTGGCAACCCATACCGGCAGATTATCTCCCTCTTGATGAACCTGACCACCACACACACTCCTCGTGATGCTAGCGTATGAGGCAGCTTCGACCCACTTGGTGAAGTAATTGATTGCAACCAAGATGAAACGATGTTCGTTCACAGCTTTGGGCTCTATGGCCCCGATCACATCTATCCCCCACATGGAAAATGGCCACGGCGCGACCAATACATTCAATGGCAGGGGCAAAGTGTTGACATTGTCCGTAAACGTCTGATATTTGTGACATTTCCTTACATAGAGGCAATAGTTGCTCTCCATGGTGAGCCAATAATAGCCTACCCTCAGGATCTTCCTAGCCATGGCATGCCCATTAGCATGCGTACCGAAGGAGCCCTCATGGACCTCCCCCAGCATGCGCTCAGCTTCCTTAGTGTTCACGCATCGGAGTAAAACCATGTCATGGTTTCAGTTGTATAGTATGCTTCCGCTTAAGAAGAAATTAGCCGCCAATCTCCTTAACGTCCTCTTGTCATTGTCGAAAGCCTCTAGTGGGTATTCCTTGCTTTCAACGTATCGCTTGATGTCGAAATACCAAGGCTTACCATCCCACTCTTCTTCTACCAAACAACAATGTGCAGGCCTGCCGCGACACCTGAACTCAATGTATGGCAGGTCTCCGTGCAGCGTCAGCTGGAACATGGATGCTAAAGTGGCAAGCACATCAGCCATTTGATTTTCCTCTCGGGGAACGTGGTGGAAAGAGATCTCATCAAAGAACGCAGCTAGCTCCTTGATATAAGTCTAGTAGGGTATTAACTTGTGATCCCTAGTTTCCCACTCTCCTCTCAGCTGGTGAATCACCAGCACCGAGTCTCCGTACACCTTGAGTAGCTTGACGTTGAAATCAATTGTTGCCTGGACACCCAGGGCGCATGCTTCATATTCAGCCATGTTGTTGGTGCAGTCAAAACCAAGTCTGGCCGTGAAAGGTATGCATTGATTGTACGGAGAGACCAATGTTGCCCCAATGCCATGGCCAGAAGCGTTAGACGCTCCATTGAACCACACGATCCACTTGCCCTTGTCCTTGTCTAGCATCTCTTCAAATAAGGCCATGATGTCCTCATCTGGGAACTCGGGATGCATGGGTTGATAATCATTGAGAGGCTGCTGAGCCAAATAGTCCGCCAAGGCGCTTCCCTTTATCGCCTTTTGGGTGACGTAGACTATGTCGATCTAGGATAGCAAAACCTGCCACCGAGCGATCCGCCCCTTGAGAGCGGGCTTCTCAAAGATGTACTTGACTGGGTCCATCTTGGATACCAACCAGGTGGTATGGCTCAACATGTACTCTCTTAGACGGTGGGACGCCTATACCAAAGTGCAACATGTCCTTTCCAGCAGGGAGTAGTTCATTTCACAGACTGTGAACTTCTTACTTAAGTAGTAGACGACTCGCTCTCTTTTTCTGGACTCGCCATGCTTCCCCCAGCATGCACCCCATCGACTCATCCAAAACTATCATGTACAGGATGAGAGGTCTCCTAGGCACCGGCGGCATAAGTACTGGAGGGTTCATGAGGCGCTGTTTGATTCTCCCAAACGCCTCTTGACAGTCCTCGTCCCAGTGGACGGACTGATTCTTGCGTAAGAGTTTGAAAAGCGACTCACAAGTAGCTGTGAGTTGTGATATGAATCTGGCAATATAGTTTAAACTCCCCAGGAAACCTCAGACCTGCTTCTCAGTACGCGATTCTGGCATCTCGAGGATGACTTACGATGAAACCCAACTGTTTTCCCAACTTGACCCCGAAGGTGCACTTAGCGAGGTTTAACCTCAATTGATACTTCATGAGCCTCTCGAACAACCTTCGCAAGTTGACAAGGTGTTCCTCCTCAGTTTTAGACTTGGCGATCATGTCGTCTACGTAGACTTCGATTTCTCTGTGCATCATGTCGTGGAACAAAGCCACCATAGCCCGTTGATAGGTTGCCCCAACGTTCTTGAGCCCAAAGGACATCACCTTATAGCAGAACATTCCCCACAGGGTGACAAACATGGTCTTTTCCATATCCTCTGGCGCCATCTTTATTTGATTGTAGCCTAAGAAACCGTCCATGAAGGAAAATAAAGCGAAATTGGCTGTGTTGTCCATGAGGACATCAATGTGTGGCAGAGGGAAATTCTCTTTGGGACTGGCTCGGTTCAGGTCCCGATAGTCCACACACATTCGTACCTTCTCATCTTTCTTAAGGAACGACACAATGTTGGCCACCCACTCGGGGTATCGAGCTACCGCCAAGAAACCGGCGTCGAACTGCTTTTTCACCTCCTCCTTGATCTTCATTGACATTTTGGGTTTCGTTCTCCTTAGCTTTTGTTTCATCGGAGAACAACCGGAGTTTAAAGGTAACCTGTGCTGCACAATGCCGTGGCTTAAACCAGGCATGTCTTGGTACGACCAAGCAAAGACGTCTTGGTAGTCCCTCAGTAGGGCCACTAATTCCTCACGGATGGGTGGAGTCATACCCGTGACTACTTTTACTTCCTTCCTTTCACTACCGGCACCTAAGTCTATGAGCTTTGTCTCTTCTTGGTGTGGCTTCATCTCTCGATCCTCCTAAGTAATTATCCTCTCTAGCTCTGGGGGAAGTCCTACATCTTCATCTTCTTTATCCTCCATCTGACTCATTTCTTGCTCGAAATAGACGGTCGGGTCCCCGGTATTAGTACCTTCACGGGACTCGCCGTCGGATTTGCATCGTTTAAGCATAACAAGGAAATAAACATGCAAATGAATGAGAATGGGTGGAGGCGCAAGAACAGATGAAGAAAGATCTTTATATTATAACTTTCAAGAACAACAGACATAATGCCTTAACAAAAGGAAACCCTAAAGTCTAGGCCTAACTGTAGGGTTTGAAGCTAAAAGGTTACATTATGCTTCTTGTGTAAACTTCAGGGCATTCCTCCACCCGCCAGTTCCCTAGCTGGAAGCCGAGAGGGCATAGCTGTATCAAATTCGACCTCCTCAGGGAGTCTTCATCGCATATTGCGGCCACTTGTCCTTCGTGCTTTAAACCTGCACTCACGAAGCTTCTACTGATGTGGCACGGTGGAACCTCTTTGGCTTGTTGTTCTGACCGCGGGCCTTGGCCTTTGTTCTTCCTTTCCTAGATGTTTTTCCTTACGTTAGCCTGTGTAGGTTTATAGCCTAACCCGAACTTCCTGCGATTTCCTTTGACACTTACTAGGTCGGCCCTGCCACCGTTATCCTTGCCCAAACCCATTTCGGGCTCGTAGTCGTGCCCCAACATCACCCGGGCCACCATCATTGCCGCGCCAGACAGGCGAGGCTGCCTTGGGAGGGAATCTACGGAGGCGTTGCTTACCACCTCAAAGGATTGGAAAGTTGTTTCCAACGACTCCTCTACGGCTTCCACATACGGCATAGAGGAAGAACAACTTACTAGGACATCTTCCTCGCCTAATACTATGACCAAATGTCCTTCCACTACAAACTTTAGCTTTTGGTGGAGTGTAGAGGGGATGACCCCCACTGAGTGGATCCATGGACGCCCCAACAGAAATCTATAGGCCAGGTTGATATCCATTACTTGGAATGTAACTCGGCAGGTGTGAAGCCCTATCTGTACTGGGAGGTCAATCTCTCCCCTTACCTCTCGGTGGCTGCCGTCGAAGGCACGAACCACCATGGAACTCAGCCTCAGGTGGGAGGCGTTGAACGACAACTTCTCCAACGTGCTCTTGGGCATCACATTTAGGCTTGAGCCATTGTCAATGAGTACTTTGGCCATAATGTGTTCCATGCATTTGACCGACACATGTAAAGCCCTATTATGCCCTCTCCCCTCGGCGGGAATTTCCTCCTCGGTGAAGGTGAGGTAGTTGTTAGCTGTGATGTTATTGACAATCCCCTCAAAGCCTTCTACAGAGATGTCTTGGGCTACGTGAGCTTCATTCAAAACCTTCACCAACAAAGCTCAGTGAGGCTCAGAGCTCATGAGTAGTTCTAGAAGGGAGACCTTAGCCGGGGTCTTGTTGAGTTGTTCAATGACCTTGAACTCGCTCTATTGGATAATGCGGAGGAACTCGCTGGCCTCCTCGAGTGATACCTCTTTCTTTTCGTAGCCCTCTTTTCCCTCGGCAAATCCCCCCGTCGGAACATCCTTGTCCTGTGCGGGGATCACCTTGATGTTTTGTCCTTTGGTCACCTTTGCTTTCCCTTTAGCGTTCGTGGGCTGCGTTGGCAGGTTGGGGGGTGCGAACACGCGACCACTGCGGGTTATGCCGCTCAAGCCGGTGATGTTGGTTACTTTGGCCGACAGTGAGCCAATGTCGGTAGCTTCTTCCTTCCTGTCTCCCAGAAGGGCGTACTTCCATGGGACTGCGCGACTGTTCTTGTAAGGGAAAGGAATAGGTCTAACGCCCGATACCGCCGAGGGGTGTCGGGGCCTTTGGGGAGCAGTGTCCTTGGTGAAGTGTATTACCAAGGGTTTAGGTTTCTTAGGACCTTCCTTATCTGTCGACTGCATGCATATATGTTGTTCCTCATCCTCCTCATTGCTGACCTCAAGTCGGCCTTGGTCTATCATTTGTTGTAATAGATCTCCTACCGTTGAACACGTTTCCATGTCATGCGGCACACCCGGATGCTTTAAACAAGAATCCTTCTTGTGCCCACCGCGGGGAATCACGCTCGCCTTTTGTATGGCTTCATAGATAAACCTTCTAGAGGTCGTTACGTCCTTCAAATGTTTGGGCCTGTGCGACGTACACACCTCGATGGCATTAACAGCTGCCCTTCCATGATTGGGGAATGGGTTTGTCTTTATGTTGGGCCCGTCTTCTTGAAACATCAACCATTCGGCTTCTATCAAACTTTGGACCTTGTGTTTCAAGGCAATGCACTGTTTGACTAAGTGGCCTAGGGTTCCCCCATGGTATGTGCAGGTTGCACTAGGGTTATACCATTTCGGGAAAGGAGACTGGAAGATCCTTCCCAGAGTCACCACGGCCAATTGGTTGGCAATGAGAGATGGCAAGAGGTCCCCGTATGTCATTGGGATCGGGGTGAATTCCTGAGCCTGCCTTGGCGGAAAGTTCCTCGTCGTGTTGGAGCCTGCGCCAAGGTGGGCATTGCTGGCCGGGCGAGGTTAGGTTGGAGCTGTGGGGGCCCCCTTTGTGTGGGCGCGGGCGCACTTGGTTGGGCGAGCGCTAAGTTGGAAGAGCCCTCGGCACGAGCTGAAAAGCTCGGGTGATGTTGTGCATATTGGTGGGTACCGTGGGAGGTTTGCGACAGCTTGGGCCACGCAGGCGTTGAAGTGACAACATGGGCATCTCCCTCCTTCCTCTTTGCCCCAAATGTTCCGGTCCTCCTACTGCTAGTACTTGCAAGGGAGACGTAATCGAACTTTCCCTTCTTCAAACCCACCTCGATCCTTTCTCCGACGAATACCAAGTCCGCGAAGCTAGAAGGCATGTAGCCCACTAATTTCTCATAGTAGAATACAAGCAAGGTATCCATTATCATAGTAACCATTTTTCTCTCGACCATGGGAGGGGCCACTTGTGCTGCTAGGTCTCTCCAACGCTGAGCGTATTCTTTAAAAGACTCATGTTCTCTGTGACATCCTGGAAATTTCTACCCGGAATTTTGTAAACCATACATTTTGAATAATTATACATATAAGTATTATTCAGTGTATATATATATATATACTCCTGGTAGAAGTATGTACATTGGGGGAAAGATACGCGGGTTAGGCTAATTAACGAAGAGAAATTCATAACTGGACAGTTATAGATTAATTCTCAATTAATTAGTCTAAAAATTATCGTTTTGTGTGCAACTTAAAATTTAACAAAACCAACCTCTGAATCACACTCGGGGTTTCATTCTGAGCGTTTTGATATATATATTGCTTACTATCGAAAACGGGTGCAGAGAAACGCGAGGGACTGGAATCAGAGAAACGACACACAAACCGAGGTAGGATTTTAGCATTTCAAAAAGTCAAAATTTTCTCTCCTTGTGGCTGAGTATGAGTCACATCAAGAGAAAAAGCGGGCTCCTTTTTGTTCCACTCAAAATGGGACAAGTGGCAAGTGCTTTAGAAAATAAAATAATAGGAAAAGAAAATCATTTTTCTCATAAAAGCCACGTTCTCTCTCCTCACTCAACAAAAAATTCAGAAGCTTTCCTCCTCACCTTCTCACGTTGCTTTTCTCTTCTTCTTCCTCTCCATTGAAGCCTCCATCAAAGCTCCAAACTTTGCTCACCATTTCTACTCCAAATCACAAAAGGAAGCCATTTTCGGAGTCGTGAAGCGCACCTCTACGTTGTGGGACTTCAAATTTCAGGTTTGGGTAGACGTCTTCTCACATGAATTTCGTGGGTATGGGGTTTTTGGGAGATATGATGGGTAGTTCTACTAAGTTTATGCCTTATGGTAGTTATTTGTGAAGGAATTTGTTGAAAGCATGCTAAACTTGTCATGTTTGATGTGAGCCAAATTTACCCATTCTGTTTTAGGGTTTTATGATGATGCTTGGTGATGTTTGTGTGCTGAAATTGCTGATAGAAAACTGGTAGAGATGAAGGGGAAAGTTAACTTAGGGTTAAATGTGAGAATGACAATGTTGTAGGTAGAAAAGTGTGAGATTTTGAGGGTTAGAGAAGCTAAATTTGGGGTTAGTGTAAATTGGAGTCTAAAGTGAGTTAATCTTAGTTTAAAATGTCATTTAGGACTTGTGGGAAAGCTTAGGCAGAGCAAATGAGGAAAATGAGTGACCAAAGTGAAAGCAAGAGCCATTTCTAGGGTAAATTGGGTGTTGAGGGGTCAAATTTTGAATCGGTGGAGTTTTCGTCGTAAAACCAGTTTGAGCAAGTTTAAATTAATGTTATAGACTTGTTTGAGATGAGAGTTTACTCCAAAATTACCCCATTCTCATTTTCACTTCTCAAACCTTGAAAATCCACTAAATTGAGGGGTTTTAGATACCTAGATTTTGAATTGCCTTGGTCTGAAGCTTGTTTTGGGTTTAGATATGATTTATATATGATTTAGGACTTGTAGGATCCAATTTGAGCAAAATTGGAGGTGGGTAAGATGGATTTCGCAATCTGCCCTATTATGCAGAAAATTTGTTGTTGAATTGTGCAGCAGAATTTTTGTTCTTGTGCATTGTTGGTTATGGGAAAGGTAGTACATTGGGTTCTAGACATTTTCTAGCATATCCCAACGGTCAAAATGTAGAATTATGTACTAGGGACCTCCATTAAAATGTTCGAGTCGATCCAACGGTTAACGAATCGGAACGAAGAGAATGTTACTGGGGTATTTGAGTAGGGAAAGCTGTGGTATTGGAATGTGTTTTGGGCAGAGTTTTCTGCCTCTACCCTGTTTTCTTGGTTTAGGGTAGTTCATGATGTTTGAATATTGAATTGCTTGGATATTGTGGAAGCTTGGAGGGGTTGATGGGGACCTGGTACTGAGAGGAACGAGGATAAGGGCTACGTGGGGGTACATGAGCTAAATTGAAGGTGGGCAATTGGGGATGGTGGGTTCATGTTTGATTTGTGGATGTGGGAGAGTTGATTTGCACCATCGCCCGATCGCCACCTAGTACCACATATGACGGGTACCCCATAATCCTACAAGCTTGAAGTGAGAAAGCGTGGAAGAGTCAGTCTTCCTACTTTTATTTGTTGACCACCACAGAGTGGTACCTGGAGATATGTCGCGGGGGTCAGGAGACCTTGGGGACGTCAGGTGGGGTGCTATTGCCCAAAACCATGCTTGATCAATCCCGGCCCAACCCAGGCATAATCAGTCAGTGAGAACCTGTGACGTACCTAAACAGGCGAGCTACTGGCAGTCAACCAATAAAAGAACAAAGACCACAAAGCAAGGAGGCTTGTGTGGTGGCTGGCCAGCTATGGATCTTAAGTGGTATCTGGAATTTGACCTCTGGTAATCGATTACCAAGGGTGTGTAATCGATTACAAGGCTTAAAAATGGAGACAGGAAGTTGAGATGGCCTCTGGTAATCGATTACCAAGGGTGTGTAATCGATTACCAAGGGTGTGTAATCGATTACAAGGCTTAAAAAATGAAGACAGGAAGTTGAGATGGCCTCTGGTAATCGATTACCAAGGGGTGTAATCGATTACAAGGCTTAGAAATGGAGACAGGATGTTGAGGTGGCCTCTGGTTGTGTAATCGATTACACAAAGTAACAGGGCACTGGTAATCGATTACCAGTTATGTGTAATCGATTACCCAGTGTAAATTGCAGGTTTCCATGTTCAGAAGCTGTGTAACTCGAGTTTGGGCACTGGTAATCGATTACATACTGTGGTAATCGATTACCAGAGAAGAAAACCCTTGAGACATACCTTTGTACTTTATGCAACGGTTATGGGACACATTGTATTGTTACCTGTAGTTAGATTTCTTGTGAAAGAGTCTACCCCCTTTCTTTTATTTCTTGTAGATCACGATGGCAGCACAATTAATCCATGATCGCGTGGAGATGGAGTGCCTAGAGGGAGTTTGGGAGACCCTCGAAGGCAATGAGAGGTGCCGATTCCGTGGCACGATTCGACTCACTGCTACTTCATTGGTACATCCAGAGGAACCCGCACGCACGCTTCAGCAAACTGTGGAGTGGATACTACCTACACCTACTCCATATCGACTAGTGGAGCCAGTCCAAGTGATAGAGGTTTCGTCCTCTGAAGAAGATCCTGAGGAGGACCGAGAGGAGTTACCTCCTGAGCCTGCTGTGGATGCTCTTGACTTTCTAGAGGGTGATGAAGACCCACTCCCTGATGTGGATTCTCCAGAGGATGTCATGTCAGCATCTGAGGCAGACTCTACGGAGGAGAGCGGCCCTGGAGGGACAGCGACTAGTGGAGACTCTTCATCATAGCAGACGGCTCCTTAGACTAGGTTTACATGCTTTTTGTGGGTGGGTGTATTTAGTAAAGACTGCTAGGTTTACTCTTTTGATTTTTGGATGGGTAGACCTATTGTATAGAAATTTTGATGTTTGTATATATGTGGCTGAAGTCACCACAGTGGATACCTTTGCACTGGATGTCACTATGTATTTTGCAAACTCCCATATTTTGGACAGTTTTAGATGATGAATGTAATTATGTTTAATCTCGTTATTTGAAAAGAAAGTGTTAACAAGCTTTATATTGAAAAGAGTTCATCGACCGCATTTTATTATTTTTCACGTGACGACCTAAAATAATGGCTGGCATATTTTTCTTTTGAAAGAGCAAAATAGTTTAGAGGTTACGAGTGATCAGAAAGAAATGACTCCGAATAGAGTTGTGAACTGGCCATTCAGGACTCTATAGTGATAATTTTCCTTTTGAACTTAATTACTGTGAAAAAAAGAGAGAAACGAAAAAGAAAAAGAAAAAAAAATTCCCATGGTTTTTGCTATTTAATTTATTACTATTAAACCAGTCATTATTTAGGGACGCCACATTCTCGCTTACTCATGTTTTGCAGCTGGGTTCGGTCGGGAGCCATGTCAGAGTTGTACTAATATTGCCTAAGGAAGGCAGTAATCAGATCCTTCTAAGTGAGGATGCGGGAAGCTTCTAGGTTAGTGTACCAGATGACCCCTGCCCCAACCAAACTATCTTGAAAGAAGTGCATTAATAACTTCTCGTCCCTGGAATATGCACCCATCTTCCAACAATACATTTTTAAGTGATTCTTAGGACACATCGTCCCCTTGTACCTATCGAAGTCAAGTACCATGAACTTCGAAGGAATGACGACGTCCGGCACCAGGCATAGGTCAGTCATGTTCGCGAAAGGATAATCGCCGAATCCTTCAACAGCCCTCAATCTCTCTTTGATTAGATCGAGTTATTCCTTTCCTTTCGCTGCCGGGGGTGGCCCTCCCACGGACAGAAGCATTGGCTGCATTGGGTGGGTTTGAGGCACTCTCGTGATGTAGGTAGTGCATTGGGCGCTGGCCCCTCAACGGTAAACGGGGAGTAGAAGTCGATGTCCCCATGAGCGCACTCTCGAGGATCCTCGTGGGCCCCGTCAGGATGTCGAGGAGGCTGCCCTTCGAGGATGAGGGGAGTAATGTGACCCGCGTCTTCATGCATGGTCAGTGGTGTGTAGTTGGGTGGTAAACCGTAGGGGTAAGCACCTCGGTTGTACCCCAGATGGGGGTCGTTGACATGCCCGATGTGTTTCTCCCTCGTCCCACAATGTTTGGAACGGGATGGTGCATAGCAATCAGGAGAATTGGGTCTGCCTCGGCAGCCGTGCTAGCGGCGGCAGCGGTGGTCGCGTTACTCTCCATTAGTTGTTTCATTCCCAACATGACTTCCATCATAGAAGCCATTTGTTCTTTCAAAGCCGACATGTCAACTTTCATCTGTTCCTGTACTTCCTCTAGGTCACCCATCATCCTAGACTTGGATCTGGTGCGATAGGGATGCCTCGGGGCGCGCTTAGTTATGGCGTCTTTCCTAAAGAGACAAAATGTGAGGAGTACGTAACGATGAATTTTAAACATGAATGCATGCTAGAGATAAAGTGTCAGAGCATTTGATTCCACACTGGGATTTTTGGAGTAAACTCATGGGATAAACTAATTTTATTCAGAAAGTTATAACTAGTCAAGATTTGAGTGACAATACAAACTCCCTAACGGTTCCTAATTATATGGGCCATCAATTCTATCATATGCTGACAATAGCTGACGAGCCCGTGGATTTCCTCGGGGGCGGAGTATGTGTCCGCCATTGCTTTGGCCTTTGCTAGTAATCAGGGAAGATCTTGACTCCCGTTTAAAGTAAGAGCAAACCGGTCCATCTACATCATTTCTTCTCGATGTAATGAGTCGATCACCCTTCCCCTAGCCTCATTTTCTGCGTACACCTGGGCGTATTCGTCCGCCACCTTGTGCTCATGGGCGGTGGCCAAATCTAATTCTTCTTTATACTTGCTGATGATGACCAACATGTTTGTTTCAGTCTCGCTCAGCCATTGGGATAAGCTCCTTTTTTACCTTAGGCAAGTCTTCAATTCGTCTTTCAGAATCATGCCATCTACTCGCGATTGGTCCCTTTCCTCTCTTCGGAGTTTAAGTTTGTTGTTATTGCCCCACAAAGCCCCTCGAAACTTGTTCTAATCGTGTTCTTCCTTGCAGGCCCTTTTGGTCTCTTGCTCCAAGGCCTTGGTGGTGGCTATGTTGACGTCTCTCAGTTCGGCGTTCTCCTTTCGGATCCTAACGGCTGTTGACTTGAACTTTTCCTTGATCGCTTGGGCTTTCTTAACCTCCGTTCTGAGGGCTTATACCTCTTCGCTTTCTTTCGGGGCTTCAACCTCCACCTCTTTTGCAGCTCTCAACCTCGGGATCCAATCTAGACCTTGTGCGTAGGCTTTCAACCACCTATGGTAGCCGCCGACGGCCCCGTTGCTACTTCCCCTAAGTTCTTTGTCCTTATTTTGCACCATTTCCTATGCCTCGCAGACCCCTGAAGCACCCCCACGTTGGGGCTATGGAACCTCATGCAATAAAAGGTGTGAGGCCTTCCTCTAATGGTGCCCCTCTCATGAGGTAGCCAAGTTGTCTTATGGCGAGGACGAGATTATAATTAATGCAACCCCTCGCCCTCATCAAGGGAACATTTGGAAATCCTCCGCATGAGACAAGAATCCTGGTTCTTCCTTACTTCCATCGAGGGAACCAATTGACGGACGCTCCTTCTTTGCTTGCTAAGAGTCGGTCCTAGTTTGCCTCCTTCTTCTCGGTGCACGAGCGGTGACCTTCTAGTGGGCAAACGTGTCTCTCCTCTTGGCGGAAAAGGTGTGAGACCAACCATACGTAGAGGGCCGGTGTACAACAAACAATCATTGCACTGTTCTTCTCACATCTTCGGTCGAATGTGTCATATAGATCGGCTAAGATAGCAACGACCGGGCTTTCCTTGCGGTCGTGAAAGGCGAGAAAAGCGTCAATTGCTGCCAGGTCCACCAACCCATCCATGTTTGGAAAGAGGACCACTCCAAAGATCAAGAGTGCTAGGACATCAATGAACGGAGCCCATTCGTCTTGACTTGCCAAGGTTCTCACCTTTGCTTCCAAACATTTCCTTGGTACTCCATGTAGAAGCAAGATATTTTGATGATGCCAAAGGATCAAATGCTTCTCAAGTTTTATTCAAGACAAGAATCCAAGAAAATCAAGATATATGATCAAGTTGATATCTAGAATCTTAGGAAGAAGTTTCCAAATTGAAAAAGAAAAAGGTTTGGCCAAAGAATTTTATCCAAATAATTTTAAATTGAGATTTACTCTCTGGTAATCGATTACCAGAGGATGTAATCGATTACCAGTGGCCAATATGCTTTCTGAAAAGGTTTTAAATATTTTAGAAAGCATGTAATCGATTACACATGGCTTGTAATTGATTACCAGAGGTTTGGAATGTTTTAAAATAGCCATAATAAATTTGAATTTAAATTTTAAAGTTGTGTAATCGATTACAGTAAGTTGGCAATTGATTACCGGTGTTTAAATATTCAAATTTCAAATGAGAAGAGTCATAACTCTTCAGAAGTAACTATGTAATCGATTACACCATTATTGTAATCGATTACCAGTGAGGATTTTCAAATATAACTCCCAATAGTCACATATTTTCAAATGTTTTTGAATGGCCATCAAAGGCCTATATATAAGTGACTTGGGATACGAAAATTCTTGAGAGTTTTTATTTGCCAAAAAGTCTTATCCTCTCAAAAGATTAAGAGAGTTTTTCTGAACTGAAATGTCTTATCCTCTCAAAAAGGATTCTTTGGTCAAACACTTTTATATTCAATAAGGAATCTTGATTGATCTTCAATTGTAATATCTTTCTCTTTCAAGAGAGATTTCTTCTTCTCTTCTTCTTACTTCTAAAAAGGGATTAAGAGACCGAGGGTCTCTTATTGTAAAGGTTTCCTGAACACAAGGGAAAGGTTGTCCCTGTGTGGTTCAGACTTTGTAAAAGGAGTTTTACAAAAAGAGTGGAAAATCTCAAGTGGGTTGCTTGAGGACTGGACGCAGGCACGAGAAGTGGCCGAATCAGTGTAAATCAAGTTTGCATTTCTCTCTTCCCTTAAACTTCTTTTATTTATTGTTGCTTTACATTTACATTCAGATTGGTTATTTTGAATCATATTTTAGAAATCTATCTTTAAGGGAACTTGGAACTTGCATTAAAATCAAAGTAGAATTTTAATTAGGGGATAGTTTGTGATAATTTAATTCAACCCCCCTTCTTAAGATAACTGAGACCACTTGTCTAACACTCCAACCACCCCGTTTTCGACTTACTTCCCCCGGTCCAATTCCTGTGCCGAGATTTTGACTACTTTGGAAATTCTAGCCAATGAGGGATAGAACCCTGAGAAAAGATATGGTTTCCTTCCTCCCAGAGGGCATCCCAGGATCTCTTTAAACTCTTCTTCCATGGGTGTTAACTGGAAGTCCCCAAAGGTGAAGCACCTCAAAGGCTAGTCATAATACTGGGTGAGGGAGGCAATGGCCTCCGTGGAGACCTCTGCATAGTTAGGTCCCAGATCTTACCATAGGCTTTGCAAAAGGCTTGTCGCTGGAGTTGACCCATCAACTGGCCTAACTCTTTCAGACTGGTGACTCCTAGGCTCTTGATCTTGACTTGATAGAACCTCTTTTTAAGCAAAGGCGCCTGACTTGATCCCATGTTTTACTAAAGTGAACAAAAACCTGTGTGAATCAATACTCCGACATCTACCATGGGTGAAATGGATGAATGCATGAAGAAACGCTTATGGCACAGATGCATTTACAGACATGAGAGTCCAGAAGATTACCTCTTCTTAATTACAACATTTGGGTAGCACAGTGCCCCACTTATGTACTTAAGAAGGTGATACGAACCTTTCGGCTTCTTGTGACAAATGATGGGACCAACATATAATGCAAACGTGACGACATGACGCGGACAAAAATGCGCATGGTTTTTGCGGCGTAACGAGGGACGCATAAGCATGGAAATATCGTCAAATGAACATACAACAAAGACGCACATGACATTTAGAGGATATGTATGATAGTGTTAAAAACAAAAACACGTAGCGTGTTCGCTTCGTGCCCTGCTGGGAACCTAACTTGGAGGAGCTAAAGGCTTTTAGTAACATTCCCCAAGGTGGTCATATCTCTCTTGATGGTTTCTAGATGTATCATTCCCTTTGACAAACATATTGCGACAGTAGGGACTACCAGCAACAATATGTTATCAAATAGAAAAACTCTAGATGAGGGTTCACTGTTATCAAGCAAATCGGAGACCTAGCATGACCACAGATTCACCTCCACTCCCTATGTTCCCATGGACCTGGGTATAGGGCCCTTTTTTCAACTCACCGTGTGTGCAAAACAGGTGTTGGTGTTTGTGTGAATCAAATGAATAAATATCTATCTCATGCATACATTTAAAACACACTTAAAAGCATCAAAGATTTATACAAGAATATAGTAAAAGGAAACCGACGAAAGGGAAGTCATGACATTTGCACAAAAGATTAATAGGCCTAACTCTCTAAAAAATAGTCCCCAGTGGAGTCGCCAACTGTCGCAACCTACCCTTCGGAGGGAGGGCGACGCGGGCTCACGGGTGCGTCTTCCAAAGGAGGAAGGTGCGTGGAGTCTCCACAAACGTTTATTCGAGGAAAACGTCAGAAAAACCAAAAAGTGTGTGGTCTACGAACTTTAAGTGTGAAAGGTTCGGGAGTTGTTTTTACGCAAGGGGAAGGTAATAGCACCCCCACGCGTCCATCACAAGGGACGACAGCCTTTAATCAATATGTGCAATATCGTGTCTTCAATTTGTTTTATTTTCCCTTTTTTATGTCTTTTTGTGTTTTTATGCTTTTTATGTTTATTAATTTTGGTGTGGTCGACAAAAGCAAGGCTTTTGCTCCTACGTATCCTCAATTGCAATGAAGAAATCAGACCTACGTAGTTCTTGCAAAAGCGGTAAAGTTATGTGTTGATTTTATGCCTTTGAAAGGTCCATGTTAACCAATAAAAGCAAAGAGGACCGTTTAAGGCGTTGGACCTTAAAACGGTTTCAAGTGATTTTTGCGGACAAAGCTTGATTTATGAGTTCATTTTAGCCTTGGTTTCACTTAGGTTATTAGTCAATTAATTGAAGGAAACTTCCAAAGAAAAACGTCCGATTGATTTTTTTTATTATTATTTAGCCCTTTTTTGATTTAACAGAGGTTACTGCGTGAATGATCAGTTGGATTTTATTTTAACAGTGATTAAATGAGATTACAACACAAATGATCGGTTGAAACTCGTTTTATCATTTATTAGGCGAGATAACGGCTTAAATGATCGGTTAAAGCTCGTTAAAAATGGGTACGGAAAGTAAACGTAATGAAAGTGAAAGTGCATAAAACAAGTAGGGACCACTAAGGGTGCATAAAATGAATTGAAAGATTCGATTTTGGGAACTTACCAGTTGAAGACCAAAGAACGACGAAGAACGAACGAAGAACGGTGAAGAATCTCCACGAAATCGCTTACGAAAATGTCTCGGAAGCGTTACGGAAGTGCCTCAACTTGGATTTTTTCCACTAAAACAATTTTTCTCACTAATTTTGAGTGATTCCTCAATACCAGAAAGGCTGAACCCCTTCCTTCTACCCTTCTTCCCCTATTTATAGGAGAAAAGAGGGAGGTGGTTGCCGCCTAACTTGCCTAGGCGAGCTGGGTTGCTTTCACCAGAAGCCATCGCCCTCTTTTTGGAATCTTCAGGAGGACCCCTAAGGGTACATAGATCACATTCAATCACTAAAAATAAAACTAACCGACTGGTGCGAAGAACACCAAACAAGAAATGACGTAGGGACGATCATAGTCGTGATTCAGTAGCGCCTCAGCTTCGTTTCCTCTTCTTTCTTCTTCTTCTTTCTTAATTCTCTCAATTCTCTCAACTCTTGAACCTTGGAACCCCTTTAAAAAACCCCCTAGGATGCCTATTTATAGGAAAAAGGCCACTTTGGGGCGGTTGCAGCTCGCCCAGGTGAGCTAAACCTTAGCCCTGAAGGAACTAGCTCGCCCAAGCGAGCCAAATGCTAGCCTGGGCGAGCAAAGGTCTAGAAAAACCCAAAAAAGACCCTTTTGCCCCCTTCTTGGATATCCTTTTGTTCCATTGATCAAAACACTGAGTGATCCTTTACTTTGTGTGGTAACTAGTGTTCAATGTCGTAAGTCGACTAGAAAGAATCAAAAGATCAACGAACGATAGTCCCCAAATGAAATTAGGGTCTTACAGTTGCCCCTCTATACTTATCTTTTATTGGAAATAAAAAGGTAAGTAAAGATAAGGACACTAATTTCATTTGAGCAACCTTGCTATCTAAAACAAACATCAGAGAAAAAAAAAGAAGCTACCGAAAAAGCAAAAGAACATTGAAGTCCTATGACACCAAACAGAGAACTTAGAAGTCTTTATAAAACGTAAAAAGGGAGGACATTGAAGTCCTATAGAGCAGAAGACATTTGAAGTTTTTTTTCAAAGCATAGAAATAGAGGACGTTGAGTCCTAAAAAGCACAAAGACAAGGATATTGAGTCCTATGAAAGACAGAAGACGTTGAAGTCTTATAAAGCATAAAAGACAGAAGACATTGAAGTCTTGCAAATGTAAAAGACAGAAAACATTGAAGTCTTGTAAATGTAAAAGACAGAAGACATTGAAGTCTTTGTAATGTAAAGGCAGAAGACATTGTAGTCTTTGAAAGTGTAAATGACTTAAGACATTGAAGTCTTTGAAATGTAAATGACTGAAGACATTTAAGTCTTTGAAATGTAAATGACTGAAGACATTGAAGTCTTTGAAACGTAAATGACTGAAGACATTGAAGTCTTTGAAATGTAATGACTGAAGACATTGAAGTCTTTGAAACGTAAATGACTGAAGACATTGAAATCTTTGAAATGTAAATGACTGAAGACATTGAAGTCTTTGAAATGTAAATGAAGACATTGTAGTCTTTGAAAGCGTAAATGACTGAAGACATTGTAGTATTTGAAATGTAAATAAAGACATTGTAGTCTTTGAAAGCATAAATGACTAAAGACATTGTAGTCTTTGAAATGTAAATGAAGACATTGTATTCTTGGAAAGCGTGAAAGCAAAAGACATTGTAGTCTTTCCAATCATAAAGCAGAGGACGTTGAATCCTATGAAAAAAAACAAAGGACGTTGAGTCCTATGAATCATGCAATTGGATTTTGGCAATTGGTGTATAATGATAAATCTATGGACTCATAGCCTGATGTGAAACATGGGTCTTGGAATGCATGGACATGTAGACGTCGCCTTAAAATGATGTAAATGCAGGTTGTGTATGCAACAATGCAATGCAATGAAAAATTGTGCAATGTTCATGACATTCTTTCCTCTTTTGGTGATCTTAATTTTTTTTTCTTTTTTCTTTCTCTTTTTTTTTTTTTTGAAAAAAAACACAGATTGACTGTCTCTTTCTAAAAGACGTGATAACTCATGTAATCTCATCCTATCTTTTGCAAATCTCTTCGGGGACTCCCTCAGAGTGTATGTTTGATTTAATCACTTGACAATTTTGGATGACGACAGTGGAACCAGTTGGAATTTAATCAATCAATTGAAATATTGATCCTAGGGTTTGTCCCTTTCTTTTTGTTTAAAACCTTCTATTATTCTGCACAGCAAGGAAACACAAGGCTTTGGGATCGATCGTGCGCCCCATTGAAGGAAGACAATGGATTGTCACAGTTTGGTATGTGATCAAGTGAAACTTTCCTTATTTAATTATCATAGAGTGATGCCAAGGGTCTACCGATCCTGCTGAAACTTGATGACATGGGCTGATCCCGAAAGAATTTATACAACAAAGGCCACCCTTAGATTCAAAAGGAATCCTAAGGAGTCTGCATGAGTCACTAACATCATATGTATCCTACTATCACAATTGTCTTTGGGAATTTTCCATGAGCTCCTAGTCAAATGAGTTTTCTTGTCAAATGTTGAATTGTGAAACCTCGAGGATTCTCCCTTTTTTATATATATTTTTTCAACAATGACAAGCATGTGCGGGTTCCATTTCAGAATGCAAACCTAAAAGCAAAATTAGTTATTCCTTGATCCACATGGGCTTTATTGGGCTTGTAACGTGGTCAGGGGTAAGAAGGCTATGAAAGAAAGGATCAAAGAGACTTAAAGAGTGTTTAAAGGTTATATTGAGTAAGAACCTTGAGAGTCTTGCTTGTTCTTTTGTTCCTTTCAACTCTTAGGTCGTGCTCTACTCCTTTTGTCTTATACATTAATCCTTATTGCACTTTTATGCCTTCCTTGTAAAATCTGGAGATCTTTTGTCTCTCTTTTTCTTCACTCGCCTTTGGCAGATTTTATTTTCTTTTTTTTTCTTTCATTGTTGCCCAACTTCATCCATGTGTTGTTTGCATTGCTCTTCCTGTCGGTTTAGTGGTGGTTCCTACTCAAGGTTCCTATTTTGTTTTTGTTGTTTTTTTGTGTTGTTTTTAGTAAACAAATATGCTTTTCCTCGGAGGGGGTAGCAAGGGATAAATTATTGTTTGGGATGTTGAAACACGACCATGTGTCATTTCAAATCTTGACTAGATACTTTTGTAGTTAGGATCTTAGGACCAAACCCCTGATAAACACGCTCCTGATTGTTTTTTCCTTTATTTTTTACTAACCCTAATTTTTGCTTAGGCCGCCTTTTCGGGTTTTCAACCTACCAGATGAGAACTTCTAATCTACCCCTAGGTTTGCTTGAGGCTCATGCATGGGGCCTATCATTGCCCCAGTGTAGGGCTCTGAGGTATCTATTCATGTCTTTTGTCATGACCTTGTAGCAAGGAAAAATGAAAGAAATTGTGCAGGTTCTCGAAAATGAATTTTCAAGGACGAGAAATACTTAAAGGATTTTCAATTGACAGATTAAATCGAATGACTATCGTTCTTGACAACTCACTTTTCTCTCAAACATTTTTCTTCTTCTTTTTAAACTTTACTCATCGTTTAAGGCACTCTCACCAAACATGTAAAACGAGCAATTTCTGATTAAACAAACTTGGAGATCAACTCAGGAGCGCAAGTCACTTGAGCAAACAAGCCAACGACGTACAATTCACATTCCTGTGAATGTTAAATAAATATGCAAAGATGCAATTGTGAGAGAATGAGAGACAAGGACAATAAATTCATCTATATTATTAGCATTGTGATTGTTGTTTACAGTAATGACATAAACTTGAAAATCCTAATGAGTTATTGGAGACATCTAACAACAACCTTCAAATTCCCCAAGTATAATGCATAGTGTCTCTCGACAACGCCAGAATTCACAAGTAATTGTCCTCCTCGAATTTTAGCCAGCCTGCATCAATTAGACTTTGCACCTTATGTTTCAGGATCATACAATGCTCAATGGAATGCCCTGAAACTCCTCCATGATAAGCACATGTTGGATTTGAGTTGTATCCTTGGGAAAATGGAGGTTGAGGAATCTTTGCTGGGATTATGGATACCATTGCATTATTGAGTAGATATGGGAGTAAGTTAGTATACAACACTGGAATTGGGGTGAATTCTACAGGCTTCTTTTCTGGAAAATTCTTTCCCTGGTTGGTGTTTCGGTTTGTGTTAAGGGTGGTGTTTGGTCTCGGATGTGCAACAGGCGGGTTTTGTGGCTGATTTAGGGATGACTTTTGTGGGTGATTAGGTGTTCTTGGCTGATAGGGTGGTGAGTAATGAGAAGGCCTGATATTGGCTGAGTATTGATATTGTTGAGCTGGTGGGAAATTTGGCTATGTAGGAACGATAGTCACAACATGGATTCCTCCCTCCTTCTTATTCTCTCCATTTGCCCCAGGTTTCCTATTCATCAAAGCAGGATAATCAAATTTTCCTCTTCTCAGACCCACGTCGATGCTTTCACCAGCAAACACTAAATCTGCAAAGCTTGAAGGCATGTAACCCACCATCTTCTCATAGTAGAACACCGGTAACGTGTCTTCTATCATTGTTATCTTCTCCCTCTCCATCATTGGGGGCGCTACTTGAGCTGCCAGATCCCTCCACCTTTGGGTGTATTCTTTGAAAGATTCATGCTCCTTTTTACACATGTTCTGTAGTTGCATTCTATCTGATGCCATATCAAAATTGTACTAATATTGCCTAATGTAGGCAACCATTAGGTCCTTCCAGGAATGAACCCAGGAAGGTTCCAGATTAGTATTCCAGGTGACGGCTTCCCCAGTAAGACTTTCTTGGAAAAAAATGCATCAACAATTTTTCATCTTTCGCGTATGCCCCCATTTTCCTGCAGTACATCTTCAGGTGATTCTTGGGGCAAGAAGTCCCCTTGTACTTATTGAAATATGGCACCTTGAACATCAAAGGAATGACCACATCGGGCACCAGGCACAACTCTGCCATGTTAGCAAAGGCATAATTTCCGAATCCTTCAATGGCCCTCAGCCTTTCCTCTATATGATCAAATTTCTCCCTTTCCACCATGACAAGAGGCAGTCTTCCCACCACAAAATTTAAGGGTTATGGTTGTAGGTGATACTGAAGGCCCCCCAAAGTGTTTGGCAAGGGTATGCCACCAAATGCCTGCCCCTCAGTGGCATATCCAAGGTGAGGCTCAAAGTCGATTAGAGTGTGGTCTTGGGGTACTTCATGTGTCTCCCCCATGGGTTGAGGGACCTGTCCATGACCAAATTGGGGGTGTTGGCTCTCAATGAGTATGGGAGCAGAGTTATCGACATTCTCATTGGGAATATGTGCAACATTGGGTGGTGTATAGTTGGGAGGCAAGCCATATGGTGAAAAAGAATGTTTACTCTGGACCTGCACAAAATGGGGGCCGCCCGTACTTCCCAACGCTTCGCCTCCCTGACCTACCATATCCGAGACTGGACGATTTACTTGATTGAGGCTAGATGGGTAAGTAGGGTCCACCTCAGTGGTGGTACTTGTGGCAATGACTGTAGCCGTGTTGACCTCCATCATTTTTCTCATACTTATCATGGCTTCCATCATTGTGGTCATTTTCTCTTTCATGGCCTCCATGTCGGCCTTCATCTACTTTTGCACCTCCTCTATTTCACTCATCACTCTAACGTTGGCACGCGTTCAGTAAGGGCGTCATAAAGCGTGTTCTTTCCTTTTGATTACAATGATTACAGTTTTGATTTCAAGGAAAGAATGCAATGAGCAATGCAACCAATGCGAAAAGAAAAATAAGCATGGATGTATGTGAATAATACATTGTTGAAGTATTGCAAATTTTACACAAGACATTCAATAGAACATAGGGCCGAATCAAATTCAGATTTCCATTAAAACAACATTGTTCGTTACATATTGTCAGAGTCAAAGTGCAACTGGAAATAAAACATGGACATCAACA
This sequence comes from Glycine max, assembly GCF_000004515.6. Lineage (NCBI taxonomy): Eukaryota > Viridiplantae > Streptophyta > Magnoliopsida > Fabales > Fabaceae > Glycine > Glycine max. The sequence continues at coordinate 11,229,783 of NC_038249.2, read as the reverse complement.
ATCCTTAATTTTTGTAAATTATTTAGCTTAATAATGTGTTAGCAGTAGCCAAAGAAGCTATGTAAACTCGATCCATCTTCTGCCCCAACTTTTGCAAGCCGGTTACTTCCATACTTGATGAAAACCTTTTCTTAAAAGCATGTGCTTGGTTCGACCCCATAATCCAAGGAATAGAAAATTTGATTGTCAATACTTCTACAACCTATCATAGAGATGAATGATTTGGGCACACTTATGTTATGCATGACAAATGTAATTATGAGATCTACATGAGACGCCCGAAGAACCATCCTTTCCTAGTTAACAATGCATTAGGTACCATGTTCACGTGATTTTCAATCATTTTTCAAGAGAAATGAGTGTATAATTCCAATGTGGTATGTTTATAGCTATCATCATGACACCCAACACATGTAACTAAGAATGTGGTATAAAATTTAATGCTTCATTGTGACTTTCTTTTTGTTCTTTTTTTTGTTCTTTTTTTTATTTTTTTAGGAAAATGAAAGACATGAGCAATTATGTGTTTGTATCATGCATGAGTGAACATAACATACGGACGATGGAAATAAAATGTGTGCAATTGGCAGAACAAAAGCATGCTAAATGTATGATAATGCAGTGACTTACACAAATGCAATGCATGAATAGGATAAATGATAAATGTAAGAATGATATGTCCATTATGATGCCATGAAGATATGTATGATGCGATCAAGGGACAAGCCAGAGTGAGTTTGCTCTGTGCTCCTAATTTAGGAACCTAATGGAAATGATCCAAAAGTCCACTTCTAGTAACAACTCCCCAAGGGTGGTGTCATGTAACTTCCTTGGCTTCTAGAGATATCATCCTCTTAGGTAACAACATTGTGGCGGTAGGGACTACCAGCGACAATGCATCACCAAAAAGAGGAAAACTCTAGATGAGGCTTCACTGTTATCAAGCGAGCCGGAGACCCAGCATGACCACAGATCGACCTCCACTCCCTATGTCTCACACAGACCCTAGTATAGGGCCTAATATCTCAACGTGGGTGCAAAAGTGTAGGTTCCATGTGTGCATAGAACAGAAATATTTCTAACTACGAATGTAATAGATAGGAAGACACACACAAAACTCAATAACATAGCAAAGGTTATATACAAATATGGACAAAAATAAAGATAAAAGAGAAAAGGGAACATAAATAAAGAATAAGTCATTATAAAACATTGCACACTAATCGAAAGGCTTAACACTCTAACAAGGTATTCCTAGTGGAGTCGCCATCTTTTGCAACCTACCTCACGACGAGACAGCAAAAGCAAAATAAATAAGCCAAAGCGCGTTCATCTCCTAGGGAGAAAACGGGTGGAGTTTCCACCAACGTTTATTCGAGGAAAACGTTAGAAAAACCAAAAAGAGGTTTGTGAATTTTGAAAATAAGGGTTCAGGAGTTATTAACGCATGGGAAAGGTATTAGCACCCCACGCGTCCGTCACAAGGGACGGCATCCTTTAATCGAGTGTGCAAAACATGACTTCAAAATTATGTATTTTCCCTTTTTTATATTTCTTTATTTTTGGGGTCAACAAGGGGGTGCCCTTGCTCCTACGTATCCTCAGGTGCGATGAGGAATTTAGACCTATGTAGTTATTTAAGTGTGAATGTTTGTGTGTTAAATTGATTTTATGTTTTTTGAAAGATTTATTTTAATTGCGAACAAAGAGTTGTTTAAGGCGTTGGACCTTGAAACGATGTTTTAAATTTTGAAAAGCGGAGAGAATCGTTAAGGTGTTGGACCTTGAAACGATCTCAAGTGATATTTGATGAAATGAAGTTTAGTTATGAGTTGGTTTTATCTTGGTTTTGTTTATTAACTTTCTATCTTTTTAAAGACAATTTTATTGCACTAGTAATCGGTTAAGAATGAACTTTACAAAGAAAAAGAGATTACCGATGATAGATGGAGAAGATGAATGTGCACGTAATAACAAGGGGGACCCCTAAGGGTACATAGATCACATTCAATCCCTAAAAATAAAACTAACTGAATGGTGCGAAGAACATCGAACAAGAAATGACATAGGGACAATCATAGTCATGATTCGGTAGCGCCTCAGCTTCGTTTCCTCTTCTTTCTTCTTCTTTCTCAATTCTCTCAAATCCTGAACCTTGGAACCCTTTTAAAAACCCCCCTAGGATGCCTATTTATAGGCAAAAGGCCACTTTGGGGCGGTTGTAGCTCACCCAGGCGAGCTGAACCTTAGCCCTAAAGGAACTAGCTCGCCCAGGTGAGCTAATTTCTTAACCATGAAGTTATTTGATGGCTGAGGCGAACCAAATGCTAGCTTGGGCGAGCTAGGGCCCAGAAAAACCTAAAAAAATAACCTTTTGCCCCCTTCCTTGGTATCATTTTGCCCCCTTGATCAAAACAATGAGTGATACTTTGCTTTGTGTAGTAACTGGTGTTCAATGTCATAATTCGACTAGCAAGAATGAAAAGATCAACGAATGATAGTCCCCGGACGAAATTAGGGCTAACACTATGACAGATAAGGAGAATAATGTCTAGGGTCTTTTGCACTTTTCCTCAATACACTATTTTGGAAAGCCCAACATGAATGGTGTAGCGGAACGAAGAAACCAAACTCTCAAGGATATAGTGAGGAGTATGAGTTGTCCTTCTTCTTTTTCAGAGTCACTTTGGGAGAAGCCTTAAAGATTGTAGTTTACATCCTTAATAGGGTGCCAAGTAAAACAGTTAACAAAATCTTTTATGAACTTTGGACTAACAAAAAGTCAAGCATTAAACACTTACACATTTGGGGTTTTCTAGCTGAGGCACGACCTTATAGGCCACATGAAAGAAAGTTGGATTCAAGAACAATTAGTTGTTATTTTGTTGGCCATGTTGAACGCTCTTGGGGCTATACTTTTTATAATCTCACTTCAAGATCTTTTTTCGACACAGGAAATGTGAGATTTCTTAAGGAAGTTGAGTTTGAGAAGGAAGAGAACATAAGGAATGTTGTCTTTGAGGAAGTACCTATTATTAACAATCATGCATCCCTCGTACCTATAATTGTTCAAAACACAATTTCAGTAATAGAAAATAATGTTCAAACTATTGTTGATGACATTGTTCCAGAACAAGACAACAATGAGGTTCTCCCTCAAATACCTATAAAGCAACCTCAACAACCTCAAGAAGTATCATTAAGTAGATCCATTAGAGAGAGAGGAGAAGTGCAATACCAAATGATTACATTATCTTTCTCCAAGAACTCGAGGATGGCGTTAGTTTAATAGAGGAAGATCCAATCAACTTTTGTCAAACTATACACAATTCTAACTCTTAAAAATGAATTGATGCCATGAAGGATGATATGAAGTCTATGCAAGACAATGACGTTTAGGATCTCATTGAATTGCCTGAAGGTGTAAAACCTATTGGTTGTAAATAGATATTTAAAACTAAGAAGAATTCAAAGGATAATATCAAGAGATATAAGGCTCATCTAATGGCTAAAAGCTTTACTCATAAGAAAGACATTGACTATAAAGAAACATTGTCTCTAGTGTCTTCGAAGGATTCTTTTAGAATTACTATGGCACTAGTAGCTCATTTTGACCAAGATCTGCATCAGATGGATGTCAAGATTGTGTTTCTAAGTTGTGACAATTAAGAAATGATTTATATGGTGCAACCAGAAAACTTTATGTCAAGTGACTCAAAGTCTATATTGTGCAAACTAAAGAAATCTATCTATGGCCCCAAGCAGGCTTCCCATCAATGGTATTACCAGTTCCATGAAGTCATTACCTCATATGATTTTAAGGCAAATGTAGTTGATGACTATGTATATCATAATTTCAATGGGAGTAAATACATATTCTTGGTATTATATGTCGATGATATACTGCTTGCTAGTAACAATATGGGCTTATTGCATAAGATCAAGAGATTTCTAACAAAAAGTTCCAAAATGAAAGATCTTGGGGAAGCCTTTTTTGTATTTGATTTGAAAGATAGTAAACTAGGAGATACCCCAATAGCTAAAGGAGACAAATTCAATCTTAAACAATGCCCCGACAATGAAAGAATTGGAAGGCAAAAGATTCTTTATTCGTCAACAATGGGAAGTCTGATGTACACTCAAGTTTCCTGACACATTTTGATGTAATCCTACCCTCCAAGGGCATTGGATAAAAGACTCCAAGAAAATTGGGCCAGAGATGCAAGAGAATGCCCTAGGGTTCTCATGAGCCTAGGGTAGATTTCGGACCCGTGGGCTAAGTATGAGCCCACTTATCTTTGTACATATTAGATTAAGGTTTTATTATTTTTGGGCCTTGTATTTAGGGCTCCATAATATAGGTAGGGTGCCCTAGAAATGTAGGATTTTTTTATCCTTGTATTTTAGAGCACCTAGACTAGTTTTTGTATTAGGGGTAGTTTTGTAATTTTGCATGCATTAAGTGAATATTTGATGTGTGTTGGGAAATAAATTTAATTGAGCTGGGAGAATCCCAACCCAATTAAATTTTAGAGGGGGAGGTGAGCATTTTCTTGCTACACCCCATTGCCACATCATATAATGACACTTTGTGCATGTCCATCATGTTTTACATGTCTCATGATACCTAAACACACTTAGTGGAGAATCTTGGACTTGATCTTGGATTAGTGGGCTGAACTATAGCTAAAATTCACTAATCATAATTAGTGAAATTTTGGCTCCACAAATTCAATTTCAAATTCAAGTGAAATTTGAATAGAAATTCAAATTTCCCTCCAATTTTGTGTGACACTTAGGCTATAAATAGATGTCATGTGTATGTATTTTTTTCAACTTTGATCATTTAAGAATTACACTTCAAAGTTCAGACCTCATTTGAGGCACAAAATTTCATGCTCCTTCTCTCCGTCTCTCTCCACTCATTTTCTCCTACCTTCAAGCTCTTATCCATGGCTTCCTATGATGGTGAGCTTCTTCTTGACTCATCCTATCCTTGAAGTGGTGTCTCCAATCATCTTTATTCCTTCTCCATTCGATTTCCATTAATCTTCAAGAAGAAAAGGACTTCATTGATGAAGAAGATCCAAGGCCTGCAAACTCCACATGGAGCTACATCATGTGATATCAAGAGCATCTTCATCTAGGTGATGTTCTTTTATTTCCTCTATCTTTTTGTTTGGTCAATTCACTTTAATTCCTTGTTCTTCATCTTATTCTTCATGTATCTCCTCCATTGTCTTGTGGTTTGGTGCTGGCTAGAGTAGATCCAAAAAAATAAACAGATTAAATCTTAGATCTACACTTATTCTTGCATTTCTATGGTTCAAATTTTATAGATCTATTTTTGAATCATGTTTTTATGTTGATCTTAGGTTCTATAATTTTTCAGCCATAATCTTCTTGTGTTGAACCTTTAGATCTCAATTTTCTTGCAAAATATTGATTAGAAAAAAAAAACCCAAAAATCTAAGTATAAATCACTTAATCCATGTTGTCTTAGAGTCATGTTTAGTCATAATAATTGTCACATTATGTTCTAAGTTTGTGTTGAATTTTGATTTTGTTGATTGAATTCTAGATACGTTGTTCATGTATTCTTGCTATTCTTAGCCTATCTTTTGAATTTTGAGTCTAATTCATGCATGTTATTTAGTTCATAACATGTTCTAAATCAATTCCTAGAAGTAGTCTTGTTGAACTTTGTTTTGTTTTCCATGTTTCCTATATGATGCCTATGAAGAAATTGAGTTGTGGTGGTCAGTTGTGGCTGAATTTGTGAATCAAAATAAGTCTTAAGCTCTCTTGAATTGTGTTATTCAAGACAATTGAGTATAATCAAACACAAATTGTAACTATCCAAGCCTTAAGCAACATAAACACTACTTTTGATTTCTAGGTTGAAATCGCTGGTGCTGGCAGCTTGAACATACGAACATGTAAAACTTACTAGGAATTGGTCACTGCTAATTTTGAGTTGAAATTTTTACTGAATTTTCTAGAAATCTGGACCAAAATTAAAAAAAAAAAGAACCAGGTGATTTTGATAAAAGGAAAAAATATGAAAAATCACACAAGTTGGCAGGAAAATCAGTGTCTAGGAAAAAAAAGTGAAAGGGAAGTGTGCTTGTTGTTTTGGCTCGAAATTTGTTCTATAATTGGTGCCTATTTTATACCAATCTTAGTTCTAAAATTTCAATTGAAAATTAGTGTGAAAACAAGTGTCAAAACTAGAGGTTTCTTGAGTCTATTTTTTTTAGTTTTTTTACTCTACTCTAGAGTCATTTTACGTTTCTCTTTGACTCCTAGCTTGCTTTTATGTGCTTTTCATTGCTTTAATTGTTGAATAATCCTTGAAAATTTTTCTTGTTAAACCTCTATTGGTTTAGCTTTCATTTTATTTTTTGGTCTTTAGTTATTGTTTGTCTCTTTGTTTCCTTGTTTGTGAGTTGCCATATAGGAAATTGGAAAAGAGGATTGGTGTCATCCCTTGAAGAATTTGAGTCAAGAAGCAAGGGGCCAACCACCTTAAGAGCTATTGGACTAAGAAACACTCCAAATTGAGTGAATCACAAAAGAGATCACAATCACCAAAATTGAGGACTGTTTTGTTATTTTGTAATTGACAATTTACTTACCTTCATTGCTTTCAAATTTTGTAACAAAAAGGCATTTCATTGGAAGTGTGTTGGGAGCCTCTAATAGGTTACCAAACTTCCATTTGTGTGTAATAATTTTAGGCAATTTTTCCCTTAGGATAGTGAGTGTTTTGTTGGGAACCTTAAATGTGGTCATCCAAACACTCTTAGGATTCGCCTAGTTTACATTTATTGCACTTTAATTTTTTGCTTACTTTCATAGCTTATTTTCTTTATTAGCCGTGCCTAATTTATCTTGTAATTTACATAATACTTTATTCTTGCTTATCACGCTTATCTTGAGTTCTTTTGAACCCTAGCTTTTACCTTTTGCAAACCCCCAACTAGAAAGAATCACAACTTAGGAACCAACATGAGTCATCATTCATCTAGTGTTAATGGTGAGGGTACTAGTCATAAGGACCCTCTATCTAGAATCTTAGATGAGTTGAGTTCCCTCAAGTTATGGGGAAAAAAACTAGAAAGAAAATAAAAAGGAAAAGAGAGGGTAGAAATAAATCAAGATGAGAGGGAACAAATAAGAGAAGAAGAAAGAAGGAAAATACTAAAAGAATGAAGAAAAGAAAAACATGCCTCCTATAGTAGTCATGACCCTTGCAAGAGCCTGAGTGAAGAACTTTGTGACTATTATGAAGGAAGACATATGTCACATCTTAGACCTCACTCCCATAGGAGAGAAAAGGAAAGAAAGCCAGAAGAGGCTAACATTAACCTCCCATACTTTCATGAGAAGGACAATGTATAGGCTTACTTAGATTGGGAAATAAGGGTAGAGCAACAACTTAAAAGGAAATTTACTTCAAAATCTTATGGCCCTCACTCTTATCCAAAGAAAGACCAAGGTCAAGGCATCTTAGGAGCGACACCTTCTAAGCCCAAAGATGATAAGGGGAAGATAATAGAAAAGTAACCCCCTAAGGCTAGTATGCAAGAGAAGACTAGCTCTATAAAGTGCTTTAAATGTCTTGGAAGAGGACACATTACTTCTCAATGCCCCACCAAGAAAACCATGATTATAAGGGGCCAAGACATTTATAGTAGCCAAGATGAGGCTACTACCCCCAAGAAGCAAAAAGGAAAGAATAAAAATCTACCCCCAAGATGAAGGACAACCTTTAATGGTTAAGGAGGAGTGTAAGGAGGTAAGTGTCTCCTCCAAAAGGTTAGCTAAGAAGGAAAGTCATTTTGCAATAAAGATAAACATTAAAGAAGCTTCCCCTCCTAGACAACCTCCACATCTTTTCCTTTGTAAAAAGACACTTGTTAGCACTGTCACACCTCTTGGGCTTGAGATTATTGCTCAACTAAAAGAGTTGTTGGATGAGGGTTTGGTTCGTAAGAGCTTAAATCCTTGTGCTTTGTTGGTGCCCAAAATAGATATTATGAGGCATCAAATCCCTATGATAGGTGGTATGATGAATGTGTTGAGTGGTGCAACCCTTTTTGTAAAATCACCCATACATCCAACATCTTCATGATTCACATACATAGGGACTCATTAGGTAGGTTTGTTCTTATTTTTAGTTTCAAAACAAACTTAGGTGCTCATTTGGGACACCTTAGGTTTGTTGTACTTTTTGTTAGGAATTATCAACATGAAAATATAGAAAAAGGTATGTTTTATTGCATTACTTTCCTTAATTTTTTAAATAGTGATCAAGGGGTTTCCACGAACCCTAAGAGAATAAAGGTCATTCCTAAGAGACCACTCTACCAACTATAAGGAAAATTTGGGGCTTCCATGACTTAACAAACTTTTACAAAAGGTTTGTCCCATATTTTTCTATACTTGTAGCACCACTCATTGAGTTGGTGAGCAACCATGTTCCCTCATGGAAAGATGCCCAGGAAATGGGTTTTCAGACCTTACCTTACTCCAACATACCAAACACCACTAATATATATATTTTTATTCTTTTTACAGGTGTTGAGGGAAGAAGCCCAGAGTTTCAAGAACCTCTGGATTTGAGGTCAAATCCTTTTCAGGGGGGGGAATGATGTAATTCTACTCGAGGCATTTGATAGAAGACTCCAAGAAGATTGGGTCAGAGATGCAAGAGAAGACCTTAGGATTCTCATGAGCCATAGGATAGATTTCGGGCACATAGGCTAAGTTTAAGTCCACTTATCATTGTACATATTAGATTAAGGTTTCATTATTTATGTGCTTTGCATTTAGGGCTCCATAATATAGGTAGGGTACCCTAGAAATGTAGGATTTTTCAGCCCATGTATTTTAGGACACCTAGACTAGTTTTTGTATTAGGGGTAATTTTGTAATTTCACATGCATTAAGTGAATATTTGATGTGTGTGTTGGGAAATAAGTTTAATTGAATTGAGAGAAGTCTAATCCAATTAAATTTTAGAGGGGGAGGTGAGCATTTGCTTGCTACATTCCATTGCTACATCATATAGTCACACTTTGTACATGTCGTTCATACTTTACATGCCTCATGACACCTAAACACACTTAATGGAGAATCTTGGACTTGATCTTAGATTAGTGGACTGAACCATAGCTAAAATTCACTAATTATAATTAGTGAAATTTTGGCTTCAAAATTTGACTCCACAAATTCAATTTCAAATTCAAGTGAAATTTGAATAGAAATTCAAATTTCCCTCCAATTTTGTGTGACACTTAGGCTATAAATAGAGATCATGTGTATGCATTTTCAACTTTGATCATTTGAGAATTACACTTCAAAGTTCAAGCTTCATTTGAGACATAAAATTTTGTCCTCCTTCTCCCTCCATTCATCTTTTCCTACCTTCAAGCTCTTATCCATGGCTTCCTTTGGTGGTGAGCTTGTTCTTGACTCATCTTTTCCTTGAAGTGACGTCTCCAATCATCTTTCTTCCTTCTCTATTCCACTGCCATTAATCTTCAAGAAGCAAAGGACTTCATTGATAAAGAAGAACCAAGGCCTACAAGCTTCTCATGGAGCTACATCACATTTGTCGTAGGAATTCTGGTCAAGCACTTGAGTTATCTTGGAATGCAGCACTGGAAGGCAACAAAATGCGGGATGCATTACTTGAAGAGAACAAAAAGGTACATGTTTATCAGATTAGATAATTTAGAGACCATCAGGTACTCAAACTCTAAATAGACTCTTATAACTTCTTCAACCATGGTTGTGTAGTTTGTTGCTTGTTTTGAGGCATCCAACCACAAGATATAGCTGCCAAACTCTATCATTAGTTTGCATGTAGTCAATGGCATTGAAAGACCATTAAGGATTTATTATGATAATAACTCAGCAATTCATATAAAATACATTTATTGTTTAACCATATAAAATACGTTAATTTGAATAAGAAATAAATATCTTATAATTTCTGTCAAATGACCATTTTGCTAGATGTTCTATTTCGACCTTTGATTCTTGTTTTGTCAACTAGGAATGATATGTGATTCTGATGGACATCTATGAAAACTAGACATGATAGGGTTTGAAAGTTTGGGTCACTCATTTTAATTCACTGATATGATTAGGAAGCTAATTAAAATGGGGAGAAGCATAAACAACAAAAGAATCTATTGCACACGCTTCTCCCCAATTTATTAGTTTGCAAATCATAACAATGAACTAAAATGAGTGACCCTAACTTTCAAATCCTATCATGTCTAGTATTTAGAGATGTTAACCAAAACCACATCATTTCCATATCATTCCCAATTCACAAAACAAGCATCAAAGGTCAAAATAGAATCCAACGAAATGGTCATTTTATAGAAATTATAGCAATTTCATTTGTCATTCAAACTAAATGTATTTTATATCGATTCCTGTTTAGGTACTAAAATAAATAATAAATAAAAACATAGTTTAGGTACTAAAACTAAAAAGGATTGTATTACAAGTACTAAAAACATATTTAAGTCATAATTTTAAATACAAACCTTTAATAAGAAATATGAGATTATGGATATCAAGATTAATCATAAATAACATAGTGGTGAGACACAAGAATGAGAAAGATTTTGTTTGATGTTAGCATATATAGTTAAATTTCTAACCAATTTATTTGAGTAGTTATTTTTAAAATTCATTTGTCATAATTTTCTGTTTTTTTTTATTAGAAAGAACTTTATATAATGTCAACACCCAAAATATTAATGTGAGGTTACATGGAAATTTTTGCTAGCTAAAATTGAAAGAAAACTCGTCACCATGACTGCACAATCTAAGTAAACAAACTAGTGAGATTGTATCAAGGTTCCTGCCGCTAGGAACAAGCTAAATACAGCTGCACTTCCCAGAGTGGCCTACCCTATATGCCTTATCTTGAGGAGTCCAGGAACCTGCAAGGTTTCAACTTTATAGTTGAGTAACTAAACAAAGAAAGCTACATCATTATTCAGTAGAGTAATACCCTTGGAATGAAGAAAGAAATGCCATTACACTTCTACAGAAAACCAGAGAAATGATTGAGTGTATATATACTGCCAATATAGACATGTGCAATGTATAATGTCCTTTAAAAACCTCGTGGCTGTAACATGCATATGATTTTATTTTATTTTTATCGTCAAATGTTAGTTTATTAATTTAGTTAGAAATGTTAGTTGAGGGATTTGAACTTGCAACCTCCCCCTTCTCAAGCCTCGTTTCCAACCACTAAGTCAACCTTATATCTCCAGAACATGCATATGATTGACCAATACTCAAAGTTTGAAGATTAGATACATACCTGAAAAGGACTAAGGAGCCTCAAAGATTAATTCATAACATACTTTCACATATCAGAATTGTATGTACTCATCTACCTATGACATCGAAATGATATGTTATTCTAGTATTTTCATCCTGATTGGAAATTAACATGATAAAGTAATAAACAATGACTTGTTTAACTAAAAACATCTTGTAATGCATGAGAATCAAAAACAAAATTTTTATCTTCATTTTTTATCATATAAACATGTAAATCATATTTAAGAGATGCAAGACCCAAGGGAGGATATCATTATAAGAAAATTGAGAAGAGAGTCATCAATTAGCAATAAAAAAAAAAAGTAGAACTCTCACTGTCTTTGATGGGGACTATCAAGTGGGATGGATAGTAAGAGATGAAAATGTTTTTGAGGTACGACACACATGATCATGGGTGAAGGTGCACCTCACCTTCAGTTGTATGTAGGGGGAACCCACTATTTATTGGTTCCAATTTCTTCGGAAGCAATATTTGAAGCTCATTTGGGTAGAACTAGCGGAAGATCTATTAAGGTATTTTGGAGGATGCGATGAGGGGAGTCCATTAGAAAGTTTGGCTATCTTAACACAAGATGGAAGTATGGAGGATCATGTGAGAAGTTTTATTGTCTTGAATCTTGATAGCCTAATCATAGAGTTGCCAAAAGACTAGGTTCTGGGTTATTAACTTGGGGGATTAAAAGAGGACATTATGACAAGAATCAGAACACACCAACATTGTTGAATAATGTGGGCAATTGAGCTGCCTAGGAGCATTGAAAAGGAATAGCATGCGAAATGAGGATGTTTAACGCCAATGAAACCCTTGACAATTGGGCACTCAATAAGAGGAAGATGGGGCTATTCTATTTGGGTGGTCATACTCATACTCATGCAGGAAATTGGTTCTTTTAGTGGGAAATTGGGCCTTGGGTCAATGCTCCAAGGATGCTCCATGCCCAACACAACTTGACCCAGCTCTATATCACAAGTGCAAAATTCCTCAACCTAGAAGGGCACTATTGTTGACAGCATTCACTAAGCCTCCAATCCTTTTAATAGGAACAAATGCATAAATCATATTCCCTACACACTAACTTAATGAAATGCAAGGTTGATGGGTGTTGTTTCAAACATAGGGATGCATACACCCTGTACATCAATGCCAAAAGGGAAGTCTATGATAGAACCAATTGGTAAAAGAGAGAGAATAATGAAGAATGCTCAAGGCCCTATAAAACCCGCACTAGAATCACATACTTCCAATATGGGACTATACCTTGTAATTGGATCCTAACAACCTAAGAATCATGTTGTTAGGAAAAGATGAAGAGGGAACTATAAAGTAGAAACTCAAACAAGGACACTAGACAAAACACAAACACTTCGACATTGGGACATTATGCCTGTTTGAGTGAAAGAAAGAGAGTCAAACGAAAGTAAATTTTTACATCATGAAAAAAGATCTAAGCTGAGAATCAAGATTGTATATTCACCTTCTCATAACAATTTGTTAAGCCTTTACATTTTTCTTATGATAATGAATCTCACAAAAAAGTACTAAGTTGAATCGGTGTAAGCACTTTATTTCTTTATAAAGAAATCCCAAAATAGGATAAATTTTATCTTTCAGAAAAGGTATATTCACCTTCCCTATGACAATGGGCTTCACAACTTCTCTCAAGGAAGGATAGAAGGAGCAATGTGAGCTCTACCAAAGCCCCTTGAATGGTACAGGTCCTAAATGTCTTAGGGTATTTCCTGAATGGGTTGAAGGAAGAAGTCAAGGGTAAATTGGATGGTGCCTAGTGGAATACCAAAGATGATGAATTATGCCCTGTGGAAAGATGATAGGAAGTGGATATTAAACGAGGGGGGATTTTCAGGCAGTGAAGGAAGGGCCACATATAGAAGTTACACATCATACAAAACAACATATGAATTTGTTTCTAAGAAACCTGTAGGAACCAACCCAAAAGAAGGTTCGATGATGGATTTTGCAACTGGCAGAACCAAATGGTACTTTGACAAACCAAGGAAGTTTTAAGAGATATTTTGATGCAGAAATGCAGTTGAACATCAAGAAGGGGCTTTGTTCTTAGGGGCGATATAGCTTAGATCATCTATTCCAAAATGTTACTGGAGGAAGATTTTGAAGGAGTAGGAGATGGTGTGGCTTCTTTTGATAGGATAGGCTGTTGAATTTCATCTTGATGACAAGGTCAAATTTTGGTAGGGGAGGATGTTGTTTGAGATCATGGTAATTATAAAAGGAGATGGGATCGCAAGTATAATTAAAAATAAAAAGGAAGATGGACAATTAGCTAGGTCATTTATATTATGATTTGGTTTTGTTTGAAGGATTTCACTTAGTTTGTTTCACTCATTTGGTCTTTCTTTCGTGTTAATTAATGGCAGGATATCTAACTAAGACCAGTTGTGGACTTCTCAGTCCCAAGATTGACTAGTTCCATTTATGTATCCAACTATCAAAGAATCAACCAATCTCTGTTTTCTTCCATAGAACCCCTAATCAGTAAGATGTTGAGACATCCGATGTCTAAGAAGAGCAGACAACCCACCAAACCTCAGTGAACAAACTTTGACACAAGAAGTGCTGGGCAAGGCAGTGAAGGATTATGATATTTATTGACAGTTGCTGACAGACAAACTAAACTATCAGTGGACTGGTTTTATAACATTAAACTCAATCATTTTAGTTAAATCAATGCGCTGATACCGTTAAATCTTTTACCACAATGTTCAAATATTGATCAGTGTTTTGTACAGGTTATTGAAATTTCATTCATAAATGAAATTATTGTGGGTCAACTATGTCAAGAGTATGTTGAGATGAGGAAAAAAAAGGCAGATCAAGAGTGAGCAAAACATAAAGAGAAATGTGAATATTCTTCTTTTTATTATGACCCTTTGTTTGTTTGTGAAGATTCTTTGTTCAAGGGATTTCAAGAAGAGCTTCCATGTGCAGAATTTAAAATTCCATGTGTCTACTTCATTGTTTGATGATAAAGTCTCTCATGTGAAGAAGGGGAATGAAGATGAGGTTTTAATACGAGAATGCAAGACTCTAATTCTTTATTTTAATTTGAATGATGAGATTAATTCTTATTATAATTTTGTTGTGCATCTAGCCATGCAAAGTCTTTTGTTTTGATGCCTAAGGAAGAATTGTACATCAAGGATCAATGGGCAAGACAATTTGGAGAAGAGGTGGAAGCACATGAGGATCAAGGCCACCATTGGGAGAATAAGATTTTGAATCATCTCAGCCCTAGGCCTGATGTTTTGATTGAAATACAACCTGTGTTAATTCTTGATTTGCATGATACTTGTGATGTGCTTTATGCATACGATTTGCATGATATTGTTTTAGGTGATGGTGCCAAGTCCTTAAGTTTTTAGATTCATGCACATTATTTGGAATTGTGTGATCATAAAGAGTCTCCCTCTATGTGGTTTAGACATGGCAAGAAAACCCGTACCTGTGGGTACCCGCCCGAATCCCTCCCGACTTTGACGGGTAATACCCGAGTTGACCAGGTATGGGTTCGGGTTCAAGTATGGGATTACTAGACCCGTCCCGACCCCGAACCCGAACCCGTCCTGCCACTTAAAATCTTCAGAATTTTTGCATAATTTAATCAAAAGGCATAAAATTTTTATTACTAGTTAATTTTATTTTAGAATTTTTACATAATTTAATATTATTTTCTTAACTATTTTTGTAGACACACACGCCATAATAAATTTATTGATATATAAGTAGTTAAAAATAAATGTTTAACAATCAATTTATTTTTTCTAAAATCAAATTTTTAATATTTTTTTTACAAAAAAAATATTTTTCTAATTTGAATTGTGTATGGGACGGGGTCGGAGATACCCGATACTCAACGGGTACCCGACGTGTACGGGGATGAGACAATAAACTTAAACCCGTTGGGTATCGGGTACGGGTATGGGGATATGTTGGGGAGTCGGGGTAAGGGATTGAGGAGACAATACCCATACCCGCCCCGCCCCATTGTCATGTCTAATGTGGTTTGTTGTTTATGAAGAAACTAAAAAATATGAGTTCTATAGGCATGAACAGTATATGTTGAAAGATGGTGCATTTTGTGTGCCTAAATCTTCATTGTTTGATTCTTTGATTAAAGGAACTCATGATGAAAGTGTAATGTTGCATGGATTTTCCTTTGGAACTTACATGAAACATGAAACATTCAAGTATTTTGGTAGATGTATTGTGCATAAAAATGATAAATTTAAAAAATATTATGTTCATGGTTTGAAGATGTCCTTGCTTGTTCATAATTTGCATCATGTTCACTTGGCTATGAAATTTGTGCTAAAGTTTCCAAGATCCAAGAGAGGAAAGTATTCACATTTAATATTGTATGGTAGTGTCCTTGTCCTTGTATTTGATCCAAGAGGATGGATAGGTAAGCATATAAATAATAAGATATTAGCCCTTTTAAAGAAATTCAAGTCTCTTTAGAAGTAGGATTTTGTTTTCTTGTGTTGAAGGTGTCGATGGCTTCAATTTGAGGTCGAATTCACTCAAAGAAGGAGGGGATGATGAGGACCAACTTAGGAGCATGGACTTGAAGTAAAGCATGAATTTGATGAACCAATCATAAGAGCACGTGTTAAGTAAATTGTGAATGAAGCCTAATCTGAAATAAAAAAAAAAAAAGGAAGCCCAAACCCAAATTGGTCAATAAGGAAAATGAGCTAACTTGAAAAAAAAAAAAATCTAAGAATAAATCTTATTTATCATTTGAGCTCAATATTTTTGTTTGGATTTTTTTTATCAAAATAATGGGTTGAAGTTTATTTCTTTATTCCTCAAGCAATTGGCCAATTTGGGTTACGAATTCATTTTTTCCATTTCAGATTAGACTTTATTCACCGTTTGCTTAGGACACACTCTTGTGATTAGTCCATCAAATTCATGCTTTGCTTCAAGGTCTATGCTCCTTAGTTGGTTCTCATCACTTTTGATCTTTAAACTTTTCAACTTTTGACCCTCCTCACTAGAACACACGTCGCAGTTAAGTAAGGTCTTTGTGTCCTTCCATTGACTTGATTGTCTCGCTTAAGTACCTTCATACTTGGACTTAAGTGAGGACTTCTAGTGAATCCAAGATTGTTCTCCGGCTTAGCTGACTTAAGCACGTAACATACCATGTTTAAGTGAATTTGACTTCATCATCCATCTTCTAAGTTCTTCTATAATATATTCAACAATAATGGTTTAATATATCAAATTAAATTTTAATAAGAAAAAATTGAAACTTTAGATAATTTGTAACACAGAGTTTAATAAAAAAATTATAAATATAAAATATTTTATACGAAAATTTCAAAAATAATGTTAATCCGTGGTTGGTCTGGGTCACCCACCCTAGTGGATATACTTATAGCAGTAGCCTCCCACTATATTAACATTGGTTTTCCAAAATAAAAAAATAAACAAGTACCAACAAACAGACCAAGACTGATCCCCCGAATCCGGATCTCTTTCTGGATCCTCCTCCACAACACACTCCATCTCCAAAGTCCTAAGCCCTTTCCACGCAGAGTGCTGGAATAACAAGTCGTTGCAATTTCACTCATCAAAACCAAAACTTACACAATTTTCCATTACTTTTCCTCTAAATCTTATTATTGTCATTATTATTTTGTCACATTCCAAGTTCAGATCCTTCAACTCAATTCTCTCTGTGAATCATTGGAGCCTTCAAACATCACCACACTTTCGCCCCTCACTACTCCATGTGACCTCATTGATCACTTTCTGCGATCCAATGATTCCCTTGCTTCGCTTCACTCTCTCTCCCACATCATAGAAAACCCTTCAATTACAATGAACAATTACCCTTTTGGATCCCAAGCCCCCAAGTCCTTCCCCGCTTACCCAAGAACCGAATTCGACTTAGAATCAGGAACCGCCATAAAACGAACCCGAAAGCCGAAAAATTCGCCCTTTCACCTTCTCAGAATGATCAAATCATTTGGGAACCGTTTCCATCACTTCTTCAAGCTTCACCCTCTAATGGGTCTCTTCCTAGCCTTGTCCTTTTTGCTCACACTTGTCATGATTCTCTCCTTGTATGGAACCCAATATGGGGTGCAGAGTGGTGGTTATGTGAAATCTGACATGGGCTTTGATGATTACCCTTTTTCAAAGCTTCAGAACCTTGTGATGGTTGCTGGGCATTCCATTTACACTAGCAGTAGTTGTGGAAAAATTGAGAAGGAGGATTCTTGGTTTTTGGAGTCTTATCAGAAGAATCCTGGCCAAGCTGCCACTTTTGTGACACACATTCATGAAGGGATTGAGGTTGTGGCAAGGGATGACTCTGCTTTGCTGCTCTTCAGTGGGGGAGAGACTCGGAGAGACGCCGGACCCCGCAGTGAGGCACAGAGTTACTGGGCTGTTGCGGATTCCAAAGGGTGGTTTGGTGAGTTATGGTAACTGTTTTTGGCACTTGCATTGCAGCATATTGTCTGATTGGTGAAAATTCATTGTTTGGGAAGGAGAAGGAATAGAATAGAATTGTCTGATTGTACTGGTATTCACCCATTAAGAAGGTTTATAGCAGGAATAAGAAGAGTGGTAACAAAATGTTAAGAGTCATAAGGATTTATTAACATAAGTAAATGTTTAGTTTGTGAGATTCAATGCCTGCTCAATCTATATTGTTTGGGATTATAGGCTAGGAAGCATTACCAAAGTAGAGGGAATAGAATAGAATTGCCTGATTGTACTGTTATTGTGTTAGTAAACCACCCATTAAGAAGGTTTATAGCAGGGAGAGGAAGAGTGGTAAGAAAATATTAGTGTCATAAGGATTTACTGCCTCTAGACCAAAACTATGGATGTTTTACTTTTGTTTTTTTCTCCAAAACTATTGATGATTTACAGATTCCAAGTCTCATTAATTAGTTTCTTTCACATATATCCCTAGATAATTATGATCTATTCCACAACTTCTCCTGAGGGTATTTTGGAGTAGTAAATATGTAGTTTGTGAGTAGTATTAAATATTTCTTAAGTTGTGTGCATTAACCTTAAACATCAATAGTTTTGGTCCGGAGGGAATATTCACAGCAGTAAATGTTTAGTGGGCAAATAATTGTAATAAAGAGAGAGGAGGAATAAATAGGGAGAGAGACAGTTTGTAACTGTCCAGTAGACAGTAATTTCTATTAAGGAGAAGTCTGGAATAGATAAAAAGGGGGCAGGGGCAGGGGGGGGGGGGGGGGGGTGTTAGTGGGTATGTAAGATTTGGATTAGTTGGTGGAGTCCAGGTCTGTAGAATACCTGGGTTATATTTTCTGTTTTTCAGTAATTTTGTCTTGTCCATTCCAGTTTATGAATTCATCTCCTCTGAGCTGCAAAGTGTGGATTGATATGATTCATTCGAATAAATTTTCCATTTTCTTATCATTTCTGATCCAGTTCTATCATATTGTTTGGCATGTGTTTGGCACGGTTGCTTTGGATATGTAGTTTGTTGCTGTCTTGCTTATCATTCAATATGTGAGACATGAATGTGTGAAAAGTCAAAAACAAATTATAAATTGTCATAATAAAAGATAATTGAACATGATAGATTAGCAAAGGATTTGAGCTGGTCTTGAGCTGCACTTCTGCAACCCATGTATGTGAATTGGTAAATTGAATTGTTGTTTTCTTGACTTATTGTCATCTTTTATCATGAGCAACAAGATCATATCTCATGGGATGGCCGAAATTTACAATTAAAATATCATCTATTAACTTTTAGCAGAATTATTTTTGTCGTTCTCATGTTATACAATATTTCTTTTATTGTTTACAAGTCATGTATATATGCATAAATAGGATTAGTGCATGAATTAGGCATGGAAATTTGAAAGTTTGATGAGTTGACTTTATAGAAAGCAACTCCAATTCCAATATCTGATACTCATTCCATTTGATTCCAACTTCTGTGATTTGAAAGCAACTTCTGTGAGTTGACTTTATAGATAGCAGCTTCAATTCCAACATTTGATTTTAATGCTGCATCTTGAGTATACTCATTCTATTGAGTCTAACTTCTTAATTTGAAAGCATACAAAAAATCATGGGAAATATCCTTTAAATAGGGAAAGAAAGGAAGGCACAGACAGGGACTTTCTTTTGTAAGAATTTTTTTCTTCTTGGCCTTGGTTATGATTTAGGAAGAGATACAGAACCTTAGTTTCAACAGCTTGTACTCTGATTACTAGTTTATGCAATGGTCCTACTAACGTATGAATATAGATATAGAATCATTGCTGTATTCATTGATTTTGTATCATGCTTTATGTTACTGATAAAATTGCTTCTTTTCTTTGCTTATAAATTTTAATGCTTATCTAATGAATCCCACATCCTTAGCTGCTCAAATTTTTACTGTAACTTTGCAATCTTAGCTTGATGAATCTTGTCTGCATCATTTATCTCAGATTTCTTAGGGTGTTGATATGGATGTCATAATGTTTCACCTTTAGTTTATTTACTTATACTTCCTTAGTAAACTGCTTTTATCCGAAATTATCTCATTCTTTTGGGTTGTTTGTGTAGGTAAGGAAGAAAGTGTGAAATGGAGAGCACTTACAGAGGAACATGCACGGGACAGCTTTGAAAACCTTCTATTTAGTGTTTGTCGTTTCCGGGAGCTTACTGGCACCTATCCCCAAAATATAACTGTATGTAAGCCTTCCTTATCCGAGTTGTGAATCATTCTATTCTTTTCGTATAAAGATGGAAAATGTCAATATTTTCATGGAATGGTTAAAGTAAATGAAATAGAAGAAAATGAATTTATTGAAATCTGTGGCCAGACTTTGTTGCATGGTAATCTTTTACTGCTCTCATTTTTGTAATGGCTGCTGAGAAATACTCTGAATTAATTTGTCAAATGTGTTACTAATGCAGTAATGCACATACAGCATATAGATGGAGTTATCTTTAATGATCCTATATATGCATACACAGCGTATGCAGGACCAGATACAGCATGTGAAGTCTATCATTTTGTATTCCCAATTAGCATGGAGTTGTCTTTAATAATCCTGTGTAGGTTCCCCTTGTTGCCTAAATATTAATTACTCCCTCCGGTTTCAAATATATGCAAAAATAAAATGCCTTGAATGTTGGTTTTAAATATAAGCAAATCTCTTTCTGTCAACAAAAGAAAAGAAGCAAATCTTAACTAATTTTACTTTATTTAATGAGACCATCTCTAAAATACCCTTCATTTAATGGGGCTTTTGTTAGGATATAAGAAGAATGAAGAGTTAGTTAATATAGTCAGACTACTAATGAGTTAGTTAGTTAGAGGGGTTTATTAGATATAAATAGGGGAAGAAGATAGGAGAGAGGGAGATTTGTTGTCATTGTAAATTGAGCATTAACTTTTTGTGAAAGGAGAAATCCTTTGTGAAGGGAAAACTCTTGGAGGAGAGTTTTTCTCCTATTTTCTGTTCTTTTCTTATTAGTCAATAAAATCATTTCTTTTCTTTCTCATTTCAATTCTTGATTCCTAACTGCTTTCATTGTCAATAACTCCTTATTCTTGATATCAAATTCCAATGAAGGGTAGTTTAGAGAAATAACTTATCTTTTAGTTGAGATTGGTGCAATTAAATGTTGTTTTACCAACTTTCTTAGTGAATTAGTTTTTTTTTTGCTTATATTTGAAACCGGAAAGAGGAACATGTTGTAGTTCTTGTTCTTATTGGTAATACTATCATTAGAGAAAGCTAATTGACATCATCAAGATGCTAAGGATACTCTCTAACACTCTATAATTGGCTAAACTTTATTAGAAATCATCGATTTTGATTGGTCTCACTTTTTATTTAATGATTCTCTCTTTCAATTAGAAGTTAGACTCATCAAAATTGGTGATTTTTAATAAATTTCAGTCAATCATAGAGAATGTATTAGAAAGAGATTTTTTTATGGTATCTAATAGGGCTGACCCAACCGTGAACAAGGCCTAAAGCAAATTTTAGAATTTGTTTTTTTACTTTAAATGAAAAACCTATATGTAGAGCCTTTTTACCTACATATGTGACTTTTTTTTATCAACACGTGAGGCCTTTTTTGTTTTATAAAAACTAATAGTATATAATATTTTGTTGGTGGGCCTAAAGCTTGTGCTTTAAGCCCACTAACAAAAAAACTGTTTTTATAAAGTAAAAAAGCCACACTCTTGACAAGTTCTACATATGTTGGCAATAAGGTCCAACATATAGCTCTCTCATTTACAGTAAACAAAACTTTAAAATTTGGTTTAGGCCTCACTCACCCTTGGGTTGGATCAATTGCACCATATAAATATGTGTTCCCCGTGGACTAACAAATTTTATTTGGCTTTTATCGTTGCATTTAGACCTTTGCATGATGGCGACTTTGATGTCATACACATTACTTGCGCTCTTTTTTCCTTACACATTTGTTGCATGTCTTCAATCTAATTTGTTGAATCTGGGAATCAGGTTGTAAGTTATGATTTCAAGGAAAACAGATTTGCGCATCTACACCGATCTGCGATCAGCTTTCCAGAATCAAGGTTCTTCTATGCCGGCACTCCTGCTACATCAAATGCAAAAGCAGCTGCTCTAAAAGGCGAGGAATTGGTTAGAACTCAGTTCCAAGTAGATCCATATGGATGTCGAGGCTCACTTTATCACAAGAAACTAAAGCGTGACCCTTTTCATCGGTCAATTCCTTATCCCAATGGGTGTCCTGAAATTGAAGGCTTGTTCAGATATTGTGGACCAACTCCTTATCCTGGTGCACTACCGTGGGCACAGTAAACATGACATGGTCAGATTATATCATTGTATACTAACAAAATAGAGATATTAGATGCCAACATTGCATGAATTTGTTGATAAAATGATGTGAAGATTAAATTTTGTTCTGGAGAGAAGATGATAAATTGTGTAAATCAAAATGGTGTTGCATGTTTGTGTGAGGAGATATATTTAATTGAACTCAGTTACTCAAATTGACGGTTGAGATAGAAATGTTATGTTGTTTTCGGAGAGGGACGTATTTTTTTTATTTGTAAGAATTGAACACAATATAAGGGGATTTATAACACTCGCACACCTTTTGTAACCAACTGAGTTGACTCCCTTGGTGAGAGGAATGTGCTTTGTTACATGTTTTGTTGCTTTAATGTTGATATGTTTAGAAAAAAAATAAAAATGTTGATATAAATGTTATCAAAGGGGTCTAGCTTTGTTACTTGAGCAGGATGTGAGTATTGTAAATTCCATGTGTTCAATTCCTACAAATGAAAAAAAAAAAAAAGATATCATGAGATAAATATTGAATGCAATTATGTCCAGGTTTCATAGTTTTGAAAATCAAATTGGACCGAACTAACTGGATCGACTAGTCTAGCTCAGAACTGGTCAATTAACCATAACAAATCTGGCATTTGAGAATTGGTCAAAACTGGTAAAAATCATTACTAAACCAGTGTAGTTAATCGGTATTTAAAATTTATTATTATTTTATTTTTTAAATTGAATCTAAAATATTTTAAAGATAAATAAAAATCATAGTTATTAAGGTTCACAAATTGATATAAATTATTTTACCGATTATTATTTTTTTCTTATAAAATATATAATTTAGTGACTTTTACTAATTTATATTTTTATATCTTAATTTCTCGTAAATTTATATTATATTAATTGTCATTTTATTTTTTATTCAGTGTAAACTTGTTAATATGGACAATGTTATTTTATTAAAATTTAAACACAAATATTATGACATATTTGATTTAAATTTTTATGTTTACTTTGAATGTTAATTAGAACCTAACAATAGGTTTTATTTTAATTTTTAGTCTGATAAAATTATAGTATTATATTTATTTAATACTATTTTATGTGTTATTGAATTATTGTTATTATGTTAAGTACGTTGATTGATGTCAATCGTATTTTCAATTAATTAAGGGTTTTTTTTATGAGGATCATTTATATATTTAATAAAAAATTATGATAATAAATTTTACATATTTGATTTAACCCATGCAAAACAGTCTCAAAAACTAATTATTAATAAAATGTTGTTGGTCTAAAATGAAGAAAATACTTATTTCCTCAATATGGACTAGCCTGACTTGTTTTGACCTGTTTCGCCTTCAACAAAAAAAGGACTTGTTTCGCCTTCAATAGACACAAAAGGAAACAAGGTGAGCTAATCAAGTATAGTTAGGATGACTTGGGCATCTTGACCCACTCCTCTTAAGGGTGGATTGATGAGCTAGTCCTTCAAATTTTAACAAAAAAATGAATTTGACTTAGTGGCTTAAATTTATTATAACATCAATTATATTGTAAGAAATGAGCTCATATACTAAAAGAACATGGATTTAGTTCTCGTTGTCGATGTGAGGATTTTGTTGGTGGGTAATTTGTATGTACCTCTATAAGCATTCTTTGAACCTTGAGGCTTGTCTTGATCGTGGTGAGCTCTCCCAAGACTTAACTCATCTACACTTTTAATCTCACAAAAAAAAAAAACAATCACACTATATTTCAATTTGAATTTTTTGATTTTGGAAACCTTAATGTATTCATGTAGATATTATTTTTTTAAAGAGTTTAATAAGTAGGAGCAGGATGGGGCCAACCCATCCCACTCCACCTATGGTCCCACAGGTTAATAAGTCAAGTGGAGTGAACTTGAGTCTTGGGCATCTTTACCCACTCCTCTTAAGGGTGGATTGATGAGCTAGTCCTTCAAATTTTAATAAAAAAAATGAATTTGACTTAGTGGCTTAAATTTATTATAACATCAATTATATTGTAAGAAATGAGCTCATATACTAAACGAACGTGGATTCAGTTCTCGTTGTCGATGTGAGAATTTTGTTGGTGGATAATTTGTATGTACCTCTATAAGCATTCTTTGAACCTTGAGGCTTGTCTTGGTCGTGGTGAACTCTCCCAAGACTTAATTCATCTACACTTTTAATCACACAAAAAAAAAAAAAACAATCACACTATATTTCAATTTGAATTTTTGATTTTGGAAACCTTAATGTACTCATGTAGATATTATTTTTTTAAAGAGTTTAATAAGTAGGAGCAGGATGGGGCCAACTCATCCCACTCCACCTATGATCCCACGGATTGATAGGTCAAGTGAAGTGAACTTGAGTAAGCGCTTGGCCTAGCTCACTTTACCATCTTTAGAAAAAAAATTGATAAATTGACAAAAATCTTGAATTATATCAAATAATGATGTTGAAAGGACAAGTTTATGTGTGTCTCAAGTCACCTAGAATTTTAATAAATTTCCTATAAAATGAGTATAGTTTGGTTGTGCTTATGAGTGCAAATCCTCTGCAATGTATAGTATTTGGAGCAGTAGCTTATTTATTAATCAATATAAGACTTAAACGACATATTTTACTACATTAGATTCATTCTTTTTAATATTTTTTTTTCATTATCTATAATATTCATAATTATACCGTTTCATTTTTTTTCTTATTTACCGTTTTGGAAGCCTTTTGGTGTTCTAAAACAGAATAAAGAGTAGACAGAGAACAAAAAATACGCACTAGAGCCGAAGACTCAACAGAAAAAAAGGATCATCCAATAGAAGTACACATACTGCACTTTTTTTTATTTTAATAAGCATAGATATTTGAATTAATATGCGTAGGACACACAGAGTATCCAAACCTATATACAAATGATCCTATAAATATTAAGTAACCAAGGATGATCTACCAATAAAACCCACCCATCACAGCCATAGATATCGTGTGACTTTGGAACACCAATCAAAACCTCATGGATAAATAAATAATTCTGACTATGTGACTCCTATGTAACTATCATGCGTAAAACCATTCCAACACTATAATTCAACCCAAAAAGAGTGCATCATAAGCACAAAAAGATATGCATCAGAGATCTGAGAGACCGACCAAATGATTGGTTCGAATGCCAAATATAACTTCTCTTACTGTCAAGCGAACCGAACATTATAGATAATATGCCAACCAAAATATCAAAATGTGTTGATCCTCGTGGGTTTAATAGTAAAAATTATATTTATTTATTTTTAAAAGAATATATTATTATGATAATCGAATGATTTTTACTAAACAAGTTTATTATGTAAAATATACATATACTGATCTAAACATACAAATCAATTAAAATGACATATTTAGATCAAACAACGGAAATTAAAAATATTAAGAGCGTACCTCTAGTCATTTCAAATTGAATGGGAAGCGGCGCACACACGAACCTAAAAGACAGTTTTGTTCTTCCAAACCCTTACTCACTCTGAATAGATGGTGTATTTTTTCTGAATAGAGAAGTGAGTTTGGTGATACAAAACTGAAAGCACCTCATCCTATTTATAGAGTCTGTCCATCACAGAGCTCTCAACTTGTTATCAGAACGTGAGATAGGAAGTTATCAGACGTGAGATAAGAAGTTATCAGTACGTGAGATAAATGATGGGTACGTGATTTGTTACTAAAGGTGGTTGCAAATATATTTGCAAAGATATGGGTTGAATATGGATGGAAAATGGACCAGATTCAGAAGTAACAAATTTTTCCAAAATAATAAAATATAAAGGAACGTGCAACGTGCACATAACGTGGGCTTCCAACATTCTCCCACTTGGTCCATTTAACTCAACATCAACCATAACAAGAAACATAATATATGAGTCATGGCGATAGGTCCTCTAATGATGAGTAGTATCTTCCATGTACCACAATATATCGAGTTTCTCAACACTAGCTCTCAACTTAATGAATAAACCATATGTTTATTCTATATCTAAACCGAATGATTTTTCTCGAAATAAATAAATATGTGCACAAAACGATATGAGAAAATATCTAACTGAATAAGAGTTTCATTGAAAATAACAAATGTACGTACAATGAAATTACATCATGGAACCAAGTCACATTCGTACTACATGATCCTTAAAATTCTTTGGTGGCATGCCTTTAGTTAAGGGATCAACAATCATTAACTCAGTGTTGACGTGTTCAATGACCACTTTCTTTTCTTTAACACGTTCTCTTATGGCTAAGTACTTGATGTCGATGTGCTTACTTCGACTTCCACTTTTGTTGTTTTTAGCCATAAACATTGCAGCAAAGTTGTCACAATACAACTTTAATGGCCTAGAAATAGAGTCCACAACTCTAAGGCCAGATATGAAACTCTTCAACCATACACCATGCGAGGTAGCCTCAAAACAAGAAACGAACTCAGCCTCCATAGTGGAAGTAGCAGTCAAGGTTTGTTTGGCACTTCTCCAAGATACAGCTCCACTAGCTAACATAAAAATATAACCAGATGTTGATCTTCGTGAATCAACGCAACCAACAAAGTCTGAATCGGAGTAGCCAATCACTTCCAGACAATCAGTTTGTCTGTACATGAACATGTAATCCTTTGTTCCTTGAAGATATTTCATCACTTTCTTTGCAGTTTTCCAGTGGTCAATACCTGGATTACTTTGATATCTTCCCAAAACTCCAACAGCGAATGCAATATCAGGTCTAGTGCAAACCTGAGCATACATAAGGCTTCCAACTGCTGAAGCATATGGAATATTTTTCATGTGTTCCCGCTCAAAATCATTTTTGGGGCATTGACTCAAAGCAAGTTTGTCACCCTTCACAATGGGAGCTACACTTGGTGAACAATCTTTCATATTAAATCTCTCTAAAACTTTGTTGATATAGGTTTCTTGAGAAAAGCCTAAAATGCCTCGAGATCTTTCTCTATGGATCATTATGCCTATGACATAAGATGCCACTCCCATATCCTTCATATCAAAGTTCTTTGAGAGAAATTGTTTCACCTCATATAGCATACCCTTATCATTAGTCGCAAGCAGAATGTCATCTATGTATAATACAAGGAAACAAATCTTACTCCCACTGACCTTCTGGTATATACAGTGATCCATGACATTCTCTTCAAAGCTAAATGAAGAAATGACCTCATGAAATTTTAAATACCATTGGCGGGAAGCTTGTTTCAATCCATAGATGGACTTATTAAGCTTGTAGACTAAGTGCTCACCAACACTAGATAAGAATCCCTCAGGTTGTTTCATGCAAACCTCTTCTTCTAGATCACCATTCAGGAACGCCGTTTTCACATCCATTTGATGCAACTCAAGATCAAAATGAGCTACTAATGCCAGAATTACTCGAAGAGAGTCTTTCTTAGATACAGGGGAAAAGGTTTCTCTGTAATCGATTCATTCTCTTTGAGTGAATCCTTTAGCAACAAGTCTTGCCTTATGTCTCTCAATGTTGCCTTCTGAGTCTTTCTTTGTTTTGAAGACCCATCTACATCCGATGGCTTTTACACCAACAGGCAACTCAACGAGATCCCAAACTTGGTTAGATGCCATAGAATCCATCTCATCCCTCATAGCATTATACCACAAATTTGATTCCTTAGAACTCATGGCTTGTGAAAACGTCTCAGGATCATTTTCAGCTCCAATGTTGTAGTCAGATTCTTGTAGGTACACTACATAATCACTAGGAATTGTTGTCTTTTTTATTCTAGTAGATCTTCTTAATGTTGTTTGGTCATCTTGCTGAGGAACTTGTTCAAATGGTTCTTCACCAGTTTGTTCAGTATCATCATGTTGTTCCTCACAAACAACTTGATCTACATGATCACTTTCAACAGCTTGTGGAACTTCAATCACTAGTTGTCTAACACCCATTTTAACTTGAGGGGTGGGAATGACTACCAACCTATTACTTGTCCCAGAAGTTTCAGCTTCATAGTGATCCCTTTCAGAAGAAATGTTCCGAAATTGATCACTCCCACTGATCAAGTCATTTTCAAGAAACTTTGCATTCCTTGATTCCACAATCCTAGTGTTGTGGGATGGACAATAGAACCTATACCCTTTAGACCTTTCAGCATATCCAATGAAATACCCAGTAATAGTCTTAGGGTCTAGTTTCTTCTCTTGTGGATTATAAATTCTTACTTCAAACGGGCATCCCCAAACGCGTATATGTCGCAAACTTGGTTTCTAACCCTTGAATAACTCAAAAGGTGTCTTTGAGACAGCCTTGGTTGGAACTCGGTTTAATATATACGCAGTCGTCTTAAGAGCATCAATCCACAAAAATTGACAAAGCTTTACATTACTCCTCATGCTTCTCACCATGTCTAATAAGGTTCGATTTCTTCGTTCTGTCACACCATTCTGATCCGGAGAACCAGACATAGTGTATTGGGCAACAATCCCATGTTCTTGAAGAAATTTCGCAAATGAACCTGGTGCTTGTCCATCCTCTGCGTATCTACCATAGTACTCCCCACCTCTATCTGATCTCACGATCTTAATTTGTTTTCCACATTGTTTCTCAACTTCAGCCTTAAAAACTTTAAAGGCATCTAAAGCTTCATTCTTAGAATGAAGTAAGTAGAGATACATATATCGTGAATAATCATCTATAAAGGTTATGAAGTATTTCAGACTATTTGCATCCATGTCTG
Source organism: Glycine max (assembly GCF_000004515.6). Taxonomy (NCBI): domain Eukaryota; kingdom Viridiplantae; phylum Streptophyta; class Magnoliopsida; order Fabales; family Fabaceae; genus Glycine; species Glycine max. The sequence goes on along the minus strand of NC_038249.2, from coordinate 11,200,821 downwards.
GACAACATATGTCTGTATGTATGATTTCTAATAAATTAGAAATCCTCTTTGCACCCTTTTTAGACTTGTTAGTTTGCTTACCCTTAATGCAATCTACACAAGTCTCAAAATCAGCGAAATCCAAAGTACTAAGTACTCCTTTATTTACTAATCGCTTGATTCTATCAATAGAGATATGTCCTAATCTCCGGTGCCACAACATAGAGGATTCTTCATTCACAATACATCGTTTTAACCCAACAGAAACGTGCATAGAAGTAGCGTCGTTTTTCAATTCAATCGAATAAAGACCATCGACCAATTGACCACAACCAATAATTTCATATTTATTTAGTAAATTAAAACCAAAGTCTGTAAAATTAAAATAAAATCCCAAAGGTGCAAGTTTAGAAACAGAAATTAAGTTTTTACAGAAACTAGGAACATAAAAAACTTTCTCCAAATGTAATTTAAAGCCAATACTTAAAACTAAGACGCACGTTCCAATGGCCTCTACATGCGAGCTCATCCTACTCCCTGAGTAGATGCACTGCTCACTTCCCACTGGCTTCCTTAGGCTTTCCATACCCTGCAAGGTATTAGAAACATGGATTGTAGAACCAGAGTCAATCCACCATGTATTATGATTCACATTAATCATATTAGATTCATAACAAACGAAAGTCAACGGTGTACCTTTCTTCTCAAACCAACTTTTAAATTTGGGGCAGTCCTTCTTCATGTGTCCTTTCTTTTTATAGAAGAAACACTTTGACTCCTTTTTAATTGTTGGTTGAGTCAGAATCTTTCCTTTATTGGTGCCTACAGACTTCTTCCTATCCTTTCCAGAAGTAGAAGTAGTCAAATTTACCTTCTCACCCTCTTCCATTATCAATCTCTCCTCTTCTTGAACACACATGGTCATCAATTCATTAATAGACCATTTATCCTTATGTGTGTTGTAGGAGATTTTGAAGGGTGTATACTGTTGAGGTTGGGTGCACAAAATGAAATGTACCAGGAAGGATTCAGACATGGTAACTTCCAGGGTTTTCAACTGAGCCACTATGTCCCTTAAGCACATGATATGTTCACGCACACCCCTCGTTCCAGTAAGCTTAATGGAAGAGGATTGCATAATGAGTGTGCTAGCAAGCGACTTCTCAGAGGTCGTAAACTGTTCATCAATGGCTTTCAAAATATCTCTGACCTTATCATGCTGGTCAACTGAACCCCGGATACTAGCGGATATGTTAGTTTTTATGAACATAATGGAGAGACGATTAGATCTCTCCCACTTTTCATAAAGATCAACAGCATCAGGTTCGCTAGTTTCAGTAATAGCCGGTGGCTCATCCTTCCTTATAGCATAATCAATATCCATCCAGCCCAAATGAAGGAGAACTCTTTCCTTCCAAACCTTATAATTATCACCTTTCAAAATGGGAAGGTCACAAGAAATATTCATAGATTGTGAAACTGCAAACAAACACACATGCTCATTAAGAAAATTTGAGACTAAACAAATGCCATGTTTTACCAATGCAAATCATGTCTCAATATATGAATCTAGTGACACAAAACTTGCCTGTGGGCTAAAGTCCTACTCAATTAGATTCATCATGCAACTTTATGATAAAACTATTAAATCATGTTCTTTTCCTTAATTCCAAAATAAACCACACTTTGATCTCCAAAGGATCCCTACACATGTTCATTCTAACCCCAATTGCGATAAACTCATCCCTTACCTCTAAGAGGGCTCACATATGTAGATCGGCAATGATAGTGCGTCTCTTACCTCTAAGAGGGCTCATATTTGTAGTTCAGCAATGATAGCACGTCTCTAGCAGTTCCCTAAGATTCCTCAAGCTTTTCCTCTATTTTCTCTATTAGGGTTTCCACGCATTCAAATTTCACAACAATTCAATGTTCAACGAGTCTATGATCATTGTTTTACTGAGACAAGTTTGAGTGTATGCGGGAAAGAGAAAGAATTTTGGGAAAAGAAGAAGTGAAAACATATTTGAGAGGAAGGGAGCGCAAAGACATGTCGTAAATGTAAAAAGTGACCTATTATGTCTCAATTTATAGCTAGAGTACTATGGGACCTTTTATTTACTTATTTATCTTATAAAAATAAATTCTATTTTATTTCCTATCAAATGAATAAATAAAATATCATTTTTATTTTCTTTCAAACCATTATTTTAATTAATAAAGTTATTTCTCCTTATTTATTTAATTATAAAAACCTCATCATTTTTTTAAAACTCTATTTATTTTTAAATAATTTTTTTAAAAAATTTATTTTATGAAAAATGGGGTATTACAAACTCTAGTTACGACTATAGTAGATCCAATAAATACTAATTCATTCGCCTTCATCAACGTTTGGTCTTCTGATTCAATGCCATCAAAAGCTTATAAATCAAGCCACAACATGCCATTTACCCATTTTGATGAAGTTGTGGCAAAGTTTCGAAGGCTAGCTTTCGATTTATCCCTTGAAGACTTTCTTTCTAATCCAGACTACAAATCTCAACTTCAATAATTGATTAATGAGGTTTTCAAGTTTAATGACTTAGTAATGGATGAACTTCAAAAGGAAATAGAATCTTTCCTTAATATCTTCAATAATGCTTTCGAAGCTCATCAATTACATAGTCAACATACTATTGACATTGTTGAAATAGAATCTTCTATAGAGCAAGATCGAAACAAATTAACTCAGGCTTGAGAGGAATTTCAAAAAGCCAAAGAGAATCTCATGCTAATCCAAGGACCAATTGAGAAAATGGAGAAGCCTAAAGAAGAATTGGTCAAGAAGGAAGATCTCTTGTCGAGACTCAAACCTATCCAAGATGAACTTTGTTTAGTTCATCTCAAGCTCACGAAACATCGATTTACTAAAGTAGCTTATCAGAAGAATAAATACTTTCTTTATTTTTATGCTAAAGACATAGTGTAAGAGCTAAAAAAGCCCTCTTGAGAAGCGCAGGCAACTCAAGTTTGCTCAAAAGGAGTCAATGAACGTTTTATCTACTTGGATCGAAGCTTTCAATGAACTGAAGAGAAGTCATTTTGTTTGTTCTGCTAAATCTTCATCCGTTGTAGACTCCTGAACAATATTTCATTATTTTCTTTTTGATATTTTACAATTCATGTAATCTCATTTCGAACAAATAACACATTAAATTTCTACGTTATATGAATATTTATTTCAGTTGTAGGTTGACCTGTATATTTATAGGTACTTTCCATTTATCGAACTAATATAATTGTTTGTACTTACTTCTCAAATTGCATAAGCATTTCTCGAATAAACCTTTTAGATAACATATGGTACATCCCAGTTAGGCGACCATTTACCAAGAACTTTGGATTTCTTATCCATTGGTAATATAACTCTCCACACTAAGTCTCTAATTCAAAAAGATTTTTTCTAGACCTTTTTATTATATGGTGGAAAATAGACTTAGGTGGTTTGGGCATGTAGAGAGAAGACCGGTAGACTCTGTAGTGAGGAGAGTAGACCAGATGGAGAGAAGACAAACAATTCGAGGCAGAGGAAGACCCAAAAAGACTATAAGAGAGGTTATCAAAAAGGATCTCGAAATTAATGGTTTGGATAGAAGTATGGTACTTGATAGAACATTATGGCGGAAGTTGATCCAGGTAGCCGACCCCACCTAGTGGGATAAGGCGTTGTTGTTGTTGTTATTGTTTAGTAACATTTTCTTTTTTATGAATAATGTTTTCTAGGGCGACTAAACATTCTTTGTCTAAGGTATTCCACTTGTCATACATCATATCCCAATAGTCTTGACTGGGATTTCGTTGTCTTTGAATTCAAATCAAATTTAGATTTATTTCTATAGGCAAAACTGTTTCATGCCTGTAAACCAACTTAAAATGAGTAACACCTAAAATTCTTTGAACAAGCAAAAGATTTATTTTGTAAAATCCTTTACAAGCAAAGATCCACAAGAAATGTATCCTCCCTTGTTTCTCTTTGAATAACCAAGTGGATGTACCCTCCACTTAAACTGATCCACAAGAGATGTGCCCTCTCGTTCTCAGTATTACAACCCAAATAGATGTACGCTCTACGTTCTACTTGTACCACAAAGGATGTACCCTCCAATGTGTTAAGACAAAGAATTTTTAGGAGATTAGTCCCTTGAATCTTTGTAAGGGAAAACAAAAAATATTTCAGGCGGTTAGTCATTTGAATTCTTTTGGCAAGAAGAAGAAGGAATGAAAAAAAATAATAACACAAGTTTTTGGCCAATGAACTTTTCTTGAATAAAGAAAGTATTGAACAAAAACTCTTAGAAGAATGCTTTGAATGAATGAAATAAATCTTTTAGAATGAAAGGAATGAGTGTCTCTATTTAAACTATTTAAATTCGTGTCATGATCACATATTTATAATCATTTGATAACGTTGAAAGTTTATGACTCTTGTTAATTTTTTAGAAACTAGTCACTTTTAAAATTGTGACTCTTTTTAAAACTAATCACTCAATTGTGACTTTTGATAATTTATTTTCCAAAATAAGTGAATGGTAATCGATTACCATTATAATGTAATAGATTACATTCTTCATGTTTAAATTTAAAAAATCAAATTAAAATTTGAAATCTAACATTTTAAAACATTGACAATCAATTACATGATTATGATAATCGATTCCAACTTTGTAAATCAGTTTGAAAAGCTACAGATAATCAATTATTGCCTCATGATAAGTATTTTTTACACATTAAAAGAGTCAGTCCAATTACATAAAATAAGTATTATTTTTTCTTTTAAACTCAATTTAATTTACTAAGTTTAAAAAAAAAAATTATTGCAATCATTATAAAATTTTTCAAATTATAATAATTACTATTTGTCAATTTTGTATTTGTAAGAATGAAAAGACTAAAAATCAACAAATATTATACAACAAATATATCTCTTATTTATTAAGCCATTGTAATTAATGTAACATTTCATTAACATTCAACTACCTATTTGTCATTATCTTAAATTATCTACTAAATTTGTTACCCCTCAAAAGCTGTCATTAAAATTTATAATTAATGTAACGTTTTATTAATATTCAATTAACTTGTTACAGCTTACTACGTTTCAGGATTTTTTATCATGCATAAACAAATTAAATTTTACCAATGTTTAATGAGATAATTAATATCTCGTAATTTTAGAAATATGCTGGTAAAAAATAAATGTAAAAATAAAAAATAATTTATGAAATGATGACTTTGTAGATAATAATATTATAATTAAAATTAATAATGAACAAATATTTTTAAATAAAAAAATATTTTAGATTTATAATAAATAATTTAAAGTTATTCGTTTAAAATCATTATTAATAGGATAAAAATAAGAGGATAATTTCAAAATGATAAATTATTTCAAGATTAAATATAAAATAAAAGAATAATATTTGAGATATTGCAAAAAAAATTGACTAAAGGTAATTTCCAAAAGTAATTTCCAGACATATGTACTTGATTTCCAAATATATGTCACTATATCTTGGTAAAATTAATTAATCTTTTTAAAAAGATTTTACAAATTTTACAACTTCATATAAAATTTTAAAAAAACAAAGTCGTAAAAAAAAAAGCACAGAATCCTACCACTTATCCCTATTTAATAATTAATTCAAAATTTACTCTTATTTAATAAATATCAAAACAAACCTTTAAAAAAGCAAGTCCAATATACACCAATAACTCTACTGTCAAGAATTACATATTCAGAATCTTGGCTATAAAATTTTGGTCCCGAATCTTGGGATTTCAATTCAGTACACCATGCACGCAATGGCATTAATACATTTCAACATCAAAGTGGCATATTAATGAACATAAAACCATACCTTATAGTTACACTATAACCAGCAATCACAATTTGACACAAATGGCTAACAAAATTTGTGACAATCTGGTCAAATTCAACGATTATATTACATAGAATGAAAATATTAGAATATAATCACATTTATCTTCTAATGTAATCTATTTTAATTGGCTTAAACTAAGATAACAGCACCTATAGAGTCATCATTAATAACAATTAGGTTATAAAATTGTATTCACACAACCTATCAAGAGAATACAGATTTACAACTTAATTGTCACCAACAACCATACAAGTGTCATCATCCGAACTTAAAAAGATTAAAATTAACAACATTAAAAGTCATTATATCTTTTATTATATTAAGATCTTCCAATTCAATGTAATCTTTAGCCCACCTAATTTTGAGCATATGACCAATTCTATCACAAACAACAAGTCACATCAACACAGTCAATATAAACAAAAATCCCTATTTCCCAACGAGATCCAAATCAAAGTTTTAAAAAACAATTGCAATTTCGGTAACAAAATCGACAGATTTAAAATTACAAGAACATATCCTTCTACCGATTTTTTTTAAAAAAACTAACGGATAAACTCCAGATTTTGATATAAAACATAAAGTTTGTTTTCCAACATATTAAAAAACAGAGTAGACAAAAGTGATGCAACATTATATTATAAAAAAACCATATCTGGGGAAAAAAGAGAAAAAATTGCATTAAGAAAGAACAGGGAACCATCAGAAACCAGAATTTTATCCCCAAATGCTATAAAAGCTGTACGGTCCGCATCATGGTTAGGGTTAAGAAACCCCCATCATATGGTTCCCTAATCCAATTTGGTTTCCAATCACATAGCACTTGCAGTCAAATTAATTATCAAAATGAAATACAAAAAATTAAGGCATCCAATTAAAAATCAAGTATAAGAATACATGTTTGTGATTAAAGGAAAAGAGCTCAGATTGAATATGGGTATGAGAAAATTATCAGCACTAAATTATCAGAGTGGTGCATGACATTCTCTAGATCTCATCATAGCCCATGAAATTCAAAGATTCATTCAAAGACACCAAAATATCACAAAAGCAAAAACACAAATGGAATTAAAACGAGAGATTGAGAAATCGATAAGTCTGTGTGAAAGACGATGGAAGAGGCAGAGTTACAGGGTCGCTTATATAATAGGAAACGGAGAAACCCTAATTCGCTATTTGAAAGCCCATTTGCTGTTTGACAGATTTACCCCTGTTAGGTTTTCTTATTAACAATAGTACCTATCCGAAATGGCCATGTCCATCCATAATCGTCAACTACACGGGCCCAAACCTCGTGAGTCCATCTAAATAACTACACGGGCCCAAATCTCTTAATTATAATTAAAAATAATATTTTAATTATTAAAAAGTTCAATTAGGTTTTTAATTATTTAAAAATATTATAATTCTTTTTCATCTACTATGTTAGTTAGATTTAGAAAAATAAAAATTCTTAAATCAATTGTGAATGCAACCGATATAAAAATGATTTATAGATGTAATGGATGTAAATAGACATTTTACACCCATGTCATAACTTTTATCCATCAAACTAACATAATTAACGAAAAGGGTACAATTATAGTATTTTTAAACAATTAGAAAACCTAATTAAACTTTTTTAATAATTGAGGGATCAAATTAAACTTTGAATTATAATTAAGAGACCAATTATATAATTAAGTTTAATTTTTATTCTTTATTTTCAATAATAAAAGAAATAGCTTTTTTTTTATTTAGTCAGGAGCATAGTAAGTAAAAACTAGATTTTATTAAGGCAATTGTTTGATACTTTGATGGCAATACTAGGTCTCATCCATTTTTATTTTTTTTTGCTGAATTGTCTTGGGAAAGAGCCTAAGACACCAATGGATCAATATTAATGGATCAATAATCATGAATGGAATTTACATCTTCCAAAAGAAAGTATAATAACACTGAAAAAGCAAGAATCATAAGTTAAAGATAAACCATGCTTTGAAAAGGAATCATGTGTTATTATACATTGGAATTTCATTTATTATAACCATGCTTTGAAAAGGAATCATGAGCAGTCAATGGTTTAAACAAATAACCATCTCATTCCTCCTCCACCAAATTTTGTCTAAAACAGCCCCGAAAACAACATTCCAATGTGAACTATCAATGCATATGGTGTTTCACAAGTTTCTACTTAGCCAAACCTGAATTTTGGAAAAAATATGAATTTTTAAGCATATTAAAATTACACCAAACCTGTTTTGTCCACTTGCAATCATGCAGGGCATGTAACAAGGTCTCAAAATGATTATTGCATAACATCATCTATCATTAGTATCCGTATGTCGGTCAACTCTCGGCTCATTTCTTGACAAAATACCTTGGGCCATTTTTCATGAGTGATATTTTATGCGCTCTGGACCACTCCAGTTCTAAATTTGTTTAAAAACTTGGTTATTTGTCATGTTACGACCATTAGATAAGTCAAGGCCTCTCGACTGGAGAATTGGCCATCATTAGAATGACCACTCCAAGTAATCATCTGCATTGGAGCTGCAAGAAGGCTTCAAAACCTCGATTTTATGAACAATGTTTGCGGGAAAAATTTTAAAAAATCTTTCCACATCCCAAGCACGTGTTGCATTAATGAAAAAACATATTGGAATATTCTCCCCAAAATTGGTTTGACTTTTCCGATATTGTTATGTTTGCCACACCTAGGAACCCAAATGTCTTCCCAAAAGCAAATTTTCCTTCCATTGCCAACTCTCCAAATTAAATTTGGCATTAGATTCTCCCAATTTTTAACAATTCCACACCAAAGATTGGTTCTGGGCCTTCTATCCTCAATAGTGGGAAGAATATCAACACCACATTTGTACTTTGCTTGAATGACTTTTACTCACAATTTGTCACGGTTCATACACAAATTTCAGCCCACCTTCATTAACAGAGCCTAAGTCAAGGCACTTGTTTTTTGCAAACCAAAACCTCTTGATTTTATTGAGGTGCAAAGCGACTCCCATTTTTTCCAGTGGACCTTCTTAGATTGAGACATATCATCCCAAACAAACAACATTACGACATTGTTGATCAATTTTGTCACAAACCGAAGTAGGGAGCGAGGTAGCTTGCATCACATATGTCGGTAAAGCTTGAATAACTGATTTAGTTAAGCTCACTCTACCTGCTATGTACAATTGGAAAACCTTACAATTACTCAACTGTTGAGACGCCTTATAGAGTAGGACCTGTGATTTTGCTTTGAAACTCTACGTGATGGAAAGGAACACCCAAATATTTTCCCATGTCCGTTGGTCTTTGATACCCAAGTTTTTGAACAATTTGATCTCCTCCAATGTGAACTATCAATACATATAAAGGGAGGATAAGTTTTTGGAGAATAAGATCTCATCTGATGTGAACTATCAATACGTATGATGTTTTTGAATGTGAACTTATCTTACCTGGTGTGATAGTGATGTTGCATAAGCTCTTAAACTGTGTAAGACTTTAAAGGTAACATGGTTATAAAAGGCTAATTCTAGGAAAATGAATCCACACAAGTATTTTATACATGTGGGTTGCTAGTGACACTTCCAGGATTCCAAGTATGAACTGCAAGGTAATGGTCAAACGATTGTTGGAAAAATAATTACTTGTTAATGAAGGATTTAAACACAATTTACCAAAATGTTTACACTTGAATGACCTGTCAAACTCCACTCCACTCCATGTAACAAGTCAATATAGTATCCATTTTTATTACATCATCAACTAAAATTATTACTTAACATTTTACAATACGGACTAAAACAAAAATAACCAAAAAAAGAAAACCCATCCTATTTACAGGGCATAATAGGTTATTTAAGCCTGACACATATCTTATAAATTTAATACCCCCTTTCTTAGAGCCTATTCTCTCTCTCTCTTTTTCAAATCCTAAACAAAAATGCTTAAGATGACCAACGAATGTCCCAACATTGATAATTCAGATATGGATTTTAAGAAAAAAAAATCAGGCCAATTAAAACAAATAGATCACGAATTGTCCAAAACACAAGTGCCCAACCTATAATCATCCTTCAACATCTACTTCCAGAAGCACTACGCATGATGCATACTCCTCGATATACCTATGCGGGTATTATTCTATGTGTGTCTCAATATACTTTCCTTACCTCACGTTATATATACACTTATATTTCAGCAAATTCACTAAAATATAACGATGTATTTTAAAAACCCACATCGATTCATGTGTGACTATATACATTGAAATGTTAAGGAAAACACTATCTTCTACTTCTGGTGGTTGCTTGCTTCTTTGGATTGGAAATGGTGTCGCTTTCCACTGGACATGCCACTATCACTGACACTTCCTTCACCCATAATATCATGAACATCAGAAAATTCTGACATTCGTGATCTCAAGGGAACAAGATCACAATCATCCTTGGTGTTTCGTGTCCGCTGCTCCTCATGGCGTTTCACATTTTCTGATATCTGATGGAAGGTTTTGTTTATCTTTGCAATGCCCCTTTCAACAGGTTCTACCACATGTGAAACTGTAAACTTCATGTCATCAACAATCTGAAACATAAAAGAGGCGGATAACTGCCAGTGAGTAAGACAGAGATATGAGAAGATTTAAAGGTTGAACTGGATAAGTGTTCATATCTCACAATTTCACCGCTTCCAACAACCACGTCACAAACACTCTGGGTAAATTTCATAGGCCTTTTCTCTCTCTCGTTATTATGTGCTCCCAGCCACGTTCTTGTTGAGCGCTGACTATCTTGAACCTCCTCAGGGTCCAGAGGCGATCCTAGTGATGCATAGTCGTCCATCACTGCTACGTTACGGACACATCTCTCTCCCTTTTTGTAAGGTTCTGCCGGGAAGACGTAAAGGTGCACAACAGCAGCCACGCCCATCTGTTCACAAATTTTAAGATGAGAGAAACCAATGAAAAAACTCAGTCTTCCAAGAACTTCAATATGATTGAAGACTTGTTTCATGTACAACAAACCTAAGAATTTATGGTTTAAACATATAAGCTAACATATTAAAAGGAAGAAACCTGACTTAAAATACTACTTTACATACAACTGCCTAGTCTAGCCTTGAGTAAGTAACCAGAATGAGCCTGTCTCAGTTGTAAAGCAAAGCAGTTACTGGTCGCAAAAGAAGCTCCAGAAAATAGAAATCAACTAATATTTGAGGTTCATGAATGATCATTTCATGTACTACTGGAGTCCTTCTAGAAAATAGTTTTCCATCTATGCACGCGCCTCATCCCCAAGACATTCAGGACCAGGGAGGCTGGGATATAAATCTATAAAACATCTAAACCAGCGCATTCTTTAAAGCTTAATTACCCTACCATGAATCAATGCTCACACACGTGTTTTCCCAGCTTCCAGAAAAGACAGCTTGCTGAAGAAGTAATGCAAAATTGATTGAAAACAAAAAGCTGGTTATAGTGATCACTTGCAAATAAAATTACAGATGGAGGAGTCCTAAGAATACACTCCTTCAAACACAGCCTCTCTTATTGGTTAAAACTTTGTTGAAACTACAAAATTAGGAGTGCTAGGACCCACGAAATTGCCATTTCCCCTAAATTTTAAGTAATAAGAGAAGGTGTGTTTGGAGAAGTGTGTTAGAGAGCGTGTTCCTAGTATTTCGCATTACAGATGATATATATATATATATATATATATATATATGTTCATTATTCAGAACAGTATTGTTAAAAAATGGTAATGACACTGCCATGGTGTGGCATTTTGGAACCTCTTTGCCATTTGCCATACCGTGTTTATGGCGCTGTCAGATATGATGTTACATTCAGAGTGTGTGTGGCGGCTGTGTCAGAAGGTTTGTTAAATTCTGTTTTCTGTTTTTTCCTTTAGCTGTTCCTTTTTAAAATTCTATTTTCTCTTGCTTGTTTTCTTCCCATTCTTCTCTGCTTCTACTCATTTCTTTTCCTCCTTTATTTAATTCTTTTTTAAATTCCTTTTTTGATCATATGTTTTTTCTTTGCTTCTCTCGATCTATTATTTTGTTTTTTAAAATATTATTTTTCTTATACATTTTTAATTCCCTTTTTAATTTTGTTTAAAAAATATTATTATTTTTATCCTGTTACTTATGCTGTTTTTTAGTGTATATATATAGAGAGAGGAGGCATCAACTTACTCCAAGGGTAACTTTAAAAGAGTTACTCTTCATCCTAACCATTGATTTTCTTGAAATCTAATGGTTAAGATTAGCTAGTTATTACAACCATTAGATTTCAAGAAGATAAATGGTGAGAATAAGGAGTAACTCTTGGAGAAAGTTGATCCCTCCTCATATATATATATATATATATATATATATATGTTCGCCATGACTTCCATAGGCTGCCACACCATCCACCATATATATATTTTTGGCTTAGCGCCATAAGCCGCCATCCACTATTGATGCTAACAGTTTATAGTTCATTCATTTATTTCAATTATTACCATTTGTATCAATTCCGGATAACTGTTTCTAGTGGGATATCAGGATGGCTGCTATACAGGAATGCTCAAAGATAAAGAATTATCTAAAACCAAAGACATTCATAATTATTAATCAAAAGTCATAATTTAAAACAAAATCACAATAAAAACGGAAGAAGATAGCATTAATTATACACACACATATATATTTATACTCAACAGAGAGGGTATGTGAATAACACAAATGAAAAATGAGCAGAGATGGCCTGCGAGTGTGTGCAACACAGCACAACACAAAATTAACAGAGACCTGCATGAACAGAGACTGGGTATGATTAAAGAGAGGACAAGAACAGAGATCCGTGGTGAAAAGAAGCTGGAAAGCAGTGCAAGAGCTGGAAAATACCATGCTTGGCCAGAAATGACATCTCTGAGCAGTGGGTCATGGGTAGGTTGACTTGGATTGAAACAGAGGTAAGCTATCAAGTGTGCGTTGCACGGATGATGTTTCTAATCTAAAATGCTTCTAATGCCCAAAATGGAGGTGAAAGCACAAAAATGTAAATGAAAGGGTTGAAAAACTCAAAAACTGGAGAGAAAGATGGATTTTAATCCCTGCTTTAGTATAGTGTCCCAATATCAGGGTTGCCCGTGTGACAGGTGCAATGCACAGGACCATGTAGCCACCTTATATCACACTTTAAGCAGAAGAAACAACAACAACAAAAATAATAATAATAATAATAATAATAATAATAATAATGTGTTTTTGTGCATCCATATACAATACAGATATACAACAATCTGCTTGACATGTCTACAAACAATGAAAAACAAATATCCATTCTTGTAAGCCAGGCCTATGGTTTTCATACATTACAAATGAATGAAAAGATGATGAATAAAGGTTAGACTAAAAAAAAAATGATAGAATATGTCGGTACACCTTAAAATCTAAATTTCTAAATATTTACTAATTTAAGAATGCTGTCAGACAAGATAATATAAATTATAAGCAGCACAAGTAGCTTACTTCTATACAGATGATGTAGTCTTGTATACGTGTTTTCAACTCCTGAGCCAATGACCCCCTAAAAGCTCCCATATAAAAAAGAAATGCAACAGCCACACTTTGCCACCATGTCAGGAAGACAATTGACTTAAAAGTTAGAAACTTTGCCAATGGTTTGATGGGTTTCAACTTATCTTTAATAACAGCATAGAACTGTACAAGGCAATATAGGGCCCATGTCTGACTAAAGTTAAGAACTAGTGCCAAGTATGGATACCTGCAAGCACAACAGTGAATCAGATTACAAAGGGATAAAAACTTACTGCTACCCAACCCTGCACCCCCTCCCCACAAATGGGTAAAAGGTATAATTATCAATACTCATCTTTTCCTTGGTTTTGAAGACATAACAATGGTAGCATCAACTCCTAACCACTTGGTCATAGAGACTTTTTTTATACCATGTCAATAACCAATTCTCCATAAATCTTAAACAGATAGGAGGAGATGCAAGAATGATTTTCATATCTCTAATAGTACACATGTAAACAAGATCAATACACATGACAACATAATCTTACCCATATTTCCATTCAAACTTCCCCTCTCCATAAACCCCAAAAGATTCAAGAATTATTGCCAGTAATGCACAGATCATCTTCAGTATCATCTGGAATGAAGATTTCAGTGAACAAGAGAGACATTTACTTCACATAGAAACCACTAGTAGGAGGATGGAGGAGACATGTATAATTACTCAATTTAAATCATACATACATATTGTACAATGCCAATTTTCACAGATTGATAGAACTCAGGGCCTAGATTCCAATCCTCCAAGAAGATATTTAAGGGAAATGGGTGCTCTACAACTCCATATGCATAGGCTTCTTTCAGAAGAGGAATGCTGGATTCTGTTAGGCTCATGTTCTCCATAAATTGAATTGTTTTCTCCTCACCACCTATATGAAAAAAAATAAAATGTTGTAATAAAGAGCATTACAACATCACAAAATTAAACCTACAAATAAATTAGTGATGTATCACATTTTGTTCTTGTAGTCATGAGTTATAACATTCAGGTCTGTCACACAGATTTCAAATTTTTTTTATGAAGCTTGAAACTCGAGGGAGGGAGGAAAACAGGAAACTCTATTAAAAGATCTCACCTTTTGTCAGTTTTGGAATGCACACACACATACACACAAACAATCAGTACAGTTAATGAAAATCATATGGGCATACAATCCATTTGACATACCTAAGCAAGCTATCAAATATCTCTCAAAGCAGTATAATGCAAAAGCTTCATAGCATTCCCGGATAATTTCGCTGTTAAATGCTGCATCAGAATTCAATACTGACAAAAACTGCACCATACAAACATCAGAACCTACAAATGCATTATTACATTCTATTTAAAAAAAGAAACAAAAAATAAAAAGACTAAGAACTAGATTATCAATTATGTACAGATAGCTGAAAATGCTAGTATTAATGCTTGTTGTAACTCACTGCTGACGGTCCTTGTGTGAAAATAAGCCAATATTTTCTGAAATTTGTATTACAGGTACGAGAAAGGGATTTGGGAGTATATTATGAATAAAAAGAAAGCAGCTGTTCATTTAAGTATCTACCAATCAATTATTAGATACCAAGATCATTCTTTGATGATAAAACTTCCTAAAAATAACCAAGTCCCCCAACATCCACAAGGGGTGGAAGAGTGGAAGTGAGTTGCATCTCTCTGGGACAGGTCATTTTTCAATTCTTGAATAAACGCTATGGTGAAAGGCCATACTATCTTGCTCCCAGCCTGAAGGGAGTTGGGATGTTGGAGTAGGCTGTGCTCATCCATGGCATGAGTCCATGGCCACCCAAAAGATCCAAGTGATCAAATTAAAAGTACAGCATTTTAGTTTAATGGTCAAATAAACTGATGCATAAAATCTTACACTTTCCACTACTAAATAGTTCTTTATGTAAAAAGCAAAGACAAATTGAAGGTGAAGCTGAAAAAGTAAACAACCTAAGCAACATGTGCTACAAGGTATTTTCCAACCTACTCCCATGAGCTAGCAACTATGTATATCAAATAACGGAAAATTGGAAATAATGGCAATAAAAATATTTAGATCGCACAAATAAAACAAAAAACAAAAACATGAATGTTCATTTATTAGCATAAATGTCATAAATCCAAGTAAAAAAAAGTAATATAAAGAGAACTGATAGTATTAGATATTTACTTGGTGTCTCTTACCGATTCCAATGCATACACAGGAACCATTAAAATGAGACCAATCAAAAACTTCTGTTCCTGTAAGAGTATAATTGAAACAAAAAAAAAAAAAAAGATTTAGCTATAATCAATATTATTTAAGGAAAGGGCAATGAAACACCGAGGTGAAATAACAAGTCAGTTAAAAGGGAAAAAAGGATGCACCTCAGGTTGATTATAGGCAGCTAAATGCTCGAATACCAAATACATGGAGAGAACTAGAGCAACAAGCACAAATATACTTGCACTGAAGACAGTCAAACTCACAGTTCCCGTGGAATCCACACCTAAGTTTTGGTGCCACATATTCTCTGCTCTGCTAGTAGACTCAACTGGAATAAAAAGAAATATGGAAGAACACAGAATTCCCACCAAACCCATTCAATAATTGGTTGTCACAAATGGTGTGCCCCCATTCATCACATCTATGATACGCTACTACTACTACTAGTGTGTTGATATAGTGGTAGAGACGTGATTTTTAAACGTCGTGTTGGAAGCAAATAACTTAAACTCTGACGTTTTTACATAGAATTGATGAGATTTCTCTTATGGAAACATGTATGTGAAGTGTCTATGCTCCCCAGAAAGCTCTTATTTTTATCTAAGTTTCCCTCTTTCTGTCTTGGTATAACACCGATTCCTCAAATTTAACAGGCAAATGCAGAACTAACAACACACTGCACCAACAATTGAAAACAGTTCTTGCTTTTTACTCAAATGGAAAATCCAGAACAAGATAGCACAAGAATCCTGCATTGGCAGTCATATTAAATTAATGATTAACAAAAATTAAAACAAAAAACAAAAATCTCTACCATGTGCTTCAAGCCAACTACTAGCAGCTCAATTACTAAGTGTACACAATTATAATCTTTAACAGAGGTAAACTAAACTATCAGAAACATAAAACCTTCAATTTTACGACTTTTAGTTTAAAAAATACACACTTATCACCGATAAGGTATATTAAATAATGATATTAATTATTTAATAATAACAAAAAGAGAAAAAGCGAAAGGCGAAAACCCTAGGGTGAGGAAACAAAGTACTCACTGATTTGGAAACAAAAGAAAGACAACGACGCCACGCAGAAACCATCGAAAGAAAATTGAGAAGAGTGTACGGGGAAAATGGTGATGGGTGTTTTTTAGTTTTTACCAGAACAGAACGGAGTTTGCCTTCGCTGTTGGAATTTGGAAAAACGAAAATCGCTGAACTCAAGAAAATAAAATAAAAAATAATTATTTGGATGGAACTTGGGCTAAGGTACGAAATCTCGATAAAATATTTTATGGATTAAATTGATTAAAACTAGGAAGTTTCCGGTCCTTTAAATTTTAAAAACAATAATAAGCATATCCATTATTATCTATTCACAACCATTAAGTACGTCCCTTAAAAAACAACTTACTTCACACTTATTTACATTTATCAAAAAATTAATTTACTTCATTAAATTATATTATTTCTAATTAAAAAATCATTTTTTCTAAACAATCATTTGTTTGTAATTTGATATTAAGTAAAAATAAATGATATTTTGGACATAATCTTAATGAGACAAAATAGTTAAATTTTATTTATATCTAAAAACAAAAAATTTAATTTTTTTTCTTATAGAAATGAGCCGACAGAATAGATAAATTAACGTAAAATTATTTTAACTTTTATTAAAAGAAAAATTATTCTAACTTAACCGCATGATGTCTTAAAACTGAGTCCTAAATGCAACTATATTATTTGTTCTAGGAGAAAATACATGTGGCTACACAAAAGATTACCCCATCACAAAAGGTTATAGATATTTTTTTTATTATTTTTTTGGAGCACATAATCCATGATAAATTTGTTAATTTTTATAACAATAATTAATATTATTATATCAAAAATAAAATCAAATATAATTTATAGTTGATTGACTGGATAAAAAAAATTGGCAATAATATATATCTATTAATCTCTTTAAATGATTAGAACTTTAACTTATATGGGTAACTTTTATGTTTTATTAATATTTTTAAAAATTAAAAAGAATAAGAGACCATATATTTAAATTAAAAAACCATTCAAAAGATAAGAATATTTCTAATTTTTTAATTCTTTGTTTATTATAATTTAAAATAAAAGAAAATAAATTGTGTGAATTGTATTGAATTAGAAGAAATTTTAATTTTGTAATTTTAAAGATTTTATTATTATTTTAATACATTTTAAATAAATAAAAAGATATAGATAATATTAAATTATAATAAATTTAACACGTTGTGTTGATAAAAAAATTAATTTTATTGATAATTTGTTTTATAATTTATAATCAAATTAAGATAAAAATTGAGTTAATGAAAGTGAAATAAAAATTTCATAGTTTCGGTGATAGTGAGCGTAATCGACACTCAAAAGTGATAAGAAAGAAGAAAGATTAAGGAGATCTAATTTAGTTGAAGAGAATTTGTAAACGTATATTTTTGATATTGTGTTTAATTTTTACCGATAAAAAAATAAAAAAGAGAAAAAAATATAACTAATTAAGTAATTGAGAGAATGAAAAAAAAAAAAAAAAAGAAACTCACCTTTTCAAATTGTATACTTTTTTTGTTTGAATCACGTGTATCATTCACGAAAATTAATCTAATTAAGCTAAAATAATCATAGCTTGTGTACTCTAATTCTTTTTCTTGATAAGCAAACAAATTTTATAAACTGGTACCAGAAGTACCTTAAGAAAGTTATACAAGCTTATGTCCTGGTTACATACTTACATAGCATTAATCACAACATACACGCCAATAAATACTTGGTAACAAGGAATTATACCCTGCAAACAAAGCTATTTGAAATGGAACCACCTCCCCTAAACCCAAGTATAAGTTAATAGGGTTAATTATAAAATTTGTCCCCTTATTTTCTTATTTCACTAAATGGATCCTTTAAGGGAAGACTAGAATTGTCTTTTGGAGTAAAAGGTATACTCTTTTATCATAAAATTAAATCTTATATATTACATTTTAAGAGATAATATATTATATTATAAAAATATAATAAATTAAAAAAATTAAATTTTGAATTATTTTTCTTAAAACTTACATTAATACTATATTTTGTAACATATATTTAAATGAACACTTTGATATAGTGATAAAAGAATATATTTCTTATCTCAAAGATCATGATTCATTAAAAAATAAAGTGATGAAATAGGAAAATAAATTTTAGAATTAAACTAAGTTAATATCATATTTTTCCAACACCAAAATGCTTCAGCAACGCACCAATAGGCTTGGAGGCTGCCTACTCAACACGCACCAAGTGTAGTCTAATTCGTATAAGGAAAGTAAACAACATATAAATAATAATATGTCAAAAATAATATTTTTTAAATTAATTAAAATACACTAACACTGTAAAAGATTTTCTTATGCTATCATCTTTATTGTTTAAATATTTTATCCTATCATCTAATTCCATATTATAATTTTTTCTGAATTAATTCCATATCATAATCTACGGCAAATGTATTAATTTTTATAATTATTATACTTTTTTAAAACCATGCCTACATAAAAATTAAACTCATTTATTTTTTTTATAAGAACTCATTTTTTCCGAAAAAGAAAAACTCATTTTTTATTACAATCCAGCACTTGCTAGACTTTATTAAATTGTTAGATAATGCTTAGAAAAAATTTAAAAATTGTTTCTAGTTTCTGCATAAACGCAAATAAATCTTTTTCATATTGCAAAAAAAAAAAATTGTAATAGAATAAGACATAAAATTATATTCTATAACAAAAAAGGTGATCATCACTAATGGAGATATACTTATTTGCATACCAGAAGCAAAATGAACAGATGTTGATCTGTCGTTATGGAGCTAAATGCAAAAGCTAGATACACTCTGACATGTGCTCTATCCAAAAATGAGTACAATAAGATCTATAGGCTAAAAAAATCCAAAGAGATTAGGAACTCATTAAGCATAAACTTTAAAGGCACATAAGATGTCAGACTTAGAAAAGTCACAACTCTAACCAAACACTACGAGAGCTTCACCATGAAGGAAGGAGAATCTTTGGATGACTTGATTGGGAGATTGCAAGTTTGCAAATTTTTTTTTGAATTCTACCCTTTTACTATCATAAGTTGTTTTGTTTGAATGAATATTTGTTTTTGAAATTACAAGCCCTTTTTAATTTTTTCAATTTTTTTATAGCTGTTTTTCTTTTAGCATTAAGATCCTTTATTTATTTTTTTCAATGAACAATTTACTGAATTTATCGATTGAATTGAAATGGTTGTTTTAGAAATCATTGGATTATTCTTATAAATTGTTGAATCTTTTTTTCTTTTGCTCAATTCATCTATCTTTTTGAATTTAAATTTAATAAGTAACAATTTGAAAAATTATTTTATTTTCGTTAGGCTTAGAATACTTTTGAGAATACTTTTAAGAATACTTTCGATAATACTTTTGCTAATTCTTTTTGCTTTTTCTATTAAGATAGTTAGAAACAATTTCAATTTTTCACTTAAAACTTTTAGAACTCGAAAAGTGAAAAATTGAAATTATTTCATTTTTTGTTAGTTCTTTAAAAATGGGGTTAAAAAATGATGAAAATCTATTTTTTGGGGGAGAACTAGAAATGGGCAAGTCGACTTCCATCCCCCAAATTGTTAGAAAACAAAAGTTCTTTTTTTTTTTCCTTAGATCCTTTTTATTTTCATTGGATCGTAGCTTAGATTTGTGCCAAGGTTTGAGACGAAAAGGAAATAATATCTTTATCCAAATACCATTTGTTAGCCATTTTTTTTGGAAATTCTCTTTCGGATAATTGAACACCATTATATGTGCATTTAATATACATTTCTCTCTTCCAATCCCTATAATCTTCCGACCATTCAGGAAATTGAAAAAATAGTATACGAGCAATATTTTTAGTTATTATCAACGAAGGTAATAGAATATATTTTCTAAGAATTGATTGGGTTATTAATAAAATACCTCTTATTACTTGAGCAAATATAATGCTATCTTAGGCTTCTGCTATTTCTATACGTTTTCTTTCCTCATTTTCCTTTTTTTTTCCTCCTTTTTTTTCGAACTTTCATTTGCCTTTTCCTCTATATAACTAGAAATTTCAAATTCTTCCTTTTTTCGCATCCAAATTTTGAACATAAAAAAAGATTTTCATTGATTTGAAACTATCAAAAGAAAAGCATAAAGGTTTTTCGAATTGGTAGGGATTCTTAGAGTCCTTGAAGTTCACTTTCATAACAAAGGTTGTTGTGCAATCCAAGGGGGTTAAACACTGGAGAGATTTTACACCAAAGAACCTTGAGCAACCACATAAGTAAACCTGACACCACACTTTAACCCAAAATCTTAAGGCTTAGGTTTTTGGGTGTTTCCTTCACTTATATGGCATTCAGCTTTTCCATTCCTACACGATGTGGGACTTCGCTTCACACTTGTACTCCAACAACTTTCCTTCAAGTGCGAGTTACGATTGAGAAAAAGTCATTTTCATCCATGAGTATTTCCATGGTGGTCATTAGAGCCCACATGCTCTAGATGCTTGCTCCACCGCTCCACCTATGGGACATGCCGCTTAGACCCACCACTAGGAAGACTTTCGATACAAGGGATCCCCAAGTCTAGGATCCACCACCACCATCTTACTCGTCTGAGTCGGTCACCAAGTCGAACCATCGACTTTGATACCAATTGTTGTGCAATCTGAGCGGGCTAAACACCAAGGAGATTATACCAATGAGTCATAAGCAACCACATAAGTAAACTTGACACCACACTTTAACCCAAAACCTTAAGGCTCAGGTTTATATGTCTTTCCTTCACTTATATGGTGCTTAACATTCTTATTCCTACACGATGTGGGACTTCACCTCACACTTGTACTCCAATAATCTCCCCCTCATGTGTGATACTTATCCACATGGTAGCCTCCCCCTCAAGCGGAAGTCATTTTCACCCATGAGTATTTCCATGGTGGTCATTAGAGTCTGCATGCTCTAGATACTTCCATCATCGCTCCACCCACGAGACACATCGCCTAGACCCACCTCTAGGAAGACTTTCGATACAAAGGATCCTTAGGCCTAGGATCCACCACCGCCATCTTACTCGCCTGATCTGGTCACTAAGTCAAGCCATTGGCTTTGATACCAATTGTTGTGAAATCTGAGGGGGGTAAACACTGGGGAGATTTATACCAATGCATAAGCAACCACATAAGTGAACTTGACACCGCACTTTAACCCAAAAACCTTAAGGCTTAGTTTTGTGAGTCTTTCCTTCACTTATATAGTGTCATACCCTAATTTCGTCCGGGGACTATTGCTTGATGGCATGCAACCTTTAATTGACCGCTTCAAAATACTTGACACCCTTTGTTGCACAATATGTGATGTCCCGAGACGTTCCGGAAATCAAAAGGAAGCATTATTACGCAATCCGTGAAATTCCGTAACGTGACGGAAATCAAAAGGAAGTATTGTTACGCAATCCGTGAGTTTCTGTAACTTTTTCGAAAGCTAAAAAAGAGTAATTACATGATCCGTAAGGTTCCATAACCTTACGGAAAGAAAATAAGTATCGTTATGAAATTCGTAAAGTTTCATAACGTTACGGAAAAAGAATCACCAAAAAAAGTAAAAGGGGGGTGTATGTAGTAAAAAAAGGGTGCAAATAGCAACCAGGCCCACTTGGGCCTTCCAGATTCTTCCTCCAGAAGGCGGTTGCTTTTGGAGGAAGCAACCTGGCTCGCCTGGGCGAGCTGGGTGACAAGCTCCTCCCCTATTTTGCTATAAATAGGGGGAGGAGTGGAGAAGAAAACGGTTCAGCCTTCTTGGCACTTCGTATTCACCTGAAATTGCTAAGGAAAATTGTTTCCGTGAAGAAAATCCAAGCCGAGGCGCTTCCGTAACGTTTCCGTGGGTAATTACGCGAAGATTTTATGATTTGATGTATTGGGGACCATAAACATGCCTCAGGTTTTAAACCTATTAAAATTCTCATTATCCCCAAATGAGCCAAACTGATTTCCGCTCATCAAGTTCATAATTTTTTGTTAGTAGTTTAATAGGCTCACCAGATTAGTTCACATATATTGAGACCATTAAAAAATGTAAATAACTAATTTAAATGTTATAATATAATATGTTGCATACATTAATTAATTAATTAGGAATTATAAAATTCCTAACACAAGTAACTATTTTTTATTAATTCATCGCATTGTTTGTTAGGCTACACTTTGGCACTCCATGTGCTTTTATTTAACCAATTTAAATATATTTTCTTGCTTTATTAAACAAATTATTTTATACCTTTTTTAGAGAACATAGGAAAAATAATTATCAATACTTAATTTTTTATTGAAAATATATGTAGGTTGTCTTTTAGTGCATTTCTATTTAATTTGTCTGCATTTCTACTTTTCATTATATTGTTATAGACCTTTTATCTACAGAGAAAAGAATTCAAACAAAAAACTTCATTGGTATAGTATGGTTCACAATTTTTTGAACCTTAAAGGATATATTTAAGGGAGTCACAACAAGATTTATGTGACAAATAAAATAATTGAGAATTGAAAGAAGTACACATGTTGATATCGTAGCTTTATTATAGATTTCTTTTAAGAATTTATATTATCAATAAACAAAGTTGTCAACCGGCAATAGAGCAGAAAATCATGGGAGAAACCATATGTGCTTTTAGTGTTATCCATTCTCTAACCAAAGTTTGATTTTTGAATCCGTAATCCACTTTCAACTTTTTATACTAACCTATATTATGTGTGTTATTGAGGTGAAATTCTAATTGTAATTGAAAAACGAACACCAGAGGCATATGTTATGTTACACTTCAGCTAATATATGCCCTGGTTATGTGGATAAAGATCAATATAGACAACTAACATTACTAGAAAATAAGCTTTTAACATCAATTATTTAGGACTTTCAACATCGGTTATTAATCGATGTTGAAAGTATTATCATTAACATCGGTTTTCACATCGGTTTTTGAAAACCGATGTTAAGGTAAAATTACAATATCGGTTATCTAAATAACCGATGTTATACAATAAGAATTATAAAAAAAAGTTATATATGTTCATATCAACGTCGGAAGTTAACATCGGTTTTTTTAAAAACCGATGTTGTTATTATACGTTAACATCGATTTTCTTAAAAGCCGATGTTGTTAGTGTATGTTAGCATCGGTTTTTTTAAAAAACCGATGTTGTTTTTTAGGATTTTTTTATATGCTGTATGTTTTTTCAATAACCCCAAAATTAACCTGCAAGGTTTAAAAGCAAACCACTCAGCATATAATTTTGATTCTGTTTTGAAACAATTTTTAACAAAAATTTGATGACAAATTTATTAATTACTATGAATTAAAAGAATATTTAATGTTAAGGAGACATGAATTGAAAAAAAATGTAAACTAAGTAAACTACAATTACAAAATATCCTAAACAGTCTAAGTTTCATTTTTAGCTTTCAAATAATACTTTGCCACTGGATGCGAAGCGCCTTCAATCTCTTTGGTTCCAATGGTCTAGCATCATTGAAATATTACATGATATAATAAAACATAAGTTAATAATATAATATCAATCATAAGAAAATGAAATTTGTTTGAATTAAACAATTACCGTTTTCCAATTATTCTTGAAACTTCCTAAGATTATAGTTGACATCCTGTGCATGACATAATACCCACACTCAGTGCTTCCTTTTTGTCTATTACACTAAAAACATTATGAAATTTAGATATTCAATGTTAAATACAAATTATTCTACACAATACTAAAATGTAAGTAGAAGCATTGTTTAAATCACTTACTTCAACAACAATCCACCAAGCACCAGCCTTGGATTTACTTTATGGAATATCGTCAAGTCCTTTCAAAGAACTGTTGAATACAAAAATGGAAGAGAAAGATTGAGTGACTAATGTTGTTTGAAATAATTATTTATGCTCTATATGGAAAGGTGGTCGTCTTTGTCCCTCCTGCTCTACACAAAACATACATTGATCAATGTCCCAATGGGGTTCAACTGGAACCCTTGAGGTACCACCTCATCATGAAAGTGCAGTGCTTTTTTAATCTTCCCACAAAAATAGTGTGGTGAGGGTTATTGCATCTAGGTGATAACCCTTCTTGAGAATGTTGGTCAGTACAGAAAAAGAAAAAGTGATGTGAGCTAGATGGCAGAAACAATTTATGAGGATGCTTAGAGTATAAAGATCAGGTGTAATCCCTTTTTTATTAGAATTGTTTAAAGAGGGAAATGGAAGTGGGGTAATGCTAGATCTTGACAAGGGAACTCAAAATGTTGTTAAAATGGAAGGTACACTAGGAGATATACACACAGTTATTTCTACTCAATTAAAGCTACGTCCTATTTACACTAGGTGAAAAATGACCTCCTTGATCACTTGAAATGGTTTCTAGTGTGTTCTGATTTATAGATTTCAAGTCTAAAAATATAGGAAATAAGACAACTATATGTATAGCTCGTCACAAAACTCCAATGGACCAATGACACCTATATTGTACTTGGGACACTCTTTCTTCATGTGTCCATACTTCTTGCATAAGTAGCAGGTAAATTCCTCATCCTTCTTTGGTTTCTTTTGTTGAGAAGACCCTTCAGCAGTACCCTTAGTTTTCTTTCTTTTCTTATTCTGATAGGTGGAGCTTAAATGAGCACTTTCAGATCTGTCTCTCTGTAGCCTCTCTTCCTCTTGCACACAGTGAGATATAAGCTCATTAAAGGATCATTTGTCCTTCTGAGTGTTATAACTCACTTTGAATTGCCCAAAGTGTGCAGGAAGTTAGATCAAAACTAGATGCACGAGCAGTTATTCACCAAGCTCTAACTTAAGTGCTTTCAGTTTAGATGCCAAGTTAGACATTTTCATTATGTACTCCCTTATATTACTTTTGCCCTTATACTTCATGGAGATGAGTTTAGCCAAAAGGTTACTCGTCTCCGCCTTCTTATTTTTGGCAAAGTACTATTCAATTTCATCAATAAATTTCTTTGCATTTTCATCCTCAGAATTAAAGCCTCGAAACGCTTCTGGAATAGAGTGCTTCATGATCATACTGCACATTCGATTGAAACGATCCCATTTCTCAATTTTTACCTCATTGGAGGCTTCCGGAGTGGAAGTGGATCGTTCTGTTCTCAGTGCCAAATCAAAATCCATACAGCCAAGAACAATTTCTACGGCTTCCTTCCAGACCTTAAAATTTGTCTCATTCAGCATAGGGATATTGTTCACTTGAGCAGATACATTTGTAGCACTAGCAACAGAAATTGTATCCATGATAAAATAATTACATGCTCACAAATAAGCCAATAATTACATGCTCACAAATAAGCCAATATATATATAACAGGACATGTGCAAAATAGTTTACATAACAAACCCATCACAAGATACCCAGCAAAACATTAATTCATAGTCTTTGGACAGAAAAATTAATTTGCAATTGGTACTCTCAACGCAATTATCAAATATTGACAATAAATTCTGTCAAATCATAGTCTTTC
Source organism: Glycine max (assembly GCF_000004515.6). Lineage (NCBI taxonomy): Eukaryota > Viridiplantae > Streptophyta > Magnoliopsida > Fabales > Fabaceae > Glycine > Glycine max. Next base: position 11,174,553 of record NC_038249.2, on the reverse strand, counting down.
TTTGGACCGACTATAATTCACATGAAAATACCTTATAATTGTCACACATTTATCATCACAAGTACAAAATTATTTGGCCAAATTGTGTCTTCCTTTGGGCCGAGCACAATTCACATAAATAATTTTATACTAATATCTATGCAATTTTAATTAAATTAATTTACGCAATAGAGATTGCTTTGACAATATATTGTTTCAATCATCTCAATCAAAATTACCAGACATAAAAAATGAATAATTTTGAGGGTTTGTAATTTCTGAATTTACACCAAAATATAATGGGAAACACCAATTGACACACATAATTCACAAATAAAAACAAGGAAAACAAAAATAAAATGCAAAAGCCAAATTGCATTTAACGATACACAACAGGGGTTTTTTATGATGATATAATAAAGCCAAAGATTATGTATCACATGTATATCATGTCATGGCATGTATGGCATGGATTCATGGCATGCATAAGGAAACAAAACCAGCAGCCATAAAAAAACAAACACGTGAACGACAAACAAAAAATGGATGACTATTATGGAGCGAGAAAAAAAAGTTTTTCTCATGGAATCCAAACACAAAACATGAACGCGCATATGATGATTATTATATCGTGATCGAAAAGAAAAAAATTTCCAAACTTACAATCATAATTATAATTGCAAAGATAAAATCCCAAAATAAAATTAGGGTTTGTGTAACAAAATAATATAGGTATAACACAAACCAAATAACTTTAAATAATCTAATAATAATGGTGGCTCTGATATCACTTGTTTGTCATTTTAGGGATCTTCATAAAATATCGATAACCACTAGAAACACATTATGTTAGATTATCAAGAGGGGTTGTGAAAAATACCTAGATCCATGATAAGCAGCGGAATTGATAAATCTAAGGAACTATTGGTTTTGTGTTCTTCCTCAACCAAATCACCGTTTCCCTTTTGGGACCTTAGGTTTCTCGCCAGATAGGGAGAAGAGAATACAATTTCTGATTTAGTGTCTTGGGGACCACAACCTTGCTTTAGGTTTTAATCTGCTAAAGTTCTCATTATTCTTTAACAGGCCAAACTAGTTTCCGCTTATCAAACCCATATCAATTTCTGATCATGATAGTCGAATAGGCTCACCAAATTAGATCACTTTTATTGAGCCCATAAATGTAAATAACTAATATAAATGATAAATATAATATGTAGCTCACACTAATTAATTAACACAATCCACATGCTCATTCATAGCTACTTCTCCTTGTTGTGCATTCCTATCAGCTTATCTATGGTTGGGAATGGAAAGGTCAACTTCCTATCTCTAACATGGAAAGGTCACCTTTCTTTCAGAAGTATAAAGAATGCTCAAAATGAAAAAAGAAGCAACCACATACCTCAATCTCACGGCAGCAGTGAAGAACCGCAACTCGTGGAGCAGTTGCGGGTTCAGCGATGGTGATGGTGACACGAGATGACTGGGGTGACGAAGAGATGGCAATGACGGTGTCGCAAAATGCTAGTGAGGGAGAAAGGGTTTGCGAGATTGAGCATGCGGGGGGGAAGGGTTTGGGGTTTTAATTTATGAATAATACAACATTGGTTTTTTAACAAAAACCGATGTTAATGAATTAATGTTAACATCGGGTTTTTAAAAAACACCGATGTTAACATCAACTAGTTAACATCAGTTTTTTCAAAACCAATGTGAATTAACTCAATTTATTTTTGAAAATTGCCACTGTGCTCTTGTTAACATCGGTTTTTTGAAAAACTGATGTTAAAAAAGTCACGTTATTTACCATTTTACCACCGTGTTTTTGTTAACATCGATTTTATTACAAACCGATGTTAACTTAACGATGTTAAATCTACATTTTCTAGTAGTGTAATCTTTTCATAAAATAATATCAAAAATGGATATTTGAAAATTGTATGGTGTCCATTAAACAATCTCTTTTATTACAAGAAAAAACCATTGCAAACATTCTTATTGTATGTATTATTTAAGGTATTATTTAAGCATAGAACCACATTGGTACAACATTAGCCGCATGACCTTTCCTAAAACCCTTGATAAACCAACGGATCATTGAAATAATTTTTTTCATATAATGTAATACAACATATATATTACCATATAAGTCATGTCATGAGCAAAGAGAGTTAAATATAATTATAAAAATTAAATCACATAGATAAAACTAGAAACTGAGTTGTGGGATCTTTAATTAGTGTCTAACAAGAGAGACTGATGGTGGCGCTACACAACCACAGTGATCACCTCTTCCTGGTTTCCGACCCACATTTGCAACATACCCTTCCTCACGGCACCACCAACAGTGTACCCAATCTCCTTGAATTAAATGCTTTCTACTCTCCTAACTCTTGTAAAATGGAACTGAAGCAGATCGAAACCTTGGATTTATGAATGTGTATCGATCCTGCACATATTAAACATCAGTTACATATATATGTTGTTAATATCACACACGCAGTGGCAATCCGAAGGAAGAACCTGGCACAATTGTTTGCAGAGTTGCCCATTCTTTTATGTGTTTTGGGTCATACCCAATACATGCCTCCATAAATGATGAGGACCCAGGCCTTGTTCGTGTTTAGGCATACTATGTTAACATGGACCACTTTTCTAGTATTGAAAATATGAGTAAGACTGAATGTTTATCTTTTTATCAGCTGAAAATATGAAAATAAAGCTTATAGAAATATAATAATTTACTCTTACTGTTATTTTAATTATGAGGAAAGTGGTGCATGTTAGCATAGTTTGCCAAAACACAAACAAGGCCTAGGTTCTCATCACTTTTGGAAGCATTTATTAGGGTTTGTGGGAGTTGTGGGTCATAATCCAGGAAGGAGCCATCTTTGCACATAATTTTCATTATGCACAAGAATTATATCAGAGAGGGGAGATGCAATAAATAATTAGGTAAATCACATATTATATCAATCAACTAATTCAATTAAAATATGCAGAATCAACATCATAATTATATATTAGGGGCTAAGGATTAACTCGCATCCAATGTTCAAGCATTGAGTATTCTCATTGTCATTCATTTTCAGATTGATGCTCTTGAAAACCCTATATCAAATCCAACAAATAATTTCAAAAACAAAAAATATTAGTTTGACAAATAGAGATATCTTCAACAAGTAAAAAAAAATTGAGAATATGAATCAGGAGAAAGTACTCAATGCTAAAAATTTCTCTGGATTCACCTCTTGATAGATCTACCGTGCCTAAATGCTAAAAATGCAAGTTTTAGAGTTAGAAAAAGTGATGTATAAAATATGTATGAGAGTACTCAATGCTTGGACTTTTTCTCCATTAATGTATTATTTAATTTAATACCAAAATGCAATTAATATATAAAATTTAATGATTTATTAAATGATATATTTTACGTACATTATTGAATTCATATAATTAATTTCACATTATTGTTGGGACAGGTGTGAAACAAAAAGAAAAAAAACATTTAAAAGGTTCAAGCAAATAATATATTCGGCCTTTCCTTATGACTATAAAAGCCCGCTTTTTTATAGTGTTACCACCAAAACATTTTATTAATTTTGAAAATCTCTCGCAACAGATTCACTATATGTTCATACAAGCGCTAAAAGAAATTATCAAATATGATATATAAAAGAGGGTTTATATTAGCTCTCATAATATAAAATATATTATATATTTTAAATCTATATATCTTTCAATTTTTCTTTTTCTAAATGTTTCAAAACTAAATTTTTTAAAATAGTAATTAAATAATAAAATTGCATCAAACCATACATTTGATTATACTAATACCTTTTTCATATCTAATTTTCTAATATATACATATTCGAATTTTTATTTTATAAAATATTAATTTAAAAATTTAATTAAATAAAAAAATTGTGTCATACAATAGATGTTATTATACAATACCTTTCTTCAAACCTATTTTATTAACTTTTACTTTTTCATAATAGTTTATTAACTATCTTTTAAAAAATTTAATACAATAACAAAAAAGAAATATCTATCTATTTATAAATATTATATTAATGACATTCAAAACTATTCTAAAAAATTATTAAAGACTATATTAGTTTTTATTTTTTGAAATCTTAATTTTGCCCATTACTAGTATAAAAACCCATAAGTGTGAGTAACTCTTGAATCACTAATAAATTAAGGATGACAATGGTTAGGATACTATAGTGTCCGTCCAAATACTTATGTTTAAAAAAATATCAATACCTGCCTCCATACTTGTTTGCAATAGCAACTTTAACATGAGAGGAGTGGTTAATTTCAATCAGATATGTCTTGCTCTAGGGACTTTTCTTACATTAATGTATTATTAAATTTAATACAAAATACAATCAATATATAAAAATTAAATATGTTTTACATTATTAAACTCATATAATTAAATTCTAACTAATTTCACATTAATTATATTTTTATTAAATAAGTAAATTTATAAAAGGCTTAAATATTTTTTGATCCCAGATATATTTTCTAATTTTACAATTGATCCCAGATAAATTTTTTCTTTGAGATTGGTCCTTAATATTTGAAAAATTTTGTGCTAGGTCTTTACCGTTAGAAGGAGTCCCTGATGTTTATTATATTTAAGAAATATAATATATATTCTTTAAATGTTTTAATTTTAATATAGTACCAAATTACTTACACCAATCATTTTTTGGAACTTTATTCATCAGCCAATCATATATATGCTTCTTCACTGACCTCCTTAATCTGAGTCATCTTGTCTTCCCATGCCTCCTCATATGTTGCCTTTGATGCACCCATCACTAAATCTTTGAGAAGTGTGCCTTCACCAAAAAAGTTCTTGAAATTTTGATACAAATGTCTCAAGCAAAGTTGGTTCTCATCACCAGCTCTCATTGCTTGTAGTTTTTGAACCAATCCCTATAATATAGGCAAATAACAAAATGACATAAACTATATATATACTAATTCTTAAAGGTATAAGAATGAATGTTATCTCACCTTTAACGATCCATTGTTTGTTCTGAAGTTGATAACTAGAATGTACTTGAGCTAGACCTGGAAGCTTTTAATAAATCGATGAAGTTATTGACATATTTCCTAGTTCATCTTTCAACAAACATTTTTTAATATAGGAAAATAAAATCTTTCTTTACCCAAATTAAGTTCCATCATGGAATTAAGTCATCAAAAAATTCTATAAGGTATTATGAAACACAACAACCAATCAAAGCTAAACCTAATTGGTAATACAGAAAAGAGCAGAAATTAATCGCTAGAAACCAAACCAAACCTCGTATGTGAGATACTCGAGGAACATATAGAGGTAAGAAGGAGTGTCAACACCAAAAAATTTAACTTATTTTTCAACCTTACAGAATATAGGCATTCATTTGACGAGGAATTGATGGGCAGTTTTCTAGGATCTTAAAACAAATTTGGAAACCTTTGGCTTTCCCATTTCATCCTAGGTAAAACCACCAATGGAACTTGTTCTTTGATTGACGAAAAAATTGGAAACTCCAAAACTAGAATCTGCAATTTGGTGAAAGTGCAAAAAAAGTAAGCAAACTGAAGTGAGAGCGTAATCACAAATTACAGGACTAAGAGTGGAATGAAATATACTTGGCCGGAGAGTCCATGTGGATTGGTCAAGAGGGTAGACCAAGCGAAAGTGAAACATGAGGGTTCTCTTGTTCTTGTTAAAAGACTTTTTTCTGGCAATTAATTATTAGCCACTAATATAAATTGATTAGATAAAATAATATCGTTAATTATTGTATTGCCACTGAAAAATTGTCTCTGAAAATGAAACTTGGCATATTGTAATGATTATAGCATTCAAAATGTAGGAAGAAAGGGAATAAAGACTTGACTTACAATAGTAATTTGAAGTAAGCAACCTTTGAGAACTCATCCTCATTATACCTGATAGATTTGACACCATTTTTTCTTGCCAAAATTGCTTTACTTTGCTCAAGCATGAAACAATTTTTACACATTGTTGTTATAAGGTCTTCTTCAAATTTGCTCTTAGGCTTACCCTGAATAAATCAAAAGCATAAACAACCTAGATGAAATCAGAATCTAGTAGAGGTGATGGTTTCATTCTACATCTTTATAATTTGCAGTTCCATTTCCAAAAATAAATAATAAAACATGTTAAATACCTTTTCCGGTAGAAGTTCAAGAAAAATTGAGGGAGAGACTACATGAACATTACCAAAGAACAAAAGAAGTTCATCCTAACACAATGCATGTCACTTCAAGGACATGAGAGTTCCATGCTATTACCAATACTTTTCCAAAGTATGTATGTGTGTGTGTGTGTGAATGGGTTCGAATATAAATCATCCCGCTAACAAAAACTAACAATACTAATAAATAACATATTTGAAAATAAAAAAAAAGTATGTTTTTGTGTGTGTGCATGTTTGTCACGGTGTGTATAAAGAACCTGGTAACCTATTTTGCGAGCAATAGATAAACAATATATAAAAGAGTAACTATAATATTATCCATTATGCCTTAGATCAATGTCTATTTAAGGGAAATAATAAAATCTCGAAGCATAAATTTGAAACTACATTTAACAAAAATTGCCTTTAGTTTGTACCTAGAATTAAATGAACTTTAGTAAGAAAGTTCTCAGAATATAATTGCATGTGAAGAATTAGCAAGAAAGGTTAATGAAGAGTTTGAAATTATCATGAAAATAGGAGTGGTGTCATGACACGTTCGTAAGCTAGTGTCTTTGATTTGGAGGAGTATCTACTATGAAAGACAATAAGTGTTACTCTTATAGCTAGAGGCTATAGAAGAAATAAACAAACATTATAATAGAGTTCAATCTTACCACTGGTTCCAACATATTAACCATTGGCTAAGCCATTTCCTTTTCAATTTTTAGTGCTAATGATTCACTCTATTTCCCCCCTTAAAACTAGAGTATCCCAGTGCCCAAAGGCTCCTCACTTTGTGAATATATGGGGAAGGGTCATTGTATGCAAAGAAAGGAGAAGTAAAAGTACTTTAGTTGGACAAGAACTATCCCGCTCAAAAACAGAGTTCTAATGGCACATACAATTACAAAAATGTTGTAATTGATTACACTATGTTAAACACTTAAGTTCATCAAAACTTAGTGATCTTAGCATTCACAATCACTTATGACATCAATCTAAACATGATACTAGATAAAGTAAGCTATGAGCACACATGCCTAGATCTAAAAACAATAAATACAAAATATCACATCTATGAAAACATGTTTGGAATTGTAAAATTACATAAACCAAAAACCCAAGACTAAGTTCAATCTAATGTTATGAACAAATTGATATTAATTTTTTGGACTACTTCAATTCTCTTATTAGTGACCACCATTCAAGAAAAGTTTTGAGTGTACATTGTCAACGTGAACAGTTTGAATTGCACCACTTCAACTAAAACACCAATATTTGTACAACTTCAACTTAAATTTTATATATAATATAATATTACATAGTGGATTTATAGATTAAATTTATTTTGGCTTCCCCAAGTTTCTGGATCAGGCTCCGCCAGTGATTGTATTCAGCCTTATCCTTGAATATGCAAAGAGGTTGTTTTCAAATTTGAACCCATGACAAACTGGCAGTTAAGCAACAACTTTATTGTTGCGTCAAATGCTCTCCATCTTCTTCTGCCCCTATTTTATGTTTTTTATCTTTTCGTTTTGCATTTTGGAGAGTCTACTTTCCTGTGGTCATGAATGATTGACATTCTCAACTGTAGTCTACAATAAGTTCTTGTGACTAAAGTCCCCCAAAGCCTCTTGCATCTTCAATTACTATACTTTCAGTGGTTGCTTAGATCAGAAATCTTCATTGGATTTTCAAAATACAATCTAGATCTATAAAGATATCTTGACGTGTTATCGTTAAAAATCTTGACTATAGAAACAATAATTATATAGTGTTAATTAATTATTGAACTCATAATTGCAAGTTCTTTCCTGCTCCCTAAGTCTAGCTCTTCAGTTACTAAAATTCTAGAGGCTACTTAGATCAGAAATCTTAATTGGATTTTAAAAATACAATTTTGATTCATACAGTTTTGTTGATGTGTTATCATTAGCATTCATTACTACAGAAATAATGATCAGATAGTCTAGGTTAATGATTGAACACATGAATTACAATGATGGTTTCAAGTAAAACAAGGGTAAGCTAATATGAGAACTTAAGGAAAATGAGGTAGGTCAGATATTTCTCTTATTTTTTCTATCAGGGCATTTATTTCCATGCCAAGCAACTGAACCTGAACAAGTGAAAGGTTCAACTCATTCTTCTTCTCCTCAACAATGGATAATGCTTGAAAAGCTTGTGAAACAATAAAAAATAGTAGTACAAGAATGTAAGGAAAAATTTAATCTTCACTTGCTTTGGAGTATTATCGATTGTTAAGAAGAAGAAGAATAACTTAAGCCTCACACTTGTTGAGGTTCACTTACTTGACATGGAAAATGCCCTGATAGAGAAAATAAGAGAAATATCTGACCTACCACATTTTCGTTAAGTTCTCATATTAACTTACCCTTGTTTTACTTGAAACTATAATTGTAATTCATGTGTTCAATCATTAACCTAGACTATCTGATCATTATTTCTGTAGTCAGGAATGCTAATGATAACACATCAACAAAACTGTATGAATCAAAATTGTATTTTTAAAAGCCAATTAAGATTTTTGATCTAAGTAGCCTCTAGAATTTTAGTAACTGAAGATGTAAGAGGCATTGTAGGACTTCAGCCACAGAAAATTATTGTAAACAACAGTCATGGATGCCTGTCATTCATGAAAACAAGAGAGCAAACTCTTCAAAATACAAAAATGGAAAGAACAAAAACAAAAAATATGGGGAAACACAAGAGGACAAGCCTTGGCGCAATTGTAAAATTGTGCTTTAGCTAGTGAGTGGTTGGTCACAGGTACAAATCTAGAAACAACCTCTTACCTACTAATTCTTCACTTCTTTCAATTTGATTGTGCGAATTTTCTTTCTAAAATTCCTTTAATTCTAGGTATAAGAAAAACTGGAATTTTTTCTATTAAATATAGTTTCAAATACATGGTTAGAGATTTTAATATTTTACTTAAACGGAAATCTAAGACATATTGGATACTATTAGAGTTACTCCCTTATTTTGTAACAGAAGGGTGTCAGTATGCACACCCTCTGTATATTCATATTATTTGTCTTGAATAAATAATTACTCTAATTGTATTAATTATAATTAATTTCAATATTATTAATTAATAAATATTAATAAATCAAAAGATGGAAAAATCAATGACAAGATAATATGATAATTCTCCAAAACTACATTTAATAAGTAATGATAAATACAATACATAAACCATAAAAAAGTATGAGTAATGTTTTTTTTGTTCTCTTTGTATATTCTTTAAGTACTTTTTTTGTTATTAGTTTGCATGGTTCATAAAATTCACTGTCTTAAGGCTTAAACCAAAACAAGCCAGCAGCTTACTGTTACGCAATTTAGCTTGTTCCAAGTAACTTAAACTTTTCAAAATCAATTATGTTGGTCTCCAAACATTACCCATATAGTTCAATTATGCTCTCTGCCATAAGTGGATCCAAAATTTCTTATACTTTTTGCTTTGTTGACTCACTTTCAAAATAAATATTGCTTCGAACCAATTAGTATTAAGACAAATCCAATACATATAACTATAATGTAAGGTTATGTGAAAAATTTATATGTTAACTTTTTTTCATAAATGTGAGAGGCAGTTTAAGTCTCTATCTCCCTCTCTTAAATATGCTCACAAAATATTTAGTGAGAGTCTTTTTTATGTGTGGATGGATTCAGATTTTCTATAGTCGGAAAAATCACGCATTCACATTGTTAAACATATAGAACTATCTGATGGAGATCTAATGATTAATAAATCATTTCAATAAATTTAACATCAAAAATATGTTTTAAATATTGACTGTTTAATGAACTCAAACCATATTCGTGACTGTAGCAATCCAAATCCATCTATTAATACATATTTTTGAACGGTTTTTTTAAGTAAGTAATATTATCTTCCTGTTTGAGTTTGATTTAAGTATCTCCACCCATAAAATAAAACACCTCATGAAAAAACATTCATATTCTTAGAGAAAAATGTCCATTGATATAGCTAATAATTATTACTTGCCAAAAAAATCCATTAAAAAATATTATTAGTAGATATCACGATACAGATAAAATTTATTGTTGACCATTTATGGTAAGAAATTTAAAAATAAATGTTTATAGTTTATCCTCATTTTAAAATACCCTATCATTAAATATACTCTCAAGGTAATTATATACATAGAGTTTCAACAACTTGAAACGCCCCCCCCCCCCCCAATTTTTTCATCTAATATTTGGGGGTTTCGAATAGAATTATGTAGAATCAACTGATGTAAAATTATTTTACAACCCCTGTGTAATAATTTTTTCACACTTAAATAGAATTTTGGTAATAAATGCTGGTTTAAAAAAAATATAATCAAAACACAAAACAAACAGCATCGCTCCAGAAAAAGGCAATCAAATCAACAGAAAAAATACCATCCACTAAAATCAAAATGCAACAAAAATAAAACAATCACTTGGAAGAAATATAAGAAAAAACAGATTGGAATAAAAGAGTGGAAAATTTAGAGTATAGAGTTAAGTTATCGAAACAGTGTCACCTCCAAACAAAATTGTGCGATGAAGTTGTGAAATCAAGATGCAATGAAAGGAAGTTCAAGTATGTCTGAGGGAGGGGTAGATCTACATCCATGTCATCACTGAGCCACAACCTTTCCACCGTATATTGTAGCAGGCACCAGATCTATGCAAGAACAAACAACACTAAAAAAAACAATCAAATAAACACAAAAAGGATATGTTTAAGTTGTGAAATTAAGACGAGATAAAAACAAACCGTAGCTAGGGAGTCTCAGATCTAGATCCATGCCACCATTGAGGCACCAATTGTCACTCGCAACTGTTGTTCCATCATACGTTACAAAAGACACCCAATCAGCACAAAAACAAATAACAAATTCCAAAAAATCCCAATCTAATCAACACAAACAAATCTGATCAAGCCAAAACACAAGAAAAATTGTACAATAATTCATAGATTAACTAAATGAAAAAGGAAACATGTTCAATTAAAGAGAGGAAAATTAAAGTACACGATTGACTTTTGGAAACAATATTACCCCCATGGAAAATTGTTGCGTGAAATCAAGATGTGATATAAGGAAACCCTTCAGAGTGCCATGGTAATCAAGATTTAGATCCAAATCCACACTACCACTGAGGCAGCCATGGTTATCAATATCACAAATAAATTTTTGACTCATGTGTTTATGAGTCTACATGCGACGCACAAGTTAACTTGTAGTGAAACCCATTTCTGAGCATACTCATTTGGTTCGTATTTTGTGTGTTTAGGGTTGAACCTCTTTCGACTTGTCCATTGTTTATGAACTTGTGCCTCATTATGACCGAATCACTTCTCTCCTCTCTAATGGAGGGTTTCCTTCATCTAACTACAAATCACATTTCTAATATACTATTATCTATTGTGATTTGCTTTACCCTCTAGTTCGTGAATGCATTTGTGATTTACTTCTTCCTCTGAATTGCAAATTCATTTGAAGTGGCACCATCTTTTTAAAGGGGGAGGAAGGAGATGACTGATGGAATTAAAAAAGAGAAACGTATTAGGGTTTTTAAGGTTAGTGGTATTGGGCCTGTACTTAAGGTTGACCCATTCTCTCTGTATAAGTAAATAAGTAAAATTAAATAGAATTAGTATAATAATAATAATAAATGTAATTATCTACTAGAACTATTGTATAATAGAGATAAATATACAAAATATAATAATATATAAATATATAAACTTAATAAATAATGCAAAATAGTAATTAAATAGTAGAAGTAGAGTAATAAAATCAAATAAACAAAGCATGATATATGATATAGTATATTTAAAATAATAGAAAAAATAATAGTATTAATAATGAAATAAAACATAATAGATAATATAATTATCTAAACATATGGGATTGCAATGTAGAATTATTATGTTATTTATAGATAAAAGCTAGGAGAAGGGAGTGTCATCTCAAAATTACTGAGTTGATTGTGAGCTCTTAAGAACAAACCATCGTAGTAGACAATTGCCACGGGGAAATTGAGTTTAGAATGCAGAAATTAATGGATGTTCTCATTTAAGGTAAATATTGTATTATTAGAATTGTTTTTAAAAAATTGTATAGCTTCCCATTAATTACTTCATATACTCTTTTAGAAGATATATATATATATATATATATATATATATATATATATATATATATATATATATATATATTGTTTTCTTAAAAAATTATATTTCCATTTCCTCTTAAACAATAATTTGTTTATACACATTAATTAGTGAAAAATAATAATTTAAAGGTTTGCTATAAAAGAATAGGAAAGAAAATTAACAAATAAGATTCTAGTGATAATTTTGCATAAGAAAGGAAGGTATAGTTTTCATTTATAAAAAAAATTACTGTATGAGATTTTTTCCAGAAAAAAATTATTATATAACTTTCCCCTTTTTGTTATTTACTTTTAGAAAATGTTTTATTTTTTTATTTATAAATAAAAATTTAACATATCTTTCCTTTTTCTCTGAATTTCTTCCTGAAAGATACATCAACATTTTGCTTTTGGCTTTTTAGGAAATGATTTATTAATTAGAATTAATATTTAAAAAATAGTTTGAAAGTATTCTAGATGAAAAGTGTTGGAATAAAAAATAAATAGTTAAATCCCAGTGATAATTTTGGATAATAAAGATTGAAATTTTAATTTAAAGTAAATATTCTATTTTTGTTATTTTTTAAAATATTAGATAACTATAAGCATTTTACATGATATGATGCAATTCCAAAGCATTACTAATTCATGAATCAAAGCACATGAATCTAAATAAAACAAAAGAAGCACTGCACATGCACACACTACAAAAAATTACCAAAGGCACGCACATATTAAGGCACAGGCGTAAGCACATGCACCAATGAAAAAAAAACAGTTTGTACAAATGGAGGCAGTACACGCAAAGGCACAAGAAAAAAAATATGCGCAGAAAGGTGAGGTCGAGAACAAAAATTAATTTAGGGGTTCGTGAAATTAAAAGAAGGATTCATGTAAAAATATACTCAATACTTTAATCCCAATAATCTAATACTAATGAAGAGAAGAGAAAACTATTTATGATTTGATGTATTAGGGACCATAACCATGTCTCAGGTTTTAAACTTATTAGGATTTTTACTATCCCCTAATGGGCTAAACTGATTTCCACTCATTAAGTCCATACCATATCAATTTTCTGTTGATAGTCTAATACGCTCACCAGATTAGATCACTTATATTGAGTCCATAAAAAAATATAAATAATTAATATAAATGTTAGGCTACACTTTGACACTCCATGTGCTTTTATTTAACCAGTTTCAATACATTTTCTTATTTTATTAAACAAATTATTTTATACCTTTTTGAGAGAGCATAGGAAAAATAAATCCTGAGCCCTAGTGTCACATGACCATAAAAACTTGATGCTTGAATGTCCACATGGGTGCATGCATGACCAGTTTTGCATAAAATTCCTAATCATCATTGTGCATGTGTGTCATGGAAATAATGTGGGACATCCCCTTTATCCCTGAATCGCTGGCCAAACCAACACTCTGACATATATCATGTCCAGCCGTTCTACAAGCCTTGAGCCAAAATCCCAACTCACCATAAACCTTGACCCAGGGTGAGAATGCCCATCCTCGCCTTCAAAAGAAAACAAAAAAAAAAAGAAAGTTCCCGATCAAAGGTCGGAAGAAAGCAAAAGAAGAAAATTCCCAATGAAGATTCAGAGAAAGCAAAAAAGAAAGAAAATTCCCGATCAAACTTCGGAAGAAAACAAAAGAAATATGCAGAAAGGTCTTTGGACCAGACAATATCTGAACAATACAGAATTGTCACCACCAAATAAGGAAAGAAAGGGAACCACGACCTGAAGTGGTCCTCTCCCTTTGATTGCCAACCAAAATCCTGTGCGTCGGTGACTTTTTCGCCTTGCACTAAACAAAAACAGAAAAGGAAAAGGCCAAAACAGTCAGAGCCAAATTCCTCACCGAAACACCATCCCCGAAGAAGTCCTATTGATCCATGGTTACGCATGTAATCTTTGATTTGATAGGAAATGATTTGCAAAATCAAGTCATGACATATCTATGGTTTGAAATTAGGATAAAACACTTACCGAGACTATTTTAATCTCACAAATTCAAGAACTACGCAGGTCTGAATTCTTCAGCACAAATTGAGGATACGTAGGAGTAAAAGCCCCACTTTTGTCGACCACCCCATCTTTTGTTACCATGACCCAAGAGTCCATTGGCACGCGGAGACGCCCTATACGGTAACCCGCACACACTCTTTTGCTATCCGTCAGACTCAGAGTCCGGTAGCACGCAGAGACTAACGTCGTCTCCTGCACCTTTTGTCAATAAGGGGAAACGAGCCTGTTGACGCGCAGAGACTAACGTCGTCTTCTGCACCTTTTGTCATCCTGAGACAACAAGTCCGATGACATGCGGGGGTACCGTATGGTTATCCGCATCTTTCATCAACCAGGGACAAACGAGCTCGTTAACACGCAGAGACTAACGTCGTCTCCTGCACCTTTCGTCAACCAGGGGAAACGAGCCTGTTGACGCGCAGAGACTAACATCGTCTTCTGCATCTTTTGTCATCCCGAGGCGGCGAGCCCAATGACATGCGGGGGTACCATATGGTTATCCGCACCTTTTGTCATCCTGAGATAGCAAGTCTGAGGACATGCGGGGGTACCGTATGGTTATCCGCACCTTTTGTCAATCAGGGCCAACAAACTCATTGACACGCGAAGATTTATGTCATCTTCCGTGCTTTCGGTCATCCTGACCTATGAAGTCAGGTGATGTACGGAGATACCCAAGTAGTTATCCATACAGACGATTTCCGTCATCCTGACCCGTGAAGTCAGGTGACATGCGGAGATACACAAGTGATTATCCACACAAACGATTTTTGTTGATCCTAACCCGTGAAGTTAGGTGGCAGGCGGATACACCTAAGTGGTTATCCGTACAAATGGTTTCTGTTATCCTGACCCATGAAGTCAGGTGACATGCTGGGGGTACCGTATGGTTATCCACACCTTTCATCAACCAAGGGCAAACAAGCCCGTTGACGCGCAGAGACTAACATCATTTTCTGCAACTTTTGTCATCCTGACCCATGGAGTCAGGTGACAGGCGGGGGTACCTTATGGTCATTCGCACCTTTCATCAACCGAGGCGAACGAATTCAACGATATCATGATGATGTTGGTCGTCTGATTCTGATTATTTTCAAATTTTTACAGGTTTTACTCTAGTCGTCCGGAGACATGCGAGCCCGACGATGCACGAGATTCTTCTCTACTAGGCGGGAGGCAATCAAGTTCGATGGCGTGGGGAAGTGTCGTGGTTGTCCCACTTTATCGCTTTCAAGACACTGAAGTTTTGATGACGCTTCTGATATCTTTTCTTTCTTTCTAAATGACAGGTTCCGCTGGTCGGGATATTAACCGGCCGGATGATGATGTTCTGCTCAAACAAAATTAGTGTCTTATCTTTACTTCGCTTTTATCTCCAATAAAAGATAAGTAAAGATGGGCAATTGTCATACCCTAATTTCGTCCGGGGACCATTGTTTGGTGGCATGCAACCTTCTCTTAACCGCCTTGAGGTACTTAACACCAATCGTTAGGCAATCCATGAAGTTCCGCAACATGCCGGAAGTTGAAAGGAAGCATTGTTGCACGATCTGTAAAGTTCCACAACATTCTAGAAGTCAAAAAGGGCATTGTTGCGTAATCCGTAAAGTTTCGCAACATTCTGCAAAGAAAATAGGTGTCGTTACGTAATCCGTAAAGTTCCATAACGTTTTGAAAAAGGAATCAGCAAAAAAGCACAATGGGTGTATTTAGTAAAAAAGGGGGTGCAAATAGCAACCAGGCCCACATGGGCCTTCCAAGGGGTTCCAATAGAAGGCGATACCTTCTGGTGGAAGCAACCCAACTTGCCTGGGCGAGCTGGGCGGCAACCACCTCCCTCTTTTCTCCTATAAATTGGGGAAAAAGGGCAGAGTAAAAGTGTTCAGCCTTTCTGGTATTTAGGATTCTCTCGGAATTAGTCAAGAAAATTGTTTCCATGAAAAATATCCAAGCCGAGGCACTTCCGTAATGCTTCCAAGACGTTTTCATGAGCGATTTCGTGAAGATTCTTCACAGTTCTTCATCGTGCTTCGTTCATTCTTCGTTGTTCTTCAGTCTTCAACCGGTAAGTTCTCGAAATTGAATCTTTCAATTCATTCTATGCACCCTCAGTGGTCCCCACTTGTTTCGCAAGCTTTTATTTTCATTTCGTTTATTTTCCGTACCCCTTTTTGACGTGCTTTAACCATTTATTTAAGCCGTTTTCTCACCTAATAAATAATAAAATGAATTTCCACCGATCATTTGAGTTGTAATATCGTTTAATCACTGTTAAAATAAAATCCAACCAATTATTCACGTCGTAACCACGTTTAGACCAAAAAAGGGCAAAATAATAATAAAATAATTGAAATATCTTCAAATAAAATAATGAAAAAAATCAATCGGGAGTTTTTCTTTGGAAGTTTCCTTGAATGAATTGACTAATAACCAAAGTGAAACTAAGGCTAAAATCAACTCACAAATCAAGCTTTCTCCGCAAAAGTCACTAAAAACCGTTTTAAGGTCCAACGCCTTAAACGGTCCTCTTTGCTTTTATTGGTTAACATGGACCATTCAAAAGCATAAAATCAATATGTAACTTTACCACTTTTGTCAAAAAAACCAAAGAGATCGTTAATGGTCCAACGCCTTAACGTTTCTCTCCTTTCAAAATCAAAAGATCGTTTAAACGGTCCAACGCCTTAAATGACCTCTTGTTTCGGTTAAAATATATCTCGCGAAAAAGATTAAAAAAAAAATCAAACTTAACCAACGTTTAGTTCTCAAAGAATTACGTAAGTCTGATTTTCTCATCGCAATTGAGGAATACGTAGGAGCGAGGGAAACACCCTTGTCGACCACAAAAAGATAAAAAATACAAAACAAACACAAAAAGCATAAAAACACAAAAAGACATAAAAAAGGGAAAATAAAACATTTTGAAGTCATATTTGCACACTTGATTAAAGGTTGCCGTCCCTTGTGACGGACGCGTGGGGTGCTAATACATTCCCCGTGCGTAAATACAACTCTCGAACCTTTCACACTTAAAGTTCGTAGACCACACCTTTTCGGTTTTACTGACGTTTTCCTCAAATAAACGTTGGTGGCGACTCTGCGCATCTTCCCTTCTTGGAAGACGCACCCGTGAGCCTCGCGTCGCCCTCCCGCCGAAGGTTAGGTTGCGACACACATGTTGGGATGATCAAATTGTTGATTATGGTTGAAGAAAGGTAGCTATTAAATAATCCTCTGGTTTGAATACTTAATTTGAATTTTTTTTTCAGATTTTCATATTATTCTGCTATCTTTTTTGTAGCTCTTGCATGGTGCTTGCCCTTAAAAAGACATTACATATGATAGTTCTCACCTGGTGTGTTGCAAATGTACACTGTAGTTTTAAGTGTGGCTTAGAGCTCACAGCTTGGCAAGAATGGAAAGTGGTCTTTAAAAACAGAGGGATTAAAATGAGGGATGTGCAAACATATATCATCTCAAATTGCCTTGCCAAGTTTGACCTCCAACATTCACTTCATATTTTCTATCTTCCCATTTTTACTCTTGCCAAGTTAAATTTAACTCCATTTCAAATTAATTACTTTCTCCCTTCTATTTTATATTCTTGCATTTTGTATTGATCTAGTTTGACAAAGAGGCTAGGGGAATATTCGTTGGAAAACTTCGCTAATATTTGTATTACTATTTTTTTTCTCTCTAAATTGGTCAAAATCATGGAGGCATTAAAAATAGATTG
Organism: Glycine max; assembly: GCF_000004515.6. Lineage (NCBI taxonomy): Eukaryota > Viridiplantae > Streptophyta > Magnoliopsida > Fabales > Fabaceae > Glycine > Glycine max. Next base: position 11,156,396 of record NC_038249.2, on the reverse strand, counting down.
ATTCCTTCCTACCTACATTTGGAAATTTCCTTGTTCAAAGCTCTGCTATATTGTATAAGTTTGTTTGCCTAAGGCTTTTCACTAATTTATTGGTTTAAATGATCAGGGCATGCATTAATTCTTGGTTTAGGATTGCCTCCAGTGTTTTGCTATAAATTGTTATCATTTATTCTCTTGTAATCGGTAATATCCTCTTGTTGGTTTTTTCACTACCAGCTCTGACTTCTAATAAACATGCAGATCAATGCCTCAATGATATTGTTGGCAATGCTTACTATGTTGCACCTAAAGTTCTCCATAGATCTTATAGTGTTGAAGGAGACTTATGGAGTATTGGGGTTATATCATACATATTGTTATGTGGAAGTAGACCATTTTGTGCACGCACTGAATTAGGAATTTCCAATCTGTCTTAAGAGAAAATCCTATCTTTGATTATTCACCTTGGCCATCAATATCACCAGAAGATAAAGACTTTGTGAAGAGACTTCTGAACAAGGACTATAGGAAAAGGATGATTACTGCTCAAGCTTTAGGTATGTTTCATTTCAATGTTTTTACCCAGCCCTTGTTTAACTACATAACAATTTGCTTGTCTCATACACCAAATTGTGTGGTTAGTGATTATTTCTTTCTATCTCTTTAAAACTTAATGTCTCTTGAGGAATGGGGTTGGAGATACAAACATCTTTAATTTTTTTTTTGTCAGCTTTAATATTGCAATTATTATGCAAGTACAAAGGTGGTTCAGTTCTTAAGTTTCAGTGTAACACCCCTCGTCTAAATCCTAAGGAGTTAGAGGCATATTGGTTTAAATTAAATTACTTGACTCATGAGTATAATATCAATTTACATTTCCATCCTTTCTTGTGTTTTTATTTTTAATTATTAATTTACTTGTGGCTAAATTACATGAAAATAAAATATTGATCAAACTGATTTTATATGTATAAATAAATGACAATTTTTTTTACCATTTGCATGATGATTACATTTGATTAATAATATAGTTACTGGTTGATTAATTTTAAAAAAATACATTCTAAGACGGTTCTTGAAAAATTGTCTTAGAATGTAGACATTCTAGGACGGTTTTCTAATCTTAGAATCCTCAAAAATATTTTTTATAAATTAATTTTAAGACGGTTCTATGAAAAATCATCTTAGAATCCTAAATAAATTTTTAATTTTTTTTAAAATACATTATAAGACAGTTCTCTGAAAAACCGTCATAGAAAGTGTATCCTTCTAAGACGGTTTTTAGCTAAAAACCGTCTTAGAATGATACATTTTTCTAAGACGGTTTTTTGTCGAACCATCATAGAAAGTCTTCACTTTCTACAACGTTGGCTATGACGACAATTAATAATCGATGTCGAATGTGTCTTTTAACCGATGTAAAAAGTGTTTTATCCAGTAATGATTGCTAATGCAATTGGGATTTTCATTTTTGGTCAACCTACTAGAGAAGCAAAAATAAGTCTTTTGTCACTTATAATAACTCTTCGTTGTTAGCCTATAAATTGCATCCTTACATTTCTTATTATTACTTGCAACAAGGTCACACTCAATTAAACAAGCAACTGTTTTCATAAAAAATTGGTGCTACTTCTGTTCTGACAGAACTCCTGGGCGAAATAATGTGCCAGATATCTAACTCACAACAGAAAGCATTTGTTTTACCTTAATAGTGTGTTTGGATGGAGCAATTTAACAGGGAAATTCATTTTTTCAAGGAATTTAATATTATTCGTGATAAAATAGCTTGTTTGGATAGAGTATTTGAAAGGAGATTTAATTTTTGGTATTTGTAAATTCTCTCAAAAAATATAGAATTTGAAATTCTTTTTTCAGAGATGCTCACTCTAACTCACGTTCTTACTTGCGACTCTTTCTCGCTCAACAGTCACAATTATGGGTGACCAAAGCTTTTATGGCCGATATCGACATAAGTTGTTTTTCACTGATGTTGACCGAGGTCTTTTCGGTTAGAATTTTTTTGTATGATGTCAACCAAAGCTATTTTTGCCGATATCGACTAACATTTATTTTAGATGATGTTGGTTAGGGTTATTTTCTCATTGACATCAGTCATGGGAAATTTTTGCTAACGTCGGCCAAGGATTTTTTTGGTCGTTGTCATCCAAGTTTTTTCAGCTGATGTTGATCAATGATTTTTTTGGCCAACGTTGGCTAGATTTTTTCTATTGACATCGGTCATGACTAAATTTTGAGTAAACACATGTTAGGGTTTTTCAGCTGGTGTCAGCTAGGTTTTTACAGCCAACATCACTCAAAGCTATTTTTTAGCAAATATTGGCTAAGGTTATTTTTTAGCCGATGTTAGCTAGGGTGTTTTGGCTACTGTCAACTACATTTTCTTAGCTGACGCCGGTGTCATACCTAATTTTGTTCGGGGACTATTGTTTGATGGCATGCAACCTTTGGTTGACCACTTCGAGGTACTTGGCACCCTTTGTTGCACAATACGTGAAGTTCCAAGACATGCCGGAAATCAAAAGGAAGCATTGTTACGCAATCCGTGAAATTCCGTAACATGCCGGAAATCAAAAGGAAGTATTGTTACGCAATCCATGAGTTTCCGTAACATTCCGAAAGCTAAAAAAAGGAGTAATTACATGACCCGTAAGGTTCCGTAACCTTACGGAAAGAAAACAAGTATCGTTACGAAATTCGTAAAGTTTCGTAACGTTACGGAAAAAGAATCACCAAAAAAGCAAAGGGGTTGTATTTAGTAAAAAAGGGGGTGCAAATAGCAACCAAACCCACTTGGGCCTTCCAGGATGTTCCTCCAGAAGGCGGTTGCTTCTGGAGGAAGCAACCTGGCTCACCTGGGCGAGCTGGGTGGCAAGCTCCTCCCCTATTTTCCTATAAATAGAGGGAGGAGTGAAGGAGAAAGGGGTTCAGCCCTTCTGGTACTTCGTAATCACTTAAAATTAGTGAGGAAAATTGTTTCCGTGAAGAAAATCCAAGCCAAGGCGCTTCCGTAATGTTTCCGTAACGTTTTCGTGGGTGATTTCGCGAAGATTTTCAACCGTTCTTCGTCGTTCGTTCTTCGGTCTTCAACCGGTAAGTTCCCGAAATCAAACTTTTCAATTCATTCTATGTACCCTTGGTGGTCCCCATTTATTTCGCGTACTTTTATTTTCGTTTCATTTACTTTCCGTACCCCCTTTTGACGTGCTTTAATCATTTACTTAAGTCATTTTCTCACCTAATCAAAAAATAAAATAAATTTCCACCGACCATTTGATTTGTAATATCCGTTAATTTCTGTTAAAATGAAATCCGACCGTTCGGTCATGCCGTAACCACGTTGGAAACCAAAAAGAGGTAAAATAATGATATAATAATAAAAAAATATCTTTTAGTAAAATAAACCAAAAAAATCAATCGGACGTTTCTCTTTGGGATTTCTCTTTCTTAATTGAATTGACTAATAACTAAAGTGAAACTAAGGCTAAAATCAACTCGCAAAGTCAAGCTCGTCCGCAAAAAATCACTAAAAAGGATTTTAAGGTTCGATACCTCAGTTTTTCTCACCAAGTAAAAATGGGTCATTTTAAGGTCCAACGCCTTAAAAGGACCTCCTTCCAAGTAAAAAAATCGCTTGATTCGCCCTTTAGAAAGAATTACGTAGGTCTGATTTCCTCTTCGATGGAGGGTACGTAGGAGCAAGAGCCTCGCTTTTGTCGACCACAAAAATTAAAAAAGAAATAAAAGTTTAGATACACAGTTTCACACAATTCTAATTTAATGTTGTTGTCCTTTGGGACAAACGTGAGAGGTGCTAATACCTTCCTCAAACGTAAATACAACTCCTGAATCTGGAATATTCTTCATGACCGGTTTCCTTTGGTTTTTCTGATGTTTTCCACAAATAAACGTTGGTGGCAACTCCGCGCATTTTCGTCATTTGGAAGACGCACTCGTGAGCCTCGCCTCGCTCGCCCGCAAAAGGGTAGGTTGCGACAGTTGGCGACTCCACTAGGGATAGTTTTTGTGAGTTAGGCCTATTTTAGGAAAGTATGGAATTGTGAAACTTTGTGTGTGTGTTTTTTCTTGAACTATGTAAATATAATAAATGCTATTTTTTCCACATTTTTACACTGCATTCTAAGCACCCACGGGTTTGAGTAAAAAGGGGCCCTATACCCGGGTCCATGGAAATCTAAGGAGTGGAGGCGAATCTATGGTCATGCTAGGTCTCCGACTTGCTTAATAATAGTGAAACCTCGTTTAGAGCTTTCTCTCTTTATAATGTGTTGTCGCTTGTATTCCATACCGCCGCAATATTATTATCTTGAGTGATGATACCTCTAGAAAACAGCCATGTGAGATATGGATCGTTGGGAGTAGTTATTAGAGACCCCTAGATATTATCCTATAGGTCCCCAAATAGGGGCACGGAGCAAACACGCTGCGTGCCATTTTAAACACTGCCATGCATGTAGTCCTAAATGTCATGTATGCCTTTGCTTGTAATTATTTTTGGATATTGTCGTACTATGTGCATCCCTGTGTTATGCTTTTGCGCGTCTACATCATGTTGTCACGCACGCGTTGTATGTTGGTCTCGTCTTTTGTCATGGGTAGCCGGAAAATCCATATCACCTTCTTAAACTGCACACATGGGGCACTGCACCCCCAAATGCGCAAGTAAGAAAAGATAATTTTCCGGGCCCTCGTGTCCGTAAATGCATTCATATCATGCATCGCATAAGCATCTCTTCATGGCATCATAATGAACATATCGTTCCTACATTTGTCCGTTATCATATTCCAGCATTACATTCTGCATGAGTCATTGCATCATCATGCATATGCGTTCAACATACTTTTTGTTCTACAAACTGCATACCTTTTGTTTTCATGTTCGCTCATGCATGATCCTTGCATTTTCCTCTGCAAAACAAAAACAAAAAGGGAAGCATGAAAATTCATGATGCATTCTTAGTTGCATATATTCGGTACCATGAGCCAACCATGTTGGGATCATAAACCCGTTTCACATATTATATCAATCAACTTATTCAATTAAAATATGCAGAATCAACATCATAATTATATATTAGGGGCTAAGGATTAACTCGCCTCCAATGTTCAAGCATTGAGTATTCTCATTGTCATTCATTTTCAGATTGATGCTCTTGAAAACCCTATATCAAATCCAACAAATACTTTCAAAAACAAAAAATATTAGTTTGACAAATAGAGATATCTTCAACAAGTAAAAAAAAATTGAGAATATGAATCAGGAGAAAGTACTCAATGCTAAAAATTTATGTGGATTCACCTCTTGATAGATCTATCGTGCCTAAATGCTAAAAATGCAAGTTTAAGAGTTAGAAAAAGTGATGTATAAAATATGTATGAGAGTACTCAATGCTTGGACTTTTTCTCCATTAATGTATTATTTAATTTAATACCAAAATGCAATTAATATATAAAATTTAATGATTTATTAAATGATATATTTTACGTACATTATTGAATTCATATAATTAATTTCACATTATTGTTGGGACAGGTGTGAAAAAAAAAGAAAAAAAACATTTAAAAGGTTCAAGAAAATAATATATTCGGCCTTTCCTTATGACTATAAAAGCCCGCTTTTTTTATAGTGTTACCACCAAAACATTTTATTAATTTTGAAAATCTCTCACAACAGATTCACTATATGTTCATACAAGCGCTAAAAGAAATTATCAAATATGATATATAAAAGAGGGTTTATATTAGCTCTCATAATATAAAATATATTATATATTTTAAATCTATATATCTTTCAATTTTTCTTTTTCTAAATGTTTCAAAACTAAATTTTTTAAAATAGTAATTAAATAATAAAATTGCATCAAACCATACATTTGATTATACTAATACCTTTTTCATATCTAATTTTCTAATATATACATATTCGAATTTTTATTTTATAAAATATTAATTTAAAAATTTAGTTAAATAAAAAAATTGTGTCATACAATAGATGTTATTATACAATACCTTTCTTCAAACCTATTTTATTAACTTTTACTTTTTCATAATAGTTTATTAACTATCTTTTAAAAAATTTAATACAATAACAAAAAAGAAATATCTATCTATTTATAAATTTTATATTAATGACATTCAAAACTATTCTAAAAAATTATTAAAGACTATATTAGTTTTTATTTTTTGAAATCTTAATTTTGCCAATTACTAGTATAAAAACCCATAAGTGTGAGTAACTCTTGAATCACTAATAAATTAAGGATGACAATGGTTAGGATACTATAGTGTCCGTCCAAATACTTATGTTTAAAAAAATATCAATATGTGCCTCCATACTTGTTTGCAATAGCAACTTTAACATGAGAGGAGTGGTTAATTTCAATCAGATATGTCTTGCTCTAGGGACTTTTCTTACATTAATGTATTATTAAATTTAATACAAAATACAATCAATATATAAAAATTAAATATGTTTTACATTATTAAACTCATATAATTAAATTCTAACTAATTTCACATTAATTATATTTTTATTAAATAAGTAAATTTATAAAAGGCTTAAATATTTTTTTGATCCCGGATATATTTTCTAATTTTACAATTGATCCCAGATAAATTTTTTCTTTGAGATTGGTCCCTAATATTTGAAAAATTTTGTGCTAGGTCTTTACCGTTAGAAGGAGTCCCTGATGTTTATTATATTTAAGAAATATAATATATATTCTTTAAATGTTTTAATTTTAATATAGTACCAAGTTACTTACACCAATCATTTTTTGGAACTTTATTCATCAGCCAATCATATATATGCTTCTTCACTGACCTCCTTAATCTGAGTCATCTTGTCTTCCCATGCCTCCTCATATGTTGCCTTTGATGCACCCATCACTAAATCTTTGAGAAGTGTGCCTTCACCAAAAAAGTTCTTGAAATTTTGATACAAATGTCTCAAGCAAAGTTGGTTCTCATCACCAGCTCTCATTGCTTGTAGTTTTTGAACCAATCCCTATAATATAGGCAAATAACAAAATGACATAAACTATATATATACTAATTCTTAAAGGTATAAGAATGAATGTTATCTCACCTTTAACGATCCATTGTTTGTTCTGAAGTTGATAACTAGAATGTACTTGAGCTAGACTTGGAAGCTTTTAATAAATCGATGAAGTTATTGACATATTTCCTAGTTCATCTTTCAACAGGCATTTTTTAATATAGGAAAATAAAATCTTTCTTTACCCAAATTAAGTTCCATCATGGAATTAAGTCATCAAAAAATTCTATAAGGTATTATGAAACACAACAACCAATCAAAGCTAAACCTAATTGGTAATACAGAAAAGAGCATAAATTAATCGCTAGAAACCAAACCAAACCTCGTATGTGAGATACTCGAGGAACATATAGAGGTAAGAAGGAGTGTCAACCACCAAAAAATTTAACTTATTTTTCAACCTTACAGAATATAGGCATTCATTTGACGAGGAATTGATGGGCAGTTTTCTAGGATCTTAAAACAAATTTGGAAGCCTTTGGCTTTCCCATTTCATCCTAGGTAAAACCACCAATGGAACTTGTTCTTTGATTGACGAAAAAACTGGAAACTCCAAAACTAGAATCTGCAATTTGATGAAAGTGCAAAAAAAGTAAGCAAACTGAAGTGAGAGCGTAATCACAAATTACAGGACTAAGAGTGGAATGAAATATACTTGGCCAGAGAGTCCATGTGGATTGGTCAAGAGGGTAGACCAAGCGAAAATGAAACATGAGGGTTCTCTTGTTCTTGTTAAAAGACTTTTTTCTGGCAATTAATTATTAGCCACTAATATAAATTGATTAGATAAAATAATATCGTTAATTATTGTATTGCCACTGAAAAATTGTCTCTGAAAATGAAACTTGGCATATTGTAATGATTATAGCATTCAAAATGTAGGAAGAAAGGGAATAGAGACTTGACTTACAATAGTAATTTGAAGTAAGCAACCTTTGAGAACTCATCCTCATTATACCTGATAGATTTGACACCATTTTTTCTTGCCAAAATTGCTTTACTTTGCTCAAGCATGAAACAATTTTTACACATTGTTGTTATAAGGTCTTCTTCAAATTTGCTCTCAGGCTTACCCTGAATAAATCAGAAGCATAAACAACCTAGATGAAATCAGAATCTAGTAGAGGTGATGGTTTCATTCTACATCTTTATAATTTGCAGTTCCATTTCCAAAAATAAATAATAAAACATGTTAAATACCTTTTCCGGTAGAAGTTCAAGAAAAATTGAGGGAGAGACTACATGAACATTACCAAAGAACAAAAGAAGTTCATCCTAACACAATGTATGTCACTTCAAGGACATGAGAGTTCCATGCTATTACCAATACTTTTCCAAAGTATGTATGTGTGTGTGTGTGTGTGAATGGGTTCGAATATAAATCATCCCGCTAACAAAAACTAACAATACTAATAAATAACATATTTGAAAATAAAAAAAAGTATGTTTTTGTGTGTGTGCATGTTTGTCACGGTGTGTATAAAGAACCTGGTAACCTATTTTGCGAGCAATAGATAAACAATATATAAAAGAGTAACTATAATATTATCCATTATGCCTTAGATCAATGTCTATTTAAGGGAAATAATAAAATCTCGAAGCATAAATTTGAAACTACATTTAACAAAAATTGCCTTTAGTTTGTACCTAGAATTAAATGAACTTTAGTAAGAAAGTTCACAGAATATAATTGCATGTGAAGAATTAGCAAGAAAGGTTAATGAAGAGTTTGAAATTATCATGAAAATAGGAGTGGTGTCATGACACGTTCGTAAGCTAGTGTCTTTGATTTGGAGGAGTATCTACTATGAAAGACAATAAGTGTTACTCTTATAGCTAGAGGCTATAGAAGAAATAAACAAACATTATAATAGAGTTCAATCTTACCACTGGTTCCAACATATTAACCATTGGCTAAGCCATTTCCTTTTCAATTTTTAGTGCTAATGATTCACTCTATTTCCCCCTTAAAACTAGAGTATCCCAGTGCCCAAAGGCTCCTCACTTTGTGAATGTATGGGGAAGGGTCATTGTATGCAAAGAAAGGAGAAGTAAAAGTACTTTAGTTGGACAAGAACTATCCCGCTCAAAAACAGAGTTCTAATGGCACATACAATTACAAAAATGTTGTAATTGATTACACTATGTTAAACACTTAAGTTCATCAAAACTTAGTGATCTTAGCATTCACAATCACTTATGACATCAATCTAAACATGATACTAGATAAAGTAAGCTATGAGCACACATGCCTAGATCTAAAAACAATAAATACAAAATATCACATCTATGAAAACATGTTTGGAATTGTAAAATTACATAAACCAAAAACCCAAGACTAAGTTCAATCTAATGTTATGAACAAATTGATATTAATTTTTTGGACTACTTCAATTCTCTTATTAGTGACCACCATTCAAGAAAAGTTTTGAGTGTACATTGTCAACGTGAACAGTTTGAATTGCACCACTTCAACTAAAACACCAATATTTGTACAACTTCAACTTAAATTTTATATATAATATAATATTACATAGTGGATTTATAGATTAAATTTATTTTGGCTTCCCCAAGTTTCTGGATCAGGCTCCGCCAGTGATTGTATTCAGCCTTATCCTTGAATATGCAAAGAGGTTGTTTTCAAATTTGAACCCATGACAAACTGGCAGTTAAGCAACAACTTTATTGTTGCGTCAATGCTCTCCATCTTCTTCTGCCCCTATTTTATGTTTTTTATCTTTTCGTTTTGCATTTTGGAGAGTCTACTTTCCTGTGGTCATGAATGATTGACATTCTCAACTGTAGTCTACAATAAGTTCTTGTGACTAAAGTCCCCCAAAGCCTCTTGCATCTTCAATTACTATACTTTCAGTGGTTGCTTAGATCAGAAATCTTCATTGGATTTTCAAAATACAATCTAGATCTATAAAGATATCTTGACGTGTTATCGTTAAAAATCTTGACTATAGAAACAATAATTATATAGTGTTAATTAATTATTGAACTCATAATTGCAAGTTCTTTCCTGCTCCCTAAGTCTAGCTCTTCAGTTACTAAAATTCTAGAGGCTACTTAGATCAGAAATCTTAATTGGATTTTAAAAATACAATTTTGATTCATACAGTTTTGTTGATGTGTTATCATTAGCATTCATTACTACAGAAATAATGATCAGATAGTCTAGGTTAATGATTGAACACATGAATTACAATGATGGTTTCAAGTAAAACAAGGGTAAGCTAATATGAGAACTTAAGGAAAATGAGGTAGGTCAGATATTTCTCTTATTTTTTCTATCAGGGCATTTATTTCCATGCCAAGCAACTGAACCTGAACAAGTGAAAGGTTCAACTCATTCTTCTTCTCCTCAACAATGGATAATGCTTGAAAAGCTTGTGAAACAATAAAAAATAGTAGTACAAGAATGTAAGGAAAAATTTAATCTTCACTTGCTTTGGAGTATTATCGATTGTTAAGAAGAAGAAGAATAACTTAAGCCTCACACTTGTTGAGGTTCACTTACTTGACATGGAAAATGCCCTGATAGAGAAAATAAGAGAAATATCTGACCTACCACATTTTCGTTAAGTTCTCATATTAACTTACCCTTGTTTTACTTGAAACTATAATTGTAATTCATGTGTTCAATCATTAACCTAGACTATCTGATCATTATTTCTGTAGTCAGGAATGCTAATGATAACACATCAACAAAACTGTATGAATCAAAATTGTATTTTTAAAAGCCAATTAAGATTTTTGATCTAAGTAGCCTCTAGAATTTTAGTAACTGAAGATGTAAGAGGCATTGTAGGACTTCAGCCACAGAAAATTATTGTAAACAACAGTCATGGATGCCTGTCATTCATGAAAACAAGAGAGCAAACTCTTCAAAATACAAAAATGGAAAGAACAAAAACAAAAAATATGGGGAAACACAAGAGGACAAGCCTTGGCGCAATTGTAAAATTGTGCTTTAGCTAGTGAGTGGTTGGTCACAGGTACAAATCTAGAAACAACCTCTTACCTACTAATTCTTCACTTCTTTCAATTTGATTGTGCGAATTTTCTTTCTAAAATTCCTTTAATTCTAGGTATAAGAAAAACTGGAATTTTTTCTATTAAATATAGTTTCAAATACATGGTTAGAGATTTTAATATTTTACTTAAACGGAAATCTAAGACATATTGGATACTATTAGAGTTACTCCCTTATTTTGTAACAGAAGGGTGTCAGTATGCACACCCTCTGTATATTCATATTATTTGTCTTGAATAAATAATTACTCTAATTGTATTAATTATAATTAATTTCAATATTATTAATTAATAAATATTAATAAATCAAAAGATGGAAAAATCAATGACAAGATAATATGATAATTCTCCAAAACTACATTTAATAAGTAATGATAAATACAATACATAAACCATAAAAAAGTATGAGTAATGTTTTTTTTGTTCTCTTTGTATATTCTTTAAGTACTTTTTTTGTTATTAGTTTGCATGGTTCATAAAATTCACTGTCTTAAGGCTTAAACCAAAACAAGCCAGCAGCTTACTGTTACGCAATTTAGCTTGTTCCAAGTAACTTAAACTTTTCAAAATCAATTATGTTGGTCTCCAAACATTACCCATATAGTTCAATTATGCTCTCTGCCATAAGTGGATCCAAAATTTCTTATACTTTTTGCTTTGTTGACTCACTTTCAAAATAAATATTGCTTCGAACCAATTAGTATTAAGACAAATCCAATACATATAACTATAATGTAAGGTTATGTGAAAAATTTATATGTTAACTTTTTTTCATAAATGTGAGAGGCAGTTTAAGTCTCTATCTCCCTCTCTTAAATATGCTCACAAAATATTTAGTGAGAGTCTTTTTTATGTGTGGATGGATTCAGATTTTCTATAGTCGGAAAAATCACGCATTCACATTGTTAAACATATAGAACTATCTGATGGAGATCTAATGATTAATAAATCATTTCAATAAATTTAACATCAAAAATATGTTTTAAATATTGACTGTTTAATGAACTCAAACCATATTCGTGACTGTAGCAATCCAAATCCATCTATTAATACATATTTTTGAACGGTTTTTTTAAGTAAGTAATATTATCTTCCTGTTTGAGTTTGATTTAAGTATCTCCACCCATAAAATAAAACACCTCATGAAAAAACATTCATATTCTTAGAGAAAAATGTCCATTGATATAGCTAATAATTATTACTTGCCAAAAAAATCCATTAAAAAATATTATTAGTAGATATCACGATACAGATAAAATTTATTGTTGACCATTTATGGTAAGAAATTTAAAAATAAATGTTTATAGTTTATCCTCATTTTAAAATACCCTATCATTAAATATACTCTCAAGGTAATTATATACATAGAGTTTCAACAACTTGAAACGCCCCCCCCCCCCCCCCAATTTTTTCATCTAATATTTGGGGGTTTCGAATAGAATTATGTAGAATCAACTGATGTAAAATTATTTTACAACCCCTGTGTAATAATTTTTTCACACTTAAATAGAATTTTGGTAATAAATGCTGGTTTAAAAAAAATATAATCAAACACAAAACAAACAGCATCGCTCCAGAAAAAGGCAATCAAATCAACAGAAAAAATACCATCCACTAAAATCAAAATGCAACAAAAATAAAACAATCACTTGGAAGAAATATAAGAAAAAACAGATTGGAATAAAAGAGTGGAAAATTTAGAGTATAGAGTTAAGTTATCGAAACAGTGTCACCTCCAAACAAAATTGTGCGATGAAGTTGTGAAATCAAGATGCAATGAAAGGAAGTTCAAGTATGTCTGAGGGAGGGGTAGATCTACATCCATGTCATCACTGAGCCACAACCTTTCCACCGTATATTGTAGCAGGCACCAGATCTATGCAAGAACAAACAACACTAAAAAAAACAATCAAATAAACACAAAAAGGATATGTTTAAGTTGTGAAATTAAGACGAGATAAAAACAAACCGTAGCTAGGGAGTCTCAGATCTAGATCCATGCCACCATTGAGGCACCAATTGTCACTCGCAACTGTTGTTCCATCATACGTTACAAAAGACACCCAATCAGCACAAAAACAAATAACAAATTCCAAAAAATCCCAATCTAATCAACACAAACAAATCTGATCAAGCCAAAACACAAGAAAAATTGTACAATAATTCATAGATTAACTAAATGAAAAAGGAAACATGTTCAATTAAAGAGAGGAAAATTAAAGTACACGATTGACTTTTGGAAACAATATTACCCCCATGGAAAATTGTTGCGTGAAATCAAGATGTGATATAAGGAAACCCTTCAGAGTGCCATGGTAATCAGATTTAGATCCAAATCCACACTACCACTGAGGCAGCCATGGTTATCAATATCACAAATAAATTTTTGACTCATGTGTTTATGAGTCTACATGCGACGCACAAGTTAACTTGTAGTTAAACCCATTTCTGAGCATACTCATTTGGTTCGTATTTTGTGTGTTTAGGGTTGAACCTCTTTCGACTTGTCCATTGTTTATGAACTTGTGCCTCATTATGACCGAATCACTTCTCTCCTCTCTAATGGAGGGTTTCCTTCATCTAACTACAAATCACATTTCTAATATACTATTATCTATTGTGATTTGCTTTACCCCTCTAGTTCGTGAATGCATTTGTGATTTACTTCTTCCTCTGAATTGCAAATTCATTTGAAGTGGCACCATCTTTTTAAAGGGGGAGGAAGGAGATGACTGATGGAATTAAAAAAGAGAAACGTATTAGGGTTTTTAAGGTTAGTGGTATTGGGCCTGTACTTAAGGTTGACCCATTCTCTCTGTATAAGTAAATAAGTAAAATTAAATAGAATTAGTATAATAATAATAATAAATGTGATTATCTACTAGAACTATTGTATAATAGAGATAAATATACAAAATATAATAATATATAAATATATAAACTTAATAAATAATGCAAAATAGTAATTAAATAGTAGAAGTAGAGTAATAAAATCAAATAAACAAAGCATGATATATGATATAGTATATTTAAAATAATAGAAAAAATAATAGTATTAATAATGAAATAAAACATAATAGATAATATAATTATCTAAACATATGGGATTGCAATGTATAATTATTATGTTATTTATAGATAAAAGCTAGGAGAAGGGAGTGTCATCTCAAAATTACTGAGTTGATTGTGAGCTCTTAAGAACAAACCATCGTAGTAGACAATTGCCACGGGGAAATTGAGTTTAGAATGCAGAAATTAATGGATGTTCTCATTTAAGGTAAATATTTTATTATTAGAATTGTTTTTAAAAAATTGTATAGCTTCCCATTAATTACTTCATATACTCTTTTAGAAGATATATATATATATATATATATATATATATATATATATATATATATATATATATATATATATATATTGTTTTCTTAAAAAATTATATTTCCATTTCCTCTTAAACAATAATTTGTTTATACACATTAATTAGTGAAAAATAATAATTTAAAGGTTTGCTATAAAAGAATAGGAAAGAAAATTAACAAATAAGATTCTAGTGATAATTTTGCATAAGAAAGGAAGGTATAGTTTTCATTTATAAAAAAAATTACTGTATGAGATTTTTTCCAGAAAAAAAATTATTATATAACTTTCCCCTTTTTGTTATTTACTTTTAGAAAATGTTTTATTTTTTTATTTATAAATAAAAATTTAACATATCTTTCCTTTTTCTCTGAATTTCTTCCTGAAAGATACATCAACATTTTGCTTTTGGCTTTTTAGGAAATGATTTATTAATTAGAATTAATATTTAAAAAATAGTTTGAAAGTATTCTAGATGAAAAGTGTTGGAATAAAAAATAAATAGTTAAATCCCAGTGATAATTTTGGATAATAAAGATTGAAATTTTAATTTAAAGTAAATATTCTATTTTTGTTATTTTTTAAAATATTAGATAACTATAAGCATTTTACATGATATGATGCAATTCCAAAGCATTACTAATTCATGAATCAAAGCACATGAATCTAAATAAAACAAAAGAAGCACTGCACATGCACACACAACAAAAAATTACCAAAGGCACGCACATATTAAGGCATAGGCGTAAGCACATGCACCAATGAAAAAAAAATAGTTTGTACAAATGGAGGCAGTACACGCAAAGGCACAAGAAAAAAATATGCGCAGAAAGGTGAGGTCGAGAACAAAAATTAATTTAGGGGTTCGTGAAATTAAAAGAAGGATTCATGTAAAAATATACTCAATACTTTAATCTCAATAATCTAATACTAATGAAGAGAAGAGAAAACTATTTATGATTTGATGTATTAGGGACCATAACCATGTCTCAGGTTTTAAACTTATTAGGATTTTTACTATCCCCTAATGGGCTAAACTGATTTCCACTCATTAAGTCCATACCATATCAATTTTCTGTTGATAGTCTAATACGCTCACCAGATTAGATCACTTATATTGAGTCCATAAAAAAATATAAATAATTAATATAAATGTTAGGCTACACTTTGACACTCCATGTGCTTTTATTTAACCAGTTTCAATACATTTTCTTATTTTATTAAACAAATTATTTTATACCTTTTTGAGAGAGCATAGGAAAAATAAATCCTGAGCCCTAGTGCCACATGACCATAAAAACTTGATGCTTGAATGTCCACATGGGTGCATGCATGACCAGTTTTGCATAAAATTCCTAATCATCATTGTTGCATGTGTGTCATGGAAATAATGTGGGACATCCCCTTTATCCCTGAATCGCTGGCCAAACCAACACTCTGACATATATCATGTCCAGCCGTTCTACAAGCCTTGAGCCAAAATCCCAACTCACCATAAACCTTGACCCAGAGTGAGAATGCCCATCCTCGCCTTCAGAAGAAAACAAAACAAAAAAAGAAAGTTCCCGATCAAAGGTCGGAAGAAAGCAAAAGAAGAAAATTCCCAATCAAGATTCGGAGAAAGCAAAAAAGAAAGAAAATTCCCGATCAAACATCGGAAGAAAACAAAAGAAATATGCAGAAAGGTCTTTGGACCAAACAATATCTGAACAATACAGAATTGTCACCACCAAATAAGGAAAGAAAGGGAACCACGACCTGAAGTGGTCCTCTCCCTTTGATTGCCAACCAAAATCCTGTGCGTCGGTGACTTTTTCGCCTTGCACTAAACAAAAACAGAAAAGGAAAAGGCCAAAACACTCAGAGCCAAATTCCTCACCGAAACACCATCCCCGAAGAAGTCCTATTGATCCATGGTTACGCATGTAATCTTTGATTTGATAGGAAATGATTTGCAAAATCAAGTCATGACATATCTATGGTTCGAAATTAGGATAAAACACTTACCTGTGTGAGATTGATACACTTCGAGTGATTTTCTTCTATTTTGTTGGTTTCCTCTAAATGGTTGTTTAGGAACAAAACACTAACATCCAAAATCTCATTTATGGTTATGAGAAAATTTCATCAGCATACTCTCCTTCCCCCAATAGACACATTGTTTTTCATCAAAAAATATATGGCTCTGATCAGTTGGAGGTTTTGTTTCTTTACTAAAGCATGTTTGCATTTTAGTGAAAAAACACCGAGACTATTTTAGTCTCACAAATTCAAGAACTACGCAGGTCTGAATTCTTCAGCACAAATTGAGGATACGTAGGAGTAAAAGCCCCGCTTTTGTCGACCACCCCATCTTTTGTTACCATGACCCAAGAGTCCATTGGCACGCGGAGACGCCCTATAGGGTAACCCGGACACACTCTTTTGCTATCCGTCAGACTCAATGTCCAGTAGCACGCAGAGACTAACGTCGTCTCCTGTACCTTTTGTCAATCAGGGGAAACGAGCCTGTTGACGCGCAGAGACTAACATCGTCATCTGCACCTTTTGTCGTCCTGAGACAACAAGTCCGATGACATGCGGGGGTACCGTATGGTTATCCGCATCTTTCATCAACCAGGGACAAACGAGCTCGTTGACACGCAGAGACTAACGTCGTCTCCTGCACCTTTCGTCAACCAGGGGAAACGAGCCTGTTGACGCGCAGAGACTAACATCGTCTTCTGCATCTTTTGTCATCCCGAGGCGGCGAGCCCAATGACATGCGGGGGTACCATATGGTTATCCACACCTTTTGTCATCCTGAGATAGCAAGTCTGAGGACATGCGGGGGTACCGTATGGTTATCCGCACCTTTTTTCAATCAGGGCCAACAAACTCATTGACACGCGAAGATTTATGTCATCTTCCGTGCTTTCGGTCATCCTGACCTGTGAAGTCAGGCGATGTACGGAGATACCCAAGTAGTTATCCGTACAAACGATTTCCGTCATCCTGACCCGTGAAGTCAGGTGACATGCGGAGATACACAAGTGATTATCCACACAAACGATTTTTGTTGATCCTAACCCGTGAAGTTAGGTGGCAGGCGGATACACCCAAGTGGTTATCTGTACAAATGGTTTCTGTTATCCTGACCCATGAAGTCAGGTGACATGCGGGGGGTACCGTATGGTTATCCACACCTTTCATCAACCAAGGGCAAACAAGCCCGTTGACGCGCAGAGACTAACATCGTTTTCTGCACCTTTTGTCATCCTGACCCATGGAGTCAGGTGACAGGCAGGGGTACCTTATGGTCATTCGCACCTTTCATCAACCGAGGCGAACGAATTCAACGATATCATGATGATGTTGGTCGTCTGATTCTGATTATTTTCAAATTTTTACAGGTTTTACTCTAGTCGTCCGGAGACATGCGAGCCCGACGATGCACGAGATTCTTCTTTGCTAGGCGGGAGGCAATCAAGTTCGATGGCGTGGGGAAGTGTCGTGGTTGTCCCACTTTATCGCTTTCAAGACACTGAAGTTTTGATGACGCTTCTGATGTCTTTTCTTTCTTTCTGAATGACAGGTTCCGCTGGTCAGGATATTAACCGGCCGAATGATGATGTTCTGCTCAAACAAAATTAGTGTCTTATCTTTACTTCGCTTTTATCTCCAATAAAAGATAACTAAAGATGGACAATTGTCATACCCTAATTTCGTCCGGGGACCATTGTTTGGTGGCATGCAACCTTCTCTTAACCGCCATGAGGTACTTAACACCAATCGTTAGGCAATCCATGAAGTTCCGCAACATGCCAGAAGTTGAAAGGAAGCATTGTTGCACGATTCGTAAAGTTCCACAACATTCTAGAAGTCAAAAAGGGCATTGTTGCGTAATCCGTAAAGTTTCGCAACATTCTGCAAAGAAAATAGGTGTCGTTACGTAATCCGTAAAGTTCCATAACGTTTTGAAAAAGGAATCAGCAAAAAAGCACAATGGGTGTATTTAGTAAAAAAGGGGGTGCAAATAGCAACCAGGCCCACATGGGCCTTCCAAGGGGTTCCAACAGAAGGCGGTACCTTCTGGTGGAAGCAACCCAACTTGCCTAGGCGAGCTGGGCGGCAACCACCTCCCTCTTTTCTCCTATAAATTGGGGAAAAAGGGTAGAGTAAAAGTGTTCAGCCCTTCTGGTATTTAGGATTCTCTCGGAATTAGTCAAGAAAATTGTTTCCGTGAAAAAAATCCAAGCCGAGGCACTTCTGTAATGCTTCCAAGACGTTTTCATGAGCGATTTCGTGAAGATTCTTCACCGTTATTCATCGTTCTTCGTTCGTTCTTCGTTGTTCTTCGGTCTTCAACCGGTAAGTTCTCAAAATTGAATCTTTCAATTCATTCTATGCACCCTCAGTGGTCCCCACTTGTTTCGCGAGCTTTTATTTTCATTTCGTTTATTTTCCGTACCCCTTTTTGACGTGCTTTAACCATTTATTTAAGCCGTTTTCTCACCTAATAAATAATAAAATGAATTTCCACCGATCATTTGAGTTGTAATATCGTTTAATCAATGATAAAATAAAATCCAACCAATCATTCACGTCGTAACCACGTTTAAACCAAAAAAGGGTAAAATAATAATAAAATAATTGAAATATCTTCAAATAAAATAATGAAAAAAATCAATCGGGAGTTTTTCTTTGGAAGTTTCCTTGAATGAATTGACTAATAACCAAAGTGAAACTAAGGCTAAAATCAACTCACAAATCAAGCTTTCTCCACAAAAGTCACTAAAAACCGTTTTAAGGTCCAACGCCTTAAACGGTCCTCTTTGCTTTTATTGGTTAACATGGACCATTCAAAAGCATAAAATCAATATGTAACTTTACCACTTTTGTCAAAAAAAACCAAAGAGATCGTTAATGGTCCAACGCCTTAACGTTTCTCTCCTTTCAAAATCAAAAGATCGTTTAAACGGTCCAACGCCTTAAATGACCTCTTGTTTCGGTTAAAATATATCTCGCGAAAAAGATTAAAAAAAAATCAAACTTAACCAACGTTTAGTTCTCAAAGAACTACGTAGGTCTGATTTTCTCATTGCAATTGAGGAATACGTAGGAGCGAGGGAAACACCCTTGTCGACCACAAAAAGATAAAAAAATACAAAAAAAAACACAAAAAGCATAAAAACACAAAAAGACATAAAAAGGGGAAATAAAACATTTTGAAGTCATATTTGCACACTTGATTAAAGGTTGCCGTCCCTTGTGATGGACGCGTGGGGTGCTAATACATTCCCCGTGCGTAAATACAACTCTCGAACCTTTCACACTTAAAGTTCGTAGACCACACCTTTTCGGGTTTTCTGACGTTTTCCTCAAATAAACGTTGGTGGCGACTCTGCGCATCTTCCCTTCTTGGAAGACGCACCCGTGAGCCTCGCGTCGCCCTCCCGCCGAAGGGTAGGTTGCGACACACATGTTGGGATGATCAAATTGTTGATTATGGTTGAAGAAAGGTAGCTATTAAATAATCCTCTGGTTTGAATACTTAATTTGAATTTTTTTTCTTCAGATTTTCATATTATTCTGCTATCTTTTTTGTAGCTCTTGCATGGTGCTTGCCCTTAAAAAGACATTACATATGATAGTTCTCACCTGGTGTGTTGCAAATGTACACTGTAGTTTTAAGTGTGGCTTAGAGCTCACAGCTTGGCAAGAATGGAAAGTGGTCTTTAAAAACAGAGGGATTAAAATGAGGGATGTGCAAACATATATCATCTCAAATTGCCTTGCCAAGTTTGACCTCCAACATTCACTTCATATTTTCTATCTTCCCATTTTTACTCTTGCCAAGTTAAATTTAACTCCATTTCAAATTAATTACTTTCTCCCTTCTATTTTATATTCTTGCATTTTGTATTGATCTAGTTTGACAAAGAGGCTAGGGGAATATTCGTTGGAAAACTTCGCTAATATTTGTATTACTATTTTTTTTCTCTCTAAATTGGTCAAAATCATGGAGGCATTAAAAATAGATTGATTCCTTCCTACCTACATTTGGAAATTTCATTGTTCAAAGCTCTGCTATATTGTATAAGTTTGTTTGCCTAAGGCTTTTCACTAATTTATTGGTTTAAATGATCAGGGCATGCATTAATTCTTGGTTTAGGATTGCCTCCAGTGTTTTGCTATAAATTGTTATCATTTATTCTCTTGTAATCGGTAATATCCTCTTGTTGGTTTTTTCACTACCAGCTCTGACTTCTAATAAACATGCAGATCAATGCCTCAATGATATTGTTGGCAATGCTTACTATGTTGCACCTAAAGTTCTCCATAGATCTTATAGTGTTGAAGGAGACTTATGGAGTATTGGGGTTATATCATACATATTGTTATGTGGAAGTAGACCATTTTGTGCACGCACTGAATTAGGAATTTCCAATCTGTCTTAAGAGAAAATCCTATCTTTGATTATTCACCTTGGCCATCAATATCACCAGAAGATAAAGACTTTGTGAAGAGACTTCTGAACAAGGACTATAGGAAAAGGATGATTGCTGCTCAAGCTTTAGGTATGTTTCATTTCAATGTTTTTACCCAGCCCTTGTTTAACTACATAACAATTTGCTTGTCTCATACACCAAATTGTGTGGTTAGTGATTATTTCTTTCTATCTCTTTAAAACTTAATGTCTCTTGAGGAATGGGGTTGGAGATACAAACATCTTTAATTTTTTTTTTGTCAGCTTTAATATTGCAATTATTATGCAAGTACAAAGGTGGTTCAGTTCTTAAGTTTCAGTGTAACACCCCTCGTCTAAATCCTAAGGAGTTAGAGGCATATTGGTTTAAATTAAATTACTTGACTCATGAGTTTAATATCAATATACATTTCCATCCTTTCTTGTGTTTTTATTTTTAATTATTAATTTACTTGTGGCTAAATTACATGAAAATAAAATATTGATCAAACTGATTTTATATGTATAAATAAATGACAATTTTTTTTACCATTTGCATGATGATTACATTTGATTAATAATATAGTTACTGGTTGATTAATTTTAAAAAAATACATTCTAATACGGTTCTTGAAAAATTGTCTTAGAATGTAGACATTCTAGGACGGTTTTCTAATCTTAGAATCCTCAAAAATATTTTTTATAAATTAATTTTAAGACGGTTCTATGAAAAATCATCTTAGAATCCTAAATAAATTTTTAATTTTTTTTAAAATACATTATAAGACAGTTCTCTGAAAAACCGTCATAGAAAGTCTATCCTTCTAAGACGGTTTTTAGCTAAAAACCGTCTTAGAATGATACATTTTTCTAAGACGGTTTTTTGTCGAACCATCATAGAAAGTCTTCACTTTCTACAACGTTGGCTATGACGACAATTAATAATCGATGTCGAATGTGTCTTTTAACCGATGTAAAAAGTGTTTTATCCAGTAATGATTGCTAATGCAATTGGGATTTTCATTTTTGGTCAACCTACTAGAGAAGCAAAAATAAGTCTTTTGTCACTTATAATAACTCTTCGTTGTTAGCCTATAAATTGCATCCTTACATTTCTTATTATTACTTGCAACAAGGTCACACTCAATTAAACAAGCAACTGTTTTCATAAAAAATTGGTGCTACTTCTGTTCTGACAGAACTCCTGGGCGAAATAATGTGCCAGATATCTAACTCACAACAGAAAGCATTTGTTTTACCTTAATAGTGTGTTTGGATGGAGCAATTTAACAGGGAAATTCATTTTTTCAAGGAATTTAATATTATTCGTGATAAAATAGCTTGTTTGGATAGAGTATTTGAAAGGAGATTTAATTTTTGGTATTTGTAAATTCTCTCAAAAAATATAGAATTTGAAATTCTTTTTTCAGAGATGCTCACTCTAACTCACGTTCTTACTTGCGACTCTTTCTCGCTCAACAGTCACAATTATGGGTGACCAAAGCTTTTATGGCCGATATCAACATAAGTTGTTTTTCACTGATGTTGACCGAGGTCTTTTCGGTTAGAATTTTTTTGTATGATGTCAACCAAAGCTATTTTTGCCAATATCGACTAACATTTATTTTAGATGATGTTGGTTAGGGTTATTTTCTCATTGACATCAGTCATGGGAAATTTTTGCTAACGCCGGCCAAGGATTTTTTTGGTCGTTGTCATCCAAGTTTTTTCAGCTGATGTTGATCAATGATTTTTTTGGCCAACGTTGGCTAGATTTTTTCTACTGACATCGGTCATGACTAAATTTTGAGTAAACACATGTTAGGGTTTTTCAGCTGGCGTCAGCTAGGTTTTTACAGCCAACATCACTCAAAGCTATTTTTTAGCCAATATTGGCTAAGGTTATTTTTTAGCCGATGTTAGCTAGGGTGTTTTGGCTACTGTCAACTACATTTTCTTAGCTGACGCCGGTGTCATACCTAATTTTGTTCGGGGACTATTGTTTGATGGCATGCAACCTTTGGTTGACCGCTTCGAGGTACTTGGCACCCTTTGTTGCACAATACGTGAAGTTCCAAGACATGCCGGAAATCAAAAGGAAGCATTGTTACGCAATCCGTGAAATTCTGTAACATGCCGGAAATCAAAAGGAAGTATTGTTACGCAATCCGTGAGTTTCCGTAACTTTCTGAAAGCTAAAAAAAGGAGTAATTACATGACCCGTAAGGTTCCGTAACCTTACTGAAAGAAAACAAGTATCGTTACGAAATTCATAAAGTTTCGTAACGTTACGGAAAAAGAATCACCAAAAAAGCAAAGGGGTGTATTTAGAAAAAAAGGGGTGCAAATAGCAACCAAACCCACTTGGGCCTTCCAGGATGTTCCTCCAGAAGGCGGTTGCTTCTGGAGGAAGCAACCTGGCTCACCTGGGTGAGCTGGGTGGCAAGCTCCTCCCCTATTTTCCTATAAATAGAGGGAGGAGTGAAGGAGAAAGGTGTTCAGCCCTTCTGGTACTTCGTAATCACTTAAAATTAGTGAGGAAAATTGTTTCCGTGAAGAAAATCCAAGCCGAGGCGCTTCCGTAATGTTTCCGTAACGTTTCCGTGGGTGATTTCGCGAAGATTTTCAACCGTTCTTCGTCGTTCGTTCTTCGGTCTTCAACCGGTAAGTTCCCGAAATCGAACTTTTCAATTCATTCTATGTACCCTTGGTGGTCCCCATTTATTTTGCGTACTTTTATTTTCGTTTCATTTACTTTCCGTACCACCTTTTGACGTGCTTTAATCATTTACTTAAGTCATTTTCTCACCTAATCAAAAAATAAAATAAATTTCCACCGATCATTTGATTTGTAATATCTGTTAATTTCTGTTAAAATGAAATCTGACCGTTTGGTCATGCCGTAACCACGTTGGAAACCAAAAAGAGGTAAAATAATAATATAATAAAAAAAAATATCTTTTAGTAAAATAAACCAAAAAAATCAATCGGGCGTTTCTCTTTGGGATTTCTCTTTCTTAATTGAATTGACTAATAACTAAAGTGAAACTAAGGCTAAAATCAACTCGCAATATTATTATCTTGAGTGATGATACCTCTAGAAAACAGCCATGTGAGATATGGATCGTTGGGAGTAGTTATTAGAGACCCCTAGATATTATCCTATAGGTCCCCAAATAGGGGCACGGAGCAAACACGCTGCGTGCCATTTTAAACACTGCCATGCATGTAGTCCTAAATGTCATGTACGCCTTTGCTTGTAATTATTTGTGGATATTGTCGTACTATGTGCATCCCTGTGTTATGCTTTTGCGCGTCTACATCATGTTGTCACGCACGCGTTGTATGTTGGTCTCGTCTTTTGTCATGGGAAGCCGGAAAATCCATATCACCTTCTTAAACTGCACACATGGGGCACTGCACCCCCAAATGGCCAAGTAAGAAAAGATAATTTTCCGGGCCCTCGTGTCCGTAAATGCATTCATATCATGCATCGCATAAGCATCTCTTCATGGCATCATAATGAACATATCATTCCTACATTTGTCCGTTATCATATTCCAGCATCACATTCTGCATGAGTCATTGCATCATCATGCGTATGCGTTCAACATACTTTTTGTTCTACAAACTGCATACCTTTCATTTTCATGTTCGCTCATGCATGATCCTTGCATTTTCCTCTGCAAAACAAAAACAAAAAGGGAAGCATGAAAATTCATGATGCATTCTTAGTTGCATATATTCGGTACCATGAGCCAACCATGTTGGGATCATAAACCCGTTTCACTTAAAAACAAAATGATTGAACATGGTACCTAATGCATGGTTAACTAGGAAATGATGTTTCTTCGGGCATCTCAATTTCATAATTACATTTTCCATGCATAGTTTAAAGTATGCCCGAGTCATTCATCCCTATGAAATGTTGTTGAAGTATTGGCGATCAAAATTGCCATTCCTTGGATTATAGGGTTGAACCAAGCTCATGCTTTTACAAAACATTCATCAAGTCAAGTTGAAATATGGAAGCAACCATCTTGCAAAAATTGGGGCAAAAGATGGATCGAGTTACATCGTTGCTTCGTCTACTGCCAAACACATTTAGGACTGTTGATGTCCTTGTTACTTCTAGTTTCACCTTGACAAAGATGTCATGGACCATGTTGAAAATCTAAATTGATTCAACCCTATATCCTGCGTAAAAATTTGCAATACTTCAACTGTGTATCATTCGCATACATCCATGCTTTTCATTGGTTGCATTGCTCATTGCATTCTTTCCTTGAAAAAAAAATGAATTTAATCATTGTTATAAAAAAGAAAAGAACACACTTTACGACGCCCTTACCAAACTCGTGCTAGAGCTAGAGTAATGAGTGAAGTAGAGGAGGTGCAAGAGCAGATGAAGGTCGACATGGAGGCCATGAAAGAGCAAATGGCCACAATGATGGAGGCCATGATGAGTATGAAGAAGATAATGGAAGCTAATACGGTTGCAATTGCCGCTACCAGCGCTATTGCTAAGGTGAACCCGATGCCCCCATCTGGCCTCAACCAAATGAATCATCCAACCTCAGCTATGGTAGGCAAAGATTTGGGAAGTACGAGTGGCCCTCATTATGCAGAAATTCAAAACAAGCATGCCTTCCCACCATATAGCTTGCCTCCCAACTATACACCATCCAATGTGGCGTACCCTCTCAGTGAGAATGTCAATAACTTCACTCCTATATCCATTGAGAGCCAACAACCCCGAACTATCATGCACATGCCTCTTAAACCGTGGAGGAGACACATGAAATTCCCCACCACAATCTAGCCGACGTCGAGCCTTGCCTCGGATATGCCACTGAAGGGCAAGCAATTGGTGGTATACCCCTACAAAACACTTTGGAGGGCTCTCAGTATCACCCACAACTACACCTCTTGCATTCCACAACAAGTAAAAACCCTCATGCTATGGCGGAAATGGGAAAGTTGGATCATCTAGAGGAAAGGCTCAGGACCATTAATGGAGGTGAAGATTATGCCTTTGCTAACCTAGAAGAGTTGTTCCGAGTACCCAATATCATCACCCCTCCCAAGTTCAAGGTGCTAGACTTTGACAAGTACAAGGGGACTACTTGCCCCAAGAACCATCTAAAGATGTATTGTCGGAAGATGGGGGCATACGCAAAAGATGAGGAATTGTTGATACATTCCTTCCAAGAAAGTCTTACTGGGGTAGTTGTTACCTGGTACACTAACTTGGAACCTTCCTGAGTCCATTCTTGGAAGGACCTAATGGTTGCCTTCGTTAGGCAGTGTTAGTATAATGGCTTCAGGATAGGATGCAACTACAAAACATGTGCAAAAAAAGGAGGCACGGATCTTTCAAAAAATATGCCTAAAGGTGGAGAGACCTGGCAGCTTAAGTGGCACCTCAATGACGGAAACAAAAATGATGATAACAATGATAGTAGACACATTACTAGTTTTCTACTATGAAAAGATGGTGGGCTACACACCTTTAAGCTTTGCTGATTTAGTTTTCACCGATGAAAGGATCAAAGTAGGTATGAAAAGAGGCAAATTTAATCACCTTGCTTGGACGAATGAGAAAAACTGGGGCAAATAAAGAGGATGAGAAGGAGGGAGAAACCTATGTTGTGACTGCCATTCCTATACGGCCAAGTTTCCCACCAACCCAACAATGTCATTACTCAGCCAATAACAACCCTTCTCCTTCCCCACCACCCAATTATCCATAAAGGTCATCCCTATATCAACCACAAAGCCTTCTACCACACAACCAATGCTAAACACCACCTTTAGCACGAACCAAAACACCAACCAAAAAGGAATTTTGCAGCAAAAAGCCTGTAGGATTCACCCCAAATTCCGGTGTCATATGCTAAACTTCCTCTCATATCTACTCGATAATTCAATGGTAGCCATAACCCCTGCTAGGTTTCCTCAACCTCCATTTTTCTGAGGATACGACTTGAACACAACATGTGCATATCATGGAGGAGCCCTGGGGCATTCCATTGAGCATTGTATGACCCTGAAGCATAAGGTGCAAAGTCTAATTGATGCGGGCTGGCTGAGATTTGAGGAGAATCGCGTGTAAGTCCCGACATTGACAAGAGATACCACACATGGGGCAATTTTGAAAGCTATTGTTAGATGTCTCTAATGACTCATCAGGATCTTCAAGTTTATGCCATTATTGTAAACCATAGTTACAATGCTAAATAAAATGGATAAATCTGACATCTTTGTCCATCATCCTCTCGTAATTACATCTTTGCTTCCACTGGAATGTGGGTGCAAGCCATTGGTTTGTTTGCTCGAGCGACATGCGCTCCTGAGTGATGACTTCCAAGACCGTTCAATAAGAAATTACTCGTCTTGCACGTTGGTGGGGGTGCCGTAAAACAACGAGTAAAGTTCAAAACAAATAAGTTTCAAAATAAAAAAAAAGGGTTCAAAAAGAAAAAGAAAAAAAAAAGCATTTGATTGACTGTGTTTCCAAAACGTTCATGTGACCTCATTTTATCATTCCGGAAAGTTTGTCTTTTTAGAGAGAAGTGAGTTATCAAGAATAGGATGTGTGATAAATGGCCTCAGTTATCTTAAGAAGGGGGGGTTGAATTAAGATACAAAGATTATTCCCTAATTAAACTTTCACTCTCTCTTTTTGGATTAACGATGCACCCTTAACATGAATTACTCAAAAGACAATTCAAAATAAACTTCTTTAAAGCAAAAAATAAATAGCAATAAATAAAAGAAGTTTAAGGGACGAGAGGAATGCAAACTTGATTTATACTGGTTCGGCCACTTCCTGTGCCTACGTCCAGTCCTCAAGCAACCCACTTGAGATTTTCCACTCTCTTTGTAAAACTCATTTTACAAAGTCTGAACCAAACAGGGACAACCCTTCCCTTGTGTTCAGGAATCCTCTACAACAAGAGACCCATGGTCTCTTAATCCCTTTTCAGAAATAAGAAGAAGAGAAGAAGAAATCTCTCTTAAAAGAGATAGATTGTATAATGAAGATCAATCAAAATTCCTTATTAAATATGCAAGTGGTTGACCAAGGAATCTTTTTGAGAGGATAAGACTTTTCAGTCCAGAAAAACTCTTAATCTTTTGAGAGGATAAAACTTTTTGGGCAGTGAAAACTCTCTTTAAATTCGTGTTTCCAAGTCACCTTTGATGGCCATTCATAAACCATTTGAATAGATGTGACTCTTGGAAGTTATTTTCTGAAAATCCCCTCTGGTAATCGATTACAGGCTTTAAAATTTGAATTAAAACATTCAATAAACTGCTGGTAATCAATTACCATCCATGTGTAATCAATTACACATTATAAATTTTGAATTCAAATTTCTAGTGACTGTGATAAACATTTTCAGCTGCTGGTAATCGATTACCTGAGAGTAAATCTCAATTTTAAATGATTTAGATAGAATTCTTTGGCCAAACCTTTTGCTTTTTCAATTTGGAAACTTCTTCCTAAGATTCCAGAGATCCACTTGATCATATATCTTGATTTTCTTGGATTCTTGGATTCTTGTCTTAGAAGCACTTGATCCGTTGGCATCATCAAAACATCAAAACATCTTGCTTCTACATAGGAGTCATTTGACTTAATCCATCAACTGAAAAAATCCTTCAACTATTTCTCGTCCTTGGAAAATTCTTTTTGCAAAAATCAACTGCTTCTTTCATTCTTCCTCACTACGAGGTTGTGAAAACAAGACAACGATTGGTACCTCAAAGCCTTACACTGGGGCAATGAGGGGCACCGTGCATGAACCTCAAGCGAACCTAGGGGCAGATTAGAAGTTCTCACCCAATAGGTTCCCTGCTACAAGGTCATGACGAAAGACAATGATCGGTACCTCAAAGTCCTACACTGGGGCAATGAGGGGCATCGTGCATGAGCCTCAAGCGAATTTAGGGGCAGATCAAAAGTTCTCACCCGTCGATGTTTTTAAACAAAAAAAAAAAGGGACAAACCCTGGCATTTCAATGGATTGATTAAACATCAAAAAGCTCCATTGTCGTCACTCCAAAATGGTCAAGTGACTAAATCAAACAGAACATACACTCTGAGGGAGTTCCCGGAGAGATTTGCAAAAGATAGGATAAGGTTGCATGAATTATCACCTCTTTCAAAAGGACAATCAATTTGTGTTTTCCAAAAAATTTAAATCAAAATCAAAATCACAAAATAGGGAAAGAATGTCATGAACATTGTACAACTTTCCGTTGCATTGCATTGTTTCATATGAAGTCCACATTTACCCAAATTTCAAAGGTTGCATACATCTGCATCCCTAAAAATCATGTTAACTGCATAGATTTCCTACATCTAATGTCCAATCTTTTGAATTTGGGATGATCGACCCTCTCGATGAGTCAATCTCTTACATTCTCATAAGGGTGGACCCTTGGGTACACGCCCTCACCTGCAGAGGGCTGCATACCCTCACCTTCAGAGGACTACATGTCCTCGCCATCAAAGGGCTGCACGCCCTTGTCTTCAGAGGATTACACGTCCTTACCTTCAGAGGACTACATGTCCTCTCCTTTAGAGAGCTACGCGTCCTCACTTTCAGTGGGCTCCATAGCCACACCTTAAGAGAATTTAAGGTCCTCTGCCTTTAATGCTTAACCGAGACTTGCACGGGAAGTTAAGGGGCGAGTAGTTTCCTTTTATCAGTTCCTGGGCCACCCTCTGAGCCTGGAGGAGCGACCAAATGTGCTAGCATAACCAGAGAGGGAGGCTATCGCACAGCTACTATGCATACTGGGGCAAGATTTCACCCGTGTCGCTGCAAAGAGATGAGTGTGGATCGTGCGCACCAGCATGACCACTCTTACACAGGTATGTATGACATTGCTACTTAGCAACATTCTGCCCAGCGACCGTAATGCCGATCTCCCCCAACAGAAGTATCAGTTGGTCTGTGCCGTCCCGACATAGGTAGGTATGCATTATGTCCAACTGATTTCTGATGTCATCTATTATTTGCAGGGGTAGCGCCCACAAGACACCCGGAGGAGCCCAACAGGGCCCTGGGGTTTCCAGCTCTGGTTACGGGCCTCTGTCAGTCCTACAGGGTGCCTGTTCCCCCTAGCAAGGTCACGCCATCATGACATAGGTAAGTATGCACATCGCTCAACTGATTTCTGATGTCATCTATTATTTGTAGGGGTAGCGCCCGCAAGACACCCAGTGGACCCAGAGGAGCCCAACAGGGCCCTGGGGTTTCCAGCTCTGGTTACGGGCCCCTGTCAGTCTTACAGGGTGCCCGTTCCCCCCAGCAACGTCACGCCATCATGACATAGGTAAGTATGCACATCGCTCAACTAATTTCTAATGTCTTCTATTGTTTGCAGGAATCGCGCCCGCAAGACACCTAGTGGACCCAAAGAAGTCCAACAGGGTCTTGGAATTGCCAGCTCTAATTATGGGCCTCTGTCAGTTCTACAGAGTGTCTGTCGCCCCCAACAAGGTCATTAGGCCCCCTACTAATCGAGCTTTCATCAAGAAGTACTGCGCCCTCAGGCAGGCGTAGGGCGAAACACTACAGCAGTCGAGGGATGGCCGGCAGCGGGCAACAAACGCACCGCCACCACCTCTAGAGTTCACATCAGCTCATCCACAAAAAGGTTAGAGCGTTGCCTACGTCACATGCCCGACCAATAGGCGACCAAGTCCAAAGCCAAAGGTAAGCAAAGTACTAGGTCCGTGACTGACAAGTCATAAGGCGTCCAGCTCAAGACATTAAAGAAGCGCTACTAGGAGGCAACCTAGTACCCTTTAAATTTCTACTTGTTATTTGATCACCCTTTGTTTCTCAAGTCATAGTAGGACACACCTAGTTGCTCATGATCCTAGGAATTTAAATAAAACAAGCACAAGCTCGAAAGGTAGTCATACCTCACAAAATATATATGTGTATGTTTAGGTAGCGAGATACCTTAGATATGCATGTATATAGCAAAAATACCTCACAAAATATATATGTATGTTTAGGTAGCAAGATACCTTAGATATGCATGCATATAGCAAAAATACCTCACAAAATATATATATGTATGTTTAGGTAGCAAGATACCTGGGATATGCATCTATATAGCAAAAATACCACACAAAAATATACATATGAAAAAAAAACAGAAAACAGAAAAATAAGTTGTCTAGCTGGAAAAAAAAAACATGCTTTTGAAGAGAGATAACTTCCAGCTTTTCTTTGAAAAATTCACTGATCATAACCAGTTTTTGAAAAAAAATGTGTATGCACTTGAAGAGTGAATGCTGTGAAAATTTTCCTGAATGCCCAAAATGGACTCGGATGAATGCATAAATTGATAAAGGAGCATATTTTGGAAGCACTGGGTTGACTTAAATAGGGAAAATGAATCCTGAGCCCTAGTGTCACATGACCATAAAAACTTGATGCTTGAGTGTCCACATGGGTGCATGCATGACCAGTTTTGCGTAAAATTTCCGAATCATCATTGTTGCATGTGTATCATGGAAACAATGTAGGACATCCCCTTTATCCCCGAACCGCTGGCCAAACCCTGACATATATCATGACCAGCCGTTCTAAAAGCCTTGAGCCAAAATCCCAACTTATCATAAACCTTGACCCAGGGTGAGAATGTCAATCCTTGCCCTCTGAAGAAAACAAAAAAAAAAGAAAAGGAAAATTCCCAATCAAAGAGTGGGAAAAAGTAAAAAAGAAAGAAAGTTCTCGAACAAAGATCATCAAAGATCGGAAGAAAACAAAAGAAATATGCAAAAAGGTCTTTGGACCAGACAATATCTGAACAATACAGAATTGTCACCAATTAAACAAAAAAAGAAAGGAAAACACGACCTAAAGTGGTCCACTCCCTTTGATTGCCAACCAAAGTCCTGTGCGCTAGCAACATTCTCGCCTCACACTAAACAAAAACAGAAAAGGAAAAGGCCAAAAACACTCAAAGCCAATTTTCCCACCAAGAAAACAAACCATTCCCAAGAAAAGTCCCATTGATCCATGATCATGCATGTAATATTTGATTTGATAGGAAATGATTTTCAAAATCAAGTCATGACATATCTATGGTTCGGAATTAGGATAAAACACTTATCTGTGTGAGATTGATACACTTTGAGTGATTTTATTCTATTTTTGTTGAACCCAGTGCTTCCTCTAAATGGTCATTTAGAAACGAAATGCTAACATCCAAAATCTCATTTACAGTTATGAGAAAATTTCATCAGCATACTCTCCTTCCCGGATAGACACATTGTTCCTCTGATCAGTTGGAAGTTTTGTCTCTTTACTAAAGCATGTTCGCATTTTAGTGAAGAAAACACCGAGACTATTTTTAGTCTCACAGTTACCAAGAACTACGTAGGTCTGAGTTCCTCATCACAAATTGAGGATACGTAGGAGCAAAAGCCCTGCTTTTGTCAACCACCCCACCTTTTGTTACCGTGACCCAAGAGTCCAGTGGCATGCGGAGCCACATGACCGTGGGATCCCCAAATTCGTATGTTCCATCATTTATCATTTGTATGTTATCTTGTTTCTATGACTTGAGGGACTAACGTTTGTTTTGTTTTTTCGATCGTCTTTTGTTTTGTGCATACATTTTGTTTGGACTGTTGCATTAGTGCTTATTTCGTTATCGACGATAATGTTTGTTGGAATTCCAGAACCTTGTAGAGTTTTCCTATAGGAACGTCGTCCTAAAATAAAACGAACAAAATCATGAATGGAAAAAGAAAGAGGCGTTGTGAACAAATGTCGTATCTATAAAGAAAAGAAAAGAGTTTTTGTATGTAAAAAGTGTATGGAAAGATTTTGTGTGTGTATAAATGTGTGTGAGCAACGAGTGTATATAAATTTTTTTTTTGTATAAACCACGAGTGTATGTTGAAAAACGAAAAAGAAATCTTTGAACAGGAATAGGGTTTTTAAAGAGAAAGAGTTTTTAATGCACGTGTATACGGGAAAAGTTTGTCGTGTATAGGAATGTAGGTGTACAAAGAAAAGCTTTTCTCATAGATGGCAATGGATGTATAGTTTTTGCAAAAAATGAAACAAAAAGAAAAAGAAAGAAAGACCTCGAAGGTCGGCATGTTATGGTCATAGGAAGCATAAATCATTCGCAGAGAGCAAACATATCTTTTGGAAACAAGAGACTAACGCTAAGAGTTTATTTTCCAGAATAACCAAGATAAGAATGGATGGATTCATTGAACCGATGAAAGAACATAATTTGGAAATATTTGGTCTACTTGTGTAAATCCCAAGCCTTAGTATCACGATGCCATAAACTGGATGCTTGAGTACCCACCTAGCTGTAGCCATGACTAATTTTGCACGTTGTTTCCAAATCATCATTGTTACGCGTGCCTCGTGGAAATAATATGGAAATGCAACCCGAGACCGACACCTTGACACACAAATTTGTTTTGCCCCAGATATCAAAATCGGGCTCGCACGATGAAAAAACCATGTTGAGACGCAACCTTAAGCTACCTTGAACCTTGGCCCATGAAAAGAATCCTCATCCTTTCCCCCGAAGAAAAGGACACAAACTCTCCTCAAGGGAGAGCGAATAACGAATGCTAAAACCCGAATTCCTAACCAAAGATCGGAAAGGAAGAAATGAAAATAAAGAAAAGAAAAGGAAAAGAAGGATTCCCGGTCGAAGATCGGGCGAAAGTAAAAAGGAAAAGATCGGAGGAAAACAAAATAATTCCCGATCAATAATGGAAAGCAAGAAAGAGGACAGGAGATCTTCGGACCAGATAAATTTTCGGCGAGGTAAATAACCGCCGGCAAAGGGAAAACCCATTTTTAAAGTGGTTCTTCCTTTGGGATTGCCATTCAAAGTCGCTCTCGACTGTCGATATCCCGCCCCACATAAACAAAGAGGAAAAGACCGAAACACCCAGCTTCCTCTCCAAAAACACTACCCTCGAGAAAATCCTATTGATCTGTGATCGTGCGTGCGATCTTTTGGTTCGATAGGAAATCATGTGCAAAATAAAGTCATGGTGCAACTATGGTTTGGAATTAGGGTAAAACAATTACCTGTGTGAGTTTTTATACACTATGAGTGATTTTATTCCCAGTTTCAGTTTGACCTGACATTTCCCCTGAATGTTCATTTAAAAGCTAAATGTTGACATCCTGCCCTTCATTTTCGGTTACAAGGAAAATAACTTTTGGCATGGGTATATTGTTTCTCTAAAATATGGTGTTCTCGCGAATGATTTAATTTTCCTTGCTAAAGCATGTTCGCCATTTAGAAAAAAAAACACTGGTGGACCATTTGGTCCCACCAACAAATCTTATCCGGAGCCCCATGAATTGATTGTCATTCATGCATCCTCCACCATCGAGTCTAGAGCCCCACGAATTAATTGCCTAGCGCTGTTCGTCTATCTTCCACCCTCAAATCTTATCCGAAGCCCCATGAATTGATTGTCATTCATGCATCCTCCACCATCGAGTCTAGAGCCCCATGAATTGATTGCCTAGTGTTGTTCATCTA
This sequence comes from Glycine max, assembly GCF_000004515.6. Lineage (NCBI taxonomy): Eukaryota > Viridiplantae > Streptophyta > Magnoliopsida > Fabales > Fabaceae > Glycine > Glycine max. Next base: position 11,121,906 of record NC_038249.2, on the reverse strand, counting down.
TCCTCCACCCTCAAATCTTATCCGGAGCCCCATGAATTGATTTTCATTCATGCATCCTCCACCATCGAGTCTGGAGCCCCATGAATTGATTGCCTAGCGCTGTTCGTCTATCCTCCACCCTCAAATCTTATCCGGAGCCCCATGAATTGATTGTCATTCATGCATCCTCCACCATCGAGTCTGGAGCCCCACGAATTGATTGCCTAGCGCTGTTCGTCTATCCTCCACCCTCAAATCTTATCCAGAGCCCCATGAATTTATTGTCATTCATGCATCCTCCACCATCGAGTCAAGAGCCCCACGAATTGATTGCCTAGCACTGTTCGTCTATCCTCCACCCTCAAATCTTATCCGGAGCCCCATGAATTGATTGTCATTCATGCATCCTCCACCATTGAGTCTGGAGCCCCACGAATTGATTGCCTAGTGCTGTTTGTCTATCCTCCACCCTCAAATCTTATCCGGAGCCCCATGAATTGATTGTCATTCATGCATCCTCCACCATTGAGTTGGAGCCCCACAAATTGATTGCCTTATGTTGTTCGTCTATCCTCCTCCCTCAAATCTTATCCGGAGCCCCATGAATTGATTGTCATTCATGCATCCTTCACCATCGAGTCTGGAGCCCCACGAATTGATTGCCTAGCGCTGTTCGTGCGTCCTCCACCATCAAGTCCGGAGCCCCATGAAGTGATTGTCATTCATGCATCCTCCACCATCGAGTCCGAAGCCCCCACGAATTGATGGCCTAGCGCTGTTCGTGCATCCTCCACCAACGAATCTTACCCGGAGCCCCATGAATTGATTGCCATTCATGCATCCTCCACCATTGAGTTCGGAGCCCCACGAATTGATTGCCTAGCGCTGTTCGTGTATCCTCCACCATCCTATTCGGAGCCCCATGAATTGATTGCCTAGCGTTGTTCATGCGTCCTCCGTTATCAAGCACAGAGCCTTTGGTGACTGGAAAATATGGTTTTTTGTTATTTTCCCGATCGGTTCCTTCGCCAAACATGTGTATACGTATATATTATGTTATTGGTGTCTTTTGCTTGTGTTTGTTTTGTGTTGTGTAGAGAAAGAAGAAAGAGAGACGGGAGTCGTCATAGACTAATCACAGAGAGAGCGAAGACGGACGAAATCAGTGTTTTATCTTTGCTTTCCTCTTATCTCCGATAAAAGGTAAGTAAAGAGGGACAACTGTCATACCCTAATTTTGCCCGGGGGCTATTGTTTGATGGCATGCAACCTTTGGTTGACCGCTTCGAGGTACTTGGCATCCTTTGTTGCACAATACGTGAAGTTCCGAGACATGCCAGAAATCAAAAGGAAGCATTGTTACGCAATCCGTGAAATTCTGTAACATGCCGAAAATCAAAAGGAAGTATTGTTACGCAATCCGTGAGTTTCCGTAACATTCCGAAAGCTAAAAAAGGAGTAATTACATGACCTGTAAGGTTTCATAACCTTACGGAAAGAAAACAAGTATCGTTACAAAATTCGTAAAGTTTCGTAACGTTACGGAAAAAGAATCACCAAAAAAGCAAAGGGGGTGTATTTAGTAAAAAAAGGGTGCAAACAGCAATCAGGCCCACTTGGGCCTTCCAGGATGTTCCTCCAGAAGGCGGTTGCTTCTGGAGGAAGCAACCTGGCTCGCCTGGGCGAGCTGGGTGGCAAGCTCCTCCCCTATTTTCCTATAAATAGAGGGAGGAGTGAAGGAGAAAGGGGTTCAGCCCTTCTGGTACTTCGTAATCACTTAAAATTAGTGAGGAAAATTGTTTCCGTGAAGAAAATCCAAGCCGAGGCGCTTCGGTAACGTTTCCGTGGGTGATTTCGCGAAGATTTTCAACCGTTCTTCGTCGTTCTTCGGTCTTCAACCGGTAAGTTCCCGAAATCGAACTTTTCAACTCATTCTATGTACCCTTGGTGGTCCCCATTTGTTTCGTGTACTTTTATTTTCGTTTCATTTACTTTTCGTACCCCCTTTTGACGTGCTTTAGTCATTTACTTAAGTCATTTTCTCGCCTAATCAAAAAATAAAATAAATTTCCACCGATCATTTGATTTGTAATATCCATTAATTTCTGTTAAAATGAAATCCGACTGTTCGGTCATGCCGTAACCACGTTGGAAACCAAAAAGAGGTAAAATAATAATATAATAATAAAAAATATTGGGTAGGGTTTAGCCAACATCAGCCAATGCTATTTTACAGCCGATGTTGGGTAGGGTTTTTTGTCCGACATTGGTCAAGGCTATTTTTTTAGCCAACTTCAACTAGGGATTTTTTGGCCAACGTTGACCAATGATATTTTTCAGCCAACATCGGGTAGGTTCTATTGGTCGGCATCGACCAAGCTATTTTTTAGCCGATATTGGGTAGATTTTTTTGTCAACAACTGCTGGGATTTTTAAGGCCCACGTTGGCTAAACATAGCCTTGGTCAATGTCGTTCGAAAAAACCCTAGCCGGTGTCAGACAAACAAACCCTAGCTGACGTTGGTAAAAAAAATCTAGCCAACATCAGTTGAAAAATAAGCTCAACCAACATTAGCCGAAAAATAGCCCCGACTGACGTCAGCTAACAAATATTTTTGGCATACTTTGACAAAAAAAACCCTATTTGATGTCGACCGAAAAATAACCTTGGTTGATGTCAGTTTAAAAACATCATTGGTTGTGGTCGGACAAAACAACCCTGATTAAAATTATCAATATTTTATATTTATAAATTATTAAAAATTGAAAATATTTTTTATTTAATATTTCAAAATTAGATTGTGTTTATTTTCTATAAATTTTAATATTAAAATTTCATCTATTTAAAATATAAAATTGAAATTTTGCATATGGAGAAAATTGAATTGCCCTATCCAAATAAAAAATTTAAAAGGAAAGAAATTTGAATTGATTTATCCAAACAAAGCATTTGAAAAATGAAGGAAATTAAAATCAAAGAAATTCAACTTTTAGGCATTTCTAATTCCTTGAAATTTTGAAATTCCTGATCCAAACACAAGGTAAATTGCCTATTGAGGGATGCTAACTGAAGCTTATTGCACAAACAACAAAAAAATCATTAAATACCAGCTATTAAGATGAGGGATATAAGTTGGAGATTTTTTGGTTCCATCCATGCCTAGAACAAAATGAATTCAAAGCAGTTAATGTCCTGGCTCTTTCTGCCAATTGCCTTACTTCAAAAGCAAGTCTTAATTCAAAACTCCATATGCAAGGGCAAGTGTTGTTCAAACTATTTTGATACTTCAGAGTCTACCATCTCTCCATGATAATATAAAACTGATGTTATAAAATAATACAACTGGAATTATTATAGGTGAAGATTTCAGATGTGAGTGCATTTGTTGGGAAACAATATTAATAAAGGAAAAACATAACTTTAGGCTGATAAGGATTATTTTTTATATTTAGATTATGGCTTTTGGTTTTTGTCTTGATAAGATTTTGTGTAAGAGAATTCTTATCCATTCCGGTTTTGATTTTTATTAGGATCATTGTTAGTAATTATTTGCATGATCCTATAAATTAGGATCACTTCCTTATCTATAGCCTTATAATAGTCAGACTTTGATTGGACATTGGAGAAATCAAGAAAGTTTTTCAAAAATTATCTATTAGTCTAGGAGGGGCCCCTGTCAAGGACTAGTGTGCTTCTCCCTTTCACTATAGGTCACAAGAAAGAGTCTTTTGTATCTAGTGACTGGTCATACACGAAAGTTCATAACTATTTCTTAAATTTATAAACTAAAAATGGGAGTTTACTCGTGGAAGTAAACAAATCATAACCCTTCATAATAGGATAATTGCTTGATATCCCAGAAGTTGTTAAGCCTAGATTGATACGCAATTACACATTAAGTAGAGTTGAGTCCTTTAAAAAAATCGAGTCCATCAACTTTTTTAGTTTAGTTAGGTTCATGCTTATAACACGCTATTAATATATATATATATATATAAATTTGATTACATGCACGATAATCAAAACAACTAGTAATATGTATGGCATTTTTACATGCATGCTAATTACTTTGACTAAATTACATAACACAAAAGACATAATATGCCAAGCCAAGTATTATTCATTCACTTAAACTTCTCCAATTAATGCAAATTGTCAAAATATCAAATGAATAAGGATGCAAATGAGGATGCAAATTCAAAGCTGCAAAGTTCACACGGGTGCATAAGCAGAAAGGACAAAAGAGTAAATCATTGAGAATGCCAGCTCAGGAGGATCAATAACAAACTCTCCATCCAGAATCATCCATTTTTTTCTTTTTCTATTTTTCTGCATTTTCTGTTTTTGCACTTTTCTTCTCATATAAATAACAGGCATTAGCCTAATGTAATTTCATGAATTGAGTGTCAATGCAATTCTCGTCTCCTTCCTTGCTTTTATATTCATTTATTAACATGGTATCATAGAGCATCTAACTCTTTGTCTGCGTAACTCTGATGGCTCGTCCAGGTGGTTCCGGCAACAATCATGGAGGTGGTCCTGCAGATCCATCGCAAGATCCTTCCAGCTCGTATTATGTTCATGCATGAGATGGACCTTCATCTGTAGCAGTCACTCCTGTGCTAAATGGCTCTAATTACCATGCATGGGCTCATTCTATGAGACACGCCTTGGGTGCTAAGAACAAATTTGAGTTTATTGGTGGGAGTATACCCATTCCTGGTAGCTTTGATTGTACATTCATGGATTGTGAACTCAGTATCAGAATCAATCGGCCAGAGCATAGTGTTTTTGGAAAATGCTGTTGATGTTTGGAATGATTTGAAGGAGAGATTCTCTCAAGGAGACCTTATCAGGATTTCTGAAATTCAACAAGAGATATATGGCCTCAGACAAGGTTCCCTCTCTGTTACTAAATTCTATTATGAGTTAAAAATACTTTGGGAAGAACTTGAAACCTACATGCCTATTCCATGTTGTTCCTGTCCTGTTAAATGCACCTGTGCTGCAATGAAATGCCAGACATTTTCATTCTCTTAATTATGCTATAAGATTTTTGTTTGGTTTGAATGAGAATTTTTCAGTAGTGAAATCTTAGATCCTACTAATGGATCCATTACCTAACCTAAAAAAAAATTTCTATGGTTATTCAACATGAAAGACAAGGGAACTTTGCAGTTGGAGATGACTCTAAGGCTCTTATAAATGTTGTTGATTATAAGAGGCCACAAGGAAGAGGGAGAGATTCAATACAAAACTCGGGATCAAGGAGAATTTGTACCTATTATGGAAGAAATGGTCACACAGTGGAGACTTGCTACAGGAAGCATGGATTACCTCCTCACCTTCAAAAAGGAAATGCCTCAATAGCAAACAATGCTTGCAATGATGCTGCATATTCGAATGGAGATTTCTCAACTAATGGAGAACTCCTCCCAGTTTCACTCATGAGCAATATGAGAAACTTCTTAATCTGATTCAAGGTTCAGGTATTAATCAACATTCTTCTACCATAGTTAACCAAGCTAGCACAGTCACTCAGGTTGGTCATTCACCAGCTGAAAATCACAAATTAGGTAAAATCTACATCTCTTCCTCTTTTAATAGTTCCTCCCTTGGCTCTTGGATCATAGATTTAGGTGCTAGTGATCATATATGTGCTTCATTAAAGAGTTTTCAGAATTTTAATGAGATCAAACAAATTAGCATAAGATTGCCTAATGGTCAATTTTCAGTTGCAAAACATGCTGGTACAGTCACCTTTTCCCCTGGCTTCTTCATTACAAATGTACTGTATGTACCTAATTTTTCTTTAAACTTTGATTTCAGTGTCAAAATTGGTTTCTACCTTAAAATGTGTTGTCTCATTTAATGATTCAATTTGTCTCATTCAGGACCAGAAATCTCAGAGATGATTGGTTCTGCTGAAATGTTTGAAGGGCTATATCACTTAGTTTTTGATGCCAAGCATGCCTCTTGTTCCAATGTTCAAGCAACTGATACACAGATTCTACCAGAAGAAGCCTTATGGCATTTTAGGCTAGGACACTTGTCAATTTCTAGAATGATTTCTTTGAATTCAGAATTTCCTTTTATTTTTGTTGATCCAAAAGCAGTTTGTGATGTATGCCATTATGCTAGACACAAGAAATTACCATATAATGCTAGTTTAAACAAAGTAGATTCGCCTTATGAACTTATTCATTTTGACATTTGGGGGCCTATCTCTATACAATCTATTCATGGTCATTCTTATTTCTTGACTGCAGTTGATGATTTTAGTCATTTTACATGGATTATTTTGTTGAAATCAAAAGGGGAAGTAAGGCACTATATCCAGGATTTCATCAAATTAATTGAAAATCAACACAATGCAAGAGTTAAGGCTATAAGGACTAATAATGGTCCTGAATTTGCAATGTCACAGTTTTATGCCTCAAAAGGCATAGTTCATCAAACAAGTTGTGTGGAATCCCCACAATAGAATGGAAGGGTTGAGAGAAAGCATCAACATGTACTTAATGTGGGGAGAGCACTTCTTTTCCAATCAAAATTACCAAAGCAATTCTAGTCTTATGCCATTCTACATGCTACTTACATAATAAATATGGTGCCTAGGAGCCTGCTCAAAAATAAATCACCTTATTTTCTTCTGTATAAACATATGCCTAATTTACATGATTTGAAAGTTTTTGGTTCCTTATGCTATGCATCCACACTGCACTCACATAGAACAAAACTTGCACCTAGAGCTAGGAAGTGCATTTTTCTTGGTTATAAACATGGTGTGAAATGAGCTATCTTGTTGGATCTCAACAATAGGGAAATTTTCATTTCTAGAAATATCACTCACCATGAACATATATTACCATATAAATCTTCTTCACCCTTGTCCACCTGGACTTATCATCCCACACCATCCACTTTACATCATCAAAATAACACTCCATTACCTATTCATCAACCTACACCACCATCCACTCCTAAAATAGAACCTACATCACCTACCACTATTCATCCAAAACCTACAGAAGCTGGAATCACTGATTCTGAATCTACTCAGAATCCTACTGCTCCAGATATAGCAGAAACTGCTACTGAACATATAAGGAGATCACAGAGGCAGAGGCATCCACCACTACATTTAAGTGAATATGTGTGTAGCCTTTCAAGCAGTTCAGTAGATACAATTACCTCATGTATCTCCTATCCTATCTCATCCTTTCATTCTTTTTCAAACTTGTCACCTTCACATCATGCTTATTCACTATCAATCACACACAATTCTGAACCACACACATACTTGGAAGCTAGTAATCATGAATGTTGGAATAATGCCATGAAGTTTGAATTGGATGCTCTTAAAAGGAATGGTATATGGATACTAGTTGATCTACCAAAAAATGTAAAGCCAATTGGTAACAAGTGGGTATATAAAGTGAAATATAGAGCAGATGGATCTGTAGAAAGATATAAGGCTAGGTTGGTGGCTAAAGGTTACAATCAAGTGGAAGGTGTAGAAGCGAAGATATTTTGATGTTTTGATGATGCCAAAGGATCACACGCTTCTCAAGAATTCAAGACAAGAATCCAAGAAAATCAAGATATATGATCAAGATAATCTCTAGTGTCTTAGGAAGGAAATTCCAAGTTGAAACAGCAAGAGGATTGGCCAAAGAATTTAAGTTAAAATGTTTTTACAAGAGATTTACTCTCTAGTAATCGATTACCAGAGGATGTAATCAATTACCAGTGGCCAAATTGCTTCCTGAAATGCTTTTAAAATGTATTTGAAAAGTTTTGAAAACATGTAATCGATTACAATTCAAATTTTACAATATGTAATCGATTACACTTGGATGGTAATCGATTACCAGTAGTTATTGAACATTTTATAACAGTTAGAATTCAAATTGTAAGCCTGTAATCGATTACACAAGTCTTGTAATCGATTACTAGAGGAGATTTTAAAAAAAAATAATTTCCAAGAGTTACATCTATTCAAATGGTTTTTGAATGGCTATCAAAGGCCTATATATATGTGTCTTGGAACACGAATTTGCTTAGTGTTTTTTTGAACAAAAAGTCTTATCCTCTCAAAAGCAAAATTGTCTTATCCTCTAAAACATTCCTTGGCCAAAACACTTGCAATTTAATAAGGAATTATTTGAGTGCTTCATTGTACAATCTATCTCTTTCAAGAGAGATTTATTCTTCTCTTCTTCTTACTTCTAAAAAGGGATTAAGAGATCGAGGGTCTCTTGTTGTAAAGCGATATGAACACAAAGGAATGGGCTGTCCTTGGGTGGTTCAGAACTTGTAAAGGGTTTTTACAAGATAATGGAACTCTCAAGCGGGTTGCTTGGAAACTGGACGTAGGCACAAGGGTGTGGCCGAACCAGTATAAAATTGAGTTTGCACTTTCTCTTCCCTTAAACTCTTTTATTTATTGTTGCTTTACATTTACATTCAGATTGTTTAATTTGAATCATTATTTAGAAATTCATCTTTAAGGGAACTTGGAACTTGCATTGAAATCAAAGTAGAATTTTAATTGGAGAAATAGTTTGTAATATCTTAATTCAACCCCCCTCCCACCTTCTTAAGATATTTGAGGTCACTTGTCTAACAAAAGGCCTAGATTTTTTTGACACTTTTTCACCAGTGGCTAAGCTCACAATAGTAAGGACTCTGTTGGCCATAGCTTCTGCTCACAGTTGGCATTTGCATCAACTAGATGTCAACAATGCTTTCTTGCATGGTGATTTACATGAGGATGTTTACATGGTTATTCCTCAAGGTGTCCAGTGCTCCAAATCCAATCAAGTATGCAAATTGCTTAAATTTTTGTATGGTCTCAAGCAAGCAAGCAGGAAGTGGTATGAAAAGCTCACTTCATTGCTAATAAGTCAAGGCTATCAACAATCCAATGCAGATCACTCATTATTTACATTTCAGAATGGTAAAAGTTTCACAGCTCTTCTTATCTATGTGGATGATGTGATTCTAGTAGGAAACTCCATTGAAGAATTCACTAGAATGAAGAGAATTCTAGATTCTAGTTTTAAAATCAAGGATTTGGGAACATTGAAGTATTTTCTTGGATTGGAAGTTGCACACTCCAAGTCAGGAATCTCAATTTGCCAAAGAAAGTATTGCTTGGATTTGTTGCATGAATATGGTCTGCTTGGGTCTAAGCCTGCCAAAACACCACTTGATCATTCAATTAGGCTGCATCAAGATGAAGGGAAACCATATGAAGATGTAGCATCCTATAGAAGATTGATTGGGAAACTTCTGTACTTGAATAACACTAGGCCTGACATTACATTTTCCACCCAACAACTGAGTCAATTCTTAAACAAACCTACTATGACCCACTACAATGCTACCTGCAGGGTTGTTAGATACCTCAAAGGCAGTCTTGGCCGAGGTCTGTTCTTCCCAAGAAAATCAAAAATTCAACTGCTAGGATTTTATGATGCAGATTGGGCTAGTTGCTTAGATTCAAGGAGGTCCATTTCAGGATATTGCTTCTTCTTGGGTGCATCTTTAATCTCTTGGAGAGCTAAGAAGCAGCAAACAGTCTCAAGATCTTCCTCCGAAGCAGAATACAGGGCACTCTCTACCACTGCTTGTGAATTACAATGGTTACTATATTTGCTACATGATTTACACATTACTTGTACAAGAGCACCTATCCTATATTTTGACAATTAAAGTGTTTTCCACATAGTTTCCAACCCGATGTTTCATGAAAGGACTAAGCATCTAGAAATAGATTGTCATTTTGTTCGCAATAAGATCCAAGAGGGTGTTCTTGGCTTGCTATCAATCTCATCCAAGGAGCAACTAGCTGACTTTTTCACCAAAGTATTACCTCCTCCTTCCTTTGTTCCATTTATTTCCAAGTTGGGCATGATTTACATTTACCATGCTCCAGCTTGTAGGGGGATGTCAAAATATCAAATGAATGAGGATGCTAATGAGGATGCAAATGCAAAGCTGCAAAGTTCACACGAGTGCATAAGCAGAAAAGACAAAAGAGTAAATCATTGAAAATGCCAGCTCAGAAGGATCAATAACAAACTCTCCATCCAGAATCATCCATTTTTTCTTTTTCTATTTTTTTGCATTTTCTGTTTTTGCACTTTTCTTCTCATATAAATAACAAGCATCAGCCTGATGTAATTTCATGAATTGAGTGTCAATGCAATTCTCCATATTGTCTCCTTCCTTGCTTTTATATTCATTTATTAACACAAATATCAACGCCATTATATATACTGCAATTAAACTTATTAAAAGAATTGAATGATGCCAACAGTGACAATATGAACAACTAATCCAAAATTAACAAATCAAATAACACTTGTAGCTTTAACACCCCACTCAATAACAACAGGACAAATTGTTTTTAGGGAAAGGAACTTTGTTACATGTTCCCAACTGATTGAGAAAAGAAATTACCATTTTCACAGAAGACATGCAAATGAAAAAAAAGGTTGGAAGCACGAATAACTGAACAATCAAATAATAAAAATATAAAGAAAATGACTGCATATGCAATATCAAATTACAACTTTAAAAAAATGGACAAGTAAGGTAATTGAATGAAATGCAATGTACCAAGAAAATACATATCATTTTTCGTTAACAAAATCTCCACCCTGTAAAATAAACTTAAGCATAACATAAGACACGATCACCACTTGCTTGATCACCAACACAAACACACACATAAGAGATCAAAATCCTCTTGCCTCCACTCACCTCTCCTTTGTGCCATCAAGGGCATCATGTGACAACAACCACAAGCTACACAAACTCTTTTGCATGTGGCCTTGCTATGTACAAGCTGATTACTCATTTTCTATAAACGCAGAGAACTCACCTAAAGAAATTAAACCATGTTTTAACAACCACGTAACTAGGACAAGTCCACTTCAATGTCATACTTGAACATTATCACATGGTTGCACTAATATTAATAATATCCTGCTATTGTTTTACTAATCATCAACAATAATAGTTTCAGATAAGACAGACATTAAACAGCTAATAAGTGTGAATGTATGAATACATGATTTTGATGAGGTCAAAGAATAATCAAACAAGGTTGCTTTCAAGACTACTTCAACAAATATTAAAAGTTTAAGCATTGCTTCAAGATTAATACAAGGTTGCTTCAACAAACAAGCATTGCTTCAAGATTAATTCAAGATCAAGCTTTTTCCTCAAAACAAGTGTTTCCAAGAGATCAAGGCTTTGGTAATCAATTACCAAGTAGTGTAATCGATTACCAGAAGACAATTTTGAAAAATAGTTTTTAAAAAGGGTTTTGAATTTGAATTTGAATTTTGAATCACGTAATCGATTATCAGATGTTTGTAATTGATTACCAGCAGTGAAACTTTAGGAAAAACTTTGAAAAGTCATGACCCTTCAAAATATAATTGTGTAATCGATTACTAGAAACCTGTAATCGATTACCAGTGAGAAAATTTTAGAAAAGCTTTTTGAAAAGACACATCTCTTCAAACCATTTTGAAAAGGTACAATGGGCCTATATATTTGTGTGTTTGACTTCGTAAAGCAAGAGAGAAATGTTCTAAGAGAACTAAATTGTCAAATGCTCTCTCAACAACTATTGGGCAAACACTTGCAAATCTATTGAGAATTCATCTAGAAACTTCAATTTGTATTATCATCTCTGAAAGAGAGAAATTCCTCTAGGATCTTCAATTTGTATCATCCACTCTAAATGAGAGAAATCTTTTTGTTCATCTCAGAAACTCAGTTGTAATCAAGAGACTGGTTATCTCTTGTATTGTGAGAATTGTAATCAAGAGACTGGTTGTCTCTTGGAGAATCTTGAACACAAGGGTGAGGAATCCCAAGGTGTGTTCAAAGTCTGTAAAGGATTTACAGAGATAGTGGAAAATCTCAAGTGGGTTGCTTGAGGAATGAACGTAGGCACAAGATGTGGCCAAATCAGTATAAATTGAGTTTGCAATTCTCTCTTCCTTTATCTTATTTAGTTTATTGCAATCAATTTTGTCTTGCACGTCTAAAGAACATTATTAAATTGATTGTTGCTTCTTTTCCTGCATTCTGAGCCTATCATTTAAAAAGGGGTTAAAAGTTTGTTAGTGGGAAATTTCGTAAGACTTAATTCACCCCCCCCCCCCCTCATCTCTTAAGTTAGTAAGGCCACTTGTCCAACAAGTGATATTAGAGCAGGATTCTTGTCTAAAGTTTAAAAACTTCAAGAATAATTATCGCCTCATCTAACTTTCCATTTCCTGAGGGAAATTCTATTGATAGGCATCTTGTTTTCAATGCTAGTGGAAAATGCAACTATAGAAAAACCTATAGAAGAATGGGATAATGATGAAAGAAGAAAGGTTCAATACAATTTAAAGGCCAAAAATATAATCACTTCTACATTAGGCATGGATGAATATTTTAGAGTCTCAAATTGTAAAAATACAAAAGAAATGTGGGATACATTACAAGTAACCCATGAAGGCACAACTGATGTCAAGAGATCTAGATTAAACACTCTCACATACGAATATGAACTGTTTAGAATGAATCAATATGAGATCATACAAGATATTCAAAAGAAATTTACTCATATAGTTAATCATCTTGCATCATTTGGAAAAATATTTCCTAATGAAGATCTCATTAACAAAGTGCTGAGATGTTTAAGCATGCAATGGCAACCAAAAGTAACAGCAATTGCAGAATCAAGAGATCTCACTAATATGTCTCTTGTCACTCTCTTTGGAAAACTTCAAGAACATGAAATGGAACTTATGAGACTCCATCAACATAAAGAGAATGATAAAAAGTGGAAAGTGACAAGGAGGACTTGAATGAAATAGAAGAAGATGATGATTTCAGATTTTTTGTGAAGAGATTCAATAAATTTATGAGAAACAAAGGAAATCAAAGGAGATCAAATATCAATCCAAAGAATAAAGGAAAAGATTCCTCCTTAGCCCCTAAAATGCTATGAATGCAATCAAGCTGGGCACTTAATATTTGATTGTCATGTCCTTAAAAGAAGAATGAAAAAATCCGACAAGAGAAATTTCAAAGAAAATAAAGAAAGAAAAGCATGCATCACTTGGGAAGATAATGACATGGATTCTTCAAGTGATTCAAAAAATAAAATCATAAATTTGGGTCTCATGGCAAAAGACTAAGAAAGCGGAGAAGAGGTAATGTATTCTAACTATGACTTATCAATTTCTTTTGATGAACTTCAAGATGCATTCAATGACTTGCATAAAGAATCTATCAAACTTGCCAAATTAGTTTCATATTCTAAGAAAACCATTTCAAGTTTAGAAAAGGAAATTTTGAACTTAAATGTAGAATTAGAAAATGTTAAATTTGAAGTTAAAACATTAAAATCAGTAGATAAAGACCAATCATCTACAAAATGATTAGTACAAGAAAACATTAAATCATCTCATTCATGTGAATGTTGTGATAAATTCAAAGAAGAAATTGTAGATTTAAAAATTGCTCTTGCCAAAGTTACTCTGGGTAAAAATAATTTAGATATTATATTAGGCAAACAAAATTGTGTTTTTGATAAGGCTGGATTAGGATATAATCCTAAATATCAACAAAAGATGCATAAAAATTTATTTGCCTCCACTCAAAAGGCTAGTTCTCTCTTGTTAACATGGTTTTACTATGGTAAGAAAGGTCATAGTGCATCAACATGTTTGTTGGATCAAGTGGCCTCGAAATAATTAAGAAAGGGAGTTCAATTAATTATTAATGTGCCTTGACTAATTAAAATCTTATCCTTCTTAATGTTACTAGATTAAATTAGGCTTTACTACTAAGTTATGTAATTTAAACAAAAGTAAAGCATAAAAGAAAAGTACACAGCGGAAATTAAAGAGTGTAGGGAAGAAGAAGACAAACACAAGAATTTTATACTGGTTCGGCAACAACCCGTGCCTACATCCAGTCCCCAAGCAACCTGTGGTTCTTGAGATTTCTTTCAACCTTGTAAAATCCTTTACAAGCCAAAGATCCACAAGGGATGTACCTTCCCTTGTTCTCTTTGAACAACCAAGTGGATGTACCCTCCACTTGAACTGATCCACAAGAGATGTACCCTCTCTTATTCTTAGTTCAACAACCCAAGTAGACGTATCCTCTACTTGTACCACAAAGGATGTACCCTCCAATGTGTTAAGACAAAGAATTCTCAGGCGGTTAGTCCTTTGAATCTTTGTAAGGGGAAACAAAAGATATCTCAGGCAGTTAGTCCTTTGAAATCTTTTGTTTAAGGGAAAGGAAAGAATCAAAAGAATTCTCAGGCGGGGTCCTTTGAATTCTCTTGGAAAGGGAGAAGGGAGACACAAAAGAATTCAGGTTGGCAAAGGGAGAAGAGAATGAAAAAGATGAATAGCACAAGCTTTTGAACAAAGAACTTTTCTTGGAAGAGAAAGTGTTGATAAAAAACTTTTAGAAAGATGAAGAGAAATGAAACCAAAAAGTTTTGTTGAAATAGATGAAAGAAGATATTGAAAGATAGATTGAAAGATAAAAATGATTGTTCTCTTCTTGTTTCATGCCAAGGTCACATATTTATAATTTCTTGACGACTCAAGTCAAAACTTGTAACTCTTGACAATTTCTTTAAAACTAATTACTTAAAAAGTTATGACTTTTGAAAGAATCTTTAGAAACAAGTCACTTGAAGAATTGTGACTTTTGGAAATGAATTTTTTGAAATCAGTCACTGGTAATCGATTACCGTTAAGGTGTAATCGATTACACATCAACAGATGTGACTCTTCATTTTGAATTTTGAAAATCTTAACGTTTTAAAACACTGGTAATCGATTACATGATTATGATAATCGATTACAGCTTTGTAAATCAATTTGAAAAACAATGCTGACTACTGGTAATCGATTACTACCTTCTGGTAATCGATTACCAGAGAGTAAAACTCTTTGGTAAAAGATCTTGTGAAAAACTTCATGTGCTACTCAATGTTTTGAAAAACTTTTTAGTACTTATCTTGATTGAATCTTCTCTTGATTCTTGAATCTTGATCTTGATTTTTCTTGAATCTTGAAACTTTGCTTAACTCTTGATTCTTTGGCATCATCAAAATAACCTTGGAAGACATTGCTTCCACAATGTTATATTTGAAAGAATGGTAGTAGCATTGGAAAAATGGTATAGGTTCCAAAAGGATCCTTACTCAAAACTAACATTGAAGGACCCAAGAAAATTTGGGTATCAAAATCAAAATATGATTATATGAATGACGGACTCCTTGAAGCAAAGTTGACACATTGATAGTGGTTGATCCAAACACATGGTAGGAGATGCATCAAAGTTTATTCATATTTTTTCCAAAGATAGTGAATATGTGATCTATGGAGACAACAAACAAAGGTAAAATTGTTGGAGTTGGAAAAATAGGTATGAATCCCTCTACCTCCATAGAAAATGCTTTACTTATTGATGATCTTAAGCATAGTTTATTAAGTATTCATCAATTATGTGATAAAGGCCTTTTGATGTCATTTGATTCTCATATATTCCAACAAGCGGTAACATTTTATTTTAGGGCATGAAATGATACTTGAACAATATGACATTCTCTACTTTTTTTAATTCATTATAAATTGTTGAATGTTTTTCTCCTCTTTGCTCATGATTTTTTTTTATGTTGACAAAGGGGGAGAGATAGATAAAAGATAAGATAGTAAGGGTTTGTGAGATCGCTTTTTATATATGAAATCTATGCAATCTTCAACTGTTTCATATAAGCAATCATTGCAAAATCAAGGGGGAGTAACTATACAGATAGATATTGTTTTGTTTTTACTCCTAACCTACAGATAGTTGTCATCATAAAAAAAGGGAGAGAATATGAATCATGCAGGTTTTGATGGTGTAAAAATAATAATTTTCTTGATAATGATTGTCATCATCAAAAAGGGAGAGAATGTGAATCATGTAGATTTCAAGTTTTGATGATGCCAGAAAGAATTCACTTGATAATGATTGTCATCATCAAAAAGGGGGAGAATGTGAATGTATAAATACATGGTATTGATGGTGCCAAAGAATAATCAAACAAGGTTGCTTTCAAGATTATGTCAACAAATATTCAAAGGTTAAGCATTGCTTCGAGATTAATACAAGGTTGCTTCAACAAACAAACATTGCTTCAAGATTAATTCAAGATCAATATTTTGCCTCAAAACAAGTGTTTCCAAGAGATCAAGGCTCTGGTAATTGATTACCAGGCAGTGTAATCAATTACCAGAAGACAGTTTTGAAAAACAGCTTTTAAAAAGGGTTTTGAATTTGAATTTTGAATCATGTAATCGATTATCAGATGTTTGTAATCGATTACCAGCAACGACACTTCAGAAAACACTTTGAAAAGTCATGACCCTTTAAAATATAATTGTGTAATTGATTACTAGAAACTTGTAATCGGTTACCAGTGAGAAAATTTTAGAAAAGCTTTTTGAAAAAAACACATCTCTTCAAACCATTTTCTAAAGGCATAATGGGCCTATATATATGTGTGTCTGACTTCGAAAAGCAAGAGAGATATGTTCTAAGAGAACTTAATTGTCAAATGCTCTCTCAATAACTATTGGGAAAACACTTGCAAATCTATTGAGAATTCATCTAAGAACTTCAATTTATATTATCATCTCTAAAAGAGAGAAATTCCTCTAAGATCTTCAATTTGTATCATCCACTCTAATGGAGAGAAATCTTTCTGTTCATCTCGAAAACTCAGTTGTAATCAAGAGACTGGTTATCTCTTGGAGAATCTTGAACACAAGGGTGAGGGATCCCAAGGTGTGTTCAAATTCTGTAAAGGATTTACAGAGATAGTGAAAAATGTCAAGTGGGTTGCTTGAGGACTAGACGTAGGCACGGGAAGTGACCAAACCAGTATAAATCGAGTTTGTAATTTTCTCTTCCCTTATCTTATTTAGTTAATTGCAATCAATTTTGGCTTGCACAATTAAAGAATATTATTAAATTAATTGTTGCTTCTTCTTCTTCATTTTGAGCCTATCATTTAAAAGGGGGTTAAAAGTTTGTTAGTGGAGAATTTTGTAAGACTAAATTCACCCCCCCTCCTTAAGTTATTGAGGCCGCTTGTCCAATAATAAGTAATGTAACATCATTAGAACCATTAACCTCAAACTACTATTTTCCAATAGTTCTATTATAGCCACAAAAAAGCCAAACCCATTTCAAGAACCTTTTAACCAAATATAACATCAATTTTGTTACCTAGTACACAAGAACAAATTCAACACACTAATATTGAGTTAGGAACAAAGCTACTAATATTGAGCTTTGAGTTGTGAGTTAGGAACACAACTACTAACTTCGGGAGGAAACGCTTCCACAAAGGGATTCAAAAGCGCCATCACGGAGAAAGGGAAACCCATTTCAAGAACCTTTTAACCAAATATTGTCGAAGCAAGGCTTCATGGTGAATATGATTCAAAGGTGTTTTGATGATAACAATAATGACAACAAAAGATGATGACAAAGGTGATGAACAAAAAGCTCAAAGATCGAAGAATTCAAGACTCAAGAAGAAAGCCTAGAATCAAGAATCAAGATTCAAGATTCAAGATCTCAAGAATCAAGATCAAGATTCAAGACTCAAGATTCAAGAATGAAGAAAAGACTCAATCAAGATAAGTATTAAAAAGTTTTTTCAAAACTTTGAATAGCACATGAGTTTTTGACAAAACCTTTACCAAAGAGTTTTTACTCTCTGGTAATCGATTACCATATTGTTGTAATCGATTACCAGTAGCAAAATGAGTTTGAAAAAGTTTTCAAACTGAATTTACAACGTTCCAATTATTTTCAAAAGGCTGTAATCGATTACAATGTTTTGGTAATTGATTACCAGTGCCCTTGAACGTTGAAATTCAAATTTAAATGTGAAGAGTCGCATCCTTTCACTCAAAAGCTTTGTGTAATCGATTACACTTATTTGGTAATCGATTACCAGTGACTGTTTCTGAATAAATCAAAAGATGTAACTCTTCAAAAGGTTTTTGACCTTTTCAAATTGGTTTTAAGTTTTTCTAAAAGTTATAACTCTTCTAAATGGTCTTCTTGACCAGACATGAAGAGTCTATAAAAGCAAGGCTTTGTTTTGCATTTCAATAATCTTGAATACTTTTCCAATCATTTCATTACAATCCTTTACAAGCCTTGAATCTCTTTGAACTTCTTCTTCTTCTTCTTTGTACCAAAAGCTTTTCAAAGTTTTCTGGTTTTCTAAACCTTGAAAACTTGTGCTATTCATCTTTTCATTCTCTTCTCCCTTTGCCAAAAAGAATTCGCCAAGGACTAACCGCCTGAATTCTTTTTGTGTCTCTCTTCTCCCTTTTCCAAAAGAACAAAGGACTAACCGCCTGAATTCTTTTGTGTCTCCCTTCTCCCTTGTCAAAGAATTCAAAACGACACAGTCTGAGAATTCTTTTGATTCTTCCCATTCCCTAATACAAAAGTGTTCAAAGGACTAACCGCTTGAGAATTCTTTTGTATCCCCATTCACAAAGTATCAAAGGTTTAATAGCCTGAGATCTTTGTCTTAAAACATTGGAGGGTACATCCTTTGTGGTACAAGTAGAGGGTACATCTACTTGGGTTTGACTGAGAACAAGAGAGGGTACATCTCTTGTGGATCAGTTCTAGTGGAGGGTACATCCACTAGGTTCAAAGAGAACAAGGGAGGGTACATCCCTTGTGGATCTTTCCTTGTAAAAGGATTTTTACAAGGTTGAAAGAAATCTCAAGGACCGCAGGTCGCTTGGGGACTGGATGTAGGCACGGGTTGTTGCCGAACCAGTATAAAAACTCTTGTGTGTTTGTTTCCATCTTCCCTACTCTTTTACTTTCCGCTATGCATTTAATTTCTGCTTTAACTTTCTGTTAAGTTTCTCTTCTACTCCTCATTCTCTTAACAATTTAGTAAAAGTCTTAATAGAGTAATTTTTTAATTAGTAAAGGTTTAGGAATAATTAATTCAACCCCCCCTTCTTAATTATTCTGAGGCCACTCGATCCAACAAATATCACATCAATTTTGTTACCTAGTGCACTAGAACAAATTCAACACAGTAATATTGATTTAGGAACAAAGCTACTAATATTGAGCTTTGAGTTATGAGTTAGGAACACGGCTACTAACCTGGGGAGGAAACGCTTCCACAGAGGGATTCAAAAGCGCCATCGGAGAGAAAGGGAAACACGACTGATGAGGATTTGAAGTCACGAGGTAGCTCAAGGGTTCTCAATTTTCTTGAGTGGGAGAGCGACGAAAGGGTTTCAAATGAGAGTGAGAGTGGTGAGAGTGGAACAAATATAATTTGGGAAAAAACACGACATTGGTTTTTATAAAAACCGTTGTTAACATCAACACAAAATCAGTTTTTGAAAACCAATGTTAATGAACTTGATTTATTTGCAAATATGTTACCGTGCTTTTGTTAACATTGGTTTTGATAAAACTGATGTTAAAGTAGCGATGCTAAAAGCATATTTTCTAATAGTGGAATTATCCATTGTTGAGGAGAACCTTACACTTGTTGAGGTTGACTAGCTTGACATGGAAATAAATGCGCACATTGAGAAAACAACTATCAGATTAATAATGGATGCTTGAATTTCACATACAATTTTATCGTCTTATATATCTTCATCAAACTGTTTGGACTAACGTGTGTTCAAGTGTTCAGGCATAAAATCCTTCATTTTCCCTTAAAAGATGTACGTTGCCATTTTGTCACGATTGAAAAAACAGTTTTCAAAATATATCTCTCTATTTTTCAAAACATATAAAAGGCAAAGGTGGACATACAAGACACTCCTTTGAAAAATTCTCTCTTTATACTCTTGCTTGTGTATGAGAAATTAAAGTTTCAAAAATCTCATCTTTTCATCTAAAAGTTTCTATCTCTGTGATTAATGGCACCCAAGAAGAATTTGGTGGTTATGATTCTAGGCATTAACGATGGACAAAATGCCAAGAAAGTGTTTCTAGAGGACTCCTTCATCCTAGATGATGGGTGAGCTTAAAAAGCCTTGAGAAAGAAGGGTTTTCTATTAAGAACCTCGTTGATCAAGTAGGTTAGACAAGCTTCCTAGAAAAGTTCAATTCTTGCCACTATGTCCATATATGCATTGTTCTAGGACTGCTCGTCAAGACAAAGTCATCATCAGAGGCATCGTCCAAGGAAAAGAGGTCACCATCTCTCCAATAACAAATGTTGTTGCATCTAGATGTCTAGAAGAGAGGTTTGTGTTTGATAAGGAATGGGAGAAGGAGATAACTTGGGAAATAGTGGATATTATGCTCTATGGTGGTCCACAACCAGTTACAAATGATAAAGTTGTGTTGAGAAGGTTTCTGAGGCCTACAAACCTATCCCACATGTGCAGACTTATTCACATATTCTATATGTGTAAGGTGTTGGTAGGTGAAAAGATGAAGAAGAATCTTGTTCCCTATGGTATGATGTTTACTCATATCATGAGATGTTAGTGCTGATGTGTCTGGCATGACACTGTCTGGTGGTGCAACACAGCTTAAGTGTATGACCTTTGTAAAAATGGGAATTACTGATAATTTCCCAAAATATGCTCAAAAATATATTAAGAAGAACAACAAGAAGGAACCAAAGGAAGAATCACAATCTATAGTAGGTTAGACAATGGGATCTCAAGATCAACCCATTGATCTTGAATCTACAGCTTCATTTCTCTAGACTAAATGGGAGCAAACCCAATCCAAACACAAACCACCTCAAACCAAGCCTAGCCAACCAAAAGAAAAGATTCACCTACTAACCCTAAACCTTCAGACCAAGCCAAGAAAACCAAAAAGCAACCTCTATTTGATCCCAAGCCTTCTGACCCTAAACCTACCCAAAAGAGGAAGGCTCAAGACTCTACTAAGTCTAAACCTTAATCGGAACCCGTACCAAAGAGACCAATAATCAAGATCAAACATCCCCAACCTCAACCTCCACCACCTTCACCTCCTAAGCCACAAGAATTTGTGTTGGAGATTCTTGAGTCACCAAAACTACAACTAGTGTCACCCTAACCTTCACTCTTCTCTAGCCCTTTCACCTTAACCTTCTCGCTCTTCACCTCAACTTCAGCCTCTACTAATCTAGCTTCACCCCTTGTGGGTAAAAAGGAAGTTGTTTCCTTGGCTAAGGCTAAGAAGAAATCATTGGCTGAATAAAGGAAGAAGGCCAAACTTGATCAGACTTTGGAAAGGAAGGAGGCTATTGAGATGGAGCAAGGAATCTTAGCATTTATGGAGGATTTGTCAGCTAAACAACATGATGCAATCCTACCCCCCAAGGGTATTGGATAGCACACTCCAAGAGGATTGGGCTAGAGCTACTAAAGAAGGCCCTAGGGTTCTCATGAACCTTAGGGTAGATTTTTTAGCCCATGGGTCAAGGTTGGATTCACTCTTCTTTGTAAATGTTAGAATTGGTTTTTCCTTCTTTTAGGCCTTGTATTTTGGCCATTCTAGTAGTATAGGGTTTTAGTCTTGTATTTCAGGGTATTTTGAGTAGTCTTTGTAATAGGGACCTTTTTTTATATTTTCATGTATTTTGGCATGGGGGTGTGTGTAGCTAAGCTCTAGCTTCTTTAGGAATCTTCTCAAGGAAGCTTCTCAAGGAGGTGAGCTTAGTTATTAGAGGGGTGTCTGTAGCTAAGCTCTAGCTTCTCAAGGAAGTTTTCTCAAAGAAGCTTCTCAAGGAAGTTTTCTCAAGAAAGCTTCTCAAGGAAGCTACCTAGTCTATAAATAGAAGCATGTGTAACACTTGTTGTAACTTTGAAGAATGAGAGTCTTGTGAGACACAACTCAAAGTTCAACTTCTCTCCCTTTTTCTTCCTTCAATTTCGTGCTCCCACCTCTCTCTTTCTCTCCCTCTTTCTTTTCCTCCATTGAAGCATCCTCTCCAAGCTTCTTATCCATGGCTCATCTTGGTGGTGAAGCTCCTTCTTCCATGGCTTATTCCCTAGTGGATAGCACCTCCTCTCACCTCTTCTCCTTTGTCTTCCGCTGCATCTCCATGGTGGAAAATCACCTTTAAAGGACCTCATTGAAGCTCAAAGATCCAGCTTCCATAGAAGCCCCACAAGCAAGCTTCCATCAAGTGGTAATCAGAGCACAAGAGCTTCAAGTAGGTGCTCCTTAACCCTCCATTAATTTTTTGCTTTACCTTCTCTTCCATTGTTGTTTCCTCATTTTTTTTCTCCATGTATCTCCTCACATGTCTTGTGCTAAATGTTGTTAACATGATTCTTTAGAGTTTCCACCGATTAAACTTGCTATAGAAGCTAGATTTGATTTTCTATGGTTCAAATTTCTTGTTCTTGTTCTTGAACCATGAATTGTGTTAAGTTTAGGTTCCTTTGAGATTTGTCTTGTTATTTTTTGTGGCTGAAACCTAAACCATAAAATTCTTACAAAAATATTAAAGTAGAAGAAAACCTCAAAAATCTAGAGTGACTTGTTCACCTATTGTAGTTTTGTCATAGAAGTCATGCCTAGTCATGAAACTTGTCACATAAGATTTCTTATGTTGTGCTGAATTTTATTTTCTTGTTTATTTGTCTAACTCATTTGTTCATGATTGTATGAAAGTCTTTTGGCCTATTATTTGATTTGAGTCAAATCTTTCGAGTTAATTAGTCCTTAACATGTTCATGCAAAATTCTTAGAGAGTCTTTGATTGTGAACCTTTTCTTGAACTTTTAGGTTTCCTTATGATTGTGTCTATTGTGAATTTGAGTTTTGGTGATTGAATTGCTGGCTGAAATGTTGATCCTAAGTGAATATTGAACTCCTAAAACTGTGGTAAACAATCCTAGTGAGTTCAACATACATACGAAGGTTGAAAGTAAGCCCAAGGCAATCAATATACCATGCTTAAAAAAAAAATCGCTGGTGCTGGCAGCTTGGACATACAAACTTGTAAAAATTACTGAGAATTGGTTACTGCTAATTTTGAGCTGAAATTTTTAATAAAGTTTCTAGACATCTGGGAAAAAGTTATAAAAAAAGAACCAAGTGATTTGGATAAAAGGAAAAAATACGAAAAATCACACAAGTTGGCAGAAAAATCAGTATCCAGAAAAAAAAAAAGGTGAAAGGAAGTGTGCTTGTTGTTTTGGCTCAAAATTTATTCTATAATTGGTGCCTATGTTATACCAATCTTAGTTCCGAAATTTCAATTGAAAATTACTGTGAAAACAAGTGCTAAAGATAGAGGTTTGTTGAGTCTTTTTTTTTATAGTTTTTTTACTCTACTCTAAAGCCATTCTAAGTTTCTCTTTGAGTCCTAGCTTGCTTCTATGTCCTTTTCATTGCTTTAATTGTTGAGTAATCCTTGAAAAATTGTCTTGTTAAAACTTCATTTGTTTAGCTTTCATTTCATTTTTTTTTTGTCTTTGTTTATTGCTTGTTTCTTTGTTTGTGGGTTGCCATATAGGGAATTGGAAGGAGGATTGGTGCCATCCCTTGAAGAATTTGAGTCAAGAAGAAAGGGGCCAACCACCTTAAGAGCTATTGGACTAAGAAGCACTCCAAATTGAGTGAATCACCAAAGAGAGAACAACCACTAAAATTGAGGACCGTTTTGTAATTTTGTAATTTGCAATTTACTTACCTTTATTGCTTTCAAGTTTTGTAACAAAAAAGCCTTTCATTGGAAGTGTGTTGGGAGCCTCCAATAGGTTACCAAACTTCCATTTGTGTGTAATAATTTTAGGCAATTTTTCCTTAGGATAGTGAGTGTTTTGTTGGGAACCTTGAATGTGGTCATCCAAACACTCTTAGGATTCGCCTAGTTTACATTTCTTGCTTACTTTCATAGCTTATTTCCTTTACTTTCCATTGTCAAACCACCTAGATAGCTTTCCTTTTACCAATTAGTTTTTTACCTTATCTTTCACACCTCTTTTAGTGTTTATTTTGGCTATTTTCAACCATAGTTTCTTTTACCTTTTGTTTTCAAACCTCCAACAAGAAAGAATCACAACTTAGGAACCAACATGAGTGATTCATCTAGTGTTAATGGCAAGGGTACTAGTCATAAAGACCCTTTATCTAGAATCTTAGATGAGTTGAGCTCCCTCAAGTTATGGAAAGAAAAACAAGAGAGAAAAGAAAAAGGAAAAAAAGAGTGGAAGAAATAAGTCAAGATGAAAGAAAGAAAATAAGAGAGGAAGAAAGAAGAAAAATAATGAAAGAAATGAAAAGAGAAAAACATGCCTCCTATAGTAGTCATAACTCTTGCAATAGCCTAAGTGAAGAACTTCGTGACTATTACGAAGGAATGCATAGGTCACATCTTAGACCTCACTCCCATAGGAGAGAAAAGGAAAGAAAGCCTCAAGAGGCTAACATTAACCTCTCATACTTCCATGGGAAGGACAATGTAGAGGCTAACTTAGTTTGGGACATAAGGGTAGAGCAACAACTTAAAAAGAAGTCTACATCAAAATCTTATGGCTCTCACTCTTATCCAAAGAAAGACCAAGGTCAAGGCATCTTAGGGGTGACACCTTCTAAGCCCAAAGATGATAAGGGGAAGACAATAGAAAAGCAAGCCCCTAAGGCTAGTATGCAAGAGAAGACTAGCTCTATAAAGTTCTTTAAATGTCTTGGAAGAGGACACATTACTTCTCAATGCCCCACCACAAAAACCATGATTATAAGGAGCCAAGACATTTATAGTAGCCAAGATGAGACTACTACGTCACCTTCCTCTAGTGAAAGTGAAGAAGTAAAAGGGGAAGAATCTAGTGAAGAAATCTACCCCCAAGAAGAAGGACAACCTTTAATTGTTAAGGAGGAGTGTAAGGAGGTAAGTGTCTCCTCCAAGAGGTTAGCTAAGAAGGAAAGTCATTTTGAAATAAAGACAAATATTAAAGAAACTTCCCCTCTTGGACAACCTCCACATCTTCTCCTTTGTAAAAAGACACTTGTTAGCACTATCACACCTCTTGGGCTTGAGGTTATTCCTCAAGTAAAGGAGTTGTTGGATGAGGGTTTGGTTCGTAAGAGCTTAAATCCTTGTGTTTTGCTGGTGCCCACAATAGGTATTATTAGGCACCAAATCCCTAAAATAAGTGATATGATGAATGTGTTGAGTGTTGAAACCCTCTTTCTTAAAATCAGTCACGCACCCAGCTTTTTCATGAGTCATGTAGATAGGGACTCACTAGGTAGGTTTGTTCTTATTTTTGGTTTTCATACAAACTTAGGTGCTCATATGGGACACCTTAGGTTTGTCGTATTTTTTCGTAGGAATAATCAACATGAAAATACAGAAAAAGGTACGCTTTATTGCATTACTTTCCTTAATTTTTTAAATAGTGACCAAGGGGTTCCCACGGACCCTAAGAGAATAAAGGTCATTCCTGAATGACCTACTCCACCAAGTATAAGGGAAATCTGGGGCTTCCATGACTTAACAAACTTTTACAAAAGGTTTGTCCCATATTTTTCTATACTTGTAGCACCACTCATTGAGTTGGTGAGGAACCATGTTCCTTCATGGGAAGATCTCCATGAAAAGGGTTTTCAGACTTTACCCTACTCTAACATACTCAACACCACTAATACATATGATTTTATTCTTTTTATAGGTGTCGAGGGAAGGAGCCCAGAGTATGAAGAACCTCAGGATTTGAGGTCAAATCCTTTCCAAGGTGGAGGGGATGATGCAATCCTACCCCCCAAGGGTATTGGATAGAACACTCCAAGAGGATTGGGCTAGAGCTACGAAAGAAGGCCCTAGGGTTCTCATGAACCTTAGGGTAGATTTTTTAGCCCATGGGTCAAGGTTGGATTCACTCTTCTTTGTAAATGTTAGAATTGGTTTTTCCTTCTTTTAGGCCTTGTATTTTGGCCATTCTAGTAGTATAGGGTTTTAGCCTTGTATTTTAGGGTATTTTGAGTAGTCTTTGTAATAAGGACTTTTTTTTATATTTTCATGTATTTTGGCATGGGGGTGAGCTTAACTATTATAGGGGGTGTGTGTATCTAAGCTCTAGCTTTTTTAGGAATCTTCTCAAGGAAGCTTCTCAAGGAGGTGAGCTTAGTTATTAGAGGGGTGTGTGTAGCTAAGCTCTAGCTTCTCAAGAAAGTTTTCTCAAAGAAGCTTCTCAAGGAAGTTTTCTCAAGAAAGCTTCTCAAGGAAGCTACCTAGTCTATAAATAGAAGCATGTGTAACACTTGTTATAACTTTGATGAATGAGAGTCTTGTGAGACACAACTCAAAGTTCAACTTCTCTCCCTTTTTCTTCCTTCAATTTCATGCTCCCCCCTCTCTCTTTCTCTCCCTCTTTCTTTTCCTCCATTGAAGCATCCTCTCCAAGCTTCTTATCCATGGCTCATCTTAGTGGTGAAGCTCCTTCTTCCATGGCTTATTCCCTAGTGGATGGCGCCTCCTCTCACCTCTTCTCCTTTGTCTTCCGCTGCATCTCCATGGTGGAAAATCACCATTAAAGGACCTCATTGAAGCTCAAAGATCCAACCTCCATAGAAGCCCCACAAGCAAGCTTCCATCACAACATCAAAAGAAGATCGTTAAAGATCCAAGGCTTGTTGCCTTGGTAGGCAAGGAATCTAAAGACATTCCAAATGATGTTGTTCTAGCATCTCTAAAGACACTATTTGTTAAGGAAATGCAAATGAAAGTTGCTGAAGAGGCCACCATGATGGATATTAATGGTGAGCCTGTACCTAAGGAGATTATCATTGACTCTATCAAAGCTCACTCAAAAGAAGAGCAAAAGGGAGTTGAGCTTGAAAGAATTCAATCTGCAACAAAGCATATATGGAGTTGAACTCATGTCTCTATATGTTGTTGAAAGGCAAGCAGAGTTGTAGTTGGGAATTGTAGATGAAGACATGGAGTTTGCTGAACTAGAAAATCTTGAAGAGGCAATGCTTCAGTTTGCCATTGAAGCATCCTTGAGACATGGAGTTTGCTGAACTAGAAAATCTTGAAGAGAAAATGATGAAGACAAGATTTTCATAATTTGTTTTGTTGTCATGGAGTTTATGTCCTTTGATGCAACAATTGCTCTTTTTTTCTATTTTAATAATATTCTAGTGTGTTGCCAATGATAGATGAGGCAAAGGTGCCAACTTTGTGGGGATTTTTTTGTTGACCATGATATTAGTATGAAGTAGTCGTCGCCAAAAGTAATGACTATTTGGTTAAAGGATATCATTATCACTTGTGTCTACCGTTGTTGATACTTTGTTGAGATGTTTAATTCTATTGTGATGCTTTTTCATTTTATAAAAAAAAGTAAATTAAGAATTAATATTGTGACTCATGTAATCTCATACCTTTCTTTTTTAGAAGACACTAATTGCATATATTCCTTAAGGAATTAAAAAAGTTTTATGTTTTTATTTGAGGGAAAAGTGTTTACAACAATCATTATTATCCACTTTACAACAATTAAGATTAATCAATTAAGTGGTTAATTAAATTATAGAAGATCTATAAGTGGCTATTAATTATATTTCTAAATTTTCATTTAATTATAAAATTAGTCCATTAATATTTGATTAGTCAAATATATAAAATGTCAAGGGGGCCAAAAAAAGTCAAATATCTAAAATTTGTGACATCAAAATTAATTTAACCAAATAAATATACATTATTCGTAAAATAAAATACGCAATTATAAATCATTCACAAACTAAATTAACCGTTTATTCTAAAGTATGTTAATTCCTATAACAGATTAATTCAAAGAAAATCAATAATAAAGAGAGAGAAAAGAACAAAAATTGTTTGACAGTTGAGCATTGTAAAGTGACACTTTACATTTTTTTTAAGAGTGTGACATTTTACGTATGAACAAGACATATAATCTAAAATTCTTTATAATCATGAACTCTATGTGGCTTGCGGGTTATTTTCTGTGCCAATTTTACCAAAGCCTCAAATAGACAGAAAAAAAAAATCAAATTCAAACTCAGACTTTACCCCTCTATCTTCATCTTTTTTTCCTTTCCTTTTGGTCTTTGCTTCTCTTAATGATAACAATTATATGTTATAGTTTCATGCTCATCAATGAACTTGTTGTGCGGCCTTTAAGAATATTTTCATCACTAACATGTTCCCAGCCTGTGATTAAAAAACCGACTCTTAATTAGCATTGACATTACTCTATGCAAAATGATATTTCATTGTACGTATTGTAGAAAGAGAGTTTAATTTGCAATTCAGTACAAAAACAGTTGGCAAAAAACGTACAAAGAGTAAACTTGGCTTAACAACCATTTTTTAAAATAAATATTATTTAAAAAATAAAATAAAAATAAAAATAAAAATGTAAAATGGATTTTGATAGGAATACCAATCCACACAAATGTTTGAAAAAATGAATATGGAAAAGAGTTATTCATTACTATTTTCATGTAAACAAATTATTTCTTAGTCTATGTGTGGGATATATTAAATGAGAAGAAATTTAAAATGAAAAATAAAAAAAATTAATTTTAACTGTTAGATTATGATTTAAAAAAATTTATCTTAAAAATATAATTTTTAATACATTACATTTGTCCAGCTAAAAAAGTATTATTACAGAAAAGACATTTTGCATCGATTAATAAAGACTTTTTGCATCATAAGATTTTCTTAGTAAAAATATTGTTATAAACTTTTTACAACATTTAAAAAATGTCATATATATATTCAATGTTGGCCTATATAAGAAATAGGTCCATGCTCATTTACGTATTTTTAACTCCTGACACCCTTTTTATTTCAACATATCAACACCTGTCACCTAATTTTTTTAAGACTTTTCAATAGTTAAATTATTCGTACATAATGACATTACTTTCAACAACTGTAACACCTAAAATTTGTAAAAAGTTTTCTGTAGTAAAATACTCGTGCATAATGAAAAGCAAGTGTTTGGTGTCTCAAGTTTCTAAGAGAAAGGATTTTTTACTCGGCGAATAATATGAATGTTTAGGAAATTTAAACATAAAGTGATGGATAAAATGGATTAAACAATAGAAACTTAACACAGGTGACTATTAATTATACTGCCTAAACTTCTAAGAAGGATAAAACACACATTTAATCTTTTTAGTTTTTTATTATATTTTATTTGATCTTTTATTTATTAAAGATTTAACTTAATTGGTTAAGAAAAAGTATGTAAATTATTGTAAATTCTCAAATATTGTCTTCCATTCCTATAGATATAAAAATGATCTTTGAAGAAAAAAGAAAGCTAAGGGTCAATTTGAGATAGTTAAGAGTTTTTTGTTTTTGATCTTCAAATACAATTTTGAAAACAAAATGCATTTGTCAAAAATTGAGCTATCAACTCATTTTTTAAAAAAAATTTACATTTATTTTCAAAAACCAAGAAAATATTTTGTGAATTTAGTTTTTAGTTATAAACAAGCACAATATTAATTTGTGTCTTTGCATGGGTAAATCGGTTGTTTTCACACGTTTTATAGGCAAGTAAACAGTGCAATATATATTCAATTTATGAAGGTCTTTGCTATCGAAGGAATTCATGTTTATTGGTCGTATATTAAAAGCAACAACAAAAAGAATTGGGGGTGGGTTGTTGATGTATGTTGTAATTCAGTTAGTTAGTTAGGAGTTAGGAGTTAGTTAGTTTGACAACTATGAAGGTTGTTATAGCTATATGTGCAGTGTATAAATATAGTAGTGATCATGAATGAAAATGATGAGTATGAATGAGAATGAGAGTGCAGAAGTTTTAATTCATAATTCTAAGTTCCCTCTATTTTCACAATCAATTCTTTCATCTTCTCTTATTCTCTAACATAGAGTGAGTGAGTGCATAGTGTGAGTGTGTGTGAAGAGTTCTTTGTTCCAACAACTGGTATCAGAGCTGAGGTTCAAGATCCTTGGATACCGAAATTGAGATGACCTCGAATGGAAATTTTCCAACATCTATGCCTATTCTCAAAGGTAAGAACTATGATAATTGGTGTGCTCAGATGAAGGTAATTTTTCGATTTCAAGATGTGACAGAAGTGGTGAAAGAAGGGGTTCAAGAACTTGATAGGA
The DNA here is from genome assembly GCF_000004515.6 of Glycine max. Lineage (NCBI taxonomy): Eukaryota > Viridiplantae > Streptophyta > Magnoliopsida > Fabales > Fabaceae > Glycine > Glycine max. Next base: position 11,091,742 of record NC_038249.2, on the reverse strand, counting down.
ACCCAACTGATACACAGAAGGTGGCTCACCGTGATTTGATGAAAAGAGATGCAAAGGCGTTGTTCATTATTCATCAGTGTGTAGATGCAGATAATTTTCAGAAAATTAGATCTGTTGATACTGCAAAGAAGGCATGGGATACTCTAGAGAAATCCTATGCAGGGGATAACAAACTCAAGAAGGTGAAGTTGCAGACCTTGATAAGGCAGTATGAACTTCTACAGATGAGTGATCAAGAAAGCATTAGTGAGTTCTTTTCTCGAATCTTGGAAATTACAAATCAAATGAATGCTTATGGTGACAAGCAATCAGACTTGGGGATCATTGACAAGGTATTAAGAACCTTGACACCAAGATTCGATCATATAGTGGTGGTAATTGAGCAAGGCCAGAATCTTGAAGAAATGAAGATTGAAGAACTGCAAGGAATTCTTGAAGCTCAAGAGATGAGGCTCAATGAAAGAAATTCACAAAGATCAGTTGAGCAAGCTATGCAAGCCCAAACAACCAAAGGGCACAACTATGATGGTGGCAAGAATAAGAAGGAAAGGGAAAGTGGAAGAACAATAAGTGGAAGGGGTCAAGTGAAGGCTCCAGCAATTCTGAAAATCATAACCAGAATGAAGAAACAGATAAGAAAGGTGGAGGGAATCACAAAGTGGGCAAGAAGAAATTCAACAAGAAAGGGATTCAGTGTTATAACTGTCACAAATGGGGACATTTTGCAGATGAATGCAAAAGTAAAAGGGTTCCAAGAAATGCAGATGAGGCTCAATTGGCACAAGATGAAGATTCTGACTCTGATAAGGTGTTACTAATGGCAACAACAAACTCAGAAGAAGACAATGTTAATCTGTGGTATCTTGACACAGGCTATTCCAATCACATGACTGAACATAGAGAGTGGTTTGTAAACATTGATGATAAGGTGAAGAGCAAGATCAAGTTTGCAGATAACAGCTCTGTAACTGCAGAAGGCATTGGAAAGGTGATGATTCAGAGGAAGGATGGACAACACTTATTTATCAATGATGTGCTATATGTTCCCAATATGAAGAATAATTTGTTGAGCTTGGGACAGTTGCTAGAAAAGGGCTACTCAATGCAGATGGAGGACAGTCAAATGAAGATATTTGACAGTAAGAGGAGGCTGATTCTAAAGGCCTCTTTGTCAAGAAACAGAACATTCAAGATTGGAATTCAGATTGCAGAATTTCAATGCTTGGCTGCTTCCATAAGTGATGAAAGTTGGATGTGGCATCACAGGTTTGGTCATCTAAATTTCAGGAGTTTAAGTGAATTGAAAAGTAAGAAAATGGTTCATGGTCTTCCCCAAATTACGATACCAAAACAATTATGTGTTGAGTGTTGTGTGTCAAAGCAACCAAGGAATTCTTTCAAGTCAGAAATTCCAATCAGATCCAAAAGAAAGCTCGAAGTGATCTATTCTGATGTGTGTGGTCCTTTTGAAGTGAAATCCCTAGGAGGTAACAATTACTTTGTGTCATTCATTGATGAATTTACTAGAAAAATGTGGATATATTTCATTAAGCAGAAAAGTGAAGTGTTTAACATTTTTAAGAAGTTTAAGTTGTTGAGTGAAAAGCAAAGTGATAAGGTAATCAAAATGCTTAGAACAGATGGAGGTGGTGAGTATAACTCACATGAATTTCAAGTATTTTGTGATGAAGAGGGGATAATTCATGAAGTGACATCTCCCTATACACCTCAACATAATGGTGTTGCTGAGAGAAGAAACAGAACCATTCTAAACATGGCCAGGAGCATGATGAAAGGGAAGGGAATGCCTCATTATTTATGAGGAGAGGCAACTTCTACTGCTGTGTATATTATGAACAAGTGTTCCACTAAGAGATTGCAGGGATGCACACCTGAAGAAGCATGGTCAGAAAAAAAGCCTAATGTGAGTCATTTCAGAATATTTGGTTCACTTTGTTTTTGGCATGTGCCTGAGCAGAACAAAAAGAAACTTGATGACAAGGCTGAACCAATGATACTCATTGGATATCATCCAACTGGTGCCTACAAGTTGTATGATCCTAGAATGAGGAAGGTTGTGATTAGCAGAGATGTCTTGATAGATGAAACAAAGGGATGAAATTGAGAAATAAATGTTGTTGACAATGGTGAAAGAAATGTGATTGTGAACCTTGAAGACAAACAAAGTGAAGAGGATGTACCATCATGTGGAGAGCAACTCAGAAGGTCACAAAGAGAGAGACAAGTACCATAAACACTTAGAGATTATGAATTGTATCCTGATACAGCAATCACTGCAGAAGGGGATTTTGTGCACTTTGCTCTACTTGCTGAATCAGAACCAATGAGTCATGATGAAGCCTCACAAAGTTCACATTGGAGAGCAGCTATGGAAGAAGAATTGAGATCAATTGAGAAGAATCAGACTTTGGAGTTAGTCCATTTGCCTCAAGGAAAAAGACCAATTGATGAGAAGTGGGTCTATAAGACTAAAGTAAAGCCTAATGGAGATGTGTCCAAGTATAAGGCAAGATTAGTAGCAAGGGGATTTCTGCAAAAACATGGCTTGGATTACAATGAGGTTTTCGCTCCCGTTGCAAGACTTGAAACTGTTAGGCTCATTGTGGCAGCTACTTGCAACAGAAATTGGTCTCTATATCAACTGGATGTGAAGTCAACATTTTTGAATGGGCCACTTGAAGAAGAAGTCTACATAACTCAACCACCTGGTTATGTAGTTGCAGGACAAGAGGATAAAGTCTACAAGTTGAATAAGGCATTATATGGCCTCAAGCAGGTTCCTAGAGTCTGGAATATGAAAATTGATAGCTTCCTAGTCCAGCAAAATTTCACCAAGTGCACTACTGAGCATGGAGTTTATGTCAGAAACACAGATTCTGGTGAGTTTTTGATAATATGTCTCTATGTAGATGATTTGCTAGTGACTGACAGTAGTAAAGAAGATATAAGAGTGTTCAAAGGAAGAATAATGGATGAATTTGAGATGTGTGATCTTGGTGAACTATCATACTTCCTGGGTATTGAATTTGTTTCTACCAGTAAAGGGATTTTCATGCATCAAAAGAAGTATGCAGAAGACATTCTGAAAAGGTTCAATATGATGGAGTGCAATTCTGTTATCACACCAACAGAAACTGGAATTAAGCTGCAAATAGATGAGAATGAGAAAGAAGTTGATCCTACCTTGTACAAGCAAATTGTAGGCTCATTGAGGTACCTATGTAACACCAGACCTGATATTACCTATTGTGTTGGGTTGATAAGCAGGTTTATGGAGAAACCAAAGACACTTCACTTCTTGGCAGCAAAGAGGATTATGAGGTATGTGAAAGGAACATTGGATCTTGGCATTTTATATCCTTATAGTCAGAAGAATATAGAAGGAGAAGTGTTTGGTTATAGTGATTCAGATTGGTGTGGTGATAAAGATGATAGGAAAAGCACTGCTGGGTATGTTTTCAAATTTGGAACATCACCAATCTCTTGGTGCTCAAAGAAGCAGAGTATAGTTACTTTGTCAACATGTGAAGCAGAATATATTGCTGCTGCTATGGCAGCCTGTCAAGCTCTATGGCTGGAAGCTTTAATGGAAGAACTGAACTTGAGAAATTGCAGTCATATGAGGTTGTTGATGGATAACAAATCAGCAATTGATTTAGCTAAGCATCTGTGGCACATGGCAGGAGTAAACATATTGAAACCAAGTTTCATTTCCTGCGTGATCAAGTGAGTAAGGAGAAGCTTGAATTGGAGTTTTGTAGGTCTAAAGATCAAGTTGCAGACATACTAACTAAGCCATTGAAGTCTATCAAGTTCAAGGAATTGAGAGACAAGTTAGGAGTGACATCCTTGACAAATCTGAATTAAGGAGGGATGTTGATGTATGTTGTAATTCAGTTAGTTAGTTAGGAGTTAGGAGTTAGTTAGTTTGACAACTATGAAGGTTGTTATAGCTATATGTGCAGTGTATAAATATAATAGTGATCATGAATGAAAATGATGAGTATGAATGAGAATGAGAGTGCAGAAGTTTTAATTCAGAATTCTAAGTTCCCTCTATTTTCACAATCTATTCTTTCATCTTCTCTTATTCTCTAACATAGAGTGAGTGAGTGCATAGTGTGAGTGTGTGTGAAGAGCTTCTTTGTTCCAACATGGGTGTGTGTGTTTGTTACCTATTCTGTTCCCATCTAGAATTGGGTATACTCATTTCATCATCATTTTTATCCACTAAAAATGACTACCAATTTAAAATATTATATTTATAGATATTTTTGTCTAATTTTAATCAGAACATAGACTCAACATATTACAATAAAAAATGTCAAATTATATATATAGAGAGAGAGAAAACACAATTAATTGTTTAAACTTTTCAAAAATCCACAAAAAGTTGGAGTACTCAAACGAAAAAAATATATTTGATTATAGTTGTACAAATAATTCTTATTTTATTTAAAATACGTTTTATAAATTAATTCTAAACATAGAGTTAAATTTATATAAAACATTAATTAGATTTAAATTAATTTTTAGTATTAGAAATCAATCTTATAGTACAAATATTAATCAACAAAATATTTATTATTAAATTATTTAATTATACAAAAATAAATTTAGTTAATTAAATTATAATTATTTTATAGTTATTTATAATTAGTTAAATTATACGTAAAAATAAATCATTTAAATTATACGTAAAATTAAATTATAATTAGTTAATTCTACTTTAAAATAATATATTTGTAGATATTTTTGTTTAATTTTAAATATTGAATTAATTTAAGATATCATTAAATTGAATAATTAATAAAAAATTCAATGGCTCACTACATAATCTCAAGCCATTATAAAAAATAAAAAAAAGAAATTCAGTCTCACAAAAAGATACAATATATGTTGAAAAAACATAATTAATTGTTTTAACTTTTCAAAAATGAAGAAAGAGTAAACATATTCAAACAAAAGAAAACATATTTAATTATAGTCGCACAATTATTTCTTATAATATTTAAAATATATTTAATAAAATAAATTTAAATATAGATTTAAATTTATATAAAACATTAATTAGATTTAAATTAATTTTTAGTAAAAAAAAATGCCAATCTTATAATATAAATATTGATCAACAAAATATTTATTTATGAAACTATTTAAAATTATTTTATAAAGTTTATGAATAATTTTGTATTCAAATTGAAATAAAAACTATTTTTTAATTAAAATATATTTAATTTTAATAAATAATAAATAATTATATCAAATTATCACAATATAATATTAAAAAATATATGTTTAATATAACACATAAGTAATATATATAATATTATGATAAATGATAAATATATTCTTACATATGTATAATAATAAAATTTGAAGTAAAAAACTAAAACTAGTTTTTGTTTTTAAATGTTTTGTAACTTGCAACTAAAAATTATTTCAAACAGGACCTAAATTTAAACCTATATATAAGGATAATTACAGTAAACGTTGAAAAAGCAAGAAACTTATTTATAATTTATAATTATATATATTATCTTGTCTTTATATCTCTCAAGTGTCAAGGCAATTTACTCAAAAAGTTTTTTTTTATTATTAAACTTAGTTTTTGTCCCTCTATCTTCATTGTTCTCAAAATCGATCGACCCAAAGTAAGATAAATAAAGCTCAAATTTTAAATTCACTAATAAAAAATTATTTTACATAAATTTTTATAAAGCAAAAATGGTCTTATATTAGTACTAGGTAAAAGGATTTTAACATCAGTTCACGAGTAATTTCAACATTAATTCTAGACACAGAAGTTGAAATGACTGTTGTTGAAAGTAGGCATTTTCAACATTGGTTTTCAATAATCAATGTTGAAAATCGCTTTCTGCATCAATTTTAGCTTAAACTAATATAGAAATATAGTCAAAATTGTGTACTTCAAAGCACTTGACTAATGTTGAAATTTTTATACAACATCAGTTTTTAGCACAACTGAAGTTGAATGTGCTTACGACATCAGTTTTGACCAGAACCGATGTAGAAAGTGTTTTTACAACATTGGTTTTAACTAAAATTAATATTATAAAGATATTTTCTATATTGGTTTTGAACCAATCGATGTTATTTTTTGCTATTTTTTTAAAAATATTTTGTTTGTCTTAGGATGAACCAACCAAAATCAATTTATAAAATATATTAATTGTAAATTAGAATATTTAAAAATATAGTGATGGAGTTCTTGTCAACATTCTTGTTTCAACTTAATGTAGTAGGGATTGGAATGCAAACAAAGTGGGAAATGGAACACAAACAAAAATGAAAAGGATTGACAAAGCAAAACTGTTTATAGAAGTGAACTAGCTGTAAGATATATTTACAGTCACCTTAGCACCCTGGTTAAAATCAAGAGCACATGTATAAAAGAAAGAAAGTAGAAATTTGTCTACTTCAACCCCATGATGTAAGGATACATGCAAAAAACTAAATAAACAAAACATAACAGAACATATTAACATTTGATAGCGTATATTACCATGTTTTTCAAAAGAGAATCAGTTGCAGGTAGAAATTGATAGTCATTTGTTTCCTTTAGACCATCATAGGCATGCCTCCACTTTGAAATAACCAATTGAAATATTGACTCATTCTAGGATGTTACAATTGGCCCACATATTTGACCACTAAAATCTAAGGTATTTGCATCTTTATCACTAAAAGTCTCAAATGTGTCCCCTTTTTCTGTGGTCTAATGAAGAAGAGTACATATGTGAGAATGACATCTTTTCTCGATTGTAGACTGACAACTCACATGTATGTTATTTACAAATAAAGCAACAAGTGATACCACACAACTTGTGAAGAAGAGATGTTGTTATTTACTGTCTAATTTCATTTTGTATTTTTGTTGATTTCCATTTGTTCAACAAAATATTTCATTTATAAACTTATCATTTAGCACATAGATGATTACTTATTCCATATTCACCTTAATGAAATCCAATATCAAAGGTCACAAAAAATTGAAGCTGAAGAAAGGAAATTCACCCTCAACGATTAAGCCAAACAGCGTCTGCGAGTGGAGGAGCTAAAACACAAGAGTGGGCACGAACCGCCATTGGAGGGCAACACTGTTAGTGGATTATGAAGACAAGGGCGAAGCTGTGAACTTTGACGGAGGGAAGACGAGGGCGACACCAGAGCTGCAACAGAGACGAAGAGGGCACGAGACAGAGTGAGTGACTTAGGGCGTGGAGGCAATAATATTTTTTAAAATCGAGTTCGTTAACATCGATTTTCACTAACAATCGATGTTAATTTTAGTTAACATCAATTTTTTTTAAAAAAAGATGTTAACTTATCATTTCAACAACATTGGTTTTTGTTAAAAATCGATGTTAACTAAATCATGTTAACATTAACATTGGTTTTTTTAACTTATCATTTTTCGACATCAAGTTTTCAAAAAATTGATGTTAAATTAAGTATATTAATATTGTAGAAGCAAGCTTCATGATGAATCAAGATTGATTCAAGGAGTTTTGATGATAACAAAGATGATGACAAAAAGCTCAAAAGTCAAGATCACTTCATGATAACAAAGATGATGACATTCAAGAATGAGTTCAAGATTGAGTCAAGAACACTTCAAAGATCAAGAGTAAATTTGATTTCAAGAATTAAGAATCTAGATTCAAGATTCAAGAATAATCAAGATCAAGATTCAAGACTCAAATATTCAAGAATCAAGAGAAGACTTAAACAAGATAAGTATTAAAAAGTTTTTCAAAACATTGAGTAGCACAAGAAGTTTTCACAAAATCATTACCAAAGAGTTTTACTCTCTGGTAATCGATTACCAGATTATAGTAATCGATTACTAGTGTTTTTAAAACGTTAAGATTTTCAAAATTCAAAATGAAGAGTCACATCTGTTGATGTGTAATCGATTACACCTTTATGGTAATCGACTACCAATGACTTTTCGAAAAATTCATTTCCAAAAGTCATATTTCTTCAAGTGACTTGTTTCTGAAGATTCTTTCAAAAGTCATATCTTTTTAAGTGATTAGTTTTAAAAGAATTGCCAAGAGTTACAAGTTTTGACTTGAGTCATCAAGAAACTATAAATATGTGACCTTGGCATGAAACATGATAACAATTTATTTCATATCCATCATCTCTTTCAATCATTCAATCTATCTTTCAACATCTTCTTTCATTTCTTTCAGAACTTTCTGGTTTCATCTTCTCTTCATCTTTCTAAAAGTTTTTGTTCAAAACTTTCTCTTCCAAGAAAAGTTTTTTGTTCAAAAACTTGTACTATTCATATTTTTTATTCCCTTCTCCCTTTGCCAAAAAGAATTCGCCAAGGACTAACCGCCTGAATTCTTTTTGTGTCTCTCTTCTCCCTTTTCCAAAAGAACGAAGGACTAACCGTCTAAATTCTTTTGTGTCTCCCTTCTCCCTTATCAAAGAATTCAATAAGACACAGTCTGAGAATTCTTTTGATTCTCCCCTTTACCATAAACAAAAGATTTCAAAGGACTAACTGCCTGAGAATTCTTTTGTTTTCCCATTCACAAAGTTTCGAAGGACTAACCGCCTGAGAACTTTGTCTTAACACATTGGAGGGTACATCCTTTGTGGTACAAGTAGAGGGTACATCTACTTGGGTTGTTGACTGAGAACAAGAGAGGGTACATCTCTTGTGGATCAGTTCTAGTGGAGGGTATATCCACTAGGTTGTTCAAAGAGAACAAGGAAGGGTACATCCCTTGTGGATCTTTGCTTGTAAAAGGATTTTTACAAGGTTGAAAAGAAATCTCAAGGACTGCAGGTCGCTTGGGGACTGGATGTAGGCACGGGTTGTTGCCGAACCAGTATAAAAACTCTTGTGTGTTTGTCTCTTTTTTTCCTACTCTTTTAATTTCTGCTGTGCACTTTAATTCCCGCTTTTACTTTTGGTTAAGTTTCTTTTCTATTCTTCATTTACTTAACAACATAGTAAAAGCCTTAGAAGAGTAAATTTTTAATTAGTAAAGGTTTAGGAATAATTAATTCAATTCTCCTTCTTAATTATTCTGAGACCACTTGATCCAACAAATATCGGTTGTTGAAAAACCGATGTTAACAAACTCACGTTATTTACAATTATGTCACCACGTTTTTGTTAACATCGATTTTATGAAAAACCAATGTTAATGTAGCGATGTTAAATCTACATTTTGTAGTAGTGAATGTAAATTAAAGCGGGCTGATCGCAAATTTATTTAAATGAAAAAAATAATATTTTACGAATCTTAACATATCTATATCACGTCTCTTTAAACAAAATTTTTTCAATCATCAAACTCGATTATATTATGCTTGAATAGGCTTTGTAACATCTAGTAAAATTGGTAATGTAGTATAGTCTAGTAAACTTAATAGTATGAAACAACAGAGTGTGCCTTTTAATAAAAATCAACATCTTTCAGATTGTGGACTTCATTTATTCTTCATAGGACTTTGACAAATCCTAGGAAAATATTTTTTACATGAAAAATCTCAGACATAAAGTATTAAATGAAAGTCTTAAATGCACTACTTAAATGATATATCGGATCATCCTATGAGTGCATTGTTTGAATCTTTTAGATGCACAGAAACAAATCATGATCTAATAGCATATCAAACACAACATTATCATTTGTATTTATTTACATTTAATCAAAATAATTATGATTTTTAATTTATTTTTAAGACATAAATATCTTTTGACTTAACAAATATTAATTTAACATGAAAAGGTAAATTTTATTTAATTAATATAGTGGCAGTTTTGTAACACCACTAAGTGTAAATTTTAAATGTTTATATATATTTTTTATAACAAATAGATTATAAAATTATCATAGTGACGATTGTGAAACTATCTTTAGTATCTTTGGTGTTATTTTAAATCAAATTATCATTGTGATGACAGCATAACCAATCAATTTTAAAAATTTAAAAATCAAATTAAATCCAACAAAAATTAGATAAATAAATCATACCTAAAAAAGTTACATGACAAACAACTAATTTAACTTATCATATATATACTGTCGTGTGCATTTATGTACGAAGGGAAATTTCTGTCAAAAACTAATTTAGTATATATATATATATATATATATATATATATATATATATATATATATATATATATTAATGAATATTTATTTATTTATTTACAAAAAATAATTGAATATTTATTTTAAAAAGTTGTGTTAAGCCACGTTTATTTTTAGTACGTTTTGTGTCTGTAGGTGCATTTCGTATCCATAGTTTTTGTACTGAATAGCAACACTAATAAACAAATCTTTTGCTAGTAACTCCTAAAACTAGAAGAAGGCTTCCATTTAATTTCTTCCATGCAATATAAGTGCATTGGTTTCAAAAAAATCCCAATTGGGTGGTTTGGGTTTTAAGTTTCAGGTAGGGAAACGAATAGTGTAAATTAAAGCGAGTGGATGGAAATAAAGTGGTAAAAAAGTAAAATAAAGTAAATTAGAAAAGAGAAATATCATGTATACAACGTATCAAAGAAAACAAAGAGATAAAGATGTAATAAATTTTTAGGAGTGTACAAAGTGTAATTTCTGTCAAAACTTATTTATAAATATGTAGGACTTCCAATCTCATTGTTGTGTAAGAAAAAAAATATAAAATAATTTTCATTTTAACTCTTCAATGGAACATTAATTATTATTTTCACTTATATTTTTTATAATATTAATGATAAACAATAAAATTTATAAATAAATTAATGATGATATAAAGTTAATTTTATAATATTATTACTGTCTTTCATCTATTTATTATTCTTTCTTCATCTATGTAAAATAAGACAACAACTATTTTGAGATGGAGAGTTTTTTTTTTTTTTTTTGTATTAGGTTAAAGACCACCTCAACCCATTAAATTATAAATTAATCTCTCTCATAATTTGTGACTATCCAAAAATATTTTACAAAGAATCCAACATAATTTTTTTATTAAATAAATCAGTTTTACTCATTTGAATTTAAGATCTTACACGTTTAGGTAAATATTTGGATGGGTTGGAGGGAGTATATTTTAAAAAGTCGTGTTATGACACGTTTATTATTCGTAGGTTGTGTATATGGACTATGGGTGCATTTCGTATATAATTTTTGTAGTGAATATAACAACACTAATAACGAAATCTTAATTTGCTTGTTACTCCAAAAAATAAAAAGGTTCCATTTTGTGGCATACAATATACCAAGTGCATTTTAACCAAATATATAAAGGTGTGTGTACCAAGTGCAGTTGGTTTTATTAAACGCACATGGGTTTGGTTTAAAGTTTCAGGTGACAGGCAGGGAAACGAATAATGCAAATTAAAGCGGGCCGATCGCAATGTTATTTAAATGCAAAAATTAATATTTTACTAATCTTAACTTATATCTACATCACGTCTCTTTAACCAAATTTTTTTCAATCATCAAACTCGATTATATTATGCTTGAATAGGCTTTGTAAGATCTAATAAAATTGGTAATGTAGTATAATCTAGTAAACTTAATAGTATGAAAACCCATTCCTTGTCTATGTACAAATAGTATTGAAGTGAAAAAAGTACATCTAAAGAAGAATGTGAGTTGAATTATGTTAGTAATTAACAAGTAAATTCTTTTTATGTAAAAGGTTCCAAAAGTTTTTTACAGAGTAATAATTTCAAAGCTTGAGATCACCAACAAACCTATTATCAATTTTAAAAGCCTATTCGGATATTATTAAATGTTTATCAAAGTTTACTTAATAAGAATTTTATTTTCTTTTAAAAAAATTATTTGTAACTTCAGGGAAAAAGAAGGTTAGCTCAGTTAGTGAATGGTATCATATTTAATTCTTACCGATTAAAATTAAATATCACGTCTTCTACAAAATATGGACCTATAAATAGATCCACCTCAAGCACTATCTGCTCCCTCACAACACAATCACATACAATTCACACTTAACCTAAACCATGCAGATACAAACTCTTCCACTTCCATGCTCTCCTCCGAAACCAATCACCACCATTTCACCACCGCCGCCGTCGAAATTAGCACGGAGGAGCCACTCAATGGCGCCGGAAAAGATAGAGATTTTCAAGTCACTAGAGGGATGGGCCTCGCAGCAGGTCCTGCCACTGCTGAAGCCCGTGGAGCAAAGTTGGCAGCCACACACTACTACAAAAAGCCTTTTTTAAGACACGCACTTTACGTCGGTTGTATAAGGAACCGCTTTAATAAGTGGTGCGGTGGCATTTTTGAAATTATTGGCTTGCAAATGGCATTTTAGGACGCACATTTTAAGGCGGTTATTGAAAACCGCCTTAGAATGTTATGTTTCTTATAATTTACGCCGGTTTTTAGTAAAAACCGTCGTAATTTTCAAAATAAAAAAAAAACAAAACCGCAACCTCGTCGTCCTCTGCTACAAACTCCTTTCTTTGTTCTGCTTGTCCTTTCTTTGAACCCTAGCACCGATTTTTCAAAACCCGTCGCAAGAGAAAAACGCGGTGGTAATTCATTGAACTTGAAAAGAAGATCTGAATCCGAAATCACTTCAGCTCTTCCATCATCCTCCTCTTCTCATTCTCCAAGCCCCTCAGCTTCCTCCCCAAACACTGCAAGAGAGATCTAGAGGCAACAAATCTTCTTGATGGAGCTTTAGAGGTGACAGATCTGTTCATAGATCTCTCTGGTGTTCCTGCTCGTGTTTGTTGCCATAATTGGAACCAGCACGGCCTCGAAGACGACAATCTCGTAGGGCTTTTACCAGAATAGAAGTCTCTGGTGTTTGAGCAGTTCTGTGACCACTTCCATGCAACATCAAGGAATTCAATGTATATGAATTTCATATCTTCTCATTCAAATAATATCCACGCACTGGAACAGCTCCGGAGCATTAAAGATAAGGCAAGCAGCTCTGCACAGGTAGTGTTGTTGGTTGTATCCTTCTAATCACTTGCCTCCTCTGTCCCTCCCTTCCTAGATAAAAGAAAAAACAAAAGACAATGTACGTGATGTGCTAATGTGTTCTGTGTATAAATTTTGTTTGTAGTTTTGCAGTTTGTGAAGAATATTTTTGAATCAAGATTCATTGTACGTACACATTACTTTTGAATCAAGAATATTTTGATAGAAAAGCTTTATACTCTATGATCACATCCCAGTGGCAAAAATATTTGCTTAGTAATATTCTAATTGATTAAAAAAAAGTTATAGGTTGTATACTTGTAATTGCATTTAATTCCAACCAAGACACGAGGACCAATCAAGTCATGGCTTGAGGAGTTATTTTTGTTACAGGATAGGGGAGGTTATTTTCAGCTATTGCATTTATATCTATTGTAATAGAAAAAAATTACAGAACTTATGGATGACATTCGTGAGAATGTCTCTGTGTTGACACTGCTTGCTGAGGTCTTGTGCTTGCTGGATATGATTGTAAATTCATTTGCTCATATGATATCAACTAAGCCTGTTGATCGATATACAAGACCAGAATTTACAGGTAAGGAAATTGATCATTTCTATTAAAAAATTGTATATCAGTAAGAAATTTCTTTATTGGTATTTTTTATTTGATAGAGAATAGGCCGTTGGCAATTGATTCTAAACAGGCTATTAATCATATTAAGAGGAAGTATGAGTTGGAGAATATGGAAATTGTGAACAAGGAAAAAGAAAAGGTTCGATATGATTTCCTGGTATTTGTAGAATGTAATTTCCATCAACATGTTTCTAATTAATTTGAACCTTTATAGGCTGACAAAGCCATTGCAGAAATTGAGGCAAAGTGTGGCCAAAAAATTGAAGAATGCAAAGAAGAACAAAGGCAGCAGTTGATGCGCATTGAAGATGAACACACGTTGCTCGTAAGCATAGAAAAAGTCTTGAATTTGAAATTATTGGCTGCTTAGAAATATTCTATCATTGCATTCTATTACATGGGATCATAAGTGTTCTGATTTGTCTTTAGTTATATTTTTAATTACTTAATGTTCTAATTAATTGAAAAAACCATTTTTTTAAATAAAGTTACTTTCTGATTAGTATTTGTTAGAGATGCAATATAAAGTCATTCATGTATCGTTACCTAGCAGCTTGAGCTTTTTGGATAGTTTGTTAATGACATGGTACGAAATTCTCTATGACTATGTGGTCTAGAGATCAAAGCATTGAGGTGTGAACTTGAAGATGAGTGTCAGAAGCTGGAAGAGGAGTTGCATCTTCAAAAATCCAAAGTATGGAATACCCTGATATGATAAATTAATTTCTTGTCATAATTTTTATTATTATATTTATTCTTTGGAATATATTGCAGGAAGACAGGCAAAGGGCTTTGTTGCAGTTGCAGTTGAAAGTGATGAGTGACAAGCCCAAAGAGGACCAAGAAGTGAATTCAAAACAGATTTAGTGATGAGTGACAAGCCCAAAGAGGACCAAGAAGTGAATTCAAAACAGGTTTACTTGTGTTTCAATCTATTTGTTTGTGTCTGTCTTCAAATGGATGCCATATTTGCTAATTTTCATGTTGGGATACCTTTGGTAGTTTGGTTTGACAGGATATTCCATTATTTCAGAGCTTCCTAATTTTGTCTGGTGATGGTGTGTTTTTACAAATGCTAAAATTAAGATAGACTCCATGCTATTACTTACTAGTAACTGTTTCCTGGAATTCTATAATTTGTTGTCTCAGACTCTCAGTCATAGCCTCTGCCAGGGAATAAATACCTTGAATTCAAATGTCAAATCAGACACTGCATTCAAAGGCGGTTATTACATAATAACCGTCTTTGAATGTTGAACCAGACGTAACATTCAAAGGCGGTTATTATGTAATAACCATCTTTGAATCTCGAGGAGATGTAACATTCAAAGGCGGTTATTACATAATAACCGTCTTTGAATGTCGACCAGACGTAACATTCAAAGACGGTTATTATGTAATAACCGTCTTTGAATGTTGAACCAGACACTGCATTCAAAGACGGTTATTATATAATAACCGTCTTTGAATTGTTCTCACTTTCAAAGACGGTTATTATAATAACTGTCATAAAAAGCAATTACGTTTCAACGACGTTATATACAACGACGGTTTACAACCGTCGTTAAAAGCACTTAATAACCATCGTAAAAAGCCATTTTTCTAGTTGTGACAGGACTTCGTCCCCAACTCCTCATTGCCGTTCAAAGAGTTCACCGATGAGGTTAGGGCTCTTCGCGAGCGCACGATGGAGCTACCGGACGAGTACTTTGTGGTGCTGGTGGGAGACATGATTACGGAGGAAGCGCTTCCTACTTACCAGACCACGATGAACAACCTCGATGGGGTGAGAGATGAGTACGGAGCATGCCAAAGCCCGTGGGCCGTGTGGACCCGGGCCTGGTCCGTGGAAGAAAACAGGCACGGGGATTTGCTCAAAACCTATATGTATCTTTCTGGCCGTGTTGATATGGAGAGGGTCGAGAAGACTATTCATTACCTCATTGCTTCAGGCTGGGTGAGCACTGAGTAGTGGTACTTTTTCTTTTTTTAACATCAAATCTAAGTTGAGTGCGTTTAACATAACTCACTTCAGACTGGGTGAGTGTATTAACAAAACGCTTATGTAGTGTTTATGGTTGACAAAAAAGACAAAAGGAAAAGAAATTTGAGATACTAAATAAAGTACGTATTTCACGAATTTCAGAGATAAATTTATAGGTTTAATAGCATTTTAATCTCTAATTTTTAATTTTAGAAGAATTTTATCTCTAATTTTTTTAAGAAACTAGTGAATTTTACTCTCAAGTTATTTTTTTATTAATAAACACAAAAATTAGAAGTATAATTTACCAATAAAAATAAAAAGTATGTGTAAAATTTATAAAAAAATAAAAAGTTGGGTGTAAAATGTATCAAAAAATAAAAAATTAGGTGTAAAATTTGCCAATAAAAAGTTAGAATAAAAAGTACAATTATATTATAAGTAAAATGAGAGAGGATAAATCTATAAGTTTCTTAACAATTAAGGTAAAATCCGTCAAAATAATTTGTTGGGATAAAATTTATCAAAAATTAAAAAGTTTGAGATAAAAAGTACAATTAAGCTTAATATATATATATTAATTTGAGAAACTAAATAGAACCTAAAATTTGAGAGAGAAAAATATAATTAAGCCAAAATATAATAGTAAAGAGGTTAATAAGATTTATGCATATTTCATTAGATATATATGGTAGTTGCTACTGGTTTTTTCTTTTTCTTTTTTTTAAGAGAGCTACTGGTATTTTGTTTAGTATACATACTTACAAAAGGGTCATATACATAAGTTTCCTCCGAAAAAGAAAAAAAACATGGGTCTTTTTCTTGGAGAGATATTGCTGCTTCTCTTTTTCTAAAGCTTTTTTCGAGATGCAGCACACCGCGCATCACCTACACTATTTTCCAAAATGAAAATTGATTAGTGTATTAGAAGTCTGGATTTATTTTTTAATCGGCAAACAAGATAATATTATATAACAGGGACACAGTCTGGAAGTGCCAAAAAAAAAGAGTACATGGAAGACAAAGTCTCCAGATATCAGCACATAAGCCTGCATATAGGTGATAGTGTGTGTGTCTTTTTTTTTTTTTTTATAGTGGTGGTTGTGTATATGTTAAATAAAAAATAGGTGAATTTAATTATATAAGTATTTCTCAAACAAAATTTAAATATATAATATTAAAATTAACTAATTTAAATATTTTCATTAATTTTAATTTTCTTGTGTTACGTAGTAACAATTAATAAAGTTTAAATATATGACCTATCTAATATCCAATACTAACTATCTAAAGTCTCCATCATTAGATCAATCATATAGTGGGTTATTAATTTTGATTAAATTATTTAAATATTTTTTATATTGATGATAAATCATGTTATTTTTAATAAAAAATAATATTATTGTATTTTTCTTTAACATGCCATTCATTTTATTCTTCTTAATTTTATTATTTTTTTTATTAAAACTCTTATAATTAAAATTTAAATAATAAGATTTGTCTCTTAAATTGCACAAAGCTAGCTAAAAGCGAATTACATTTTTTAGTGCTTCTACATTTTTTGTTTCTTGTGACAGATAAGGGGACTTTCTTGAGCACATTGTGAAGATCTAATAAAAATCTAACAATTTGTTTTTAATGGATAGGATGTTGGTATGGAGAACAACCCATATTTGGGGTTTGTGTACACGTCATTCCAAGAGCGAGCAACATTCGTGGCACATGGGAACACAGCTCGGCTTGCGAAGGAGGGTGGTGATCCAGTGCTAGCGCGCATATGCGACACGAGAACGCGTACACAAGGATCGTCGAGAAGCTTCTAGAAGTGGACCCCACCGGGGCAATGTTGGCCATAGGAAAAATGATGCAGAAAAAGATCATAATGCCGGCGCACCTTATGTACGATGGGGATGACCCCAGGCTATTTGAACACTACTCCGCGGTGGCGCAACGTATAGGCGTGTACACGGCCAATGACTATGCAAACATCTTGGACTTTCTGGTTGGACGGTGGAGATTGGAGAAGCTGGAAAGTTTGACGGCTGAGGGAAAGAGGGCACAGGATTACGTGTGTGAGTTACCACCGAGGATTAGGAAGTTGCAAGAGCGAGCTGATGAGCGAGCGCGTAAGATGAAGCCTAATAGCTTCAAGTTCAATTGGATATTTAACAAAGAGTTGCTTTTGTGAATTTGGGATAGATTATGATTTGTGGGTGAGGAATAAAGGTGACATGCCCTTATTAGCATAGAAGCTTTAGATAATGGAAGTTGTCAATGGATATCATGCTACGAGTTTGGAAGTGGCTGTGATTTTTGCGGATCAAAAAAAGTAGGAATGAACAATTAACTAGGATTAGTGTAATGAACAATATTGGATGCATGGTTGTTGTAGTGGACGCAAAACTAGTAGGATTTTTTATGTGTGACGTATGGTTTGAGTTTACGATTGAGGAATAATAAATCTATAATTGATGTAGTTTTATTGTATGTATTGTTAATTGATGTAACTAAACGAAGGGAAAGAGAACAAAGATTTAATCTCTAATTGATTTCTAAGAATACTAAGAGTTGAAATTGAGAAAACCTCAATTTTTATCGAATCAACATTTGTTTTCCCAAGGAGGCTTAGGTACATATAAATAAATAAATAAAGTACTAATACGCCACAAATCTTAAAGCAAGAAACAAATAAAATGTCTAAAAGGCCGTTACATAAAATAGCAAAAATACCCTTAAAATTAGATTAAAAAAAATTCATTTTGACCCCTTTAATGATGAAATTTGACTAAAATATTGGTGGAATATTAATATTAGATTTATTAGATAATAACTAAGTCTAATTTTTATCATTTTATTTATAATTTTTGTACTATTGCTTGGATTTTTTTCTTCAAATTGTAAACAATTATAAAAACCGTTGAGATTTTTCTTTTTTTTCTCACATTTTTTCACTTGTTTCTTTCTTTTTTTTCTTTTTACAAATATAATATATATAAAAAAGAGAAGACGAAAATATATTGATACTAGATAAAATCCAAAAAAGAAAGATAGACTCAAAGAAATAGAACAAAGGAAGATGAAATAATAATATAGAGTTAAACAAAAGTGAAATAACAAACAAAGGAAGAAATACACGAAAAAGACAAAAAAAAACAAAGGATTAGATAACACCTGATTTTAAGAGTCGAAGCTCGGATACCAAATGATAAGATAACACTTAAGATCGTCTTAAAAATAGGTATAAAAAGAAAGAAACTTGACCCTAGCTGCAACTTACCAGGAGAACCAATACTATGATTCCTAACCCAAGAACAAAGGAAAAACTCTAACAATAGAAAAACTCTCAAATTTCATTAATCTTCAAATCCCGCCCGCCTTTGGAGAGTATAAAAGTTCCCTATTTCTAGAGTGCTATAATAAATTCTCACTAATATGTATTTACCAAATGCATTAATAATGGCATGCCACTAATTGAAAATAAATGACAATAAACATGAAAATAAATTTCCACTAGCCACTAAATGACCTGGAGCACTCTAGAAAGCATTTATTAAGACTAAGGAAAAACGAAAAGTCACCAAAAAATTCAGGCAAAACAATAGTACGAAAATTACAAATAAAATGACAAGAATTGTACTTACTTATTATCTAATCGGTCCAATATCAATAGTCCACTAGAATTGATCAACTCGGGCCATGGATGCTTCTTGTCTTGTAAATTGGGCTTCCTAAAGTGATTCTTCAAGTTAATCTCAAAGCATCTTCATCCATTTGTAGGAAAGTGACCTACTTAGGAGCAGTCCTTAATTCATATTGGTATTCTTTCTCTTTGATCTTTAGAATCAAACCTTGCAATGCTTGCCTCTTAGTCTTGGACCTTGTCATAGGACCTCCAATCCCATGTAAAGGTTCATTAGACGGGTTGGTTGCACCTCTATCATGAATTCATCTATTCTTGGAGTACGAGGAGCTCTATTTTGTATGCTTTGCATGTGATAGATACGTGCATGAAAGGGAGAGCTTCCCTAATGCAAAGAGTTTAGAAGGTACTCTAGCTAGAGAGGAGGTTGGCAAAAATGTTGTTGAGGGTGATGCTGAGCATCTAAGGAACCTAGAAAAATAGGTGGAGTCTTCCCTAACACAAAGTTGATGATTCAAGGTTATCAGAGAGTACAGATGCAATAAGTTGGCCTAGTAATCCTAACTAGGAGAATTCAAAAGCGTATGGACCTTGGATGGTGGTTCGACGGACAAAGAGATAATTTTCCTAATAGTTCGAGCCCCAAGAATGTGCAACCTAAGGAAGTAACAACATGCACTAAAGGGCCAACATAAGGCAGAAGGATATTTGTTGGAAGTAGCTATGATCTTTGTTGTTAGGTGGCACTTGTGCTAATAATAAGTAGGAATGAGCAATTAACTTGGATTAGTGTAATGGATAATATTGGATGCATGATTGTTGTAGTGGACGAAAAACTAGTACATTGGTTTGTAATGTATGGTTTAGCAGTGAGGAATAATGTTAGTCGTCTTATACGACTAACTTTTGTATAGAAAACATTTTCTAAAACTTGTATAGTTCCCAATTTATAGTTATTTTGTAGGAATTTTTATATAAATCTTGTTTTGTTTGAATAGTTGTCTTTAGAGTATCTCCCATGTGATTTAATGATAAAATTTGTACAATTTCAGGTCAAAAGAGGCTAAAATCTTGAAGTGCTAAAAGGAGCAGTCGCGCTAAGCGGACCTGTGGGCCCAGCGTGCATCCACCGCTAAGCGCAGCTTAAACGCGCTTAGCGTGACAAGAGAATCTGGCAGAGCACAAGAATCAAGGCTGCGCGCTAAGCGTGAGATCATTTCGCTAAGCGAGACGTTTGTCTCTTGCCAGGCTCAGCACATGACTGGCGCAAAGCCCAAATCCACTTACTCGCGCTAAGCGCGAGGGTGGTGCTAAGCGCGATGTCGTGATTTTAGAGCCTATTTAAGCCTGAATTGTCAGAATTAGGGTACGATTTTGAGAGACCAGAGCTGCATATTTTTGCACAGACTTCGAGAATAATGCTCTGGAGGCAGTAGAGAGGCAGCAGGTAAGCAAGGAAGCTAGGGTTCATCACTTTGAGAGATTAGATAGTGTTTGAGTGATTGTGAGGTACCAAGAAGAGGAGGAGGGATCCTGACGTGAATCTTACGGGGCGGAACGTTTGATACAACATTGTTGACGGAGAGGGACGCCACTTCCAAAGATGGAAGATAAGTCACGGTGACGCCACAAGGAATCAACCTTGATAAGTCAGAATTTGGTTCAACAGGAACCCTGAGAGAAGTTTTCTCACGTATTTGAAAAGAATGCCAAAAGTCCCTTCATTCATTTTGACGAAAATATATATAGTTCACCAAACCCTAAAAACTAAATAAATTGGTACAGCTGAAAAGGCATAGGTTTCAGCCACAACCACCAATTTATTTATTTAATTGCAATAATTAAATGATAAAATAAAAAATAAAAAAATAAAAAAATAAAAATAAAAATAATGGAAACATGGGCCTTCAATCATCATCAATGGCAGCTATACAAATAACCAGCCTTGTCTCTATGACGTGTTGGGCCTGTTTAAGTCTGCCTTTGGTCATGGGCCTTTCAAGTGCTTCATGGTCCTTGCCCTTAGTTGTGTCCTCATCACTCCCTCCTTCTTGAAAAGGATTTGTCCTCAAATTCAAGGCTCCTCCATCTGCATCAATAAGAGATAAATCAGACACATTAAAAGTGACACTTACATTATACTCACTAGGCAAGTCAATCTTGTAGGCATTGTCGTTGATCTTCTCCAACACTTGGAATGGTCCGTCTCCTCTAGGTTGAAGCTTGGACTTTCTGTGTTCTGGGAACCTCTCCTTCCTCAGGTGTACCCAAACCCAATCACCTGGTTCAAGCACGACTTTCTTTTTGCTTTTGTTGGTTTGCCTTGCATAGCTCGCATTTTTCTTTTCAATTTAAGCCTTCACTTGCTCATGCAGCTTCTTCACATACTCAGCTTTAGCCTGTGTGTCCTTATGCTTAAACATAGAAATGTTAGGCATAGGCAACAAATCAAGAGGAGTCAAAGGATTAAATCCATACACTATCTCAAATGGTGAACAATCAGCTGTGCTATGGACAGCCCGATTATAGGCAAACTCAACATGAGGCAAACATGCTTCCCAAGATTTAAGATTTTTCTTTAAAATAGTCCTAAGCAGTGTGCCTAAAGTCCTATTGACTACCTCAGTTTGACCATCAGTTTGTGGGTGACAAGTAGTAGAAAACAAAAATTTAGTACCAATCTTACCCCACAAGGTCCTCTAAAAGTGACTAAGGAATTTTGCATCCTTATCACTGACAATGTTCCTCGGTAATGCATGAAGCCGCACTATTTCTTTGAAAAACATATTAGCCACATGACAAGTGTCATCCACTTTCTTGCAAGGTATGAAGTGTGCCATCTTAGAAAACCTGTCCACAACAACAAACATAGAATCCTTTCCATTCCTGGTTTTGGGCAGCCCCAAAACAAAGTCCATAGATATGTCAGTCCCAGGATATTTAGGAACAGGCAAAGGAGTATACAATCCATGAGGTTTAACCTTAGATTTAGCCTTTTTACACACAATGCAATGATCACAAAACTTATGCACATCACGCCTCATATGAGGCCAAAAGAAATGCTTTTGCAGGATTTCCAGGGTCTTTTGAACCCCAAAGTGACCCATCAAACCCCCCTCATGTGATTCACTCACAAGCAACTCTCTAATGGAACACTTAGACACACACAATTTATTTGCTTTAAACAAGAATCCATTTTGCCTATAGTAACCATTTTCAGAAAACTTTTCACATGCAGCAAAAATTTTAGCAAAGTCCACATCATGCTCATACATGTCTTTCAAAGACTCGAGACCAAACAGTTTAGTTTCAAGCATAGCAAGTAAAGCATGTCTCCTAGATAACACATCAGCCACTACATTCCCTTTCCCCTTTTTATGTTTGATGACATATGGAAATTGCTCTAAAAACTCTACCCACTTAGCATGCCTCTTATTAAGCTTTCCTTGTCCTTTTAAGTACTTTAAGGACTCATGATCACTATGGATGACAAACTCTTTGGGTAACAGGTAATGCTGCCAAGTTTGTAAAGCTCTAACCAAAGCATACAATTCCTTATCATAAGTTGAATAGTTAAGGGCAACGACTCTTAACTTTTCACTAAAATAAGCAATCGGATGTCCCTCTTGCAACAAAACAGCCCCAATACCCACATTTGACGCATCACACTCAATTTCAAATGATTTTGCAAAATTAGGCATAGCAAGAATGGGTGCATTAGTTAACCTATGTTTGAGGGCAGCAAAGGCCTCTTCTTGTTTCTTACCCCATTTGAAACCCACATTCTTCTTAACAACTTCAGTTAGAGGTGCAGCCAATGTACTAAAATCCTTAACAAATCTCCTATAGAAACTTGCTAAACCATGAAATCCCCTCACCTCACTCACAGTCTTAGGTTTTGGCCATTCTTGGATGGCCTTAACCTTTTCCACATCCACCCGTACTCCCTCAGCACTAACAACAAAACCTAGAAACACCACATGATCAGTACAAAAGGAGCACTTTTCTAGGTTGGAATACAATTTTTCTTTCCTAAGCACACTTAAAGCAGATTGCAAATGTTCAACATGCAAATCAAGACTAGTGCTATAGATAAGAATATCATCAAAGTACACCACCATAAATTTTCCAATAAACTCCCTTAAAACATGGTTCATTAATCTCATGAAATTACTAGGTGCATTAGTCAAACCAAATGGCATAACCATGCACTCATACAAACCATATTTTGTTTTAAAGGCAATTTTCCATTCATCTCCCTCTCTGATCCTAATCCGATTATAGCCACTTTTCAAATCAAATTTAGAAAACACACATGCACCATATAGTTCATCAAGAAGATCATCTAACCTGGGGATTGGATGCCTATACATGATGGTGATGTTGTTTATGGTTCTACAATCAAAACACATCCTCCATGATTCGTCCTTCTTGGGTACTAGAATGACAGGTACAGCGCACGGACTCATACTATCTCTCACCCAACCTTTGCTCAGGAGTTCAGACACTTGCCTTTCGATCTCCTTAGTTTCTTGTGGGTTGCTCCTATAAGCTGGCCGATTGGGCAAGGACGCTCCTGGAATGAGATCAATGTGATGCTCAATTCCCCTCAATGGTGGCAAACCATCCGGTACACTTGCTGGAAACACATCATCAAAATCCTGCAGAAGAGACTCAATACTAGAAGGCAATTTAAATTCATCAAATTGGTTAGCATGCAACATCTGACGTTGACAAAACAATAAATAGAGGGGTTGTCTCATGCAGAGCACCCTCCTTACCTCCCTTTTTGTTGCTAAACAAAGTTGTTTGCCCTCAAGTGTTTCACTCTTTTTGTTTTCTCTCTTTTCCCTCTCAAGTGTTTCACTCTTTTTCTCTCCCCCTCTTTTCCTTCTCAAGTGTTTCACTCTTTTTCCTCTCAAGTGTCTCACTTTTTTTCTTTTCCCTCATTTTTCTCTGATCCTCACAAACCTCTCTAGGAGATAATGGCTTGAGAACAATTTTCTTGTCATCTTGCTTGAAAGAGATTTTATTGGTGAAGCCATCATGCACTGCCTTGGTATCATACTGCCACGATCTTCCTAACAGCACATGGGTCGCTTCCATTAGGACCACATCACACAACACCCTATCATTATATCTCCCAATGGTGAGACACACCTCAACTTGTTGAGTCACTTTTACCTCTTCATCTTCACTAAGCCACTGAAGTTTGTATGGCCTAGGATGGGGTTTAGTTTCCAAATTCAGTTTGGTCACTAACCTGGAACTTGCAACATTGGTACAACTTCCTCCATCAACAATTAAAGAACACATCTTACCATTAATGACACACCTGGTGTGGAAAATATTTTCTCTTTGGTTGTCATCCAGTGGCTGCATCTGATTTCCCAACAGCCTTCTCACCATCAGCATATCACCTTGCATAGCTTCCTCCTCATACTCTTCTTCTTCCACTTCTTTTTCACTGATTTTAGGCTCACTAGTGATTTCTCCATCAACCTTCATGATCATGGTCCTCTTGGTTAGACATTCAGAAGAAATATGTCCTATGCCTAAGCATTTGAAGACAGAATGAAAACAGCGAGAACAGAACAAAACGAACAGAGTATAAACGAAATACGAACAGAGTATCAACAACAAAACGAACTTGAACAATCAACAAAAATAAATGAAATTGACAACCAATGAAAACAACAACAGAACCTGTATCAAGAGCTGAAGCTCTGATACCAGATATCGTGAATCTTACGGGGCAAAACATTTGATACAGGATTGTTGACGGAGAGGGACGCCACTTCCAGAGATGGAAGATATGTTGCGGTGACGCCACAAGGAATCAACCTTGATAAGTCAGAATTTGGTTCAACAAGAACCCTGAGAGAAGTTTTCTCACGTATTTGAAAAGAATGCCAAAAGTCCCTTCATTCATTTTGAAGAAAATATATATAGTTCACCAAACCCTAAAAACAAAATAAATTGGTGCAGCTGAAAAGGCATAGGTTTCAGCCACAACCACCAATTTATTTATTTAATTGCAATAATTAAATAATAAAATAAAAAATAAAAATAATGGAAACATGGGCCTTTAATCATCATCAATGGGAGCTATACAAATAACCAACCTTGTCTCTATGACGTGTTGGGCTTGTTTAAGTCTGCCTCTGGTCATGGGCCCTTCAAGTGCTTCATGGTCCTTTCCCTTAGTTGTGTCCTCATCACTGTGTTGGGCCTTTTTAAGTATGCCTCTGGTCATGGGCCCTTCAAGTGCTTCATGGTCCTTGCCCTTAGTTGTGTCCTCATCAGATCACCCTTCCTGTGTAAGCAACAATTGCTTTGTACTTTCTGACTCATTTGTATTAGGGTTCCTTGTATGGTTGGCTAAAAACCCTAGTTGGGGATTTCTAAGGAACAGTTGATGTAACTATCTTTAATATCTAATTAATTGTGTTTTGTGTGTTCAATGCTTCTTTCAATGCTTAATTATTGCATGCTCTTGGTCTGACCACCCATTTGTGTGTACTATTAGGTGACTTTAGCATTGGGAAATGTATTGTTGCCTTAGAACTTGATAGAAGCAGGACTAAATAACTACATTACCAGGGATGGATTGTGGAGTTTTGGTTTTCTGAATATGTTGTGATGATAATGTTGTTTAAGTTAAGCGTAGTCTTACAAGAGGGATTTGTAGACGAAGCTTAGGTTAAATTAGTCTAAACTTACGAGGGATCGAGGTTTAGTACTTTAGGCTACAACATAGAACACAAGAACATGATTAATTAGAGAAATATCCTCATATGCATTAACTTGTTCATTAGAAAGACCCAACGCTTTTTACCCATTGTTGTCAACTTTTACTTGCATTTACTATTTTTACCATAGAATTAGTTTATTTTTGTTTTTAACCATCAATTATCAATGTTTGTTCCAACAATACCTTACTTCTGAATAAAACTCTGTCTAATAAGCAAGTTCCCTGAGTTTGATACTCGGATCACTCCGTTTTAATTTTAAATACTTGACGACCCGGTGCGCTTACCGATATTTCATTTCCCTTGAATATATTTGTTAAAAATTGGAGAAAAAGGAACAACATGGGAAAGTGAACAAATAATAAATCTATAATTGATGTATATTTACTGTATGAATTATTGATGCAACGAAACATGAAGGGAAAGTGAACGAGGATGCAACATCTCATTGATTTCTAAGAATACCAAGGGTTAAAATTTGGGAAAGCCTCAAATTTTATTAAATCAATTAGCATCTGTCGTAACAAGAAGGCTTAGGTACATATAAATAGAAAAGTACTAATTAATGTGCCAAAAACCCTAAAGCAAGAAACAATAAAATGTCTAAAAGACCCTTACATAAATAAAATAGCAAAAATACCCCTAAAATAAGATAAAATATAAAATTTTCATTTTGACCCCTTAAATGATGGAATTTTCACTTTGAGTCCTCGCCTTTATCTTTCACAGGACTCAAAGTCCTCGCCTTTATCTTTCACGAGACTCAAAGTCCTCACTTACTCAAAGTCCTCGCTTTTATCTTTCATGGGACTCAAAGTCCTCGCATTTATCTTTCACAAAACTCAAAGTCCTTGCCTTTATCTTTCATAGGACTCAAAGTCCTCACTTTTATCATTCACAGGACTCAAAGTCCTCGCCTTTATCTTTCATAGGACTCAAAGTCAGCCCTCGCCTTTATCATTCACAGGACTCAAAGTCCTCGCCTTTATCATTCATAGGACTCAAAGTCCTCGCTTTTATCTTTCACAAGACTCAAAGTCCTCGCATTTATCTTTCATAGGACTCAGATTCCTCTGTCTTTATGCTTTTATAGGACTCAAATTCCTCTGTCATTTACATTTTAAAGACTACAATGTCTTAATTTACATTTCAAAGACTACAATGTCTTCATTTACATTTTAAAGACTACAATGTCTTAATTTACATTTCAAAGACTACAATGTCTTCATTTACATTTACAAAACTTTAATGTCTTCTGTCTTTTATATTTACAAGACTTCAATGTCTTCTATCTTTTACACTTTATAAGACTTCAACGTCTTCTGTCTTTTATAGGACTTAATGTCCTTGTCTTTGTGTTTCTTAGGACTCAACGTCCTCTGTTTCTATGCTTTGAACAAATAATAATAATAATAATAATAATAATAATAATAATAATAATAATAACAATAACAATAATAATAATAATAACAAAAAAAAACTTCAAAATGTCTTATGCTCTACAGGGCTTCAATGTCCTCTGTTTTATGTTTTATAAAACTTCAATTTCATCTTGTTTTTTGGTTTCACTTTCATGGTTTTCGCCAGTTGCCCGATCGAATAGCAAGATCGCTCGAATGAAATTAGTGTTCTTATCTTTACTTCCCCTTTATTTCCAATAAAAGGTAAGTAAAAAGGGGTAATTGTCATATAATTTCATCTGGGGACTATCATTCGTTGATCTTTTGATCCTTGCTAGTCGACTTATGGTGCTGAGTGCTAGTTACAGTGCAAAGCAAGGAACTATTCAGTGTTTCGATTAGAAATGCAAAAAATACCAAAGAAGAGGGGCAAAAGGGTCTTTTCATTGAGTTTCCTGGACCCTAGCTCGTCCAGGCTTGCCTCTAACTCGCCTAGGCCCCCAAATTACTTTAGGGTGAAGGAACCAACTCTCCTGGGCGAGCCAGTTACTTTAGGAGTAAGCATTAGCTCGCCTGAGCGAGCTGCCATTGCCCCCAAGTGCCCATTTTCCTATAAATAGGCGGGCTAGGGAGGCTATGGAGGGGTTTCAAGGTCAGAAGTTGAGGGAATTGAGAGAAGAGAGAAAGAAGAGGAAATGAAGCCGAGGCACTATCAAATCGCGACCGTGATCATTCCCTGCGTCGTTTTCTTGTTATGTATTCTTCGTGCGACTCTCGTTTAGTTTTATTTTTAAGATTTGAATGTGATCTATGCACCCTTAGGGGTCCCCCTTTGTTTTGTACATATTCATTTCCTCCATCTATCATTGGCGATCTCGTCCTTTTGTAAAATTCAATCTTAATCGATCACTAGTGTGGTAAAATTGTCTTTAAAAAAGATTGAAAGTTAATAAACAAAACCAAGATAAAACCAAGTCATAACTAACTTATTTTTTTCAAATTTAAAAGATCGTTTCAAGGTCCAAAGCCTTAACAATTCTCTCCACTTTTCAAAATTTAAAACATTGTTTCAAGGTCCAACGCCTTAAATGACTTTTTGTTTGCAATTAAAATGAATCTTTCAAAAACATAAAAATCAATTTAACACACTATCATACCCTAATTTTGTTCGGGGACTATCGTTTGTTGATCCTTTGATCCTTGCTAGTTGACTTAAAGTGTTGAACGCCAGCTACAGTGCGAAACAGGTGATCATTCAATGTTTTGATCAAGAATGCGAAAGATACCGAAAGGGAGGGGCAAAAGGGTCATTTCAGGGGGTTTTATGAACCCTGGATCGCCCAGGCTAGTCTTTGGCTCGCCCAGGATAGTCTCTGGCTCGCCTGGGCCCCCAAATAGCTTAGGGTGAAGTAACCAGCTTGCCTGGGCGAGCAAGGTTACTTCAGGTTGAAGCAACAGCTCGTCTGGGCGAGCTGCCGTGACCCCTAATGTCATCTTTTGCTATAAATAGGCATGAGGGAGGCCGAGTAAAGGGTTCCAAGGTTCAGCATTGAGAGATTTTGAGAGAAATCGGAGAGAAGAAGAAGAAAGAAGAGAAAAATGAGGCCGAGGCGCTACCGAATTTCTACCGTAATCGACTTCCATATTGTCCTTCGTTTGGTGTTCTTCGTTCGTCATCCGGTTAGTATTTGTTTTGAGGATTGAATGTGATCTATGTACCCTTAGGGGTCCTCTTTATTGCTTTGCGCATCTTCATCTCATTCTTCTACCATCAGTAATCACTTTTCTTCTTGTAAAGTAAGTTTCAATCGATCATTAATGTCGTAAATCATCTTTTAAAGAGATTGAAAGTTAATGAATAAAAACCAAGATGAAATACACATATGAATGAATTTATCTTCATTAAAGTCACTTGAGATCGTTTCAAGGTCCAACGCCTTAATGATTCTCTCTGCTTTTTAAAGTTTAAAATATTGTTTCAAGGTTCAACACCCTAAACAACTTTTGTTTGCAATTAAAATCAATCTTTCAAAAAATATAAAATCAATGTAGCACACAAACTTTTAGAATTAGAGAACTACATAGGTCTAAATTCCTCATCACACTTGAGGATACATAGGAGCAAGGTCAACACCCTTGTCGACCCCAAAAAATAAAGAAACATAAAAAGGGAAAATACATAATTTTGAAGTCACGTTACGCATACTCGATTAAAGGTTGTCGTCCCTTGTGATGAGCACGTGGGGTGCTAATACCTTCCCCATGTGTAGACAACTCCCGAACCTTTATTCTTAAATTCCACAGACCCCTTTTTGGTTTTTCTAATGTTTTTGTCGAATAAACATTGGTGGCGACTCCCACGCATTTTCCTTTTTGGAAGACGCACCTTTGGCTTTTCGCCTCACCCTCTTGCCGAAGGGTAGGTTGCAACAGTTGGCGACTCCATTGGGAACTTGTTAGAGAGTTAGGCCATTCAATCAGTGTGCAAAGTTTTTATCGTGACTGTTAGACAAGTGGCCTCAGATATCTTAAGAAGGGGGAGGGGTTGAATTAAGATATCACAAAACTTTTTCCTAATTAAAAATTCTATTTTGATTTTAACCCAAATCCCAAAATTCCTTTCAAAATGAACTCCTAAATAATTATGCAAATTAAACTTACTGAATAGAAGCAATAAGCAATAATAAATAAAAGAGTTTAAGGGAACAAAAAATGCAAACTCAGATTTATACTGGTTTCGCCACACCCTTGTGCCTATGTCCAGTCCCCAAGCAAACCGCTTGAGAGTTCTAGTATCTTGCAAAAGCCCTTTACAAGTTCTGAACCTCACAAGGACAACCCTTCCTTTGTGTTTAGATTGCTTTACAACAAGAGACCCTCAGTCTCTTAATCCCTTTTTAGAAATAAGATGAAGAGAAGAAGAAATGTCTCTTGAAAGAGATAGATTGAACAATGGAGCAATCAAAATAATTCCTTATTGAATTGCAAGTGTATTGGCCAAGGAATTTTTTTAAGAGGATAAGATAATTTTGCTTTTGAGAGGATAAGACCTTTTTGTTCTTAAAAACTCTAAGCAAATTCGTGTTCCAAGTCATATATAAATAGACCTTTGATGGCCATGCAAAAACCATTTGAATAGATGTGACTCTTGGAAATAATTTTCTGAAAATCTCCTCTAGTAATCGATTACAAGACTTGTTTTATCGATTACATGCTTTAAAATTTGAATTAAAACGTTCAATAACTGCTGGTAATCGATTGCCATCCATGTGTAATCGATTACACAAGTGCAAAATTTGAATTTAAATTTCTAATGGTTGTTATAAATCATTTTGACCATTGGTAATCGTGGTAATCGATTACATCCTCTAGTAATCGATTACCAGAGAGTAAATCTCTTGTAAAAACATTTTAAGCTTAAATTCATTGGCCAAACCTCTTGCTGTTTCAACTTGGAATTCCCTTCCTAAATCACTAGAGATTTTCTTGATGATGTATCTTGAATTTCTTGGATTCTTGTCTTGAATTAAACTTGAGAAGCACGTGATCTTGTTGAATTAAACTTGTGAGGCACATGATCACATGGCATCATCAAAACATCAAATTCTTTGCTTCTACAGTGACTTCTTCTTTATTTATGTTCCATTTTCCCTTTTATCTTTTGTCTTGTCCATATTTGTATATAACATTTGTTATGTTGTTGTGTTTGGTGTGTGTCTATCTATTACATTCATAGTTAGAAATATTTTTGTTCTATGCACACATAGCACCAACACCTCGCACAAACATTGAGATATTAGGCCCTATACCCAGGTTTATGTGAGCCATAAGGAGTGGAGGTCGATCTATGGTTATGCTAGGTCTCCAACTCGCTTGATAACAGTGAAGCCTCATCTAGAGTTTTTTGCTTTTAGTGATGCATTGTCACTGATAGTCCTTATCGCCACAATGTATTACCTAAGAGGATGATATCTCTAGAAGCCAGTAAAGTTACATGAAACCACCCTTTGGATCCTTTCCATTAGGTTCCTAAATTAGGAGGACACATAGCAAACTTACTCTGGCTCGTTCCTTGATCGCATCATGCATCTCTTCATGGCATCATAATGGGCATATCATTCCTGCATTTATCATATTCATGCATTGTATTTGCATGAGTCATTGCATCATCATACCTCTTCATTTAGCATGTTTTTGTTCTGCCAACTGCATACATTCTATTTTCACAATTCACATGTTATGTTCACTCATCCATGATCCTTGCATTTTCCTCTGCAAAAAAGAAAAAAAAACAAAAAAAACAAACAAAAAACAAAAAAGAACAAAAAGAAAGTCACAATGAACAACGAAAGTTTACACCACATTCTTAGTTACATGTGTTGGGTACCATGATGATACTTATAAACAAACCATGTAGGGATTATAAACTCATTTCTCTTAAAAAAATGATTGAAAATCATATGAACATGGTACCTAATGCATGGTTAACTAGGAAAGGATGGTTCTTCGGGCATCTCATGTCAATCTCTTAATTACATTTGTCATGCATAGCATAAGTATGCCCTAATCATTCATCTCTATGATATGTTGTCGAAGAGAAAATGACCACAATGATGGAAGCCATGATGAGTATGAGAAAAATGATGGAGGTCAACATGGCTATAGTCGTTGCCGCAAGTATCACCATAGAAGTGGACTCGACTCACCCACCTGGCTTCAATCAAGTAAATCATCCAGCCTCAGATATGGTAGGTTAGGAAGGTGAAGCGTTAGGAAGTACGGGCGGCCCCCATTTTGTGCAAGTTCAGAACAAGCATTCCTTCCCACTATATGGCTTGCCTCCCAACTATACACCACCTAATGTTGCACACACTCCCGATGAGAATGTCGACAACTCCACACCCATACCCATTGAGAGCCAACAACCCCAATATGATCATGCACTTGTCTCTCAACCCATGGGGGAGACACATGAAACACCCTAAGACCAGGATCTAGCCGACTTCGAACCTCACTTCGGATATGCCACTGAGGGGTAGGCATTTTGTGGCGTACCCCTGCCAAACACTTTAGGGGGCCCTCAATATCGCCAACAACCACAACCTTTAAATTTTATGGTGGGATGAGTGCCTCTTGCCATGGTGGAAAGGGAGAAATTTGATCATATAGAGGAAAGGCTGAGGTCCATTGAAGGAGGCAGAGATCATGCTTTTGCTGACATGGCAGAACTTTGCCTAGTGTCCGACGTCTTATCCCTCTGAAGTTCAAGGTGATGGATTTCGATAAGTACAAGGGGACTACTTGCCCTAAGAATCACCTGAAGATGTACAACAGGAAAATAGGGGCATACTCGATAAATGAAATTTTTTTGATTCATTTCTTCCAAGAAAGTCTTACTGGGGCAGCCGTCACCTGGTATACTATTCTGGAACCTTCCTGGGTCCATTCCTGGAAGGACCTAATGGTTGCCTTCATTAGGCAGTATCAGTACAATTCTAATATGGCTCCGGATAGAATGCAGCTACAAAACATGTGTAAGAGAGAGCATGAATCTTTCAAAGAATATGCCCAAAAGTGGAGGGATCTGGTAGCTTAAGTAGAACCCCCAATGATGGAGAGGGAGATGATAACAATGATAGTAGACACGTTATTGGTGTTCTACTATGAGAAGATGGTGGGTTACACGCCTTCAAGCTTTGCCAATTTAGTTTTTGTCGGCGAAAGGATCGAAGTGGGTCTGAAAAGAGGCAAATTTGATTATCCTGCTTTGATGAATGAGAAGCCTGGGAAAATGGAGAGAATAAGAAAGAGGGAGGAACCCATGCTATGATTGCCGCTCCCACATGGCCAAATTTCCAACCAGCTCTACAATGTCAATACTCAGCCAATATCAACCTTTCTCATTACCCACATCCGATCAGCCAAGAACGCCCAATCATCCACAAAGGCCACCCCTAAATCAGCTACAAAACCCGCTTGCTGCACATCCGATATTAGACACCACCCTTAACATGAATTAAAACACCAACCAGGGAAGAAATTTTCTAGCAAACAAGCATGTAGAATTCACCCCAATTTCGGTGTCATATGCTAACTTACTCCTATATCTACTCAATAATGCAATGGTAGCCATAATCCTAACCAAGGTTCCTCAACCTCCATTTTTTTTAGGATACAGCTTGAATGCAACATGTGCTTATCGTGGAGGAGTATTAGGGCATTCCATTGAGCATTGTATGATCTTGAAACATAAGATGCAAAGTCTAATTGATGCGGGCTAGCTAAAATTTGAGGAGGATAATCGCTTGTGAATTTTGACGTTGGCAAGCGACACTATGCATGGGGCAGTTTGAAGGTTGTTGCTAAGTGTCTCCAATGACTCATTAGGATTTTCAAGTATATGCCATTACTGTAAACAACAGTCAGTATGCTAATAATATGGATAAATTTGATGTCCTTGTCTCTCATTCTCTCACAATTACAGCTTTGCTCATTTAACTTTCAGTGGAATGTGAATTTGAGTCATTGGTTTGTTTGCTCAAGTGACCTGCACTCCTAAGTTGATCTCCAAGTTTGTTCAATCTGAAATCGCTCGTTCTTCACGTTCAGTGAAGGTGCCGTAAACGAAGAGTAAAGTATAAATTTCAAAAAAAATATTTGATTGACTGTGTTTCAAATAAATAAAAAGAAGTACAAACATTTATGTGACCTCATTCTTAAAAAGTTTTCTTTTTGAGAGAAAAGTGAGTTGTCAAGAACAAGAGTCGTTCGGCTTAATCTGTCAATTAAAAATCCTTTAAATATTTCTCGTCCTTGAAAATTCATTTTCAAGAACCTGCACAGTTTCTTTCATTTTTTCCTTGCTACAAGGTCATGACAAAAGACAATAATAGATACCTCATAGCCCTACATTGGGGCAATGAGAGGCACCATGCATGAGCCTTAAGTGAACCTAGGGGAAAATTAGAAGTTCTCACCCAGTAGGTCGAAAACCAGAAAGGGCGGTCTAGGAAAAAATTAGGGTGATATAAAAATAAAAAGAAGAAAGAATAAGGAGCATTTTATCAAAGGTTTTGTCCCAAAATCCAAATTACAAAAGTATTTAGTCAAGATTTGAAATGACACATGACCATGTTTCAATATCCCAAACACTAATTTATCCCTTGCTACCCCCTCCAAGCCAAAGCATATTTGTTTTCTGAAAACAACATAAAAAAAACAACAAAAAAAAAAAAACAAAATAGGAACCCTGAGTAAGAACCACCGCTAAACCGACGGGAAAAGAAATGCAAACAACACATGCATAAAGTTGGGCAACAATGAAAGACAAAAGAAAATAAAATCCACCAAAGGCGAGTG
Source organism: Glycine max (assembly GCF_000004515.6). Classification (NCBI taxonomy): domain Eukaryota; kingdom Viridiplantae; phylum Streptophyta; class Magnoliopsida; order Fabales; family Fabaceae; genus Glycine; species Glycine max. Next base: position 11,056,999 of record NC_038249.2, on the reverse strand, counting down.
AAGAAAAAGAGAGATAAAAGATCTCCAGATTTTACAAGGAAGGCACAAAAGTGCAATAAGGATTGATGTATAAGACAAAAGGAGTAGAGTCAAACCCAAAAGATACAAGCAACACTCTCAAGGTTCTTACTCAATATAACCCTCAAACACTCTTTGAGCCTCTCTAATCCTTTCTTTCATAGCCCTCTTACCCTTGACCACGTTAAAAGCCCAATAAAGCCCATGTGGATCAAGGAATGACTAATTTTGCTTTTAAGTTGGGATTCTAGAATGAAACCCGCACACGCTTGTAATTTTTGAAAAAATATATATAAAAAATAAAGAGAATCCTCAAGGTTTGCACTTTCACAGTTGAGGAGGAAACTTATTTGACCAGGAGTTCATGGAAGATGCCCAAAGACAATTGTGATCGTAGGGTACATCTGATGTGAGTCTCTTATGCAAACTCCTTAGGACTCTTTTCAGATCCAAGGGTGGCCTTTGTTATATAAATTCTTTCGATATTAGCCCATGTCATCAAGTTTCAGCGGGATCGACAGACCTTGGCATCACTCTATGATCTTAAATTAGGAAAGTTTCATTTGGTCACATACCAAATTGTGACAATCTATTGCCATCCTTCAATGAGGCGCACGATCGATCCCAAAGACATATATTTTCTTGTTGTGCAGAATAATTAAAGTTTTTAAAAAGAAAGGGGAAAACCCTAGGATCAATATTTCAGTTGATTGATTAAACGTCAAACGACTCCATTACGTCACTCCAAAATTGTAAAGTGACTAAATCAAACAAAACATATACTCTGAAGGAATCCCCGAAGAGGCTTGTAAAAAGATAGGACGAGGTCTCATGAGTTATCATATCTTTCAAAAAGAGACAATCAAACTGTGTTTTTTCACACACAAAAAAAAAGAGAAAAGAAAACAAAATTAAGATCACCAAAAGAGGAAAGAATGTCATGAACATTGCATAATTTTTCATTGCATTGCATTGTTGTGTACAAAACCTGCATTTACATCATTTTAGGGTGAAGTTTGCATGTCCATGCATTCCAAAACTCATGTTTCACATCAAGCTATGAGTCCATAGATTTCTCATTATATACCAATTTCCAAAATCCAATTGCATGATTCATAGGACTCAACATCCTTTGTTTTTTTCATAGGACTCAACGTCCTTTGCTTTATGTTTCAAAAGACTACAATGTCTTTTGCTTTATGATTTCAAAGACTTCAATGTCTTCAGTCTTTTATATTTTCAAAGACTTCAATGTCTTTTATCTTTCATGATTTCAAAGACTACAATGTCTTCTGTTTTATGATTCCAAGATTACAATGTCTTTTGCTTTATGATTTCAAAGACTTCAATGTCTTCAGTCTTTTACATTTTCAAAGACTTCAATGTCTTTTTTCTTTTACGCTTTCAAAGACTACAATGTCTTTTATTTTATGATTCCAAGACTACAATGTCTTTTGCTTTATGATTTCAAAGACTTCAATGTCTTCAGTCTTTTACACTTTCAAAGACTACAATGACACTAGTCTTTTACGCTTTCAAAGACTACAATGTATTCGGTCTTTTACGCTTTCAAAGACTTCAATATCTTTAGTCTTTTTCATTTTCAAGGACTTCAATGTCTTTTGTGTTTTACGCTTTCAAAGACTACAATGTCTTTTGCTTTATGATTTGAAAGACTTCAATGTCTTTAGTCTTTTACGCTTTCAAAGACTACAATGTCTTTAATCTTTTACGCTTTCAATGTCCTTCTGTTTTTTTGGTGTTATAGGACTTCAATGTCCTTTTGTTTTTTCGGTTTCACTTCTTTTATTTTCTCTTATGTATGGTTTTGAATAGCAAGATCGCTCATATGAAATTAGGGTCCTTATCTTTACTTACCTTTTTATTTTCAATAAAAGATAAGTAAAGAGGGGCAACTGGAAAACCCTAATTTCATTCAGGGAATGCTTTTATCGTTCGACACCGAATGCAATGCAAGGTCAAGAGTTCGCTCAAATCGATTATCGGATCCAGGAATGAAAACCACAAGGAAATGGGCAAAATAGTCATGCAATGGAATTTTCTTGGCCCAAGCTCGCCCAGGCTAGCATCTGGCTCACTTGGGCCATGAAATATCTTCAACCTTAAGTAAACAGCTCGCTTGGGTGAGCTTATACCTTTAGAGCTAAGCAATTAGTTCGCTTGGGTGAGCTTCCCTTGCCCCAAATTCCTTTTTCCTATAAATAGCCATGAAGGGGAAGGGGCAAAGGGTTCAGAAAGTTTAGAGAGGAAGAAAAACGAAGGGAGAGGAAGGAAAAAGAAGAAAAATGAAGCTGAGGCACTGCTGAATCGCAACAGAGGATCATTCCCTACATCACTTCTCTTTCTAGCCTTGTACCTTGTGCAACAATCGATTAGTTCTACTTCCTTTTCTTTTCTTTTCTTAAAAGTTGAATGTAATCCATGTACCCTTATGGGTCCGGTCCTCTTTGATATTATGTATGTATTCATCTTCTCCCCTTTATCATTGGTAATTTCATTTCATTTGTAAGGTTTAATTCTAGCTTACCACCAGTGTCGTGGAATCGTTTTCTTTTCTTTTGTAATACTAGAGACTAATAAACAAAAACAAATAAAGGAAATCAATTCACAACCAAACTTCTTTTTATCAAATATCACTTGAGATCGTTTCAAGATCCAACGCCTTAACGATTCTCTTCGCATTTCAAAATTTAAAATGTCGTTTCAAAGTCCCATGCCTTAATGACTCTTTGTTTGCAATTAAAATAAATCTTTCACAAAACTATACTTTTAAAAACATAGTTGCGGAAAAAAAAAATTTCTAAATGGATCGTATCACAAAACAAATATGAATGAAATGTAATCAATACTTTCAATCTTTCCTTACACATGATCCTTCATTAGCTTTCTTTCCTTCAAAATTATAAAACTTGAATCTTTTCAAACCTTGAATAAAAGTTGAATGAGTTGATTAAACCTTGAAAGAGTGAAAGATATGAATCAAGAGACAAAGACACAATATTTATACTAGTTCACTCTCTATTTCTAGAGAAGCTAATCCAGTTATCTAATCCACAACCTGAATTAGATTTCCATTATGCATCAAGAATCCTTACAAGCAATCTACAATTCCCACTCCGGAAAAAGAGACTAAGGCATCCAATACTAGGACCTTCTGTGAATATAAGCCTAAGAGAACTCTACTCTTAACCCAAACTAGAAAATCCTATTCTAGCATGTTTTGAGCAATTCGCGCATAAACACAAGACCGTATAAAAACCATACACATGACAAAAGACCAAGTAGGAGAGATACAACCTGACCAATCTTTCCACAAAAGCCTTGTTGGATTGAGAAGTTGATCTTCTTCTACTCAAAAGAAACAACTTACTTTCAAGAAAAGATCTTTCAAATCAAAAGATTAAGAAGTTGTGAGTTACTATAAAGCTTTTTTCTCTCTATCTCTTGCTCACCAATGAAAGTACGAAATCATGCTCATTATGAGACTAAGAAGTAATTTTTTAGATGTATTAAGTATTCTCTAATGATCTCAAGATATGTAGATGTGAACATAAACCGGTTATTTATAGAGAGAACAGTTATAACCGCCTGTAATCGATTAAATTTATAAGGTAATCAATTATTTCAATGAAGTAATCAATTAGATTATCTAAGTAATTGATTAAAGTGTTCATCCAACATCTAGAAAACAACTCAAGAACAATGTAATCGATTAGATGACATGCTGATGCAATCCTACCCCGCAAGGGCATCAGATAGAAGACTCCAAGAAGATTGGGCCAGAGATGCAAGAAAAGGCCTTAGGGTTCTCATGAGCCTTAGGGTAGATTTCAGGCCCATGGGATAAGTATGAGTCCGCTTATCTTTGTACATATTAGATTAAGGTTTCATTATTTTTGGGCCTTGTATTTAGGGCTCCATAATATAGGTAAGGTATCCTAGAAATATAGGACTTTTCAGCCCTTGTATTTCAGGGCACTAAGACTAGTTTTTGTATTAGGGGTAGTTTTGTAATTTCACATGAGTTAAGTGAATATTTGATGTGTGTGGTTGGAAATAAATTTAATTGAATTGGGAGAAGCCCAATCCAATTAAATTTTAGAGGGGGAGGTGAGCATTTGCTTGCTACACCCCATTGCCACATCATATAGTCACATTTTGTGCATGTCCTTCATGCTTTACATGCCTCATGACACCTAAACACACTTAGTGGAAAATCTTGGACTTGATCTTGGATTAGTGGGCTGAACCATAGCTAAAATTCACTAATCATAATTTGTGAAATTTTGGCTCCAAAATTTTGCTCCACAAATTCAATTTCAAATTCAAGTGAAATTTGAATAGAAATTTCAATTTCCCTCAAATTTTGTGTGACACTTAGGCTATAAATAGAGGCTATGTGTGTGCATTTTTCCAACTTTGATCATTTGAATATTAAACTTCAAATTTCAGAGCTCTTTTAGAGTATAAAATTTCGTGCTCTTCTCTCCCTCTCCCTTCATTCATATCCTTCTTCCTCCAAGCTCTTATCCATGGCCTCCTATGGTGGTGAGCTTCTTCTAGACTCATCTTCTCCTTGAAGTGGTGTCTCCTCTCTTTCTTCCTTCTCCATTCCGCTGCCATTCATCTTCGTAGAAGCAAAGGAATCTATTGATGAAGAAGATCCTAGGCCTACAAGCTCCAATGGAGCTTACATCATGTGGTATCAAGAACATCTTCATCTAGGTGATGTTCTTTTGCTTCCTCTATCTTTTTGTTCGATGAATTCTCTTTAATTCCTTATTCTTCATCTTATTTTCCATGTATATTCTCCATTGTCTTGTGGTTTGGTGCTGTTTAGAGTAGATTAAAAAAAAAACCGATTAAATCTTATATCTACACTTATTCTTGCATTTCTATGGTTCAAATTTTGTAGATCTACTCTTGAATCTTGTTTTTGTGTTGATTTTAGGTTCTCTCAATTTTCATTCATAATATTCTTGTGTTGAACCTTTGGATCTAAATTTTCTTCCAAAATATTGATTAGAAAAAAAAACACAAAATTCTAAGTGTAAATCACTTAATCCATATTGTCTTAGAGTCATGTTTAGTCATAGTAATTGTCATATTATGCTCTAAGTTTGTGTTGAATTTTTATTTTGTTTATTGAATTCTAGATACATTTGTTCATGTATTCTTGTCATTCTTAGCCTATCTTTTGAATTTTGAGTCTAATTCATGCATGTTATTTAGTTCATAACATGTTCTAAATCAATTCCTAGAAGTAGTCTTGTTGAACTCTTTTTTGTTTTCTAAGATTCCTACATGATGCCTATAATGAAGTTGAGTTATTGTGCTGAGTTGTGGCTGGATTTGTGAATCAAATAAGTCTTAAGCTCTCTTGAATTGTGTTATTCAAGATAATTGAGCATAAGCAAACACAAATTGTAAATATCCAAGCCTTAAGCAACATAAACACTACTCTTGATTTCTAGGTTGAAATCGTTGGTGCTGGCAACTTGAACATACGAACTTGTATAAATTACTAGGAATTGGTCACTACGTGTTTTGAGCTGAAATTTTTACTTAATTTTCTATACATCTGTAAAAAATTATGAAAAAAGAACCAAGCGATTTGGATTAAAGTAAAAAATAAGAAAAATGACACAAGTTGGCAGAAAAATCAGTGTCCAGGTGTCGCAACCTACCCTTCGGCGGGAGGGCGACGCGTGACTCGCGGGATGCGTGTTCCACGAAAGGAATACGCGCGGAGTCGCCACCAACGTTTATTTGAGGAAAACGTCGGAAAAACCGGAAAAGACGCGATCTACGAACTTTTAAGTGAAAGGTTCGGGAGTTGTATTTACGCGCGGGGAAGGTATTAGCACCCCACACGTCCGTCACAAGGGACGACAGCCTTTAATCGAATGTGCAAACATGACTTTGATTTTTACGTTCCCTTTTATGTCCTTATATCCTTTATACCCTTTTTATATTTTTTCTCTTTTTGTGGTCGACAAGGGTGTTTCCCTTTGCTCCTACGTATTCCTCAATTGGGATGAGAAAATCATACCTACGTAGTTCTTTCTTATGCGTGAATCAAGTGATTCTTTTTACTTGAAAGGTGATCATTTTAAGGCGTTGGACCTTAAAAATGACCCATTTTACTTAATAAGAAATTGAAGTGATAAACTTTCAAAAACCTATTTTTGTGGACGAGCTTGACTAGGCGAGTTGATTTTAGCCTTAGTTTCACCTTAGTTATTAGTCAATTCGATTAAGAATGAGAAATCCCAAAGAGAAAACGTCCGATTGATTTTTCGCTTTACTTTACTAAAAAATATTTTTTTGATTATTATATTATTATTTTACCTCTTTTTTTGATTTCCAACGTGGTTACGGCATGACCGAACGGTCGGAATTCATTTTAACCAAAATTAACGGATGATACAATTCAAATGATCGGTGGAAATTTATTTTATTTTTAGATTAAGCGAGAAATGACTTAAATAAATGGCTTAAGCACGTCAAAAGGGAAGAAAAGAAAACTGAAAGTAAACGAAATTAAAGTGAAAGTACACAAAACAAGAAATGAATTGAAAGTCTCGGATTCGAAAACTTACCCGTTGAAGAACGAAGAACGAACGAAGAACGGATGAAGAACGGTGAAGAACGACGAAGAACGATGAAGAATTTCCACAGAATCGCTTACGGAAGCGTTACAGAAACACTTCGACTCGATTTTTCTTCACGAAAACGTGTTTTTTGCCCAAAATAGCCGAAATGCATAGCCAAAGGGGTCTTGAACATTTTGAAACAGCTCCCCCCTCCCCTATTTATAGAAAAAAAGGAGGTGCTTGCCGCCCAAAGACTTAATGAAGAAGATTTCTAAGCGCACCCGAATTACTAAGTTCACCCCCCTTTTCGTATTTTACGGAAAAGTTACGGAAGCCTTACGGAAGTGTTTTCGAATTTGATTTTCATCTTTTTTCTCTTCCCTTTCACCAATGTTAAGTGGAATATGCTTACCCAAGGTTTTCGAAAATTTTACGGAAGTATTACGGAAGTCGCGGAAGCCCCGGAAACCATTTTTCAAAAACGTGGAGGAGCTTGCCGCCCAGTTGCTTCCTCCTTAAGCAACCCAACTTCCAAAATGTTCCGGAAGGGCCTAGATTTGAATTGCTATTTACACCCCTATCTTGATAAGTTCACCCCCTGACCTTTTTTGGTGATTCTTTTTTCGTAAAGTTACGGAAACTTACGAATCTCGTAACGATACTTGTTTTCTTTCCGTAATGTTACGGAACCTTGCGGATTACATAATCATCCCCTCTTTTGACTTACGGAATGTTACGGAACCTCACTAATTATGCAACGATGCTTCCATTTGATTTCCGGTGTGTCACAGAACCTTACGGATTGTGCATCAGTATTTTCTTTTGATTTCCGGCATGTCCCGGAACTTCACAAATTGCCTAATGATGGGTGCCAAGCACCTTACAAGGACCAAACAAAGGTCGCATGTCATCAAGCAAAGGTCCCCGGACGAAATTAGGGTATGACACCAGGAAAAAAAAAGTGAAAGGGAAGTGTGCTTGTTGTTTTGGCTCAAAATTTGTTCTATAATTGGTGCCTATTTTATACCAATCCTAGTTTTGAAATTTCAATTGAAAATTATTATGAAAACAAGTGCCAAAACTATAGTTTTCTTGAGTTTTTTTTTATAGTTTTTTTACTCTACTCTAGAGCCATTCTAAGTTTCTCTTTGAGTCCTACCTTGCTTTTATGTGCTTTAATTGTTGAATCATCCTTGAAAATTTGTCTTGTCAAAACTCTTTTGGTTTAGCTTTCATCTCATTTTTTGGTCTTTGGTTATTGCTTGTCTCTTTGTTTCCTTGCTTGTGAGTTGCCATATAGGAAATTGGAAAGGAGGATTGGTGTCATCCCTTGAAGAATTTGAGTCAAGAAGTAAGGGGTCAACCACCTTAAGAGCTATTGGACTAAGAAGCACTCCGAATTGAGTGAAACACCAAAGAGAGAATAGCCACCACAATTGAGGACTTTTTTTTGTAATTTTGTAATTGCCAATTTGCTTTGCTTTCAAATTTTGTAACAAAAAGGTCTTTCATTGGAAGTAAGTTGGGAGCCTCCAATAGGTCACCCTACTTCCATTTGTGTGTAATAATTTTAGGAAATTTTCCCTTAGGATAGTGAGTGTTTTGTGGGGAACCTTAAATGAGGTCATCCAAACACTCTTAGGATCCGCCTAGTTTGCATTTCTTGCACTTTAATTTCTTGCTTACTTTCATAGCTTATTTCCTTTATCCTCCATTATCAAACCGCCTAGATAGCTTGCCTTTTACCAATTAGTTTTTACCTTATCTTTCACACCTCTTTTAGTGTTTTTTTTGGATAGTTTCAACCATAGTTTCTTTTACCTTTTGTTTTCAAACCCCCAACAAGAAAGAACCATAACTTAGAAACCAACATGAGTCTTCATTCTTCATCTAGTGTTAATGGTGAGGGTTCTACTCCTAAGGACCCCTTGTATAAGATATTAGATGATTTGAGATCCCTTAAGTTGTGGAAAGAAAAACGAGAGAAAAGAAAAAGGAAAAAAAAAGAGTGGAAGAAATAAGTCAAGATGAAAAGGGAAGAAGAAAGAAGGAAAATACTAAAAGAGTTAAGAAAAGAAAAACATGTCTCCTATAGTAGTCATAACTCTTGCAAGAGCCTAAGTGAAGAACTTCGTGACTATTATGTAGGAAGGCATAGGGCACATCCTAGACCTCACTCCCATTGGAGAGAAAAGGTAAGAAAGCCTCAAAAGGCTAACATTAACCTCCTATACTTCCATGGGAAGGACAATGTAGAGGCTAACTTAGATTGGGAAATAAGGATAGAGCAACAATTTAAAAGGAAGTCTACTTCAAAATCTTATGGCTCTCACTCTTATCCAAAGAAAGACCAAGGTCAAGGCATCTTAGGGTGACACCTTCTAGGCCCAAAGATGATAAGGGGAAGACAATAGAAAAGCAACCCCTTAAGGCTAGTATGCAAGAGAAGACTAGCTCCATATAGTGCTTTAAATGTCTTGGAAGAGGGCGCATTACTTCTCAATGCCCCACCAAGAAAACCATGATTATGAGGGGCAAGACATTTCTAGTAGCCAAGATGAGGCTACTACTTCATCTTCCTCTAGTGAAAGTGAAGAAGCAAAAGGGGAAGAATCTAGTAAAGAGATCTACCCCCAAGAAGAAGGACAACCTTTAATGGTTAAGGAGGAGTGTAAAGAGGTAAGTGTCTCCTCCAAGAGGTTAGCTAAGAAGGAAAGACATTTTGAAATAAAGACAAATATTAAAAAAATTTCCCCTCTTAGACAACCTCCACATTTTCTCCTTTGTAAAAAAAAACACTTGTTAGCATTGTCACACCTCTTAGGCTTGAGTTTATTCCTCAAGTAAAGGAGTTGTTGGATGAGGATTTGGTTTACAAGAGCTTAAATCCTTGTGCTTTGTTGGTGCCCAAAATAGGTATTATTAGGCACCAAATCCCTATGATAGGTGGTATGATGAATGTGTTGAGTGGTGCAACCCTCTTTTGTAAAATCACTCATGCACCCAACATCTTCATGATTTGTGTACATATGGACTCATTAGGTAGGTTTGTTCTTATTTTTTGTTTCAATATAAACTTAGGTGCTCATATGGGACACCTTAGGTTTGTCATAATTTTTTGTAGGAATAATAAACATGAAAATAAAGAAAAAGGTATTTTTTATTCCATTACTTTCCTTAACGTTTTAAATAGTGATCAAGGGCTTTCCATGGACCCTAAGAGAATAAAGGTCATTCCTGAATGGCCTACTCCACCATGTATAAGGCAAATTTGGGGCTTCAATGACTTAACAAACTTTTACAAAAGTTTTGTCCCATATTTCTCTATACTTGTAGCACCACTCATTGAGTTGGTGAGGAACTATGTTCTCTCATGGGAAGATGGTCAGGAAAAGGGTTTTCAGTCCTTACCCTACTCTAACATACCCAACATCACTAATACATATGTTTTTATTCTTTTTACAGGTGTTGAGGAAAGAATCCCTGAGTTTCAAGAACATATGGATTTGATGTCAAATCCTTTTCAAGGGAGAGGGAATGATGCAATCCTACCCCACAAGGGCATCGGATAGAAGACTTCAAGAAGATTGGGCCTGAGATGCAAGAGAAGGCCTTAGGGTTCTCATGAGCCTTAGGGTAGATTTTGGGCCATGGGCTAAGTATGAGCCCGCTTATCTTTGTACATATTAGATTAAGGTTTCATTATTTTTGGGCCTTGTATTTAGGGCTCCATAATATAGGTAAGGTATCCTAGAAATATAGGACTTTTCAGCCCTTGTATTTTAGGGCACCTAGACTAGTTTTTGTATTAGGGGTAGTTTTGTAATTTCACATGCATTAAGTGAATATTTGATGTGTGTGGTTGGAAATAAATTTAATTGAATTGGGAGAAGCCCAATCCAATTAAATTTTAGAGGGGGAGATGAGCATTTGCTTGCTACACCCCATTGCCACATCATATAGTCACATTTTGTGCATGTCCTTCATGCTTTACATGCCTCATGACACCTAAACACACTTAGTGGAGAATCTTGGACTTGATCTTGGATTAGTAGGCTGAACCATAGCTAAAATTCACTAATCATAATTAGTGAAATTTTGGCTCCAAAATTTGGCTCCACAAATTCAATTTCAAATTCAAGTGAAATTTGAATAGAAATTCCAATTTCCCTCCAATTTTGTGTGACACTTAGGCTACAAATAGAGGCTATGTGTGTGCATTTTTCCAACTTTGATCATTTGAATATTAAACTTCAGATTTCAGAGCTCATTTAGAACATAAAATTTCGTGCTCTTCTCTGCCTCTCCCTTCATTCATCTCCTTCTTCCTCCAAGCTCTTATCCATGGCCTCCTATGGTGGTGAGCTTCTTCTAGACTCATCTTCTCCTTGTAGTGGCATCTCCTCTCTCTCTTCCTTCTTCATTCCGCTGCCATTCATCTTCCAAGAAGCAAATGAATTCATTGATCAAGAAGATCCTAGGCCTACAAGCTCCAATGGAGCTTACATCACATGCGTAATCGATTAAAGTGTTCTTATTCACCTCTAAACAACTTAAACAAGAGAGAAGTAATCGATTAATACATATGCTAATCAATTAAAGCAGAGACTCCCAAAAAATAGTTGTTGTCTCAAATAATAGTGTAATCGATTAAAGTACTATTGTAATCGATTAAACTGATACGAGACTTAACTCTTTAAGCATCAAACAACTTGTTGTAATCAAATATGACAACTTTGTAATCGATTAAAATAGAGAGTTTTTTCCTTTGAAGAAATTTTTCTAACTTAGAAAATTTACTTCACACACACTATGATGATGCACAATGCAAAACATATAGCAAATGTACTAAGATGCAACAACCAAGTTAACAACCAATACATATGTCACTTAAAGGAGTTGGGCATGTAAAAGCCCAAACATCTTCGAAAGCTCCTTCAAGCTTTTCCTTGAGCTTCAAGCTTTAGCCTTAGGTTGTTCCATGATACTTATGTTGTTGCTCCCCCCATCTCTAACATAACATTTAAACCTATTTATGTCATTTCAAAACTCCTTGGTGCTGAAGTTCATAATCCATTTGGAAGCTAGAACCCAGACATAATAGACATTGGTGCTGAAGTGCAAATTACCATGCACTTAAGCACGGCTACGCATAAGAGCAACTCCCATTGCGCTTGAGCGCCAGTGCTTGACAACATCATTGGTTCTTGTAAAAAAAGTTACACTTAAGCACAAGTAACATCCTATTTGGTGATTGTAGGATCTTGGAAGAGTGTACTTTTCATCTCTAATGACTTTCGAATCAACCCAATCACACCAAATACATTCCCACAACACGAAACACCCAAAATAACATAAATATACTAGGTATCACAATCTTAGCTTGAGATTTAAAAGGAAAGGAACCTAAAGTGTTGATTATGGAGAGCTAACTTCATATGCTCCTACAACACATTTAATGGAGGTTACTCTATAAGCAAGAAAGAAAAAAGGAGTAAGAAGGAGTCAAATCCTTCATACCTTAGTTGATGCACGAAAGAAAGCAAGCAACCTAAACAAAAAAAAAACTCTTCTTCTCTCCAAAGTTCAACCATAACCAAAACAAAAATGATGGGGGAGACAAGCACCCATTGGTCCCTAAGCTTCCTCATGTCACAAAGTCACTTGATTGAGACAAAAACTGATGGGGGAGAGGGGTAGAGAGAGTTGAATGTGCAACTTTGGCCTCTTTTAGGGGGTTTGGCTTTTGAAAGTTTTGCTATAAAGGGCTAAAGTAGAATTAGTCCAAGAATGAAAATTTTAATTTACCAAAAATGGCAATAATCTAGCTAACTAGTCTTGATCCCCATGCTAATTACCTAGAGAACTATATAATTAAATCTAATCTCACGCCGTGCTAATCTTACACATTATACAATGCAAATTTACACAATGCAAGTTCACACTATATAAATTCTATACCATCCAAATTGTCCTTAATTAAATCGTGTTAGGAGGCGAATACCACCATGTGTGCATTCACGGTCCCTGACAAAGATTAGTCACTGCTTCTAACGAGAACTACTTCATACCAATACCATTCAAGAAAAAAAAATCACAACTTTCAACATATGTTGGTTAGACAAAATTAATCCCGTGAATAATTAAATGAGATTTGACTTAATTATCTCAAGAAAAACATAATTAAATTATCCACACACACCATCCAAATTGTCCTTAATTAAATCGTGTTAGGAGGCTCACACACAGATAGATAGATATATATATATATATATATATGACATATCAAGTGAGATGAATGTTTTATTGTGAGAGATGAGATAATTAAATAACAAGTCCTTAGATCAAAATAGAAGGTCCAAGATTTAATTGTTAATTAAATGAGATGAGAGAAAAACTACACGTGCATTTAATATTGACTCTCTCACATGCATTGTTTTTCTCTCACTCATTTAATTAGCAATTAAATCTAAACCTTTTATTTTGATCTATTTAATTCTCTCACTTATCATAATAAAGCGCTTCTCTCATCTGATATGCCCCTATATATATATATATAGTTTGAGTCCTAAGTGTTACAGTTGTATTAATTGATAGTAAGTATCAGTAACATTTAACACCTGGTTTTATTAGTTAATATGTGATGCATGGATGCGTTTCACTTCGAGTTATGAGCTATTAGTTTTGAAAATTAAAAGGTTCATAAAGATTTTCATAAATATGTTAAATTAAAGAATTTTAAATGAATTAAAGTCTTCTTATTATGTGATGTCGTGTCTTGTAGCGACTTTTGAGTTGTTACACTCACCCAAATATTCAGTCATTGTCTCTTCAAGCAATTACACTAAGTATTTTTCTTTTTCTTTACAAAGCCTCTTCAAGCTACATGCAAATCATTAAAAAAAATACTTAAAAGGATAATCATAAGGTTATCATGCTAGATGACAAATAGAAAATATAATTAATAGCTTACCAACTTAAAGATTAATTAACAATATTAAGTTATAGAGAATATTCACATAGAATTTAAAAAACATTAATTTTTTGTCTAATGTTTAATTTGTACTAATCTATCTCTACACTTGGTCCCTTCCTTTTAAGGATACACTTGGTCCCTTAATGTGTTTGTTGTAGTCCGTTGAAGTTCATACTTGCTCCATTTTACCCTTAGGTATCGTTAACCTGTCACTTTCCACACAGAAAAAAGGTATTTTAAGATAGCAATTACTTATGTTTATAAATCGAACTCATGAAATCATCAATTCATTGTGCTGATGAGATCTTTAACCCAGCAAACCCAGCCTCGTCAGGAACATCTGGTTCAAACCAATACCAAATCGAGAGTTTTAGCATTGAAATTACTTTACACAAATGAGCATGCAATAGTTGCCATCATGAAACCTTTTTAGTTAATTGTTTTAAATAGTTTTCTTAATTATTTAGTGATTATTTAAATTAAAATATAGAAAGCTTTTTTGAACTTATTAAAATTAACTTAAGACTTTAATAAATTAAAAATTTGTTTTATTTAATATTTTCTGCAATAAAAAAGCTTTTAAATATTTTTTTAAACTTATAATTCAATCAGTTTTGCTATGATATTTTATTACGTAAGTTTCTATGTAATAAAAAAATCATTTAATAAACATGCACCAGCGCAATCAATGAATTTAAATTAAAAGAGTAAAGAAAATAGCACCGGCAGTCTCAATCCCAAGGAGGCTATAATTCCATTCGGCCCTTCTTATTTTGAACGTGTCATTTTCCACTGCATGTGTTTCTGGTTTCTCACTGTCATGAAGAAAATTAGCACCACTACATTTAAATAGCAATTACTTATGATTAAGAATCCAACCCATGTGTTTCTGGTTTCTCACTGTCATGAAGAAAATTAGCACCAGTCCATTCTAGATTAATTCAGCTTTGTTTTGTGGTGGTTGTTTTCTCACTTACATTTTGTATTCACGTTGTTATGATCCTCACTTTTACTGATGTATTGATACTTGTTTTTCTGATGGACATGGACGAATTGCATACTTTTTTATATATTTTTTAGTGCTCCTAAATATTACTCCTGGTACACTTTATGCTGAGTGTACAGACAGGTTATTAATATATTAAAATTTTATAAAAATGAATCCAACTAATGATTCACCCCACTATGGAATTTCCTTTGACTTAAAGATTCATAATTAATTTGTTTATTAGATGAGACTTAAATTTAAAATAATATTTATTTTTTATAAGACTTAATTAATTTATAATATTTAGTATTAATTAGTTTTGAACTAGAAATATATTTTATTAAAAGAAAAAAGAATAAATTATCAAATTATTAAAAGAGAAAGAAATATTAATAAAAAATATAATTTTAAAAAAATTATAAATTTAAGATAAATTTATTATTATCAATTATATTAATTATTTTTTTAATTTTAATAAATTAGATAATTGACTTGAATATATAAAAATAGAGAAAGGGAGTAATAATTATCATGCTCCTACTTAAGTTTCTAGCTTCCTCATTGCCACCTTCCCCCTCTCGTTAGTTGCATAGTTTTCAATTCATTGTGCTGGTGAGATCTCTTTTTACCTACCAAACCGACCCTCGTCAGGGATATTTGCTTCCAACCTAGGACACGTACGTTAACGTTTATAATTTATTGTTGCATCAGATTTTGCTTCTTGTTATGGATGGAGTGTGACATTCATGTATACTTCAAAAGGCATAACAAATGTTAGTATCTTTTGATGAAACTATACTTAACAACCTTGAACGGGATGTTAGAATCTTTGTCAAAATAAAAACGATTTTGGTAATATAATTTAAGCTTAAATAAATTTAAGGTCCTAATTGAATTTATTTTAGATTTTTAATAATTTTTTTTATTGTTTTAAGTCTTTGATATATTAAAATTTTTATTTTAAGTTTTTGTTCTTAATTAAGTAATGACCTGAGACCATTATAACTGATAATCATTTTGAGAATATTAAATTATAAGGTAATATATCCTAAATATTTAAAATAAAAATTTCAATATATCAAAGATTTAAAATAATGTAAAAATGTATTTAGCATCGAAGAAAAAATTCAATCATTTATTAAAAATTTTACACATATAAAAGCCTACAATATAACTTATTTATAATATTAGTGTAATACCTGTGCATCGCACAAGAATATATTTTAAGATTATAAATAATATGTATATATTTTCTTACATCATATTATAATTCTATATTATATCTAATATCTTATCAAGTAATATCTATTTAATTAATTTTAAATTATATTGTCAAATCCATAAAACTTAGTCATTTAACTTAATAATAAAATAAATAATAATATTATATGGGATATATATTTTAAACACTATATACTTAAAAATTATAAAATATCTGTTAAAAAGTTATTAACATAACTTTAACATTAGTTTTACTTCCTATATAATAATAAATTCTCTTGAATATATAACACTTATTTAAC
Organism: Glycine max; assembly: GCF_000004515.6. NCBI lineage: Eukaryota > Viridiplantae > Streptophyta > Magnoliopsida > Fabales > Fabaceae > Glycine > Glycine max. The sequence continues at coordinate 11,040,877 of NC_038249.2, read as the reverse complement.
TATTATTGGTGATCATCCTTTAGAAAATGAAATTCAATTTCATTCCTTAGAAACTAAGTTCCTTATGCACCCTATACTTTGGAGAAAAAATAAAAAATCGATAACATACAAAATAGAATCATACTCATTATGCATGATATTACTATTACACATACTTTTTTTTTTCATTTGCTATACATTTCTATTTATTTCATTTTAACATCACTAATTTTACAATTGTTCATTAATTTTAACAATATAAAAAAAATTACATATGAAAATATCATACATTTCGATAAAAAAGAAATTCACTGATATAAACTTAGTTATTTAATAAGATTTACAAATATCCATGTATACCAAATACATCCATAAATTGTTCTAAAAAAGAATAATTGTTTTAAACAATCAAATCATTCAACAATTATTTAATAAAAAAGTTACCAAAGTTAATCCATAGTTATTTGAAAATAAAAATATAATAAATTTTAAATGCTTTAAAATATTTTTCTATATTTTATATGTATTATTGAAACTAAAAAAAATGAATAATTAGAAATTTATAAATCAAATTTTAACGATAAATTATGATCATTCAATTACATATTAGATACGAATTATATTTAATTAAAATAATTATTTTCACTTAATTAATATCCATTTGGGTTCAAAAATTATCTTTCTCTTTTTTTTAATTTCTTTTATTTGATTATCCATATAAAAAGTTTAAATTTGCATCAAATTTTATTACTAAGGTTTCAAATTTACAAATTTTTATCATTGTACTATTCAATTTTCTCAATTTTTATCATTCCGTTGAGGCTTCTCCACCATCCTCATATTTTGTTAAGGCTTGTCTTTTTTTCCTATAAAAAATTATTTTCTTCTCCATTTTTTCTTGCGGTTAGTGGAGTTTTTTTCTCCAAAATTTGTTGTGAAGCATCATGTTCTTCTCCATTATTGTTAGTGTTCGTCATCCTTATCAAAGGTACCTAATTTTAAATTCAATTATTTTTTCCCCACAAAAGTTGCTTACCTGAATGACACGAGTTACACACACTCTAGTTTTAGTACTTTTTAAACATATAATTACATATTTTTTTATTTAATATTTTCTCATCTTGCTAATTTTTTGCATTTAATATTCAGCCAACTTTTTTTTATAGAAAGTAAGATAAATTTGAGTATGAATGCTGATCGCTTTATTTCCTCATATAATTAGTGCTGTTTTTTATTTAATTTATTATACTATTAATGATTAAATCATTTATTTATTAATTGATTGCGTTAATAAATTAAAATTAGGTGATAATCAATATGGAAATTACTTATTGTGCGGTTGATCATTACACCTAGGGGTGGGAATAGGTCAGGTTGACCTACAAGGACCTACGACCTGGTCTAAACTGACCTATTTAATTAAAATGTTAAGCTCAAACTTTTTTAAAAGCCTATTAAATTAAATAGACCAGGCTTAGGTTTATTAAAAAGTCTTATAAGCATGATAGGTCAGTCTATATATACTTATATTATTTTTTGGTACCAATTTATACTTATATTATTTTTTGGGTATAATTAATTTTTTTAAACTAGCAGACTTTGATTCCTGTTCCTGTTAATGTGCCCCTTTATATTCCTCATTATTTTTATTGGTTTTCCTATTCCTGTTAATGTTTCCTTTTTCTTTAACTCTCCTATTACCTTCCTACTCCCCAAAGGAGTATTAAAGATTTAATGTGAAAAAGACTTTTAAAAATACTATCAGGCCAGACTCGACTTTTAAAAAGGCTAGACCAAGCCAAAATAAAAGCCTTTGATAGGCTATAGGCCAGGCTCAGGTCTCAAAAATTCATCGTAGACTAGACTTAGGCCTTTTAAAACTTGGTCTGTCCTGGCCTATTCTCACCCCTAATCACACCATGAAATTGTATATAATATATTACACATAAATAAGATCTTATCGAAAAAAAATAACAAAGATGCACATAAAATAATATACTGCATTAAAATTAAATTTTTTATTCTTATTGAGAAAAAGTATTATATTATATCTATTATAAAAAAATTTGTTTTTTAAATTGGTTGTTTTAAAATACATTTCATAAAAAAACATAGTAATTAAAAGTAGTATTATTTATAAATATAAAGTTAAATTACAAAGAATCCATATTTTAGATTCAGAGTAGTAGGTTCTTCACTAAAAGTGTGTTTCATAATATTTTCTCTAAATATATATTACTTTGGAAAAAGATAATTTAATTTATGTGAAAGACTCACAGGTATTTTGTAAGAAAATTATATTAAATAGTAAATAATTTTTAAAAATTAATTAAAATAAACATATAAATAATAATTATAAACTAAAAGACATTAGTAATAGGAAACATGATGATTTTTTTTCCTAATTTTGACATAAAACTAGCATTTAGTATTATTAATGATAAATATATAATAATTATGATGCTTGTTATGTTAAATATATGTACAAATAATTTAAAAAATATATAGTTATTAAAACTGTAATATCCATTAGACTAATTTTTTTGTCATATGCAAAACACATGTTTTCATTAAGGATGTAGGAAATTAATATTAATTGTGGAAATATAGAGTATTTAATTGTAATATAAAAAGGTTGGGCCTATCCTTGCCCATGCTAACTGGGCCCAATTATAGCCCAAATACCATGTAAGGTATCCATTTCTTATTTTTGGTTTTTCCACCAACTTTGTCCGCCTTCTAATTATTAAGGGCATTGAATATGTATCATTTTGCATGCCCATTCAATGAAAACTAAATAAGGCAAGATTACTCATCTTTGAAAACTTTGATGAAGGGTTAGGGTTTTGGCACTCAAAAACCAGCACATAAATCCCCCATGTGTGTCTCTATGTCATGTGCTTAGGTTGTAGACAAAGACAAATGAGGGACAAACAAGCTCCGTCATGGTAATACCAAAGGATGAAACCTCTTTGAGATTATTCCTCTGAAAAAGGCAATAATATTTTTCAGAGCCTAATTCCATCAATTCTTTTTGACATTTTAAAATGTTACTATGTCCATAACTATATTGGATCTAAATATTGTTCTAAATCTTTGTGTTTTTATATTAAACAAATTTTCATACAGTGGTCAGACCAAGTCAAAGATACCAAGGTTTTTTTTGGAAAAATGGGAGAAAGAGTTTGAAAGCATTCAAAGGTTCATCATTGATGATTTAATAGGTGGGTATGCTTTTAATGTGTGCCGGCAACTACATTGAGGATGACATGCTAGCATAATACTTTGATAGTGGCGTGGTAGAGTTAACCAATTTGTATTGCAATAACCAAAGTTGCTTGGGGTCTTTCTGGTAATTGGCAAAAAAGGTTAGAGATGGGGGTTTTAGACATTGCGCTAGTCCTTGTATAGGAACCAGGACAACCCTCGAAGCATCCTGTTCAATCATCCAACACCCGTCGTGCTCAACCACCGGTTACCCATTATCAACTAGAAAAAGCAAGTGGAAGCCAACATCATAGCTACACCACATAATGACACCCCCTCTAGGGGTCATAGTTGACAATCATCAATAGTTTGTTGGGTGGGCAATGTTTTGCAATGGGAGAAGGATGTTACCTTTGCTTTAAAATTCAAAGGACAAGCCTCGGTAATTAAAAATTTCATTGTCAAATTATGCTTTTATCCTTATTTTAATTAAAAATGTTATGGTATATTGTCTAATGATTAAATGGTTCTCACAAGAATTTGTTTTTTTTGTTTTTGTTTTATAGGCTATCCTTGCAAATATTAGCAAGAAGGAATACTCCAAAAAATAAAAATATGTCCCATTTAGGTTGCCTAATGGCAAAAAAAATAAAAATGAAAAACCAGAATGGAAACTTCTTTGCGAAGAACATCAAGCAAAATTAGGCTAAGGATGGTAACAATTTGTGAAGGGGGATGACTTACAAATAGGCCAGTCAATTTATTTTGAGAAGGTTGTCAAGTTTGATACACTTTATGTGTACCTAGATGTTTAGGTAGATATTGATTTTGTACATGATTTATGTTCATTTTTATTATTCATTGCGATGTCCAATTGTTGAGTTAAGTCCCTACAATTAACAAATTCTAATATATTTTAGGAATTCAGGTGCATTGCTTTGTTTTGAACCCTCCACTTTTGATGAAGAGGAGAATGACATGGATTTTGCCTCCCTTATATGGTTGGATACAACACCTTTGGTTTTTTGTTTGCATTTTGGTGGTTAGGTGGTTTTTTTTTAATTGTAAACTAGATTGTGGTGATGAATGTCAATTGTGAAGTGACAATGTATACTAGTATAGTATTGGGGTACTATAAGAAAAACAATCTTATTTTGGTTTAATTAATTATAAAGCTAAATATATTATGGTTTTCCTTAAAAGGTTATTTTGTTCATTCAATCAAATTCTATGATGTGGTAATTGAAACTTTGACTAGAGTAATTAATGGTCGTCCTTTTACACTAATGATGTTTGAATTTCACAAATGGGTTTCCTTTGGATATCACTTTTAAAATCAACGTCATTCACCAATTACCTCATGAGTGTTACCGTTGTCCTATTTTCCAAATTTTTCAATTTAGAAAATCCAAAATGGACAACATTTGGAACCACAATCAAAACCATAGTGACTCAACTTCCAACTCAATGACAAGCAATTGAAATTTAATTAATGAATAGAATCACATCCAAAAAACTTTCTAGATTTCACCAAATCCAAACCTAACATTTATAAATTACAAAAACATCACCATTAAAAAAAATCAGCTATAGATCTCTAGCAAAGGTGCTCTTTTTCCACATTTGGTACATGTAGCCTTGTTGTGTCCATAAACATGACATATATAAATTATTTGTCCTCTTGATTGTAAGCTTAGCAGATGAAGACTTCCTATCACCTCTCCCTTTGGTTCTTAGTCGAACTAGGTCTCCCAAACCAACATTTGATGGGTTACACTCCGCACCTTTTGAAGCTTTCCTTGACTTACCTTCCTCAATCTCCTATAAAGTTTGATCATGCTATATTGAAGTATTCCATGGTATCATAGTTAAGGTCACTACATACTTTGTAAAGATCCTTCAAGGCAACACATCTAGCTGCTTTCCATGAGTCCCCCAAACTATTATTGGCAAAAAATTGGAAAATATTTACATTGTCCTTTGCAATCATTGTCCATCTCTTCATAAATACAAAATTTGGGAACTCTTTCATGCCTAAATGATCCACAACTCAAACAATGTTGCTACTAGAAAATTGAGTTTCAACATCTCCAAGTTAACATTGGTTATAATGAAAACCGATGTTAAAAAATACGCAGTGACATTTTTGTAAATAAGATGTCATCATTAACATCAGTTTTTCAAAAATAGATGTTATGTGTGCTTAAACAACATTGGTTTTAAAAAAAAAAACGATGTTGATATCCCCTTTTTAACATCGATTTTTAAAAAAATTGATGTTTTCTTTGCTTAGACAATGTCGATTTTTTATGATGTTGCACCTCTCATCTTTTCCTCCTCGCGACTTTCACTCTCGCTCTCTCACCGTGACTCAACTCCTCGCGGCACAACATGCCCACCGTGCCACCACCACATTCTCGCATCGACACTACACCTCCCATTCTCCTCCTTCTCATGACTATCACCCTCGTTGTCGTTTCTGTTCTCGGTTGCAAAATGTTAGTTTTATTTTTGTGTTTGTGTGTTTTGTTGTTTTTGTGTTTCTGTGTTTGGTCATGAAAATGTTTGTTAATGAGACTTTGTATTGGTGTGAGAAGTCTGTCACAGCCTTAGGCCCCAAAAATAGGAACGAAATTTGTCACAGCCTTGTGGGTTATACATATGGTAGTAGCTTCACGTACACATTACTAGAAAATAGGCTTTGGTGGCACAGTTTTGTTTCTGGTTCTGGTTCTGGTTCTGGTTTTGGTAAAATATGAGAGGAAATGTTGCATGGTTCTGGTTCCTCCATAACATCAACACTTAGCAATTTTCAATGAAATCATTGTCTATTCTATTTGTTTTGCATATTTATTGGTGTTTTTGTTGTTTACATGGTTCTAGTTTTGGTTATTTTTGACAATGTAGGTCTCATTATTGTTTGTTTGCATGGTTCTGGTTCCTAGATAAGCATGGTGCAAGTCAGTTTGTGCATGAATCATTTAGTTGATTTGGATGGTTTGACAAAATGTAGTTAATGTCATGTTTATATTGTAAATGGAGTTTAGAAACGATGGATTAACATCAATAGAACTGGAAGGAAATGACTAATACAATGATGAAAATTAACAAAAAAGTAGAGGAAATGTTCAACACTGCTCATGTTGTGGATTGGGTTAGAAATTTCAACACTATTCAAATAAACATGACATGATATAACACTTTTGCTTATATTACTTTGCTTGTTAAATATAGTCTTACGGTGAAGTCAGTAGGTCATTTGTTGTAAGATGGAAGAATGAACTAGAGCTTACTTGGCATCTGCTACACTCTAGTGAAAACATGCACTCTGTCACATATAACCAAGATCTGGTGAGCCCAGCTTTACTTGCTGGATGGACACAACTTAGAGAGTTTTGTGGGCTCACTGGAAATCATCAGCGGACATTGACTCACTATGGACAGAGTGTTTTCCTCCTCACCATTTTTAAAAGCACCTCTGAACCAAAAGCTTATCCTAAATGACCCTCCTTGTACCACCAAGTTTCCAACTCAATCACTTTTAAAGTCCTCTTGACTGAGTACAAAGTGACTTGCAGCAGTTTGGTGAGTAATTAAGCACTCCTCTACATGTCAAATTTTAAAATCATATACATATCTAATATGAATTTCATATTAATTTCAGGATGTGTCGAGTACCATGTACTCATTTATGAAAGCTATAAGATTCATACATCTGAAATTGGAAAGGACTACAAAGTGTAAGATAGTTTATAATTATCATAGGAAGACTGCAAAAATTAGAAATGGATGAAATAATTTTGCACAATCACAGAATTTTCTTCTTGGAACTCAAATTATAGTTGAGTTTCCATATGCAACTTCTAACTTTGTTTTATTTCGGCTTTATTTGTAATTAAAGTACATTACTACTCTAATATTATGAATTTGTAAATTTTGTTTATAAGTTATTTTGTGAGAAATATTGGAACATGTTGAACACATTTATGATATATTTTGTTTATAAATGTTTAAAACTACTCTTGGTGTATGATATATTGATATACTTTATTTATAACTTTTGGTGCATGACTAATTTTATGTGTTTTTTTACAACTTTAAATGATAAGTTGTGATATGAATTAATTACAGGTTGGTAATTAAAAAAACAAACAAGATATTTAAAAATAAACCATAAAGCAACATCGATCTTAAGAAAAACCGATGTTGTTATTTACTAAAACAACATCGATTTTTAAACAAACCGATGTTAACGTTGATACTTTAACGTTGGTAGTTTCAACATCGGTTAATAATCGATGTTAAAAGTCCTCAATACCCGATACAAAAAGCCTATTTTCTAGTAGTGTGTATTCCCAAGGCAAATCTCATGACTCAAAATGCAAACATACACATTTAAATTCACAAGGGTTTGCATAGTAAGAAACATGTCATTCATATGCATTTGGCTTTTTCTTCCTGAGTATATTTTGTGAGTATGTGTTCTTTACAACCTTTAACGGTCATCAAACAAAACCTTTCAAGAACAGGTAGAAACTTCAAGAGTAATTGTTTTGTAAGAACACTGTCAGCATACCTTTCAAGGCTAGGAAGGCTTGTTTCCAAAACTTCTTTACCATGCATAGATGCAAAGTCATCTGTCAATTCTTTGTACCACATGTGAACGAGGTAACAATGATACTATTTTAAGAAATCAGTCATATTATAGCATGAGTGAACAAACTTTCCAAGCTCATAATGCAAACCCTCACAACGAGATGTGGTTCTATAACCTGCAAAAACCTTTCCACGAATAATAGCAGCACACCACATTGCTCTCTTCTCATACAAAGATAAAGTCCATGGATGATCTTCCACACTAAATTTGGAAACCATTTCCAACCACTTTCATTGAAATTTACCAACACTAAAATCACCCAACATACACTAACTGAAATGGTGTTTAAAATCTATATCTGGAATATTAGATGAGGTATTGTAACAAATGCCAAGCACACAACTCATGATGAGCTTTTGGAAACACCCTCTTAATTGCATTTCTCACCGCATTGTCTCCATCAGTTATAACAACATTTGGTTCTTTACCTTTCATTGCTTCCAACAATTTTTCAAGTACCCACACATATGTTTCTTCAGTTTCATTTGACACTAAGGCAACTACAAATATAGTAGAACAATTATGGTTGTGAACACCAAAAAAATCAACCAAATGCCAGAAATACTTGTTCTTCCGATATGGCATTAAATGCCAACACATCAGGAAAATAAATTATAATCTAGTTAGTTATTCCCATCATACCAAAAACATATGATGTAATCTAGCTTCAGTATCAACTGTATGCCAGACAAACATCAAAGGGTCAGTGCTTCACAACAATCGCAGACATTGTAATGCAGCCATAGCATCAAAACTATGTTCATGCCTTTTTCTTTCAACATGTTTGTATTAGTTCTTCCTTCCATAACCAACTTTCTCAATTCGCCACTCTGGTTAGCAAAATACCCAAATATATGAGGAGCACCAATACCAATTTCTCTCAAACTATTCATTTGAGCTATGTCAACATCACTCTTTTCTTGATGCTTTGCCAATAACTCATGGTTATGATTATAAATAAAATGAGTAACATACCAACACCCAGGAAATAGATTAACATATCTCCTAAAATAAGCTTTACAACCTTATATGATATCCTTTCTTGAACGACGCTTTTGTTTTCCCTTTTTCAAACCTGTATTGTGTCGCAAACCTTGTATGTAACACGTAAATTGTTGTTGAAGAACCTTACTTTTGTTGCTTTTTAACATCGTGCCTTTACGAACACTAAATCCATTTGTTTTACCATACCATTCGTAAAATGTAAAGGCCAAATCAAAATTTGAAAATTCATAATAATTAATTTGAGATGGACAAAAGTTCTTGAAATCAATATTCACAATATCCTGAAAACTATCAATTTAATAGTAACAGTTTTAGGAGAGTTCAACATATACAACCAAATTCAACTTTTAGTTTCTTCATCCCCTTGCTTTTTTCTTCCCTTCTTTCTCCCCTTCTTCCTCCAATCCGTCTTCTCCGAAATCGCACCACAACTCTTCCAATTGCTGCAAAGTGAAGCAAAAACAGAACATTCATTGATAAACAGTGCAAAAAAGAAGGTAAAAAAATTAAAAAATGAAAATCACACTTCGAACCTCCGACATTGAATTTTCGTCCCACATAGATTGCACATGGTTCCTCCATTACCGTCTACTACACTCAATTTACTTTAAAATAGACGGTAAAAGTTTGAAATCTGGTTTGAGTTTGAAGAAATTTGCTTATCCGTGAAAACCTTCGATGGGTTTGATCGATACCTTTACCGATTCAAACCGTAACAATAGTTACATATAGACTATGACGGGTAAGGCATGCAAAATTTGAAAACGATAAAGACTTAAAAATAAATATGAAAAAAATAATTAAAAATTAAATGTTTACAGCAGGTCAAAATTACCTCCTATCACGGATCAATTTTACTAGTTTACCATAAACTACCCAGAAGGTATTTCACCGTAGACAGAGTTCAAAATCAAAAGTAAAGAACGGCTCAAAGTAAAGCATGCAAGTTATCTAATTTTGGGCACCAAGTTCTGCAAGAAAAACCGCAACAAAGCTGCCACATATTCTGTAATCTGTATTTATTGGTAGTGGTGTACACAACATAAATGCCAATTTGGCGATTTGCTTATCATCCTAACGCTCTAGTACGCCAAATTCCACCGTCTTCATTTCCGCAAAAAGAGGATCTCCCTTAACCAGGTTCATAAATATTTAATTTATCGTATTAAATATCTCTAATCATTTAAAAATGAAGTATTAAATAATTTATATTTTTACAATGACTATTTCTATTTTTATTTCTCATAATATGTTGCTAGTTAATAAATAGGACGTTAAAATATTATTAAGAATGATGACAGAGGTGTAAAAAATAATAATAAAAAAAGACAAAGGTATGGCAGATGAAGTGATAAAAAATAAAAAGAAAGATTAACTAATGTACATAAAATATAAGAGAAAAAAAATAAGAAAAAAAATTAAAATTATAGTATTATATTAAGTGTCAAAATGAACATTTTTCTCAAAAACTATACTGTTCTTTAATTTCTCTTCATACATATAAAAACAAAAGGTTATGTCTGTGTATAATAAATATTATATATTTTTTATTTCTAAATAGTTAACGTTTTTTTCTTTCTAAAAAAGTATAATGTTGAAAAATGGGCTAACAAATTCAAAGAAACACGTAAAAATAATATTATTAAACCCCTTAAAGGTCACCGTTGAAAATGATACTATTATTAACCAGAAGAGAGTTCTCTCTGACGTAGGCACAAAAAGGAAATACTAAAACAAAACAAAAGAGTGGTGTGGTTAATCACTGGTCACGCCACACCTACAAATATCTTCCATCTCATTCACATTTCTTCGATATGCATCCCCACAAGTCACAACACAGCCTCAAAATAAACCATGCAGATACAAACCCTCCCACTTGCATCCCCGGCTCCAAGAATCACCCGGCACCACTTTCCGCGGCCACCGAAATGCGCAGTTACCGCCACACCGCCGCCATTGAAGGAGAGGAGAAACCACTCAATGCCGCCGGAAAAGATAGAGATTTTCAAGTCCCTGGAGGGATGGGCCTCACAGCGGGTCTTACCGCTGCTGAAGCCCGTGGAGCAATGCTGGCAGCCCCAGAAGTTCCTCCCTGACTCGACCCTACCCTTCGATGAGTTCATCGAAGCGGTGAGGTCGCTTCGCCACCGCACCAAGGAGCTATCTGACGAGTACTTCTTAGTGCTGGTGGGTGACATGGTCACGGAAGAAGCGCTTCCCACTTACCAGACCATAATGAGTGGCCTGGATGGGGTGGGAGACAAGTGCGGATCAAACCCAAGCCCGTGGGCCGTGTGGACCCGGGCCTGGTCCGCGGAGGAAAACAGACACGGGGATTTGCTCAGAACTTATTTGTATCTTTCTGGTCGTGTTGACATGAAGATGATCGAGAGGACTATCCACAACCTCATAGCAGCTGGCATGGTCAGTTTACAACTATACATTAGACAACGCTTTCTTTTTTACGTCAATTTTTACAGTTAAGACAAAGACAGAAATAAAGAAACTTTTTTCAGTACTTCTAGAATTTTAGTCTTTTTTGATACCACATGTCAATTGACGATGGTACTTTCACGATGATCAAACTTGTGAAATGGAAATCACGTTTGTGTTTTATTAAAGTGTATATAATTGTTATATTAATGTTTGAAATTAAAGAAATTTCAAATTAATTCATGATATTTCATTTAAGTTTTCGAAGTTATTCATTTATAATAGCCAATAAGGAGGGTGAGGAATACACTCTTCCTAACACATACTCTCGAAATTTATTAAAGAATATAAATTTAGGAGAGAATTATTATGTAAATATGATGAGACCCTCAAAAATTTATAATATTCAATAAATTTTAACTAACAATAAAATTATTAAATGAGATATGGATCCACAAAATTTATAATTTTTAATAAGTTTCAATTAATAATAAAGGGTGTCTTAAAAGAATGTGTTAAAAAGTATATTAATAGTATTTCTCTTATTATTATTCTATTATTTAATCAATAGGAATCGAAGGAGATGAGTTGTTTTATTTAAAATTATTTGTTAAAAAATACTCATTTTTTTAAAAAAATAATTTTCTGTTTTTAATATGCCAGTCTAAATTTCTTTTACTTAAAAAATAATTTTCTTATTTAGTTTGAGAAGCAAATCTTGTATGTTTATTAAATAAGCATTTTTTAAAAGTTTTTTATTTAAAAAAAAGCTTATTTTAAAATTAAACAAATATATAATATGAGAAAATTTATAGTAATTCACACATTTTATTTAACACCGTTAGACCTCATGGTTAATCTTTAAATATACATTAATATTATCATTTTAAGCATTAAGATTATCATTAATTTAAGTCATACAATATTATCATTATTTTTAAGTCATACATTTGTTTGAATTCTAGACTAATATGATTAACAAATTGTATTTTCATGAATTTATTTAAAATTCTCTTAATTTTAAGGATTGATACGATAACATTATACATTTGTAAAGACTAAACTAATCGCTTACTCAAAAAATCAACTTGAACATTATAATTTTTCTTTTACGAAATTAAATATCCTATTTGTTTTGTTTGAATTGGATCATAGGACCCTGGTTTCGAGAACAACCCGTATTTGGGGTTTGTGTATACTTCATTCCAAGAGCGAGCGACGTTCGTGTCCCACGGCAACACAGCTCGGCTTGCGAAGGAGGGTGGTGATCCAGTGCTGGCGTGCATATGCGGGACCATCGCAGCGGACGAGAAGCGGCACGAGAATGCGTACTCAAGAATCGTCGAGAAGCTTCTAGAAGTGGATCCCACCGGGGCAATGTTGGCCATAGGAACCACGATGGAGAAGAAGATCACGATGCCGGCGCACCTTATGTACGATGGGGAGGACCCCAGGCTATTCGAGCACTACTCCACGGTGGCGCAGCGAATGGGCGTTTACACGGCCAAAGACTACGCGGACATCTTGGAGTTTCTGATCGGACGGTGGAGATTGGAGAAGCTGGAAGGTTTGACGGCTGAGGGAAAGAGGGCGCAGGATTTTGTGTGTGGGTTAGCACCGAGGATTAGGAAGTTGCAAGAGCGTGCTGATGAGCGAGCGCGTAAGATGAAGCCTCATGGAGTTAAGTTTAGCTGGATCTTCAATAAAGAGCTGCATTTGTGAAATTTGAGTTGAGAGAGGACTTAATGAAATTTACTTATTGTGACAGAGTTTAGTTGGTGGGTTACTTAGATTGGTGTAATACAAATTGTTTCATAGTGTGACAGTGAGTTTAGCACTTATAATTAATAAGTCGGAATGAACAATTAAAATGGATTGATGCCTGGTTGTTGTAATAAATCATACATTTTATTCAATTAATTATTTATGAAAGACCTTTAATATATTTAAATCAAATTAAAAAAATATATAAAAAATTGTAATAAATCATACATTTTATTCAATTAATTAAACACCTTGATCGATGCATGGTGTTGTTATAGTGGATACAAAACTAGTAGGACTATATTGATGTGTAACGTTTGGCTTGTGAGTGAGGTTTATAAGAACCATGACCCGATGGCACATGCTACTTAATTTGGGACAGTGGAACTGGAGAGTGGGGAATAATGAGAATCCGACATAATTTGTGGTAGTGAGAGTGAGTTGTGTAGGTGGTAGTTGTGCCAATAATATGTACGAATGAACAATTAAATTGGATTGATGCCTGGTTGTTCCAGTGGATGAAAAGACGATAAATGAATCTCGGCATCTTACATGAATTAAGAAAACGTCCAGTGACACAGAAATATTAAAGGCAGAGATAAAGTAATAAATATAGGAAGTGATATATATTTATGATATAAAAGAGGAATGATATAAATCACTTTTTATATACACATATTTCTTTTTTTATAATATTATAAATTATATAATATTTATACTGTTCTTTTTTTATATTAGATAACATACTGAGTATCAATCAAATATTTCTAGTGTAAAAAGAGAATGTAAGATAAATATAAAAAAATCAAATGCAAAATAATTTTAATTTGAATTGAGATGGAAAATTGGTGGAATTACTGCTGTGTAACGTATGTCTTGCATTGAATTTGATGATGTTCGTTTTAAGTTGTGTTTTTAACAAACGACGTATGCTGGTCGGGGATATGGTTAGGCTGGTGTGATGGGGTACGGTGGTTCGACTACTGAATATTGATGGTGAAATTTTTTGGAGACAGTTATGAGGTAACGATGATAACTTAAAAATAGTACTCCAATATTGTGAACCAAGATATTTTTAAGCTGAAAGTCTTACTGAAGTACAAAAATTCATTTAAGAAATTAACTTTTTTTAATATATATTTTTCTATACACATAAGTTAAGATCAAACTTATAATAAAAAATAAAATTATTTATCAATTATGTCACAGCATTATGAAATATTATTTAGATAAAATTATTAGACTTAATTTTTAGGTTTAGTGTTACTTTTTTACTCTCATTTTTTTGACAAATTTTATTCCTATCTAGAGTGGAAATAAGTCAGGTTGTTTCATAAGAGCTTATGACCTACATCAAGCTAAACCAATTAAATTAAACTTTTGTTTCAAAAAATAAATTAGATCAATAGTTTAATTAAAAACTATTTAACTAAAAAGGTCATATATTAAGTCATTCAAAAATCATTTTAAGTCTGACAAATTGACCTATTTAAAATAACATAAATAAATATTTATTTTATCTTTTTAAATGTTAAACATGTCCATCTATATAAAAAAGTTAAACTAAAAATTATAATTAATTTTATTAAAATATAAATTTATGTTTTATTTAAAAGTTTTATTATAAATTAATTTTAAATAAGTTACTATATATGAATGCTATATTACACCTTAAAAATATATTTACACTAATAAATAAGTTAAATTCGTTTTTCATGTAGCTTACATAAATATTTTGTCATCTATCTTGTTAATAAATCCTTAAACAAATTTATAGGTCATATTTTTTAAAAGGACATTTCACATGTAAATAAGTTAGACTCAAATTATATACTTTTAACTAAGGATGGACTTTTGTTATAAAAAAAAATAAAAATCTAAGGTCAAGCTCAAGTCTAACAGTATCTAGCTTGAGCCGACCTATTTTTACCCTTATCTCCAACAAATTATAAAATTACACTTGTACATTTTTACCTCTAACTTTTATTAAAAAAAAGCTTATAAATTTTACTTTCCATCATTTATCTGTTAATTGACTAACAGAAAGCTGACCTTTAATTTCATGTTTACATAAACAAAAAAATTGGAGAGTAAAATTTGTAAATAAAAAGTTGAGGGTACAATTAAAAAAAATTATAAAATTTGAAGTAAAATAAACTAATAAATACTTAATTTTTGCATTTTTTTCTTAATAAATTTTTATTTTGTATTAAATCTCTAATAAAATAATAAATTTATTTTTTATCCTTTGATATTTTATTTTAGTCCCACATAAAATTTGTTAAGTTTTAGGGACTAAAATAATATTAAGAGTCAAAAATAAAATTATTATTTTATTATAAACTCAATGTAAAATAAAAATTTATTAAAAAATAAACTTAAAAATTAAATATTTATTAGAAATAGAAAATATATTTAAACTTACATAAAATCAAAGTTTAGATTTTAGGAAGACATGACCTTTTACAAACTTTGAAAAAAACACTAATATCAACGAGGATTTACAGTGAGTTTTTCATATCACGTGTAGATTGGAAAATTTTCAAAATCGAATTCAAGTGGTATAGCTAATGTTAAGTGAAAGACTTGATCACTAGATGTTTAAACCTTTATCGGCTAATTTTTTTTTTATTAATCTTTATTGGCTAATTTGATCTTCCTTTTATTCGAACTTAGCTCCTACACAAGAAGGAAACTAGTGTTACCACTAAGCCAATGTTCGTTTGATGATAACTTCTAACAAGTTTAATATGTACATATCATGTATTGCGAGATAAGAACTAGCAAACAATGATATAATTTAAAAAGAGAATTTTTTTATAGTATATTATTAATTTGGATAGTTGAACACATAAAACGGAAAAATAAATTTTATAGTATAACGTTATTTTGGATAGTTAAACTATTATTTTGCTAATATTTCAAATTTGAAGTATAAATTTATCAATCAAATTATGTTAGTTATATATACTGGTTTAAGCAAGGGCAATTAGTGACCTACCGTCTCGATCAAGTCGATGAATAGACCAATTTTCATAACATTGATGTAAAAACTTAAATATTAAAATAAAGCCTCAAATGAAATATTAAAATTCATACATTTAATAATGTGATATACTTAACAAGTTTTTGTAAATTCCTACCATGAATAAATGACTTATCACAATCATTAATTGTTGTCATCACTACCATTATTACATTGTATTTGAGGCCACCACCATATTTGCATTTTTGTGGCCACCACCATTTCTTTTATTGTTGCTGTTACCATCGTAATCATTATCATTTTCACTACTATTATTGCTTTTGACACAACCACTATTGTTATATTCACCGGCAACAACATTATCGTTTTGGTTGTTGCCACCACCAATGTTGTGTTCGTCAGTATCATTATCGTTGCTACCACAATTGTTTGAGGTAGTGAAGGATCTGAGAAGAAAAGTGAAGGATGGAGCTTGAAGGAAGACAAGAGAGAAAAGAGTGATAAGAAAAAGAATTTAAAGGGTAGAGGTGTAGAGATTGCGACGTGAATAAATTAATATTAAAACATTTATTATATTTTAATATATAATTAAAAACTTAAATATTTTTTCATTCATGTAATTATGTAAATATGTCATTTTTTGTTTTAGTTTTTATAAATTATGTTTATTTTTTAATAAAAAGACTCATCAAATTACAAAATTACAAAATCATGAGTGAGACTCATTAAATAAAAAGTGAGACTTGTCTAATAATAAAAAGTTTTTTAATAGTCTAATAAAAAATATAGTGCTAGGATTTCTCAATTAGATATATGCCATAAACATAGTAGTTTAACAATACAAAAACACTTATTCTATATATGACTAGTTTTGAGGGTTGATCGAATTGATCTAGTAACTAATTGGTTCCCAATTGAATTATTGACCTGTATGGTTTGAGCAACATGGTGTTATTATGTTGGTAAGTTTTTTTGAAAGATTATGTTAGTAAGTTGAATCTTAAAGATAATGAAAAAGATATTGAAGATTTAGAAAATTACTAAAATAAGATAACAAATTAAAAAAGGACAAAACCAAACTTTGAATTTTATGGCGACTAAAATTTAACTTTTTGAATTTTATATAGGATTGAAATCAAACTTAAATTTTATAGAATCTAAAACCAAACATTAAAAAATTTAGGAACAGAAAAACCACTTGACACATTGTAGTCATGTGAGTAATGTAGATGATACTTCACTTAAAAGTTAAAATTGTCTGGTGAATAATATTATGACTTAATTGTAAAATTCATTTTTCTATTTTTTTATTTTATTAAATTGGTCATTCTGTTGTTTAATTCATTATTTGAGCAGTCTTATATTTTAAAATTTACTATCTTAATCCCAAGAGCTGATTTTAACTATTTACTGTTAAATTTTAAACGTTTAAAAATGTGACAAATATTTTCTTAAAAAATAAGAACTTATATAAATATACATATTCTAATTTATGTGAAAATAGAATTTAATATTATATTTTAAAAGATAATATATAAGATTATAAAAATATAATAAATTAAAAAAGAATAAAATTTGAAATTTTAACTATTTTTGCATAAAACTTATATTAATACTATGTTTTGCATCAAATATTCAAATGATTACTTGGGTGTAGTGATAAAGGAGTGTGCTTCTTACTTTAAGGATCATGATTTGACTTTTCCTTGAAGTATTTTTTTAAAGTTATTTTTTAAGAAAATATTGGTCAACTTTCTATTCTAGTCAACGTTTAAAATTTAACAGTAAACGGTTAGTCAACGGTTAAAATCAGCTCTGAGACTAAGATAATGAATTTTGAAATATATGAAAACTTAAATAGCGAATTAAAAAATAAGGAGACCGATTTAGTGAAATGGATAAAATAGGGGACAAATTTTGCAATTAAGCCTAATATTATTGATGTGAAACTACATTAGCCGTGTCAACGTTAAGTTGACAGAGTTAAACATTTGGAAAAAAAACAACACATTTTGTATGTTAAAGCAACTTTAACAGTAGTCATGGAAGCACCTTTTGTTGGCTTGTCAAAGCAATCTACCATTGTAGTAGTGCACAAAATGAAGTCAACCAAAGCTTTTAGGTTTAAAAATAATATAAAAAAAAGGCTTAATTAAGTTTTTCATACCTAGAATATAGACTATTTTCATATTACTATCTAACATTCACCTTTTTTTCAACCAAGTACGTGAAAATTTTTTACATTTTATTTTATTACTCGCCATTAGTCTCTTTCCTTTAAGTGATGATTTGACAGACGGAGTGTCATGTCATCATGCCTTATCACTAAACACATAGGCAGAGGTGGCCATGTCATTATTTATTATTATTTTTTAATTAAAACAAATCAAGTCCAACCCTTTTTCCCCTTCTGGCATTGTCCCCTGCTCCTTCCGCAACCTCCCAGCCCAATTCTTCCCCACCTACAACACCATCGACATAAGAGAAAATAGGAATACGTGAAAGTGAGCATTGATGATAATTCTTTTTGGTCGTGGGATGTTGTTTGGGTCGTGTTTGGGGGATTTGGATGGAGGTGGCGAGCGTGGAGTTGTGCATGATGATGTGGTGGTGGCTAGGTCGCTGTTGTTGTGTGCGCACAGAGGTGGATCTGGGTGGTCATGGTGCGCACGCGCGATGACTGGGCTTGGACGCGAGTTGCTGCATCTCTATCACACCACCTTCCTCGACACAGTTGATTCCACTTGTGTTGTTGATAATCTTGTTGATGATTTTGTTGTTGTTATCATTGTCGATTAAGAGAGAAGATGGATCAATGGGGTGAGTTGAGTTGTTTTCTGTTGGTGGCGTGGGGTGGGTTGTTTTCAATTGGATAAAGGAAAGAAGGGGTTGGGTCGTGGTGGTCGACGACAATGGTGCATTGGAATGGTTGGCGGTGGTGGCAAGGTGGTGGTTGTTTCCATTGGAGAAAGGGAAGAAGGCAAAAAAGGGAAGAAAGTGATGATGTGGCACTGAGGTATCCATGACAAGGTGTGATGACGTGACACTCCATCTGCCACGTTATCACTTAACAGAAGGGGACTAATGGCGGGTACTAAAATGAAACATAAAAATTTTTCAAGTACTAGGTTGAAAAAAAATAAATCTTAGGTAGTAATTTGAAAATGACCTATATTTCAGGTATGAAAAACTTAATTAAGCAAAAAAAATTGATCATTAAAATATTTTTGTAATTTTAAACTTTAATTAATTTATATATTTATAAATAAGTTATTAATAAAATATAATAATGTAAGCTTTTTGTGGAGTCCATTAGAAGGACCTAAAGAGACTTGTTCCATTGTAAATATTTAGTGCTTAGAGGTGCTTGTAATAGTAGAAATGAGTGATATGTACATCTTGAACCAATTGGAAGCACCCAAGGAGGGTTGCGCTATTGTGGATGCTCTTAAGGAACTAAAGTATGATAATTTTTTTTAGAGAGATTAAGACTATGCTTGATAAAACTAGCTGATAAGCTAACTTAAAGCTTATGAGCTAGATGATAAGCTAACTTAAAGCTTATGAGCTAGCTGATTTAATTTAAAGTGTTTGATAAGACTAAATGATAAATGTCAAATGATGTAAAAAGACATATTTAATTGTTTTTACCTTTGAATTTATTTCTTATAACTTATATTCTTAAAAAGTGAGATATTAATTGTTGGCTTAATATACTTTTTAGTGGTATTTAGAACCGAACTAATAAAAAATGATCCAAAAAACCAATAACTGATCAAAACCAAAGTGTCTTTGGATTTTTTGGTTTTTTATATTTAGTGATTTGAGTGGTTCGATTTTTCAGTTTGAAGCTGCGAAACCGGTCCAACCCAAACCAAACTATAGGGGCGTGTATAGTAAACCTAAAATTAAAATAGCGAGTACATTGTGTATGTAGTGCTTCTCTTCTCTTTTGCGCTTGGCACACTCTCTGTAACGACCCGCCTCGTCGCTACGATATCAACACTCTAATATGCGATAATTTCAATTTTTATAAAAAGAACTTCCTTAATTTACTTATGAAAATAGAGGTAATTTTGTCTCGACATACATTCATCCAACAACATGCCATTACTTAACTGAATATATAATTATATAAGAACAGTAACTCGGTACACGTCATACACACAATGGAAATTAAATCTGTTCATAAATATAATTAAAATCCAAGTTTTACATCTTTAACTCAACAAAATAAAACTTAAAAAAACCAACTACAGAGGAGTTGATTACAAAACACAACTCTCTCCCAAAATAATGCCAACGTCATTATGTCGGCTCAGCGGCTCTTTACCAGAATCTTACTCCCAGCACCCTGCCACTGTCATTTTGCTCCCATGAACAATGTTCGCGATCATCACAGGTATCAACCACACGATACAAAATTTCAAGGGTGAGTTCATTATAAAAAGAACCAATACCAAATCCAAATAACAACAATTAGCAAGAAACATAGGTAAACATTATGAGCTTACACAACATTCATTATTCAACGCTCACATCCAACAATTATTCATTATCCACATTCAACATTCACTCATCATCCATATTCAACAATTTATCATCATCCACCCATGGATCCAATCAAGACTGCACAAAATGATGCATGCACCTGACTTAACACTCAGATGCAATGTGGTACGTACCAACAACCAAATCTCAGGAAATAGCCTAAGTGTGTCCACACGACACTCTCACTTAGGGAACCATGTAGAGTTCGTCGAGACCACCCGGTTGTGCATGTAACTGCCCCCCCATAGGTGATCAGCCTGGGGGCCCAAAGGAGTTTCCTACCAAGTGACAAGCCCCCTCAATACAAAGTACACTCTGCCACAACTACTCTATTTCCTGTGTCGTATGAGCTATGAACATGGCCAAAAGTAAGTGCCAAAGACCATGTACCAATTAAAGCGCCTAAGCATCCCCTCAGAAATGCTTAGATTCTCTAACCACGCTTGTCACCCACGTCTAGACCATTCGACAAGGTCAGTGCACTCTACCCCCCATGACATACACTACATACGACGTATGAATGTGGCCTAAAGCAA
This sequence comes from Glycine max, assembly GCF_000004515.6. Lineage (NCBI taxonomy): Eukaryota > Viridiplantae > Streptophyta > Magnoliopsida > Fabales > Fabaceae > Glycine > Glycine max. Next base: position 11,019,759 of record NC_038249.2, on the reverse strand, counting down.
GTGCCAAAGACCCTGGAAGGTCAGTGCACTTCGCCCCCCACGAACATACACAACATGCACATGCCAATGCATTTCCAACATCAATCAACATTCCATTTCCATGTCATTCTCAACATAAATATCATCTCGTCTCAATGACGTTATCAACAACAACAACAACCTCATTTTATATTCACATATTCATCAACAATAACAACAATTCATGTTGACATGGTCTTTATTAACAACGTCATCTCAAATCAATATCATCATAATTGTCATTATTATCACATATCAATTAAAATCCTCAATAGTGACATCAACAACAAATTGCATTCCGCACATATATATATTTCTTTCATGCCTGAGATTCACACTCACAGGTCTTCAAACAACACAAATCAAATAAAGACAACAATATCATTCAATAACAATTCCATTGCATCCTATTCGTCAAAACATAGTTTTTCCTGAAAAACCAACATGCATATCAATAACTATTTCATTGCATCCCATTAGTTAAAAACATCGTTTTCTATAAAAGAAAAATCAGCATGCAACATGGACATGCAGTTATCCTCATAGCTAGGTTCCCTGACCCTAACTATGGTGTTAAAATGGTAAATTTTATAATAAACTCCCCTCACCTATTGTGAGCTACCCGCGGGTTCCTCGTCACGTCACTTGGAAATTTCTTTTTCGTCTCTGCTCGTCGGTTCCAAGCAAGCCTCTACCATACCAAAATGAAGGAGACTTAATGTGGATTTCAGAAAACAAAGCTAATAACAATGCTCTGGGTCAAACACCCACATCACTACATGAAAGGGCTGAGAGCATTTCGGGTTTTACAAAGGGACATCATTTTGAAATTCCGATCACACCAATGTGACCGGGGTTCAGTGTAGGTTACAAAAATAACATGCATTTCATGAAAGGATAATGTCATTATTTGAAAATACACTTTCAACATCGGTTATTTATGGCATTCTACATCGATTTTAAAACCGATGTTGAAAGTACCGATGTTGAATGTATTATTGTTAACATCGGTTTTTTTAAAACTGATGTTAACATAAAAATGATAACATCGGTTTTCTAAATAACCGATGTTATATACAAAGAAGTACAACAAAATAAGTGTATGCATGATGGACGTTGACATCGGTTTTCTGTAAAAATCGATGTTAATGTAATAGATTAACATCGGTTTTCTATAAAATCGATGTTAATATGCTACATTAACATCGATTTTTAGAGAAAACCGACGTCAATGTTCATCATGCATACACTTATTTTGCTGTAGTTAGTTATATATAACATCAGTTATTTATAAATAACCGATGTTAACCTATGTACATTAACATCGGTTATTTATAAATAACCGATGTTATGGTGCATGTTGACATCGGTTTTTGTAAATAATCGATGTTGTTTGCTTTATTAACATCGATTTTTGTTCATAATCGATGTTGTTTTCAAGTTTTTTTTATATAAACTTTTTGTTTTTACAATAAACCCAAAATTGTACTTGTAAAATGCAATTTCAGATCCAATTCATAGCAAATAAACATTTTATTCTGCTTTCAAGCAGTTTTAATCACACAATAAACATTGAATAATTGATTTATCATAAACTACTATCAACAAATGAATTCAATGTTCAAATTACATAGGAAATGTCAAAAATGTTAAACCAAAGTAAACTAAGCTAAACTTAATGTCCCTAAATGCTAGCTCTGATGTCTAACTCGAAGATAATATTGTGCCCACTGGATCCGCAACACCTTTAATCTCTCTGGCTCCAATAGTCCAGCATCGTTAAAATACTGCATAACAAAATAAATGATAATAAGTTAATAATGTAATACAAATTATAAAAAAATCGAATTTGTTTGAAATAAATGTACCGCTTCCCAATTATTCCTAAAACTTCCTAAAATGATGGTGGACATCCAGTGCATGACATAATAGTCGCACTCAGTACTTCCTTTTTGTCTATTACACTAAATACAAAATGAAATTTTGATATTAATTAAACAATTAGTGTACAGACTCATAAGAAGTATATATAAGTGGAAGTTTTATATATGTAAATGACGTACCTTGACGACAATCCACCTAGCAAGAGCCTTTAATTTAGGCAGTGGAGCATCATCAAGACCTTTTAAAGCACTGTTCCAGGCGAGTAACAATTAAAAAATGGTTTTGTTGAGGTATTTGAATGCAAATGCATTGAAAAGAACACTGGCATGTTAATTATTCCCTTAAGGTAGTTGTCTGGCCTATTATGCAATGAACAAAACTAGACAACTAGGTGTTCCTTGGGCACAATGACTACCATCTGCCAGTGTCCACTGTAGTGGGGATGAATATGGGTTAGTATATCAGTATACATTAATTAAATTCAGTTATTTTGTGTGACTTACCCATTCAGGTAGGCTCCAAGATAGACATCGCGTTTTGAACTCTGCATCCAACTCTTTATATAACTTTCAGTCTCAAACTGCGATTGCCCAAACCTTTGAATGGACTATGGCTCGAGGAATCCATAGATATCGGAATTCCCTACTCGCATACTTGTTTCAGTCAGATGCCTGTTTATGTTAAGTCAAAGTTAAATATTTATGAATTAAAAGCAATAACTTAGGTAATTAAAAGTAATCTAAAATGACTTACAGAATCCACAACTGTAACATTGATATGCTGAGACATTGACCACCGTGTGCAATTTCGGAGAGGTCTTCATGCTTTATGTAGAGCGGGAAGTCTGGATTAAAGACCCCAAACACGGTGGCATCCCATGTAACCTGGTAAGGCCTCAAGAAAAGCTCTGGGATGGTCAATGTCATCAGATAAAGTGGATCATCTACCTCCGGATCCGACTTTTGAGGTGGTTTTGTCGGAGACACAACTTCCTGTTCGTGAAACAAAGTTAAATGGCCTAATTTGAGTCACCTTGAATGAATTAATTCAAAAAGAAGAAACATATAGTAAGAGTAAAGTACCTACTGTGATAAAGACTTGACCAGATGTGTCGGCCAAGAAAGGAAGGTGTGAATTGCCTGCCCACTAAGGAAACCTCATCAGTGGGTACAAGAACTAGAGCATCTGCATCTTTAACCTTTTCCACACCCACCTTTACTTGGCTAGTCAACAAATGAGTGTTATGAACAATATTGGATCCCTCATAAACTCTCCCCAGGGTAACCAGGTGGGCAGGATCTGCTTCGATGTACAAGCCGCACCTATATGAGTCACCCGTCTCAGGATCGTTTCTTAAGAGATCAACACAACTCCCCTTTGTGCTTACTCGAGGACCTGAGGGATCAACCAGAGGCTCAGGAGGAAGTGCAAGTCCCTGAGATTGCATCTGGGACTACATCTGGCTGAACAATGCCATGAGCCGCCGCGTCACTTTTTCTGTGATGAACTCCTCTAGCTGGTCCCTGATTTGCTGGGTCAGCTGCTGCAATTCTTCAGGAGGCAGGGAGGAAGAGCTGTGGGACGTTTGTGGAGCTGATCCAAAGTATTGCTTGATGCTGATACCGGCTTTAGCAGCACGGACACGTCCAGGGTGCTCTGGATGTCCAATAGCAGCAGTGAGAACATCTTAACGTCCATGGGGGACGAAAGATCCCTGTGTCGCCTGCTCCTCAAAGGAATCCTGCACAGAAAACACACAGTTGTACATGAAATTCACAAAATATTGAAATATAATTCTAATGGTTAGTTGAAAATGACTTACGATCTTCTCATCGATTTCCTTTGCAGCCTCAGTCATCATCTCCCCTGTTTTCTTCGTGCGGGCCATCTTCCACTTCACGTGGCGTCTGACTAGGGATGGAGGGTCGATGATGCCATCAACGCTTTCTGACTGTGCATCTTCCTCAAGCTTCTTCTTGGTCTTCTCAGCCAGGAGCTTCTGCTCTAAATATTCATAACCCCCACGAGACAAAACGTGGGGGGCAATGTTCTGTTTCTGGATGGCCTGTGCCTTTTTGCGCACATCCTGCAAAAATAAAACAATAATCTTTCAAATTGCTAGAATGAAGTATAACAAGTTAATGTTTTTTGAAAAACAACTTAAATGGCAAGGAACATACCTCCCAAGAAGGGTCTCTGCGAGTCTGGCAAAACTGGGTCCATTTTTCCTTGCTTATGCTATATTTCTCACAGACAGTGTCGTCCACACCGTCCTGATCGGTTGCAAGGGCCCATTTCCTCGTGAGGTCAGATTTAAACTGCCTCTATCTCTCGCCGACAGTCTGATGCAACTTCTTTTTTGTCCTACTGTCAGAAGCCTCTGGGATTTCAAATTCTGCTTGACAATAACAAATAATTAAGGTTTATTTGATACAATAATGTAATTTTTGGCTATTAATTAAACAACATCAAATAAGAAAAGAAAAATACCTGAATATCCTCCCAAATCAAGTCCTTCTAAGCAGCAGGGACCTCCTTCCAGTTCTCGTATGTGACGTCCACCTTATCACGCGCCACAATCCCCAAATATGTTCTTAATTTCTTCCTGTGGGGATCGTCGGCCTTGTCGGTAGTAGGATCAAGTGGACCACTGGTCTGTCAGCACCAGGTGGTCTGGTAGGCAAGGATCGTAGATGTGAGGCTTTGAGTGTCCGCTTCACGACAAACGGTGAAGCTGATGCTTCTGAAGGAGGAGGAGGAGGAGGAGGGGAGGTAGGTGGAGAAGCCATGATCCTGTTTGATAAGCTTTGCTAAAATAGCTTACATAATCTTTGAAAAATTCAATTTTTGAAGAGGATAAGTCATAAGTGACTGGCTAATCAGCTTTACACATATACATGCATATATAACTAGTAACAATGTGCTTTACCTGGACTTTATATAATGAAACAACTTCCACAACAACGCCAATGGACAAACCAAGTTCAACTACAACAAACTAATTCTGCTTCACCTGGAGTTGATATAATGAGCAATGGCATTAGAAGAACTGAAAGCCAAACCAATTTCAAGTACAACAAACTAATTCAGCTTTTTCTCAACCAAAGTATGTCAAACTAGTTGTTGGCTATTAAAAGTGTTAGTTATTCATGTGACAGGCAAAGAGAGTTGTAACACGATAATTCTTGCTTAAAACTGTTAATGAAGTATTGCGGCATTAATTTGATACAAATTGATCAACAACAATGATTACACAGACAAATTGGCAGTTTTGGCTTACACCTGAGCCAACATTTTTTTTCCTTTATTTGTTGTTTTAAATAAATTTGATCATATCTGAAATGGATTTGTAGTTTATTTTGGTGCTTCCATTATATTCCAATCCAAAATCCTTGTGTTTGACCCAAAAATCCTATTCTTAGAGCTATAATTAATAGATGTTGCTAAAACAATTTGATATACAAATTAATTGTCTTATGCAGACCCTTTTAGTGGACTCTTCTCATAATCCATAGAATATGAAAATTGAATTACTTGTTATGCTCTCTACTCCCTTGGCTGCAATAATAGGTGGTACAATAAATCATTGATTATAAGTTTAGTGGGAGGTGCTGCAAGCATACCTTAAAGGTGAAATTTGGAGACCATACCTTACCACAAGTCACATGGTTAAGTTATATTGAGTTCTTCATACAAAATGATGGAGAATTAAAGGGGAATGTAAACCGTAGGATTCAAACAAGGTGGATATAATGGAAGTGCGCCTTAAGTGTTGTTTGTGATAGAAAGGCACCACTGAATCTTAAGGAAAATTTTTACCTCACAACCATAAGAGCTGTGATGTTGTATGTAAAAAGGATTGAGTATTGGTGGTGAAAAAAACTAACAAGAGAATAAGCTCGATGTTGCAAAATGACAATATTGCATTGGACGAGTGGGCATACAAGACAATATAGGATTAGGAATGAGTGCCCTTAAAAAAGTTAGGATAGCACCTACTGTCTTGTAAAAGCTCAATGATGTTGTTTCATTCTTTTCCCCTGATGTTGTTAGGAATGAGTGCCCTTGAAGAAAAAGAAACTATAAATTGCATAGAGTACCAACTTTTGGTGATTTGCTTCATTTCTTTTCCCATGATGTTGTTTTATGTTCAAAGTATGAATGTGCAATACTCTTGGATTTTATTAACTATGTGTTCTGCTTCCAGATTTGGACACTGCATTGCATGTAAATCAGGAAATGATGACTACATCTACTTGTGACATCTGGGTATTGAGCTGCAATCAAAACAAATTTCTAAAATCAGGAATGCTGTGATTGATGAATGGACAAAGGTGAGATGGAAAACCATTCAAGATGGCTTGGGAATGTTAGATGAATGGATGATGATCTATATAGGTCCTGGTAAATGTGGAATTGCTGAATATGCCCCTATAAAAAGAGATGATGAGACAAAAAAAGACATGGTGGAAGACTATTTAGAAGGATGAGGGGTACTAGGGAGACCCTGAACACTTCTTTGATTATACAAATACCAAATGATCATGAATTCAGAAGTCACAATTATTTTTAACCAAATAACATGAAGGAATGAGCAATTGTTAGAAATTTTGTTAGAAATGATCATGGATTCATCGGTTAATTGAGCCTCTACCTCTACAAATTTCTGATCTGGTGTAGAGTAATAATGGAGCAAAGGAGCTGAACTAAGCCTAAGTGACAAAGGGTGTGTTATTTTTGATTAAGAATAGGTGACTATCATTTTTCCTAACCTGAAGTGAGTGAGTATTATTTACCCTTAAATAAAAGTTAACAGTTAATACTGCATTGGATTGATAGGCACTTTTAGAGGCAAGGCATATATACAAGTTGTCAACCATCTGCTATCTAACTGAATCATAGACAACTTAGTGAAGGAGTGAACAAAGTCTAGAAATTATTGTAGAAAATAATTAACACTGAAAGAAGTTAGAATCATCACTAACACTGAAAGAAGTTGCAAAGCTAGAAGGAAATATTACAAGTGAAAACTCAAATAAGCTACTCATTTAGAGTTGATATGTGATGCCACATTTAGTGTTGGTTTGAGTTTTGAAGTACAGGATGTGGGCAAAAGATATTAACCAGTCCTGCAACAAAATCCACAACTTGTTTTTTGATAAGCTACTCAGCCTTCCTAACCATGTATTCTAGTGGATATTGCCAAGCCTCCTTAACTAGATACCAGGATAATTACAAAACATTAAGTGCTCAAAACAGGTGTTCTCCTTCTACCTATTAAAATTTATTATTATTATTATTCCTAAGTTAAATTAGGTAAACAGAAATCACTACTTATAATCAAACAATTGCGTATACCACTTGAAGACTATTCTACATAGGACAACAATGCTTGAAAAAGAGGTGGACTTGTAAGCTGCAAAGAAGATTGTAGCAGTTCCTGCAACAACAATGCTGTAAAATCTAAGGAGACAAACAAAGGAAGAGTACCTGCAACAAGAAGATGATTGAGGCACTAGCTGCTAGGAAGAAGGAAGAGTATCTGAAGAAGGAAGAGTACCTGCAACAATTTAAGATGAATTGCCATAAGTTCCATTTTCAAAGCTTTCATAAAATATATGCATATTTTCAATAATGCAATTAGTAAACCAATGACACAAACCAATCATATAATAACTGTCATACCCTAATTTCGTCCGGGGACCTTTGCTTGATGACATGCGACCTTTCTTTGGTCCTTGTGAGGTGCTTGGCATCCATCATTAGGCAATTTGTGAAATTCCAGGACATGCCGAAAAACCAAAAAAAAATATATGATGCACAATCCGTAAGTTTCCGTGACACACCGGAAATCAAATGGAAGCATCATTGCATAATTAAGTGAGGTTCCGTAACATTCCGTAAGTCAAAAGGGGGATGATTATGTAATCCGCAAGGTTCCGTAACCTTACGGAAAGAAAACAAGTATCGTTACGAAATTCGTAAGTTTCCGTAACTTTATGAAAAAAAGAATCACCAAAAAAAGGCAGAGGGGGGTGTACTTAGTAAAAATGGGGGTGCAAATAGCACCCAGGCCCACTTGGGCCCTCTAGAATATTCCTCCAGAAGGCTGTTGCTTCTGGAGGAAGCAACCTGGCTCGCCTGGGCGAGCTGGGCGGCAACCACCTCCCCTATTTTGCTATAAATATGGGAGGAAGTGAAGAAGAAAAGGGTTCAGCCCCTTAGGCACTTCTCTCTCTTTCGAATTTGCTTGGAAAAATTGTTTCCGTGAAGAAAATCTAAGCCGAGGCGCTTCCGAAACGTTTCCGTAACGTTTTCCGTGAGGAATTTCGCAAAGGTTTCAACCGTTCTTCGACGTTCTTCATTCGTTCTTCATCGTTCTTCGATCTTCAATGGGTAAGTACCTCGAACCAAGCTTTTCGATTCATTCTATGCACCCATGGTGGTCCACATTGTGTTTCGTGCATTTTTTCCCATTTCATTTACTTTTCGTACCCCCTTTTGACGTGCTTAAGCCATTTTACTTAAGTCATTTCTCGCTTAACTTAAAAATAAAATAAATTTCCACCGAACGTTTGAATTGTATTATCCATTAACTTCGGTTAAAATGAATTCCGACCGTTCGGTCGTGCCGTAACCACGTTGGAAATAAAAAAAAGAGGTAAAATAATAATATAATAATCATAAAACATCTTTTAGTAAAATAAAGCGGAAAATCAATCGGACGTTTTCTCTTTGGGATTTCTCATTCTTAATCGAATTGACTAATAACTAAAGTGAAACTAAGGCTAAAATCAACTCGCCTAGTCAAGCTCGTCCACAAAAATAGGTTTTTGAAGTTTGTCATTCCAATTTCTTACTAAGTAAAATGGATCATTTTTAAGGTCCAACGCCTTAAAATGATCATCACTAAAGTAAAAAGAATCACTTGATAAGAAAGAATTACGTAGGTCTGATTTCCTCATCGCAAATTGAGGAATACGTAGGAGCAAAGGGAAACACCCTTGTCGACCACAAAAAGAGAAAAATATAAAAAGGGTATAAAGGACATAGAAATGTAAAAAGGAACATAAAAAAAAAGTCATGTTTGCACATTCGATTAAAGGCTACCGTCCCTTGGGACGGACGTGTAGGGTGCTAATACCTTCCCCGTGCGTAAATACAACTCCCGAACCTTTTCACTAAAAAGTTCGTAGATCGCGTCTTTTCCGGTTTTTCCGACGTTTTCCTCAAATAAACGTTGGTGGCGACTCCGCGCGTATTCCTTTCGTGGAACACGCATCCCGCGAGTCACGCGTCGCCCTCCCGCCGAAGGGTAGGTTGCGACAGTTGGCGACTCCACTGGGGACATGTTTTTAGAGAGTTAGGCCATTTAATTTTGTGCAATGTTTTACCGTGACTTACCCCTTTGTTGGTTTCCTTTCATTATGTTCTTGTGTATATAAACTCTTTGTTGCTTTTAGTGCGTTTTAAATGTATGCATGAAGTAAATATTTATTCATTTGATGCACACAAACACCAACACTATTTGCACACACTGTGAGTGAAAAAAGGCCCTATACCCGGGTTCATGGGAGCATAAGGAGTGGAGGTGAATCTGTGATCATGCTAGGTCTCCGACTTGCTTGATTACAGTGAACCCTCATCTAGAGCTTTTCTCTTTGAAAACCTATTGTTGCTAGTAGTCCCTACTGCTACAATATGTTCTTCAAAGGGGATGATACCTCTAGAAACCATCAAGAGAGATATAACTACCTTGGGGGTTATTGCTAAAAGCCTAGTTAGTTCTCTCCCTTATAGGTCCCTTAAATAGGGGCACGAAGCAAACACGCTGCGTGCCATTTTTCACACTGCCATGCATGAGTATCATATACCCTTTTGCTTATGTTCGGTAAATATTGTCATACTGTGCACATTCCCGCATTGTGTCTTTTGCATAGGCATTGCATATGGGTTCTGTCTTGATCCCTACTGTAAACAAACCAACGGAGGGTCCGTGTCGCCTTCTTAAAAACGTGCGTTGGGGCATTTCGCTACCCCTAGACGTCGTATCTAAGAAGGGGACAAATTCCCCGGACCCCCGCATTCCTAGATTGCATCTGTGTCATATGCATTCCATCATGCATTCATCCATCCCACCCATGAGATATCGGAGTTTTGATTTGCACCAGCTTTTATCTCACTTTAGTAAGCATGGGAACAAATCAAACCGGCAAGAGGTTCTACCAAGTCAAGGTCAAAAGCCTAGATACCACCAGCATCAAGGAATTAGGGCGGTTGATGGAACCCCTCCAAATGCAAACCTTCCGCAAGACTTACGGAAAGATCTTAGAGTTGACCATAGCAAAGGTGTCCATAGAAGCCATTGTATCACTTACCCAATACTACGACCAGCCTTTGAGGTGCTTCACATTCGGAGACTTCCAATTAGTACCAACCATTGAAGAATTTGAGGAAATTCTAGGATGTCCCCTCGGGGGAAGAAAACCATATCTTTCCTCCGGGTGTCTCCCCTCTTTGAGCAGAATTGCAACTGTGGTCAAGGATTCAGCAAGAGGTTTGGACCGCATAAAACAGACTCGGAACGGCATAGCGGGCCTACCACAGAAGTACCTAGAAGACAAGGCGAGGGGTATGGCCAATCAAGGAGACTGGATCCCGTTTATGGATGTGTTAGCTTTGCTAATTTTTGGGGTCGTCCTCTTTCCAAACGTGGATGGTTTGGTAGACCTAGCAGCAATCGATGCTTTCCTTGCCTACCACCATAGCAAGGAAAGTCCGGTGGTAGCTGTCTTGGTAGATCTATTTGACACATTTGACCGAAGGTGCGAAAAGAGTAGCGCACGGATCATCTGTTGCTTACCCGCCCTCTATGTTTGGTTGGTTTCGCACTTGTTCCAACAAGACACAAGACATCCATGTCCGCTCCTGAGCCATCGCTCGTGTACTGAAAAGAGGAGAATAGATTGGGACCAGCTCTTGGCCGGGATAGGAGGTAGAACAATCAGTTGGTTCCCCCGATGGAAGGAAGGAAAAGAAGGAGTCCTTTTCTCATGTGGAAGATACCCAAACATTCCGCTGGTAGGAACGAGGGGTTGTATTAACTACAATCCCGCGCTCGCTATAAGACAACTAGGGTACCCCATGAGGGGAGCACCGACGAAAGAAAGCATGTCTCCTTTTCTTGTGAGGGATCTCGGCGCACAAAATTCCAAGACTATACAAAGAATCCATAAGGCATGGGAAACCCCGTTAAGGAAAGATCAAGAGCTTAGAGGCATTCGTAATGGTATCATTGGTGGGTACCACGAATGGCTGAAAGTTCATATACGAGGTTTAGATTGGCTCGCCAAGTTAAAAGTCGTCAGCGAAGAGGATTTTGAAGCACCGGAAGAGGACGAAGAAGTCCAATCTCTCAAAAGCGAGTTAGGAAAGGCAAAACTTGCCAATGAGAAGTTCAAGTTGGCCGCTACACACGTTCGGAAGGAGTGTGCCGGGTTACGGGAAGAGAATGCAATTACCGCAAGAGCCCTTGAACAAGAAACCAAGAGGGCTCGCAAGGAAGAGTATGGCCGGAACAAATTTCGCGGAGCTCTATGGGGTAGCAATAGTGAACTCAAGTTGCGAAGGGAAGAAAGGGACCAGTCGCGAGCACATAGCATGGTTTTGAAAGAGGAGTTAGTTGCCTGTTCAAGGTCCAAAAGAAGCTTGTCTCAGCGTTTATGCGAGACGGAGACCAACATGCTAGCTATCATCGCCAAGTACCAAGAAGAGTTAGGTCTAGCCGCGGCCCACGAGCATAGGATTGCGGACGAATATGCCCAAGTATACGCGGAAAAAGAGGCTAGAGGAAGGGTGATCGACTCTTTACACCAAGAGGCAACCATGTGGATGGATCGGTTTGCTCTTACCTTGAACGGGAGTCAAGAACTTCCCCGATTGTTAGCCAAGGCCAAAGCGATGGCAGACACCTACTCCGCCCCCGAAGAGATTCACGGGCTTCTCGGCTATTGTCAGCATATGATAGACTTAATGGCCCACATAATTAGAAATCGTTAGGAAACTTGTATGGTCTCTCAGACCTTGACTAGATATGACTTCCTTTTTGAAATAAAATGAGTTGGTCCCATGTTTCTACTCCAGAAACTTGTGCAAATCAAATCACTCCTATGTTTCATCTCTAGCATGCATTTTCTTTCTTTACCCACTCCTCACGTTTGGTTTTTTAGGGAAAAACACCATAACTAAACGCGCCGCAAGGGATCCCTATCGCACCAGATCCAAATCTAGAACGATGGGTGATCAAGAGGAGACGCAGGAACAGATGAAAGCCGACATGTCGGCTCTGAAAGAACAAATGGCCTCCATGATGGAGGCCATGTTAAGTATGAAGCAGCTCATAGAGAAGAACGCGGCCACCGCCGCCGCTGTCAGTTCGGCTGCCGAAGCAGACCCGACTCTCTTGGCAACTACGCACCATCCTCCCTCAAACATAGTAGGACGGGGAAGGGACACACTGGGGCACGATGGCAGCCCTCACCTGGGATACAACCGAGCGGCTTACCCTTATGGATTGCCGCCCAACTATTCACCACCCGTCTTGCAAGAAGATGCGGGCCACATTGCTTCTCCCGTCCATGAAAGAGAGCCTCCTCAGCAGCCCGACGAAGTCCACAAAGACCCTCAAGATTATGCTCGAAGGGATGTCGAGTTCTATCCCCCGATCCCCGAAGGGCCGGCACCAGGCACGTTGCCTCAACCCAACATCGCAGCACCACCAATAGTTTTGTCCACGGAAGGGCCGCCCCCAGCAACTGAAGAAAGGAGGAAGCTCGATCTCCTTGAGGAAAGATTGAGGGCCGTGGAAGGATTTGGGGATTATCCGTTCGCAGACATGACGGATCTTTGCTTAGTACCCGATGTTGTTATTCCCCCGAAGTTCAAAGTGCCGGACTTCGACAAGTATAAAGGGACGACTTGTCCCAAAAATCATCTCAAGATGTACTGCCGTAAGATGGGCGCCCACTCTAAAGATGAAAAGCTATTAATACACTTCTTTCAAGATAGCCTGGCCGGAGCCGCGGTAGTGTGGTACACTAATTTGGAAGCTTCCCGTATCCGTACTTGGAAGGATCTGATTACAGCCTTCCTAAGGCAGTATCAGTACAATTCTGATATGGCTCCCGACCGTACTCAACTGCAGAATATGTTCAAGAAAGAGGGAGAAACCTTTAAAGAATATGCGCAGCGATGGAGGGATTTGGCGGCACAAGTAGCTCCTCCCATGGTTGAGAGAGAGATGATCACCATGATGGTAGACACTCTGCTAGTGTTCTACTATGAGAAGCTAGTAGGTTACATGCCGTCCAGCTTTGCGGATCTAGTGTTTGCCGGGAAAAGAATCGAGGTAGGATTGAAAAGAGGAAAGTTTGATTATGTTTCCTCCACAAATGCGAATGCCAAAAGAATCGGGGCAACAGGGGCAAAAAGGAAGGAGGGAGATGCCCATGCCATCTCTTCAACACCCGCGTGGGTCAAACCCCAGCAAACACCTCATGGTACCCATCAGTACGCGCAACATCACCCAAGCTTCTCGGCTCATACTGGGAACGCCTCTAGTTCAACACCCGTGCAGCCTAAGGCACCCACCCAGAGGGAAGCTCCCCAAGTTCCAACTCCGAACACGACTCGACCGGCCAGTAATTCCAACACGACAAGGAACTTCCCTCTGAGGCCATTTCCGGAATTCACCTCACTCCCAATGACGTACGAAGATCTTCTACCATCCCTCATCGCCAATCATTTGGCCGTGGTAACTCCCGAAAGGGTCCTCGAACCCCCTTTCCCGAAGTGGTATGACCCTAACGCAACTTGCAAGTACCATGGGGGTGTCCCGGGGCATTCCGTCGAAAAATGCTTGGCCCTTAAATACAAGGTCCAACATTTAATGGATGCCGGATGGCTGACTTTCCAAGAGGATCGGCCCAATGTGAGAACCAACCCGCTCGCCAATCATGGAGGGGGAGCGGTTAATGCAGTTGAGTCCGATAGGCCGCACAGGTCTAAACCTTTAAGGGATGTGGCAACCCCTAGGAGGTTTATCTTTGAGGCCCTACAAAAAGGAGGTGTGATTCCCCATAGTGGGTGTAAGGAGGATTCCTGTCTGCTACACTCCGGCGAGCTGCATGACATGGAGACGTGTTTGGGAGTAGAGGAATTGTTACAGCGGATGATAGATCAAGGTCGACTGGGAGTCGGCAGTGAAGGAAAAGAAGAGCAGCATATATGCATGCAGTCTACGGAGGGGAGCGGTATTGTGAAGCCCAAACCCTTGGTGATATACTTCACTAAAAGCGCGGCTTCGCAAAAGCCCGGACACCCCTTAGTAGCCAAACCTGTTCCTTTCCTGTACCAAAATAGCCACGCAGTCCCGTGGAGATATACACCTCCGAGGGAGAAGGAAGAAGAAGCCACTGACGTCAGCTCGCTGTCAGCTAAAGTAACAAATATCACGGGACTGAGTGGTGTGACCCGTAGTGGTCGTGTGTTCGCACCTCCGGACCTACCAGTCCAACCCGCGGACATCAAGGGAAAAGGAAAAGTGGTGGAGGAACAAGATGGCGAAGCACCCCACGCTTCGAATAAAGATATTCCGGCAAAGGGCCCCCCGGAGAAAAAGGATGGTAAAAAGGAGGTGTCGCTAGAGGAAGCCAGCGAGTTCCTTCGGATAATTCAGCAGAGCGAATTCAAGGTTATCGAACAGCTCAACAAAACCCCGGCCAGGGTCTCGCTGTTGGAGTTACTTATGAGCTCCGAGCCTCAGCGGGCTCTGCTAGTAAAAGTTCTGAACGAGGCTCATGTGGCCCAAGATATCTCGGTAGAAGGTTTCGGAGGGCTGGTCAACAATATTACTGCCAACAACTATCTTGCCTTCGCCGAAGAAGAAATCCCCGCCGAGGGGAGAGGGCATAATAAGGCTTTACACGTATCAGTCAAGTGTATGGACCATATCGTAGCCAAGGTGCTCATCGATAATGGTTCCAGTTTAAACGTGATGCCTAAGAGCACTTTGGAGAAGTTACCATTCCATGCTTCCCACTTAAAACCAAGTTCGATGGTGGTTCGTGCCTTCGACGGCACTCGCCGAGAGGTTAGGGGAGAGATCGATCTCCCAGTACAAATAGGCCCTCACACCTGTCAAGTCACCTTCCAAATAATGGATATTAACCCCCCTTACAGCTGTCTGTTGGGGCGCCCGTGGATCCACTCAGTGGGAGTTGTGCCTTCTACACTCCACCAAAAGCTGAAATTCGTAGTGGAGGGGCACTTGGTCATCGTGTCAGGCGAGGAAGACATCTTGGTAAGCTGCCCATCCTCCATGCCTTATGTGGAAGCCGCAGAAGAATCGTTAGAAACTGCTTTCCAGTCTTTTGAGGTGGTCAGCATTTCCTCCGTGGACTCCCTCTTTGGGCAGCCTTGTCTGTCCGATGCAGCGGTAATGATGGCCCGAGTTATGTTGGGGAACGGTTATGAACCCGGGATGGGTTTAGGCAAAGACAACGGCGGCATAACTAGCCTCATAAATACCCAAGGAAATCGTGGGAAGTATGGTTTAGGCTATAAGCCCACTCAGGCGGACATGAAAAGAAGCATCGCGGGAAGGATGAACAGTGGTCAAAGCTCGCGTTGGAGACAAGAAAGTGAAGGAAGCCCGCCCTGCCACATAAGTAGAAGCTTTATAAGTGCGGGTCTGGGAGACAAAGGTCAAGTGTTCGCGATATGCGAAGATGATGTTCCGAGTACTTTGGATTTAGTACGACCATGCCCTCCTGATTTCCAGCTGGGAAATTGGCGAGTGGAGGAACGCCCCGGCATTTACGCAACGAGCATAATGTAAACCTTTACGGTTTTAAAAGCTCTATTGTTGGGCCTAGGCTTTAGAGTTTTTCCTTTTGTTAAGGCTTTGTGTCTTTTGTTTTTGAATTTATAATACAAGGATATTTCTTCATCTGTTCCTGGTCTCTACCCATTCTCATTCATTTGCATGTTTACTTCTTTTTCTGAAACGGCAGATCCGATGACGAGTCCCCCGAAGGTACTAATACCTGGGACCCGCCTATCGACTTCGAGCAAGAAATGAATCAAACGGAAGATGAAGGAAATGAGGATGTGGGACTTCCCCCAGAACTAGAAAGAATGGTCGCCCATGAGGACCAAGAAACGGGGCCTCATCAAGAAGAAACAGAGCTAGTAGACTTAGGAATTGGCAGTGGAAAGAGGGAAGTAAAGATAGGTATAGGTATTACCGCACCTATCCGTGAAGAATTAATAATCCTGCTAAAAGACTACCAAGACATCTTTGCTTGGTCATACCAAGATATGCCCGGTTTGAGTTCTGACATTGTACAGCACCGATTACCTCTAAATCCCGAGTGTTCCCCGGTAAAACAGAAACTGAGGAGGATGAAGCCCGAAACATCCTTGAAGATAAAAGAAGAAGTGAAGAAGCAATTTGACGCTGGATTTCTGGCCGTCGCTCGGTATCCAGAATGGGTTGCCAACATCGTACCAGTTCCTAAAAAAGATGGGAAAGTACGAATGTGTGTAGATTATTGGGACCTGAATCGGGCCAGTCCCAAGGACAATTTTCCTTTACCACACATCGATATCCTCGTAGATAACACGGCCAATTTCGCTTTATTTTCCTTCATGGACGGTTTCTCTGGTTACAATCAGATAAAGATGGTGCCCGAGGATATGGAAAAGACTACCTTCGTCACCCTGTGGGGAACGTTCTGTTACAAGGTGATGTCCTTTGGACTCAAGAATGCCGGGGCAACTTATCAACGGGCCATGGTAGCTTTGTTCCATGATATGATGCATCAAGAGATCGAGGTCTACGTGGACGACATAATTGCTAAATCTAAATCCGAGGAAGAACACCTTGTCAACCTGCGGAAATTGTTCGAAAGGCTTAAGAAATATCAATTAAGGTTGAACCCCGCTAAGTGTACCTTCGGGGTCAAATCAGGGAAATTGCTTGGTTTCATTGTAAGCCAGAAAGGGATAGAGGTAGACCCCGAAAAAGTGAAGACTATCCTTGAGATGCCAGAACCCCGTACAGAGAGGCAAGTCCGAGGGTTCCTGGGGCGCTTGAATTATATTGCCAGATTCATATCGCAGCTCACCGCCATTTGTGAGCCGTTGTTTAAACTCTTGCGCAAAAACCAAACTGATCGATGGAATGAGGATTGCCAAGAGGCTTTTGGAAGGATCAAAAAGTGCCTAATGAATCCTCCCGTGCTTATGCCACCAGTACCTGGAAGGCCTCTCATTTTGTACATGACAATCTTGGACGAGTCAATGGGGTGTATGTTGGGGCAACATGACGAATCCGGGAAGAAAGAGCGCGCTGTTTACTACCTAAGTAAGAAGTTCACGACCTGTGAGATGAATTACTCCTTGCTCGAAAGAACGTGTTGTGCTTTAGTATGGGCATCCCATCGCCTAAGGCAATACATGCTGAGCCATACTACCTGGTTGATATCCAAAATGGACCCGGTTAAGTACATCTTTGAAAAGCCAGCTCTCACAGGACGAATCGCCCGGTGGCAAGTCTTGCTATCTGAGTTTGATATAGTCTACGTCACCCAAAAGGCGATAAAAGGAAGCGCTTTGGCAGATTATTTGGCTCAACAGCCTCTTAACGACTACCAGCCCATGCATCCGGAATTCCCGGATGAGGACATCATGGCCTTGTTCGAGGAAAAGTTGGACGAAGATCGGGACAAATGGACTGTATGGTTTGACGGAGCGTCAAACATTCTAGGTCATGGCGTTGGGGCAGTGTTGGTCTCTCCGGACAATCAATGTGTACCTTTCACAGCCAGGCTAGGATTCGACTGCACCAATAACATGGCCGAATATGAAGCATGTGCCCTAGCCGTCCAGGCAGCAATTGACTCCAATGTCAAACTACTCAAGGTGTACGGCGACTCAGCGTTGGTAATCCATCAGCTGAAAGGGGAATGGGAAACTAGAGATCCCAAGCTGATACCCTACAAAGCCTATATCAAGGAGTTGGCTAAGACTTTCGATGAGATCTCCTTCCATCATGTTCCCCGCGAGGAAAATCAAATGGCGGATGCACTTGCTACGTTGGCGTCTATGTTCCAGCTAACACCGCACGGGGATCTACCCTACATTGAATTTTGGTGTCGTGGCAAACCCGCACATTGTTGCCAAGTGGAAGAGGAACGGGACAGAAAGCCTTGGTATTTCGACATCAAGCGATATGTCGTAAGCAAAGAATACCCGCCAGAGATTGTCGACAACGATAAAAGGACATTGAGGAGGTTGGCAGCCGGTTTCTTCATGAGCGGAAGCATACTGTATAAAAGAAATCACGACATGACACTCCTGCGGTGTGTGGATGCCAAGGAGGCAAATCACATGATCGAAGAAGTCCATGAGGGCTCGTTTGGAACGCACGCCAACGGACATGCTATGGCCAGGAAGATCCTAAGAGCAGGTTATTACTGGCTTACCATGGAAAGTGATTGTTGTGTCCATGTGAGGAAATGCCACAAATGTCAAGCATTCTCAGATAATGTCAATGCCCCACCACACCCTCTGAATGTCATGTCCGCCCCTTGGCCTTTCTCCATGTGGGGAATAGATGTCATCGGGGCCATCGAGCCCAAGGCCTCGAATGGTCACCGCTTCATCCTCGTAGCGATAGATTATTTCACCAAGTGGGTCGAGGCGGCTTCATATACCAATGTCACGAGGAATGTGGTGGTCAGGTTCATTAAGAAAGAGATCATCTGCCGATATGGTTTGCCAAGGAAGATTATCACGGACAACGGCACCAACCTGAATAATAAGATGATGGCGGAAATGTGCGAGGAGTTTAAAATCCAGCATCACAATTCCACGCCCTACCGGCCAAAGATGAATGGAGCCGTGGAAGCGGCCAATAAGAATATCAAAAAGATTATCCAAAAGATGACCGTGTCATACAAGGATTGGCACGAGATGCTCCCCTTCGCGTTGCACGGTTACCGGACTTCAGTGCGAACGTCAACTGGGGCAACGCCGTTCTCATTGGTATATGGGATGGAGGCTGTGTTACCGTTTGAGGTAGAAGTCCCGTCATT
Organism: Glycine max; assembly: GCF_000004515.6. Taxonomy (NCBI): domain Eukaryota; kingdom Viridiplantae; phylum Streptophyta; class Magnoliopsida; order Fabales; family Fabaceae; genus Glycine; species Glycine max. The sequence continues at coordinate 11,000,698 of NC_038249.2, read as the reverse complement.
AAGGATCTTGGCAGAATCCGGATTAAAGGAATCAGAGTGGGCTCAAACACGCTATGATCAGCTCAACCTCATTGAGGGTAAGCGCTTAACGGCCATGAGTCATGGGCGCTTATACCAGCAAAGAATGAAGAGTGTATTCGACAAGAAAGTACGCTTACGCAAGTTCCATGAGGGAGACCTTGTGCTAAAGAAAATGTCCCATGCTGTCAAGGACCATCGAGGGAAATGGGCCCCGAAATACGAAGGGCCTTTTGTTGTGAAGAGGGCTTTTTCCGGAGGAGCCCTGGTGCTTACCAACATGGATGGCGAAGAGCTACCTTCACCCGTGAACTCTGATGTCGTCAAACAATATTATGCTTAGAAGCTGGGGCAATTAAGGATGTCGCTGCATGTTCTTTATCTTTATGCGTTTTCTGGATTTCCCCCAGGGATTTCCTGTCTGTTGTATCTCTCGTTACAATCTTTCAAAGAAATGAACGTGGATTCGAGGCTTTTAGTCCTCACGTTAGTTTCAAACCTTGCGTTAATCTGTGATCACCTGAGCCCTTCCGCTCAGTTCATGGGATCCCCCAAGCGCTTAATTAGAATTGAACCTGAACCAACTTTCCCTAAATTTGCTGTGTTTGAAAACATTCATGCATACGCATACGCATACGCATGTATATTGTTGTGGTAAAACAGGGGCAGGATCATCTTGGGCTACCTTCTGGGGTAGAGACAAAACATGAACGGCAGAAACCAATCAAGGTAAGGTAATGACGCGGTCAAGATTGGCCATACCTGGATGTTTATTACTTGCAGGTACTTAAGGACGGATGCAAGTGGGGATGGGGTCACGACCGACCGATCGTTGCCCCTTCTCTGCGCGAAACAAGCAGAGAATGTCGCTGCAAGGCAGCCCCGTATCCTTTGTATTTTGCAGCTTTCTTTTACTATTTGTTTGTTTTAAAAAGTAAAAAAATAAGTAATCAACGCCTAATTCTAACCTAAGTAAGTTCAAGTTAGGCAAGATGCTAATCCATGAGAAGGGAGGGGACATGGTTAATGTTCCCCTCAAAAAAAAAATGTGCAGGTTAGCTCGCCTGGGCGAGCTGGGCTCGCCTGGGCGAGCCACCCCTGCACCAAATTATAAGAATGACGAAAGGGGGGGCGTTTTTGCATTCAAAAACTTCTTTTCCCCCCTTTCAAAAGCCATACCCACGGGATTGACGAGTTTGCAGCCCTAGGGTCATCCTTTTTTGCATTTTTTGATTCCGTTTTGCGCTTTTGTTCATCACCAACAAGTAAGTGTTCCATCCCTAAGCTTTCTAGCTTTTCATTGGTGTATTTTGATCTCCTTTTGGTGCTCTAAATTGTGGGAGTGTGCTCAAATATATGGGGCAATTTTGGTTTGTTTTCTTGCTTGATTAGGTTGAATTAGGGGTGTGTATGGGATGGCCCTAGGCCTATAATGCATTTTGGAACAATGGGACATGCCACATTGTCCCCGTTCTCTTGCTATTGACGCCTAAACACGCGCCCACCAAGTTTTCGGTGAAATGCCTCAATGGCATTAGCACGTGACTTTTGTAAGGAAACAACCCATGGGGCATTTTGGTTTGTACACATTTTCTATTTTTGGAATATGTATTCATTCCCAAAAAAGGCTAGAGTAATTGTCCCGCATATATCCTAGGCCTAGGAACTAAAATTTTATGCAAAAAAGAACACAAGAGGAGGTGCATATTGGGTAAAGTTACCCTTTTTGGCCAGCAATCAGCTATGGGCCACGCTACAATAATTTCCCTACGCCTAGATGTTTAGGAATTTTGCTCGTCATGAATGTGTTGGTTTAGAATAGGTAGCAAAATACCTTTGGCAATTTACACTTTGGGTATGATAGCAAAATACTTGGATGTATGTACATATAATTTTTGGTAGTCAAAATGTCTCACAAAAAAATATATATAAATATGTTGCATGATATGTAAAGAAAATACATTACAAAAAGAATATATACCTTTTAATACAATTTTAGTCAGCAAAGGAAAATATACTTGAATTTGCATGCGGCTTTAGGAAGCAAAAACTTGAAAAGAGTATGAAATGTAGCACTTTATTGTGTAGATAGTCAATATTCATCATGAAGTTTGTGTATGTATAGGTATTAGAAATACCAAGATGTGCACATGTGCAATTTTTGGTACCCCAAAATGCTTTGAGTATGCATGTATGTAAATTTAGCCAAGGAGATGTGTGTGATGTAAGTAACAAATACACCTTGGAAGTACATGTAAATAATCTAGGTAATGAAGCTGCCTTGATTGTATATGGGAGCATTTTTTCTTAGTTAAAAGAATGTCTTGTGCAAGCGAACATTCGTAAGGAAATATGCGCATAAGCTTGCTCTAAATTTACATTGATGTTTATGGGAGGAGGTTGTATGCCATTCTTGTTTTAAGAGTAGTGTCCCACTGGAAAAACTAACTTTCCAAATGTTTGCCTTCGCAGGAAATGGCCCCAAGGAAGATTGCCTCAAAGAGGTCCAGGAAGGACAAGGCAGCCGAAGGAATTAGTTCCGCTCCGGAGTATGACAGTCACCGCTTTAGGAGCGCTGTACACCAGCAGCGCTTCGAGGCCATCAAGGGATGGTCGTTTCTCCGGGAGCGACGCGTCCAGCTCAGGGACGACGAATATACTGATTTCCAGGAGGAAATAGGGCGCCGGCGGTGGGCATCACTGGTTACTCCCATGGCCAAGTTTGACCCAGAAATAGTCCTTGAGTTTTATGCCAATGCTTGGCCAACAGAGGAGGGCGTGCGTGACATGAGATCCTGGGTAAGGGGTCAGTGGATCCCGTTTGATGCCGACGCTATCGGCCAACTCCTAGGATATCCGTTGGTGTTGGAAGAGGGCCAGGAATGTGAGTATGGCCAGAGGAGGAACCGGTCTGATGGGTTCGATGAGGAGGCCATCGCCCAGCTGCTATGTATACCGGGGCAGGATTTTGCCCGGACTGCTGCAGGGAGGCGAGTGCGAATCATGCGCACCAACATGACCACCCTGACCCAGATATGGATGACGTTCCTCCTCAGCAACATCCTGCCCACCGATCATAATTCCGACCTTCCCATGCCGAAGTGTCAGCTGGTGTACGCCATCCTGACACGGATGAGCATCCATGTGGCTCAGTTGATCGCTAATGCCATCTATATTTTTGCAGGTATGGCGCCTACTAGGCACCCTTTGGACCCAGACAAGTCCAACAGGGCCCTGGGATTCCCCGCACTGATCACAGGACTCTGCCAGTCGTTCGGAGTCCCCGTTGCACCTACCAAGGTGATTCGGCCGCCCATCACCCGGGCTTTTATTGAGAAGTACTGTACCCAGAGACAGGCTCAGGGTGATGCTCCACAGGCCGCAGGCGTGCCACCACCACCTCATCAGGCTGGCCAGGCTGGGGCATTTGACATGGAGCAGTATTTACGGCATTTGGTTCGCCAGCAGGCGGCCAACCACCGAGCACATGTACGGACCCATGATTGTCTGTACCAGATGAGCCTTAGCATGCAGAGCCAGGGCTTCGCTTCTTTTTCATGCCCTACTCCAGACCAGTTCAGGGCAGAGGTTGCATGGCCCGGAGATTGGCCCGAGGCCCAAGCAGGAGAGGCACCCTCAGAAGCTCCCGGCGATGGAGAAGAGGCCCACGAGGATGAGGAGATGGCCGATTTGCTTGACTTCTTGGGAGGGAGTGGAGATACGTGACTGGGAGATCCCCAGATTCATGTTTTCTTTCATATTTCTTTTTTCATTTTTATTCTATGTTATTGTTTTGACTTGAGAGACTAATGTTTGTTTTTGTTGTTTCGATTGTCATTTGTACAGCGCATACATTTTTGTTTAGATTGTTGCGTTAGTGTTTATATATCATTACTATTGATGATGTTTGAAATTCTGGAACCGTGTAGAGTTCTTCGTTTAGGAACATCGTCCAAAAAATATATGTGTAAAATAAACAAAAAAAATCATGATAAAAATAAAAATAGAAAAGAAAAAATGAAATGAATGAAATGGAAAAGAGAACAAAAAGGAAAAGAAGAAAGCAAGTAAGGAAAAAGGTGGAAAAAGAGAAAATAAGTAAAAACCGACATGGTTTTGAAAAGAGATGACTTCCAACTTTTCTTTGAAAAAAATTCATAACCAATTTTTGAAAAAAAGTGTGTATACACCTGAAGGGTGAATGCTGTGAAAATTTTCCCGGACGCCCGAAATGGACTCGGATGAATGCACAAATTGATAAAAGAACATATTTTGGAAACATTGGGTTGACTAAAATAGAGGAAATGAATCCTGAGCCCTAGCATCACATGACCATAAAAATTTGACACTTGAGTGTCCGCATAGGTGCATGCATGACCAGTTTTGCATAAAATTTCCAAATCATCATTTTTGCATTTGTGTCATGGAAATAATGTGGGGCATCCCTTTTATCCTTGAACCAAACCAAGCCCTGACATGTATCATGTCTAGCCATTCTACGAGCTTTGAGCCAAAATCCCGACTCACCATAAACCTTGACCCAGGGTGAGAATGTCAATCCTTACCCTCGGAAGCAAAAAAGAATAGAAGGGAAATTTCCAATCAAAGAAAAAGAGAAGGAAAATTTCCAATGAAAGCAAAAAAAAAAAAAAAAAGAAAAGAAGAAGAAGAAGAAGAAGAAGAGAAAAGAAGGAAAATTCCCCAATCAAAGAGTGGGAGAAAGCAAAAAGAAAAGAAAGGAAATTCCCAATCAAAGAATGGAAGAAAGTAAAAAAGGAAGAAGAAGAAGGAAAGAAAGCCCCTGATCGGGGGTCGAAGGAAAAACAGAAGAAATGTGCAGAGAGGTCTTTGGACCGGACAATATCTGAACAATACAGAATTGTCACCAAATGAACAAAAAAAGAAGGAAAGGAAACCACGACCTAAAATGGTCTTCTCCCTTTGATTACCAACCAAAATCCCGTGCGCTAGCGACTTTTTTTTTTTTCGCCCCGCACTAAACAAAAAAAAACAGAAAAAGAAAAAGCCAGAAAAATCAAAAGCCAAAAACACACAAAAGCCGAAAAAAAAAACCACCAAAAGAACCCATTCCCAAGGGAAGCCCTATTGATCCATGATCACGCATGTAATTTTTGATTTTATAGGAAATAATTTGCAAAGTCAAGTCATGACATATCTATGGTCCGGAATTAGGATGAAACACTTACCTGTGCGAGATTGATACACTTTGAGTGATTTTCTTCTATTTTTTTCGAACCCAGTGTTTCCTCTAAATGGTCATTTAGAAACGAAATGCTAACATCCAAGATCTCATTTATGGTTATGGGGGATCCCATCAGCAGACTCTCCTTCCCTGGTAGGCGCATTGTTTGTCACTCAAAAAAGCATATGCTGCTCTAAACAGTTGGAATATTTGTCTCTTTGCTAAAGCATGTTTGCATTTTTTTTTAGTGGAGAAAACACCGAGACTTTTTCAAGTCTCACAAGTTATCCAGAACTACATAGGTCTGAGTTCCTCATTGGAGGATACGTAGGAGCAAAAGCCTCGCTTTTGTCGACCGCGCCGCTTTCTGTTACCATGACCCAAGAGCTGGTAGCCCGCGGAGACACCTTACGGTTATCCGCACCTCGTCATTCAGTGACCCCAAGTGTGATTGATGAGCAGAGGCCAATGTGATCATCTGCGCCTTTTCCGGAGATGTCAGCATTTTCCGATGGAGACTTTTCAAGTCTCACAAGTTATCCAGAACTACGTAGGTCTGAGTTCCTCATTGGAGGATACGTAGGAGCAAGAGCCTTGCTTTTGTCGGCCGCCCCATAATCTTTGTCATACTGACCCTGAGGTCATGTGACGTGCACCCTTGTATCATCCAGAGGCGGCGGGCCCGATGATACGCGGAGATACCTTACGGTTATCCGCACCCTTTTGTCATCCAGAGGCGGCGGGCCCGATGACAAGCAGAGACCAAGTTTGGTCATTCTGCACCCTTGTATCATCCAGAGGCGGCGGGCCCGATGATACGCGGAGATACCTTACGGTTATCCGCACCCTTTTGTCATCCAGAGGCGGCGGGCCCGATGACAAGCAGAGACCAAGTTTGGTCATTCTGCACCCTTGTATCATCCAGAGGCGGCGGGCCCGATGATACGCGGAGATACCTTACGGTTATCCGCACCCTTTTGTCATCCAGAGGCGGCGGGCCCGATGACAAGCAGAGACCAAGTTTGGTCATTCTGCACCCTTGTATCATCCAGAGGCGGCGGGCTTGATGATACGCGGAGATACCTTACGGTTATCCGCACCCTTTTGTCATCCAGAGGCGGCGGGCCCGATGACAAGCAGAGACCAAGTTTGGTCATTCTGCACCCTTGTATCATCCAGAGGCGGCGGGCCCGATGATACGCGGAGATACCTTACAGTTATCCGCACCCTTGTGTCATCCAGAGGCGGCGGGCCCGATGATACGCGGAAATACCCGAGTGGTTATCCGTATAAACATTCTTTTGCTATCTGTAAGACAGAACGCTTGATAGCATGCAGAGGCTGACATAGTCTTCTGCACCTTTTGTTCCTCCGGGAACAACAAGTCATTTACATGCGGAAATTTCATGGTCACCCGCGACTCTCGTCAACCGAGAGGAGCGAAATTAGTGTCATCCCTAATTTTCGTCCGGGGACCTTTGCTTGATGACATGCGACCTTTCTTTGGTCCTTGTGAGGTGCTTGGCACCCATCATTAGGCAATTTGTGAAATTCTGGGAACAACAAGTCATTTGCATGTGGAGATTTTATGGTCACCCGCGACTCTCGTCAAATCGAGAGGAACGAAATTAGTGTCTTATCTTTACTTTCCTTTTATCTCCAATAAAAGACAAGTAAAGAGGGGCAACTGTCATACCCTAATTTCGTCCGGGGACCTTTGCTTGATGACATGCGACCTTTCTTTGGTCCTTGTGAGGTGCTTGGCATCCATCATTAGGCAATTTGTGAAATTCCAGGACATGCCGAAAAACCAAAAAAAAATATATGATGCACAATCCGTAAGTTTCCGTGACACACCGAAAATCAAATGGAAGCATCATTGCATAATTAAGTGAGGTTCCGTAACATTCCGTAAGTCAAAAGGGGGATGATTATGTAATCCACAAGGTTCCGTAACCTTACGGAAAGAAAACAAGTATCGTTACGAAATTCGTAAGTTTTCGTAACTTTACGAAAAAAAGAATCACCAAAAAAAGGCAGAGGGGGGTGTACTTAGTAAAAATGGGGGTGCAAATAGCACCCAGGCCCACTTGGGCCCTCCAGAATATTCCTCCAGAAGGCTGTTGCTTCTGGAGGAAGCAACCTGGCTCGCCTGGGCGAGCTGGGCGGCAACCACCTCCCCTATTTTGCTATAAATAGGGGAGGAAGTGAAGAAGAAAAGGGTTCAGCCCCTTAGGCACTTCTCTCTCTTTCGAATTTGCTTGGAAAAATTGTTTCCGTGAAGAAAATCTAAGCCGAGGCGCTTCCGAAACGTTTCCGTAACGTTTTCCGTGAGGAATTTCGCAAAGGTTTCAACCGTTCTTCGACGTTCTTCATTCGTTCTTCATCGTTCTTCGATCTTCAACGGGTAAGTACCTCGAACCAAGCTTTTCCGATTCATTCTATGCACCCATGGTGGTCCACATTGTGTTTCGTGCATTTTTTCCCATTTCATTTACTTTTCGTACCCCCTTTTGACGTGCTTAAGCCATTTTACTTAAGTCATTTCTCGCTTAACTTAAAAATAAAATAAATTTCCACCGAACGTTTGAATTGTATTATCCATTAACTTCGGTTAAAATGAATTCCGACCGTTCGGTCGTGCCGTAACCACGTTGGAAATAAAAAAAAGAGGTAAAATAATAATATAATAATCATAAAACATCTTTTAGTAAAATAAAGCGGAAAATCAATCGGACGTTTTCTCTTTGGGATTTCTCATTCTTAATCGAATTGACTAATAACTAAAGTGAAACTAAGGCTAAAATCAACTCGCCTAGTCAAGCTCGTCCACAAAAATAGGTTTTTGAAGTTTGTCATTCCAATTTCTTACTAAGTAAAATGGATCATTTTTAAGGTCCAACGCCTTAAAATGATCATCACTAAAGTAAAAAGAATCACTTGATAAGAAAGAACTACGTAGGTCTGATTTCCTCATCGCAAATTGAGGAATACGTAGGAGCAAAGGGAAACACCCTTGTCGACCACAAAAAGAGAAAAATATAAAAAGGGTATAAAGGACATAGAAATGTAAAAAGGAACATAAAAAAAAAGTCATGTTTGCACATTCGATTAAAGGCTACCGTCCCTTGGGACGGACGTGTGGGGTGCTAATACCTTCCCCGTGCGTAAATACAACTCCCGAACCTTTTCACTAAAAAGTTCGTAGATCGCGTCTTTTCCGGTTTTTCCGACGTTTTCCTCAAATAAACGTTGGTGGCGACTCCGCGCGTATTCCTTTCGTGGAACACGCATCCCGCGAGTCACACGTCGCCCTCCCGCCGAAGGGTAGGTTGCGACAATAACCAATCACATATGATTGGTTTGTGTACACTCAATTTTGTTTCAATGTTTTATTCTAAATAGAAATGTAGTATTGATTTGCTCCATTTTATGGACTAATATTAAATGTCCATTAAATATTAATGAATTTGAATTATGTGTATGAGTTACGTAAATGAATCTAGCAAAATCAAATATATAAAAAGAAAATTACATTAGATGATGTTAATTAATTCTCCTTCATCATGATCATTACGATTAGCATGAACGTTGTCAGCTTCTTCTTCTCCGACAACGTTAGGAGTGATTTGTGCGGTCAAAGGACTAACATAGGTGTCCATGTATGAATCATCATCTTCTACATTAACACCAATTGTTTTTCCCTGGAGAACCACGCACCACCTTTCATCACAAGGGTCTTGCACGTAAAATACTTGTCTAGCTTGTTCTGCCATGATGAAAGGGTCATTATGGTAACCAAGTTTCTTTAGGTCTACCAACATAAATCCTATATCATCGGTGCACACACCGGAGTTGCTGTCAACCCATTTACATTTGAAAACACATACAATAAATTTCACATAGTTAAGCTCCCAAATTTCATCAATGAACCCAAAGTAAGGGATGGAAGCTACACTGGGATTGACATCATTCACACTTGTGAAGTGTTGAGATTCAGCCCTTAGGGTAACCCCGCTGTTCTGCATTGTACTTTTGTCATCTTGTGCTTTTGTGTAAAATGAATACTTGTTTATGTCTTATCCTTGCCAAGTTATAACATTTCTTTTAGGCTCATCTGCTAGCTTTCTTAATGTTTCTAAAGCATTCTCATCTGCAAAGATTGTATCTTTAAACCAATCACAGAAAGTCTTGTTATGCTTTTTCAACACCCAATTCTTTGACATTTTTGGATTATTCTGTTTGACTAAAGCTTCATGCTTAAGTATGTATGAAAAAACTTCATTATTGTTATTCAAGACATACAAGTGAGCTTGTAACAAATCTTCTACACTTGGAGTGATCACATGCAGTCCTCTTGAACCCTTACCACCCACTCTATCATCATGCCGAGACTCAGGAAGGCCAACAGGTTTAGCCTTCTGAATGTATTCTGAACAAAATTCAATGGCTTCTTCTGCAATGTACCTCTCAACAATAGATGCTTCTGGACGATATAGATTCTTTGTATACCCTTTTAAGATCTTCATGTATCGCTCAACTGGGTACATCCACCTCAGATAAATAGGACGACAACATTTGATTTCTCTGACCAGATACACAATCAAGTGAATCATGATGTCAAAGAAAGTAGGGGGAAAATACATCTCCAACTAGCATAGTATAATTGCGGCCTCATTTTCCAGCTCATCAAACTTGACAGGATCAATGACTTTGCTACATATGGCATGGAAGAAAAAGTATAGGCGAGTTATGGCTAACCTGACTTTGTTTGGCAAGATGTCTTGTATAGCCACGGCTAACAATTGTTGCATGAGCACATGACAATCGTGAGACTTTAACCCTACAAGCTTAAGCTCTTTCAACTGCACAAGGCTATTAATATTTGAAGAGTATCCATATGGAACCTTCACCCGACGAAGACACTGACAAAAACTTATCTTCTCCTTTTTGGACAAAGCATGGCAAGCTAGGGGCAAGTAAATTTTCTTCCCATCAGACCTTGGATGCAACTGTGATCGTATCCCCATATAAGCTAGATCTTGATGGGTATTCAAGCCATCCTTCGTCTTTCCTTGAATGTTAAGGAGCATCCCAATCACACTGTCACAAACATTTTTCTCCACATGCATAACATCAATACAATGTCTAACGTCTAGATCAGACCAGTACGGAAGATCAAAGAAAATGGACCTCTTCTTCCATATGCAACTCTTACTTTTATCCTTCTTTTGGGTTTTTCCAAATATAATATTCAGGTGTTGAACTCGCTGATATACCTGCTCACCAGTCAACGATATCGACACAATATCGTGCTCTTGACTTCCATTAAAAACTTTTTTCAGTCGTCTGTAAGGATGATTGGGTGTTAGAAAACGGCGATGCCTACTATAGACTATTTTTCTTCCATGTTTTAGTTGTATGTAGCTTGTGTTTTCTTCATAGATGGGACGTGCATGATGACCCTTAACACTGTAACCGCTGCGATTCCCATATGCTGGAAAGTCATTAATGGTACAAAAAAGCATTTCACGCATTTCAAACGTCTCCTTGCGAAATGCATCAAACACTACAACCCCCTCGTCCTATAACTTTCTCAGGTCTTTAACCAACGGACTTAGATAAACATCAATGTCATTTCCTGGCTGTCTTGGGCCTGATATCATCATAGACAACATCATGTATTTTTGCTTCATGCACAACCAAGGAGGCAAATTGTAAATTACTAGCAGAACTGGCCATGAACTGTGTTGAGTGCTTAAGGTGCGATATGGATTCATTCCATCACTGGCTAGTCCAAGTCTAAGATTTCGTGGCTCTTTCCTGAAATTCAAATACAAACAATCAATCTTCTTCCACTGCGAGCAATCAGCCGGATGACGGACCATTCCATCAGAAATCCTTCCATTTGCATGCCATGTAAGGTCTTTTGTGTCGTCCTCGTTAGCGAAAAGACGCTTAAACCTTGGAATGATTGGAAGATACCACAAAACCTTCACTGGAGGACCCTTCTTTGAGTTTTCATCAGAACTGCTTTCCCCTTCATCCTTCAGTTTGTACCGTGAAGTCCCACAGATAGAGCATTTGGACATTTCTTGGAATTCATGCCTGTATAGTATGCAATCATTGGGGCAAGCATGAATCTTCTGATACTCCATACCCATCGAACACAGTATCTTTTTCGCCTTATAGTAAGTTTTAGGCAGCGTGTTGTCCTCTGGAAGTAGATTGTGCATTACCTCAAGCAGTGAGGTGAAACTTTTGTCACTCCACCCATACCTGGCCTTCATATTAACCAGACTTAACACCACAGACAACAGGGTTAAGGAATTCTTGCACCCCGTATACAAAGGCTTCTTTGAATCACTCTACAATCCTTCATACACATGGGCGTGTGCTTGCTGGAAAGACTCTTGTCCAAGGTCACGAATCATGTCCTCTAAGAGATCTCCCATTTCTACATCAAACGTTTTAGATTGGGACCCACTCTACATGTCTGTCACTGCACCATGCCATATCCACGTTGTGTAATTCTTCTTAATCCCATCACACAATAGATGGTCTCGTATGTCATCCAGTAGTTGTCGTCTTCCATTCAAACAGTTGATGCAAGGACAATAATATTTTCCTTCTTCATTTTGTCGACCTTTTTCTGAAGCAAATTGCAAGAACTGCTCGACGCCATCCTCATATTCTGGGCTCATTCGACTTTCATTCATCCAACTTCGATCCATCTAAGCAATTCCATGCATGAAAATCTCACTTTTTTTATTTATAGGTGTGGCCCTATCCCATTTAGGAAGATTGTCTTTTATGTTAGCTTCAAACGTCAGGGTTAGCATTATTTTGAAAATTTTGACTAAATTTTGGCAGCATTTCGCATTGGTCTCCAAGTACACGACATGACATCGGTGAAATGAATTTCCCGATAATCAAGTATGCACTCAGAGAACAACTTGAAATGCATTGAACCGAAATTTCATCAAATTAATCAAAATAATAATAACCTTAACGAATGAATCTAACATAAAAATACCAGTCTCCCCAAATTGTCCAAACGGACAATTCAAGACTAAATACAATGACTAATGCAAACTGTCCGCAAGAATCATTGCATTCAGTCTCAAACGGGAATCTAAGGTTCACTCAGCATGAACAACGGTTGTTTATATAGAAAATTACATTGATGACGTACAAGAACATACAAAATCTAAATTTCAATTACAGACAAATATCGACATCAACAGTTCTTTATGTAACTAATTTCAAATTATGGGTTTGGAGGGTGCTTATGCTTTATTATTGTAGTTGGGTATGTGTCTTCTTTTGTGAATATGTTAGAGGTATGACAGAGGTGGATGGAATGTGTGACAACCAAGAAGGATTTGGTTGTGAGTACACCAGCCAACCCACTGATTGGGAGAAAGGAACATTTTGTCATTTATAACAAAATTAGTGTGTTATCAGGGTGTGTGTGTGTGTATCATGAGGGTGTGTGTATGTTTGTGTGTGTGTGATGAAGGTGTATGTGTGTGTATCAGGAGGGTGTGTCTGTCTGTGATGAGGGTGTGTGTGTGTGTGATGAGGGAGTGTGTGTGTGTATCATCAGTGCGTGTGTGTGTGTGTGTCTTTGTGTGTGATGAGGGTGTGTGTGTGTGTGTATCATGACAGTATGTGTGTGTGCCGTTGTGTGTGATGAGGGTGAGTGTGTGTTTGTCATGAGGGGGTCTGTATGTGTGTGTGATGAGGGTGCGTGTGTGTGTCTTTGTGTGTGATGAGGGTGTGTGTGTGTGTGTGATGAGGGTGTGTGTGTGTGTCTTTGTGTGTGATGAGGGTGTGTGTGTGTTTGTCATGAGGGTGTTTGTGTGTGTGTGTCATGAGGGTGTGCGTGTGTGTGCCAACTTAACCAGAGATTAATTAAATATAAAACAAGGGATAAATTTTATAGAGGCTGGCAATATGGTTTATAAATATGATTGCCTTCATCGACAACTGAGAAGTAATCAATCACACTCATATTCATAGCCGTATTTGGTTATTCTTCCTTTGAGTCAGTCAATATTCACTACTATAGCTTGTTAAATTTTCATATGATATGTGACACTAAGGGATTTTAATTGCCATGACTATATGCAGTTGGGCGATTATTGCCACCATACAACTTTATTTGTGGCTAAGAGATTTTAATCGTTGAATTTTGACTCCTGAACCATACAACTTTATTGTGGTTGTTATATTCATGAAGTAATCTTTCTATTCCTTACCTAGTTTTTGACTGGGTTTTTGGTTTTCATATAAAACCATCGAATCAATTTCACCATATGACAATTGCAATTCTCACCAACAAAATCATCAGCAGACCAAAGCATACAAAGCATACATATGAATCACAGACCAAAAAGTGTAGCAAACAAACCTCAGTATATGCAAGATTACGTCAAGGAAGTCCAACCAAGACAATGATTACTTGGCAAGAGGATATTGGCTCTAGAAGATTATCCTATATGCTATTTTGTAATTCTGTTACAATCAAATCCAACGACAATCAGTTAATTTATTAACTACCTATAGATTAACTTCATTTTGGATTCATGTTACACAGTTATATGAAGTATGTAAGAAATTACAGTGGCCAGTGCCTACATTTGATTCCACAAAATATAAAGATAGGTGAGTCCATCAACTAATTTGTACTTTCAATTGCTTGAGCAAGTTGAATCTGAAAACAACTTTTGTTATGTAGTTCTACATAAAGGATTTGTGTGTGTAATATGTGGAGAACATAATTGATCCTTAAACTTTAGGGATTGAAATAAGCTAACAAAGGTGTCATACCCTAATTTTTGTTATGTGTATGACATGTACCGAATTATTGTTTCTATGTAATTATGCATATTCACTTAAGTAATGGCGTGTTGTTGGATGAATTTATGTTGTGACAAAATCACTTCTATTCTCATAAGCAAAAATTAAGGGAGTTCTTTTTATAAAAATTGAAATTATCGAATATTAGAGTGTGGATACCGTAGCGACGAGGCGGGTCGTTACACTCTCAGCTTCTTTAGCGTTCACGCAGTGGAGCAAAACCATGTCATGGTTTCTCTTGTATAATATGCTTCCACTCAAGAAGAAACCAGTCGCCAATCTCCTTAACGTCCTCTTGTCGTTGTCGGAAGCCTCCGGTGGGTACTCTTTTCTTTCAACGTATCGCCTGATGTCGAAATACCAATGCTTATTGTCCTGCTCTTCTTCCACCAAACAGCAATATGCGGGTTTGCCGCGACACCTAAACTCAATGTATGGTAGGTCTCCGTGCAGTGTCAGCTGGAACATGGACGCTAAAGTGGCAAGCAGATCAGCCATTTAATTTTCCTCTCGGGGAACGTGATGGAAGGAGATCTCATCAAAGAACTCAGCCAATTCCTTGATATAGGCCTGGTAGGGTATCATTTTGTGATCCCTAGTCTCCCATTCTCTTCTCAACTAGTGAATTACCAACGCCGAGTCTCCATACACCTTGAGTAGCTTGACGTTGAAGTCAATTGCTGCCTGGACGCCCAGAGCGCATGATTCATATTCAGCCATGTTATTGGTGCAGTTGAACCCCAACCTGGCCGTGAAAGGTATACATTGATTGTCCGGAGAAACCAATGCTGCCCCAACACCATGGCCTAGAACGTTTGACGTCCCATCAAACCACATGATCCACTTGTCCCTGTCCTTGTCTAGCTTCTCTTCAAATGAGGCCATGATGTCCTCATCCGGGAACTCAAGATGCATGGGTTGATAATCATTGAGAGGCTGCTGACCCAAATAGTCCGCCAAGGCGCTCCCCTTTATCGCCTTTTGGGTGACATAGAATATATCGAACTCGGATAGCAAAACCTGCCATCGAGCGATCCGCCCCGTGAGAGCAGGCTTCTCAAAGATGTACTTGACCGGGTCCATCTTGGATATCAGCCAGGTGGTATGGCTCAGCATGTACTGCCTTAAACGGTGGGACGCCCAGACCAAAACACAACATGTCCTTTCCAGCAGGGAGTAGTTCATCTCACAGGCCGTGAACTTCTTACTCAAGTAGTAGACGACTCGCTCTCTTTTCCCGGACTCGTCATGTTGCCCCAACATGCACCACATTGACTCGTCCAAAATCGTCATGTACAAGATGAGAGGTCTCCCGAGCACCGGCGGCATAAGCACGGGAGGGTTCATGAGGCACTGTTTGATCTTTCCAAACGCCTCTTGACAGTCCTCGTTCCAGTGGATGGATTGGTTCTTGCGAAAGAGCTTGAACAGTGGTTCACAGATAGCGGTGAGCTGTGATATGAATTTGGCAATGTAGTTCAAACACCCCAGGAAACCTCAGACCTGCTTCTCGGTACATGGTTTTGGAATCTCAAGGATGGCTTTTACCTTTTCGGGGTCCACCTCTATTCCTTTCTGACTTACAATGAAACCCAGTAATTTTCCTGACTTGACCCCGAAGGTGCACTTAGCGGGGTTCAACCTCAATCGATACTTCCTAAGCCTTTCGAACAACTTCCGCAGATTGACAAGGTGTTCCTCCTCAGTTTTATACTTGGCGATCATGTCGTCTACATAGACTTCGATTTCTCGGTGCATCATGTCGTGGAACAAAGCCACCATAGCCCGTTGATAGGTTACCCCGGTGTTCTTGAGCCCAAAGGACATCACTTTATAGCAAAATGTCCCCCACAGGGTGACGAAAGTGGTCTTTTCCATATCATCTGGCGCCATCTTTATCTGATTGTAGCCGGAGAAACCGTCCATGAAGGAAAACAAAGCGAAATTGGCCGTATTATCCATGAGGACATCGATGTGCAACAGAGGGAAATTGTCTTTGGGACTAGCTCGATTTAGGTCCCGATAATCCACACACATTCGTACCTTCCCATCCTTCTTAGGGACTGGCACAATGTTGGCAACCCATTCCGGGTACCGAGCAACAGCCAAGAAGCCAGCGTCAAATTGTTTCTTTACTTCTTTTATTTTTCAGGGACGTCTCGAGCTTCATCCTCCTCAGTTTTTGCTTTACCGGGGAACACTCAGGATTCAGAGGTAGTCAGTGTTGTATGATATCAGAACTCAAACCGGGCATATCTTGGTACAACCAGGCAAAGATGTCTTGGTAGTCTTTCAGCAGGGCCATTAATTCTTTACAGATGGGTGTAGTCATACCCGTGCCTACTTTTACTTCCCTTCTTCGATTATCGGTTCCTAAGTCTACGAGTTCTGTCTCTTCTTGATGCAGCCTCATCTCTCGATCCTCCTGAGCGATTATCCTCTCCAGCTCTAGGGGAAGCCCTACATCCTCGTCCTCTTCATCCTCCGTCGGACTTGCTTCTTGCTCGAAATCGACGACCAAGTCCCCGGTATTAGTACCTTCGTGGGACTCGTCGTCGGATCTGTATCGTTTTAAGCGTAACAAGGAAATAAACATGCAAATGAATGAGAATGGGTAGAGGCGCAAGAATAGATGAAGAAAGATCTTTATTATAACTTCAAGAACAAAAGGCATAATGCCTTAACAAAAGGAAACCCTAAAGTCTAGGCCCAACCGTAGAGTTTTAAAGCTACAAAAGGTTACATTATGCTTGTCGCGTAAACGTCTGGGCGTTCCTCCACCCACCAATTTCCTAGTTGGAAACCGGGAGGGCATGGTCATACCAAATCCGATCTCCTCGGGGAGTCATCATCGCATATCGCGGCGACTTGACCTTTGCGTCTTAAACCCGCACTTATGAAGCTCCTACTAATGTGGCACGACGGGGCCTCTTTGGCTCGCTATCCCAACCGCGAGCCTTGGCCTTTGTTCTTCCTTTTCGAGATATTTTTCCTTATGTCAGCCTGCATAGGTTTATAGCCTAACCCAAACTTCCCGCGGTTTCCTCTGGTGCTTACCAAGCTAGTCCTGCCGTCGTTGTTCTTGCCCAAACCCATTCTGGGCTCATAACCGTGCCCCAGCATCACCCGGGCCACCATCATTGCCGCATCGGACAGGCGGGGCTGCCTAGAGAGGGAATCTACGGAGGCAATGCTTACTACCTCAAAAGATTGGAAAGTCATTTCCAATGACTCCTCCACGGCTTCCACGTATGGCATAGAGGAAGGACAACTTACCAGGATGTCTTCCTCACCTGATACTATGACCAAATGTCCTTCCACTACAAACTTCAACTTTTGGTGGAGTGTGGAGGGGATGACTCCCACTGAGTGGATCCATGGACGCCCTAAAAGACAGCTATAGGCCGGGTTGATATCCATCACTTGGAATGTAACCTGGTAGGTATGAGGCTCTATCTGTACTGGGAGGTCGATCTCTCCCCTTACCTTTTGGCGGCTGCCGTCGAAGGCACGGACCACCATGGAACTTGGCCTTAGATGGGAAACATTAAATAGCAATTTCTCCAACATTCTTTTAGGCATCACGTTCAGGCTTGAGTCATTGTCGATGAGTACTTTGGCCATAACGTGTTCCATGCATTTGACTGACACATGTAAAGCCATGTTATGTCCTCTCCCCTCGGCGGGGATTTCCTCTTCAGCGAAGGTGAGGTAGTTGTTGGCTGTGATGTTATTGACGATTCCCCCAAAGCCTTCTACGGAAATGTCTTGGGCTACGTGAGCTTCATTCAAGACCTTTACCAGCAAAGCTCGATGAGGCTCAGAGCTCATGAGCAGTTCCAGAAGGGAGACTCTAGCTGGGATCTTGTTGAGTTGTTCAATGACTTTGAACTCGCTTTGTTGGATAATGCGGAGGAACTCATCAGCCTCCTCGAGTGATACCTCCTTCTTGCCACAGCCCTCTCGTCCCTCAGAAAGATCCTTCATCGGAACATCCTCGTCCGGCACGGGGATCACTTTGACATTTTGTCCTTCGGTCATCCTTGCTTTCCCTTTAGTGTTTGCGAGCTGTATCGACAGGCTAGGGGGTGCGAACACGCGACCGCTGCGGGTTATGCCGCTTAGCCCGGTGATATTGGTCACTTTGTCCGATAGTGAGCTGATGTCGGTAGCTTCTTCCTTCCTACTGCTCGGAGGAGCATACCTCCACGGAACTGCGCAGTTGTTCTTGTAAGGAAACGGAATAGATCTACCGCCCGACACTGTCAAGGGGTGTTGAGGTCTTTGGGGAGCCGTGTCCCTGGTGAAATGTATTACCAAGGGTTTAGGCTTTTTAGGTCCTTCTTCATCTGCCGACTGCATGTATACATGTTGTTCCTCTTCCCTCTCACTGCTGACCTCAAGTCGGCCTTGGTCTATCATCCATTGTAATAGATCTCTTACTGTCGAACATGTTTCCATGTCATGGAGTACACCTGGATGCATTAAGCAAGAATCTTCTCTGTGCCCGCCGCAGGGAATTATGCCCGCCGCAGGGAATTATGCTCGCCTTTTGCAAGGCTTTGTAGATAAACTTTCTGGGGGTCGTTACGTCCTTCAAAAGCTTGGGCCCGTGTGACCTACTCACCTCGATGGCATTAACCGCCCCACCCCCCCCCCCCTCCATGATTGGCAAGTGGGTTTGTTTTTATGTTGGGCCCATCCTCTTGAAAAGTCAACCACCCAGCCTCTATCAAGCTTTTGACCTTGCTTTTCAAGGCCAAGCACTATTCGATCGAGTGGCCTGGGGTCCCCCCATGGTATGCGCAGGTCGCGCTAGGGTTATACCATTTTGGGAACGGAGACTGGAAGATCTTTCCTGGGACCGCCACGACCAATTGGTTGGCGATGAGAGATGGCAAGAGTTCCCCATATGTCATTGGGATCGGGGCGAAAATCTGTGCCTGCCTTGGCAAAAAGTTCCTTGCCGTGTTTGTGCCAAAGTGAGTGTTGTTGGTTGGGTGAGGCCGAGGTGGAGCCGGAGCCCGAAGAGCTCCCCCCTGTGGGGGTGTGGGCACCCTTGGTTGGGTGAGTGTTGTATCGGAAGAGGCCTCGGCGTGAACCGAAAAACTCGGGTGATGTTGTGCATATTGGTGGGTACCGTGAGGGGTTTGCGGTGGCTTGGGCCATGCAGGTGTTGAAGTGACGGTATGGGCATCTCCCTCTTTCTTCTTTGCCCCAACTATTCCGGTCCTCCTACTATTGGCACCTATTAGGGAGATGTAATCAAACTTTCCCCTCTTCAAACCCACCTCGATCCTTTCTCCGGCGAAGACCAAGTCCGCGAAGCTAGAAGGCATGTAGCCCACTAATTTCTCATAGTAAAATACAGGCAAGGTATCCACCATCATAGTAACCATTTCCCTCTCGACCATGGGAGGGGCTACTTACGCTGCCAGGTCCCTCCAACGCTGAGTGTATTCTTTAAAGGACTCGTTTTCCCATTTAATCATGTTTTGCAGCTGAGTCCGGTCGGGAGCCATGTCAGAGTTGTACTGGTACTGCCTAAGGAAGGCGGTAATCAGATCCTTCCAGGTGCGGATGTGGGAAGCTTCTAGATTAGTGTACCAGATGACCGCTGCCCCGGCCAAGCTATCTTGAAAGAAATGCATCAATAACTTCTCGTCCCTGGAATATGCACCCATCTTACGACAGTATATTTTTAGGTGATTCTTAGGACAAGTCGTCCCTTTGTACCTATCGAAGTCAGGTACTTTGAACTTTGGAGGGATGACGACATCCAGTACCAGGCATAGGTCGGTCATGTCTATGAACGGATAATCTCTGAACCCTTCAACAGCCCTCAATCTTTCTTCAATGAGATCAAGTTTCCCCTTTCCTTTCGCTGCCCGAGGTGGCCCTCCCGTGGACAAAAACATTGGCTGCGTTGGGTGGTTTCGAGGTTCTCCCGTGATGTTAGGTTGAGGTAGTGCGTTGGGTGCCTGTCCCTTGGCAGGAAACGGGGAGTAGGAGTCGACGTCTCCTTGAGCTTGCTCTCGATGATCCTCGTCAGGATGTCGAGGAGGCTCCCCTTCGAGGATGACTGGTGGTGTGTAATTAGGTGGTAAACCGTAGGGGTAAGTTCCTCGGTTGTACCCCGGATGAGGGTTGCTGATGTGCCCCGATGTGTTTCTCTCTCGTCCCACCATGTTTGGAATAGCGTGGTGCGTGGTAGTTGGGAAAGTCGGGTCTGCTTCGGCAGCCGAACTAACAGCGGCGGCGGTGGCCGCGTTACTCTCCATTAGTTGTTTTATTCCCATCATGGAAGTCATTTGTTCTTTCAAAGCCGACATGTCGGCTTTCATCTGTTCCTGTACTTCCTCTAGGTCACCCATCGTCCTAGATTTGGATCTGATGCCTTGGGGCGCGTTTAGTTATGGCGTCTTTCCAAAAAAGACAAAATGTGAGGAGTACGTAATGAGAAATGAATGTATGCTAGAGATGGAATGTGGGAGTGATCTGATTCGCACTGTTTTTTGGAGTAAAATCACGGGATAAACTCATTTTATTCAGAAAGTTATAACTAGCCAAGATCTGAGTGACAATATAAACTCCCTAATGACTCCTAATTATATGGGTCATCAAGTCTATCATGTGTTGACAATAGCGGAGGAGCCTGTGGATCTCCTTGGGGGCGGAGTAGGTGTTTGCCATAGCTTTGGCCTTTGCTAGTAATCGGTGAAGTTCTTGACTCTTGTTTAAAGTAAGAGCAAACTGGTCCATCCACATCATTGCTTCTTGATGTAACGAGTCAATCACCCTTCCTCTAGTCTCCTTTTCCGCGTACACTCGGGCGTATTCGTCCGCCACTTTGTGCTCGTGGGTCGTGGCTAGATTTAATTCTTCTTGGTACTTGCCGATGATGGCTAACATGTTTGTTTCGGTCTCGCATAACCGCTAAGACAAACTCCTCTTGGACCTTAGGCAAACCCTCAATTCATCCTTCAGAATCAAACCGTCTACTCGCGATTGGTCCATTTCCTCTCTTCGGAGCTTAAGCTCGCTGTTACTGCCCCCACAGAGCCCCTCAAAATTTGTTCCGGCCATGTTCTTCCTTATGGGCCCTCTTGGTCTCTTGCTCCAAGGCCTTGGTGGTGGCTATATTGACGTCTCTCAGTTCGGCGTTCTCCTTTCGTATCCTAACAGCTGCTGACTTAAACTTTTCTTTGACTGTTTGGGCTTTCTCAAGTTCTGTCTTGAGGGCCTATACCTCTTCATCTTCTTCTGGAGTTTCAACCTCCATCCCTTTAGTGGTCCTCAAACTCGGGAGCCAATCCAGATCTTGTGCATAGGCTTTCAACCACCTATGGTAACCGCCGATGGGCCCGTTGCTACTCCCCTTAAGTTCCTTGTCCTTCCTTTGCGACATTTCCCATGCCTTGTGGACCCTCTGAAGCACCCCCGCGTTGGTGCTATTAAAACCTCATGTAATAAAAGGTATGAGGTCTTCCTCTGATGGCGCCCCCTTATAGGGTAACCAAGTTGTCTTATAACAAGGACGGGATTGTAATTGATGCAACCCCTCGTCCCCATCAAGGGAACATTTGGAAATTTCCCACACGAAATAAGAATCCCGATTCTTCCTTCCTTCCATCAGGGGAACCAATTGACAGATGCCCTTTCTTTGCTTGCTAAAAGTCGATCCCAGTTTGCCTCTTTTTTCTCAGTGCATGAGCGGTGGCCTTCTAGTGGGCAAACATGTCTCATCTCTTGGAAAAATAAGTGTGAAACCAACCATACGTAGAGAGCCAGTGTATAGCAAACAATCCTTGCATTGTTCTTCTCACATCTTTGGTCAAATGTGTCATATAGATCGGCTAAGATAGCGATAACCAGGCTTTCCTTGTGGTCGTAAAAGGAGAGAAAAGCATCAATCGCTGCCCGGTCCACCAACCCATCCACATTTGGAAAGAGGACCACCCCAAAGATCAAAAGTGTCAGGATGTCCATGAACGGGGCCCATTCGTCTTGACTTGCCAAGACTCTCGCCTTTGCTTCCAAACATTTCCTTGGTACCCCAACCACCCCATTTTCGACTTGCTTCCCGCGGTCCAATTCCTGTGTTGAGATTTTGACTATTTTAGAAATTCTAGCTAAGGAGGGATAGAATCCCGAGAAGAGATATGGTTTCCTTCCTCCTAGAGGGCATCCCAGGATCTCTTCAAACTCTTTCACCGTGGGTGTTAGCTGGAAGTCCACAAAGGTGAAGCACCTCAAAGGTTGGTCATAATATTGGGCGAGGGAGGCAATGGCCTCTGTGGAAACCTCTACGATGATTAGGTCCCAGATCTTACCATAAGCTTTGCGAAAGGCTTGTCGCTGGAGCTGACCCATCAGCTGTCTTAACTTTTTCAGACTGGCGACTCCTACGCTCTTGATCTTGACTTGATAGAACCTATTTTTAAGCGAAGGCGCCTGACTCGATCCCATGTTTTACTAAAGTGGAATAAAAACCAGTGCGAATCAAGACTCCGACATCTATCACAGGTGAAATGGATGAATGCATTTTACGGATACGAGAGCCCGGGAGATTATCTCTTTCTTAAATACAACATTCGGGTAGCATAGCGCCCGATGCATGCATTTAAGAAGGTGACACAGACCTTCTGTCTTCTCGTGACAAAGTGAGGGGGTCAAGACGTAACTCGTGCATGATGACATGATGCAGATGCGAAAAAGTAAGGGTAACAAGGAGATGCACACAGCATGGCAATATCCTCAAATAATCACACAGCGAAGGCATACATAACATTTAGGTTATATGCATGGCAGTGTTTAAAAGGCACACAGCGTGTTCGCTTCGTGCCCCTATTTTAGGGACCTGGGAGGAACTAAAAGGCTTTTAGTGATAATCCCCAAGGTGGTCATATCTCTCTTGATGGTTTCCAGAGGTATCATCCCCTTCAAAAAAACATATTGCGGCAATAGGGACTACCAGCAACAATATGTTTATCAAAGAGGAAAACTCTAGATGAGGGTTCACTATTATCAAGCAAGTCGGAGACCCAGCATGACCACAGATTCACCTCCACTCCTTATGTTCCCATGAACCCGAGTATAGGGCCCCTTTTCAACTCACCATGTGTACAAAAAGGTGTTGGTGTTTGTGTGCATCAAATGAATAAATATCTATCTCATGCATACATTAAAAAGCACACTAAAAGCATAAAAGAGTTATATACAAGGACATAAGAAAAAATAAAGGAAAACGAACAAAGGAGAAGTCATGGTAAGGAATGCACACTGAGTGATTGGCCTAACTCTCCGAAAACAATCGCCAACTGTCGTAACCTACCCTTCGGCGGGAGGGCGACGCGGGGCTCACGGGTGCGTCTTCCAAGAAAGGAAAATGCGTGGAGTCGCCACCAACGTTTATTTGAGGAAAACGTCGGAAAAACCGGAAAGGCGTGGTCTACGAACTTTAATCGTGAAAGGTTAGGGAGTTGTTTTTACGCACGGGGAAGGTATTAGCACCCCACGCGTCCGTCGCAAGGGGCGGCAGCCTTTAACCAAGTGTGCAATATCATGTCTTCGATTTGTTTTCCCCTTTTTTTTTACGTTTTTATGTCTTTTTATGCCTTTTGTATTTTTTATCTTTTTGTGGTCGACAAAGGGTGTTTTCCTCGCTCCTACGTATCCTCAATTGCGATAAGGAAATCAGACCTACGTAGTTCTTTGAGAACTGAACGTTGGTTAAGTTGTTTTTATCTTATTTTGCAAGATATATTTTGACCGAACAAAAGTTGTTTAAGGCATTGGACCATTAAACGATCTCTTGGTTTTTTTGGAAATGAGAGAAACGTTAAGGCGTTGGACCATTAACGATCTCTTGGGGTGGTCGACAAAAGCAGGGCTTTTGCTCCTACGTATCCTCAATTGCGATGAGGAAATCAAACCTACGTAGTTCTTGCAAAAGCGGTAAAGTTACATGTTGATTTTATGCTTTTGCATGGTCCATGTTAACCGATAAAAGCAAAGAGGACCGTTTAAGGCGTTGGACCTTAAAACGGTTTTGAGTGACTTTTGCGAACGAAGCTTGATTTGTGAGTTGATTTTAGCTTTAGTTTCACTTTGGTTATTAGTCAATTCATTCAAGGAAACTTCCAAAGAAAAACGTCCGATTGATTTTTATTATTATTTTATTCAAAGATATTTTGATTATTTTATTATCATTTTACCTTGTTTTGGTTTAACCGAGATTACAGCGTGAATGATCGGTTAGATTTTGCTTTAACAGTGATTAAACGAGATTACAACACAAATGATCGGTTGAAATTCATTTTATTATTTATTAGGTGACAAAACGACTTAAATAAATGGTTAAAGCACGTTAAAAGGGGGTACGGAAAGCAAACGAAATGAAAATAAAAGTACGCAAAACAAGTAGAGACCACTAAGGGTGCATAGAATGAATTGAAAGATTCGATTTCGGGAACTTATCGATTGAAGACCGAAGAACGACGAAGAACGAACGAAGAAAGATGAAGAACGGTGAAGAATCTTCACAAAATCGCTCACAGAAATGTTTCGGAAGTGTTACAGAAGCACCTCGGCTTGGATTTTTTCCACAGAAACAATTTTCCTCACTAATTTCGAGAGAATCCTAAAATACCAAAAGGGCTGAACAATTTACTCTACCCTCTTTCCCCTATTTATAGGAGAAAAGAGGGAGGTGGTTGCCACCCAGGTCGCCCAGCCGAGCTGGGTTGCTTCCACTAGAAGGCACCGCCTTCTGTTGGAACCCCCTGGAAGGCCCAAGGAGGGCCTGGTTGCTATTTGCACCCCCTTTTTACTAAATACACCCCCTTGTGTTTTTTTGTTGATTCCTTTCCAAAATGTTATGGAACTTTACAGATTACGTAACGACACCCATTTTCTTTCCGGAATGTTGCGAAACTTTACGAATTATGCAACAATGCTCTTTTTGACTTCCGGAATGTCGCAAAACTTTACGGATTGCACAACAATGCTTCTTTTTGACTTCCAGAATGTCGCGGAACTTTACGGATTACCTAACGATGGGTGTTAAGTACCTCGAGGCGGCCAAGCGAAGGTTGCATGCCACCAAACAATGGTCCCCGGACAAAATTAGGGTATGACAGGACGCATGGGCTAAGTATGAGCCCACTTATCTTTGTACATATTAGATTATGATTTCATTATTTTTGGGCCTTGTATTTAGGACTCCATAATGTAGGTAGGGTACCTTAGAAATGTACGATTTTTCAGCCCTTGTATTTTTTAGGGCACCTAAACTAGTTTTTGTATTAGGGGTAATTTTGTAATTTCACATACATTAAGTGAATATTTGATGTGTGTGTTGAGAAATAAATTTAATTGAATTGGGAGATGCCCAATCCAATTAAATTTTAGAGGGGGAGTTGAGCATTTCCTTGCTACACCTCATTGCCACATCATATAGTCACACTTTGTGCATGTCATTCATGCTTTACATGCCTCATGACACCTAAACACACTTAGTGGAAAATCTTGGACTTGATCTTGGATTGGTGGACTGAAACCATAGTTAAAATTCACTAATCATAATTAGTGAAATTTTGACTCCAAAATTTGGCTTCACAAATTCAATTTCAAATTCAAGTGAAATTTGAATAGAAATTCAAATTTCCCTCCAATTTTGTGTGACACTTAGGCTATAAATAGAGGTCATGTGTGTGCATTTTTTAAACTTTGATCATTTGAGAATTACACTTCAAAGTTCAGACCTCATTTGAGGCACAAAAATTTGTGCTCCTTCTCTCATTCTCCCTTTACTCATCTTCTCCTACCTTCAAGCTCTTATCCATGGCTTCCTATGGTGGTGAGCTTGTTCTTGACTCATCTTCTCCTTGAAGTGTTGTCTCCAATCATCTTTCTTCCTTATTCATTCCGCTGCCATTAATCTCAAGAAGAAAAGGACTCCATTGATGAAGAAGATCCAAGGCCTACAAGCTCCACATGGAGCTATATCAATAACTCTCAAACAGAAGCACTTCACTTAATCAAGGTAAACAAGCATCATAAGCAATCATGAAAAATAACTATCAACCACAATCATTTCACTCAACCAAAGTAAACAATCATCATAATCAAGCATGAAAAATAACTATCAAACACAATCATTTTACTCAACCAAAGTAAACGATAATCATATTCAATCATGATAAACAACCAAAGTTAAACATTCATCATAATCAAGCATGATAATTAATCAGTACAAACATCCAAAGTGGCTAGGATTATAAGTTATTTAGGTCTATGAGTCCTAATTCTCTTCTAATAACAAGGAAGTTTTCTTTGGGGAGAGGTTTTGTAAAGATATCGGCTAATTGATTCTTTGTGTCAACAAATTCTAATATGCAATCCCCTTTTTGAACATGGTCTCAAAGGAAGTGATGCCTTATTTCAATATACTTTGTTCTAGAATGCAGAATAGGATTTTTGGACAGATTAATTGCACTTGTATTGTCACAGCGGATAGGTATATAATCAAATTTTAAACCATAATCAGAAAGTTGTTGTCTCATCCAAAGGATTTGTGCACAACAACTTCTAGCAGAAATATATTCCGCTTTTGCAGTTGATAAGGCAACACTATTTTGATTTTTACCATGCCATGATACTAGAGCAGAACCAATAAAATGATAAGTGCCACTAGTACTTTTTCTATCAATTTTGCATCTAGCAAAATCAAAGTCAGAGTATCCTACTAAGTTATAAGTTATAAGAGGAATTCTTAGGATACCATAACCCTAGATTTATAGTGCCTAACAAATATCTCATTATTTTTTTAATGGCACTTAGGTGAGATTCATTGGGATTTGCTTGATATCTTGCACACATACAAACATTAAACATTATATCAGGTCTACTTGCTGATAAATAAATAAGAGATCCGATCATACCTCTATATTTCTTTATGTCTATTGACTTACCAGTTTCATCTTTATCCAGATAACAAGCAGTGCTCATAGGAGTGGCCATGTGTTTAGCATTTTCCATCCCAAACTTGTTAATTAGATCTTTGCAATATTTTGACTAACTAATAAATATTCTATTCTTTGTTTGCTTTATTTGTAGTCCAAGGAAGAAATTTAACTCACCCATCATGGACATTTCAAATTCATTTTGCATATCTTGAGAGAATTCTTTACATAGAGAATCATTAGTTGACCCAAAGATTATATCATCAATATATATTTGTACTAAGAGAATATGGACATTTCAAATTCATTTTGCATATCTTGAGAGAATTCTTTGCATAGAGAATCATTAATTGACCCAAAGATTATATCATCAACATATATTTGTACTAAGAGAATATCATAAAATTTTCTTTTGATAAAGAGTGTAGTATCAACCTTTCCTCTTGTAAAGTCCTTTTCTAAAATAAATTTGCTCAATCGTTCATACCAAGCCCTAGGGGCTTGTTTTAAACCATATAGAGCCTTTTTCAATTTAAAGACATGATTGGGCTTATCTGAGTTTTCAAAACCAGGAGGTTGATCAACATAAACTTCTTATTGGATGAAACCATTTAAAAAGGCACTTTTAACATCCATTTGATAGAGTTTAAAATCCATGATGGATGCAAAGGCCAATAACATTCTAATGGCTTCTAATCTGGCTACTGGAGCATAGGTTTCCTCAAAATCTATTCATTCTTCTTGATTATATCCTTTGGCCACTAGCCTAGCCTTATTTCTAATTATTATTTTCCATGTTCATCCAATTTGTTTCTGAATACCCATTTAGTTTCTATAACTGGATAATTATTAGGTTTGTCAACTAATTTCCAGACTTTATTTCTTTCAAATTGATTTAACTCTTCTTGCATAGCAATAATCCAATGTTCATGAATTATGGCTTCATTTAAATTTTTAGGTTCAATTAAAGAAACAAAAGCCATATTATTGCATGCATCTTTGAGAGAGTGTCGAGTTGTTACCTCTTTTGAGATGTCACCGATGATATTATCACCGATGAAATCATAGTTCGTTTGTTATAAATTCTAAAAGCTTTACTATTCAAGGAATAGCCAGGGAATATACCTTAATCAGATTTTGCATCATCTTTCTCATTGTTTAGCACAAAACACTTATATCCAAAAACATGAAGATGAGAAATGTTCGGTTTTCTTCCTTTGTACAATTCATATGGAGTTTTCTTTAAGATTAGTCTAATTAAAGCTCTATTCATTATATAGCATGTAGTATTAACAGCTTCAACTCATAAATATTTAGGAAGATTTGTATCATTAAGCAAAGTTTTGCCTATTTCTTCTAAAGATCTATTTTTCCTCTCAACTACTTCATTTTGTTGAGAGGTTCTAGGTGCAAAAAAATTGTGTTCAATGCCATTTTCATTGCAAAATGATTCAAAATCCTTATTTTCAAACTCTCCTCCATGATCACTCCTAATAGATGCAATATTGAGATTTTTCTTGTTTTGAATGATTTTAGCAAGTTTCTTGAAAGCATGTATGAAAATCATCTCTTTTGTAAGTGAGAAATAATGTCCATGTGAATCTTGAATAATCATCAACTATAACAAGAGCATAATAATTTCCTCCAAAACTCATAGTTCTAGAGGGACCAAAAAGATCCATATGCAAAAGTTGTAAGGGTTGAGTTGTAGAAAAATATTCTTTGATTTGAAAGAAACCCTTACTTGTTTTCCTTTTTGACATGCATCACACTATCTATCTTTTTCAAATTTGAGTTTTGGTAAACCAATTACTAAATCCTTAGAAATTAGTTTATTTAAATGTTCCATGTTTATATGAGCAATTTTTGTATGTCATAACCAAGAATCATCATCTTTACTAAAAAAACATTGAGCATGATTTGATGTTTTATCTAAATTTATCATGTATACATTATTAGTTCTATAGCTTATACGTTTTATATTTCTATCATGTTTATTTTAAATAACACAATTATGAGAATCAAATGATACTAGAAAGCCTTTATCAGATAATTGACTAACACTTAGTAGACTATGATTAAGACCATCAACAAGTAAAATATTTTCAATGGAGGTAGATGGATTCATACCTATTTTTTTGATTCCAAGAATTTTATCTTTGTTGTTGTCTCCATAAGTCACATATCCACTTTTCTTGGGAGATATATGAGTAAATTTTGATGCATCTCCCGTCATGTATTTAGAGCATCTGCTATCAATGTATCGGCTTTTCTTCAAGAAATCCTTCATTCACGTAATTATGTTTTTGACTTAGGTACCCAAATTTTCTTGGGTCCTTGATTGTTAGTTTTGATCAAGGATTCTTTTGGAACCCATATCATTTTAATGTTACTACTATTTTTCCTAAAACAACATGTTGATGCACTATGTCCTTTATTTCCACAATAAAAACATGTTAAGAAAGGAGAACTATTCTTTTGAGAAGATGCAAAGAAGTTTGTATACATTCTCTGTTGTTTTTCAGGTCTATATCCTAGTCCAGCCTTATCAAACACACATCTTTACTAGCATAATGTCTAAATTATTTTTTTCTAGAGTAAATTTGGCAAGAGAATTTTTTAGATCTTTAATTTCTACTTTAAATTTATAACAACATTTACATTAGTGAGATACTTTATTAATATCTTGTATGGTAGAAGATTGATTTGTATCAATTGGTTTTAATGTTTTTACTTCAGTTTTAAGATTTTCTAGTTCTATATTTAATTTCATAACTTCTTTTTTTTAAATTTGAAATTGTTTTCTTAGAAAATGAAACTAGTTTGGCAAGTTTGACTGATTCTTTATGCAAGTCATTAAATGCATCTTGAAGTTCATCAAAGGAAATAGATAGGTTATTGTTAGAAGATGTTACCTCTTCTTTGCTATCATAGTTTTTGGCCATGAGACTCATATTCACGACTTCATTTTCTGAATCCCCTGATGAATCTATATCATTATCTTCCCAAGTGATGTAAGCTTTCTTTGCTATCTTGTCTTTGAAAATTTTCTAATCAGACTTCTCCATTCTTTTCTTGAAACTGGGACAATCAACTCGTAGATGTCTAGGTTGATTACATTCATAGCACTTTGGAACAAAAGGAGAGTCTTCTCCTTTTCTCTTTGGATTGAAATTTGTTCTTCTTTGATTTCCTTTGTTCCTTAGAAACTTGTTGAATCTCTTTATGAAGAAACTAAAATCATCATCTTCTTCTATTTCATTCAAGTTTTCTCTGCCACTTTCTTCTTGAATACAAAATGAGGCTTTAAGTGCAATTCCTTTCTTTTTCTTGTCATTTTCTTCATGTTGATTTAGTCTTATAAGTTCCATTTCATGTTCCTGAAGCTTTCCAAAAAGAGTTGCAAGAGACATGTTAGTGAGATCTCTTGATTCTGCAATTGCAGTTACCTTTGGTTGTCATTCCCTGCTTAAACATCTTAGAACTTTGTTAATGAGATCCTCATTAGGAAATATCTTTCCTAATGATGCAAGATGATTAACTATATGTGTAAATCTCTTTTGCATATCTTGTATGGTCTCATTTTGATTCATTCTGAAAAGTTCATATTCATGTGTTAAGGTGTTTATTCTAGATCTCTTAACATCTGTTGTTCCTTCATGCATTACTTCTAATGTATCCCACATTTCTTTTGAATTATTACAATTTGAGACTCTAGAGTATTCATCCATTCCTAATGCAAAGGTAATAATATTTTTAGCTTTTAAGTTATATTGTACTCTTCTTCTTTCCTCTTTATCCCATTGTTCCCTATATTTTTCCATAGTTGCATTTCCTACTACCATTGTAGGGATGTAAGGACCGATTTCAATGCCTTCCCAGATGTTTAAATCTATAACCTCTATGAAGATTTGCATGTGGGTTTTCCATTAATGATAACCCACACCATTAAATATGGGAGGCCTATTAATGGAGTTTCCTATGGGAAATATGAAGTTTGATGAGGCCATAATTATTCTTGAAGTTTCTAAATTTATACAAGAATCAAGCTCTGATACCACTTGTTGGACAAGTGGCCTCAATAACTTAAGAGGGAGGGGGGTGAATTAAGTTAAAAAAATTCTCATTTAATTGACTTCTAAATCCCTTTTTAAATCTATTTGTTAAGAATATTGAAGATGAAGATGAAAATTATATCAACAAAATACTTCAAGTGTGCAAGATAAATAAAATATGAAAGATAAAGTAATCAAGATAGGGAAGAGAAAAATGCAAACTCAGTTTATCCTGGTTCGGCCACTTCATGTGCCTACGTTCAGTCCTCAAGCAACCCACTTGAGATTTTCACTAACTTTGTAAAAATCCTTTTTACAACTTCTGAACACCTGAGGGATCCCTTTCCCTTGTGTTTAGGAAACTCACAATTCAAGAGACAAACAACCTCTTGAAACTCACAATTCAATGATTTGTTTTTGAGAGGATAAGACAATAAGGTTCTGAAAAACTTTAAAATCTTTCATAAATAAGTCACATATTTATAGGCCCTTGGTGGCTTTTCAAAAACATATGAAGAGACGTGACTTGTCAGAGTAATTTTTAAAATTTCCCACTAGTAATTGATTACACAGTTATGCAATGAGAGGTCATGACTTTTCAATTTGAATTTCAGGAATTTCGTCACTGGTAATCGATTATAGACAAGTGGTAATCGATTATAGCTTTCAAAATTCAAATTTCAAACTTCCTGAAAAAGCTTTTTAAAATAATTTTGCTTATGGTGATCAATTACAATGTCTGGTAATCGATTACCAGTGAAAAAATGCCTTTTTCAAAAATGTTAAAAATATTTTAAAACTTTTTTATAATTAATTTAAAAACTATGTTGTGAGGTCAAACCTTTGCAATCACTAAGAGACTCTTTTAACAAGGATTAAACTAAGACTTAATTTTCTTCTTGATCTTTGTTTTCATGGTCCTTATTTGGATTTGATTTGAACTTGAAATAAAACTTGTGTTGCTTCTATTTTGACATCATTAAAACCTTCATACGCATACATTCACATTTATACAAGAATAACTTGGATGTACACATATCTCACTTGCATGACTATGAAACATGATAAAAACCAAATCTTCTATTTAAAACTAATCATATGTGTGTGTGTGTGTATATATATATATATATATATATATATATATATATATATAAAGACGATTTTTAAATTGAATAAAAAGGTAATACAATTGAGAACAAAAAAAATCTAGTAGCTTTTAAATTAACTTATTTTTCATAAGCTATCTCAAGTAGTTTATCAAAATAAGTTACTTGAGGTAGCTTATGAAAACTAAGTTACTGAAATAAGCTTGTGTAACAAACAAGTTTAGCTTTACTCAAAGTTGTTTATAAACCAGTCAAATGAGTTTATAAGCTTCTCAAAAGCCTTATCAAACATAAACTTAGGTTATGTTTGAAAGAGACTATGTTTGGTAAAAATAGCTTATAAGTTAGCTAAAAGCTTATAAGCTAATTAATTTAATTGCAAGTATTTGGTAAGACTAACTGATATGTTGACAGATAAATGTCAAAAGACATAAAACAAGATAGTCAATTGTGCATAGGTTTAGTTTACAAAAAGTGAAATTTTTTATTTTATGAATTGAATCGATAATATAAAAATCATGCAAGGAAACAAATTAGAAATTAGGTCACATAATTTTAGAAAAAACATAGAATGGTTCATCAAATAATTGTAAAGTTGATATGATTTAAAGAATTTTTAACCTTAAAGAATGGTGTAGTAATAACAATTGATGAGTTGATTGTCTTGTGTATCGTGTGTGTGTAAGAAAGTAAAGTTAAATAAATATCAACTTTTTTTAGACAATGAATAAATAAGAGCTGATAAAACATAGCCAAACTAGCTGATAAGCTAGTTGAAGCGACCAGTTGAACAACTATAAGTTAGCTAAAAGCTTATAAATTAATTTATTTAATTGAAAGTATTTGGTAAGACTAATCGATAAGTTAACTTATAAATGTCAAATGACATAAAATGACTGATCGAGGCCGTACCCGAATCAAATAAACACGAAAATGCAGTAACTAGGAAGTGATCCTAGGTCGTTTCCCAACGAGCAGTGACAAGCCAAATGTTCATAATATACTTGCAGTAACAGTAACGATGAGGGGGGGGGGGGTTGGTTGTTTGGTAATTAAAGAGCAGAACAAATAAAATGGAATACGAAACTACTAATATTAAAAACCAGTTGTTTCCTCTGATTCAGAAGCCACTCTCTTATCCTGGGTGATGGAGAATTCGTCCCTAACAGTCAACCACTTAATCCAACCCTATTTCAATTTACTAAGCGAAAATCAACTTAGGGTTTTCAATACGTGATTAGGCACCACATACACCAGTTAGCCCTTCGTCCATTAAGCATGAACGCAAGTTAGGCTCAGAGGTAATTAATCGAACACGAAGCGTGCACTGATTAATATTCACGAAATTGGGATAATTGGTGAAGGGAAAACTGCCAGGAAACCACATTACAAACGAAACCTCAAAGAGAGTTGGGCTTCGTCCTCAAAAGGAAACAACACCAGAAAATCTAGCCTTCCATGGATTCAAACAGAAAACGCAAATGAAACATGAAGCAGAATCGTAAATGAACAAGCAGAAACGTAAATGAACAAGAACGTAAATGAACAGAAACGTAAATGAACAGAAACGTAAATCAAAGTAGTAGAAGAAGCAAGAATGAACTCATAATTAGAAGCAGAAAACGAAAATTTGCATTAAGAACGAAAACTGTAACAAGGGAACAGAAAAACGTGAAAACCTAAAACCAAAGCTCTGAATAATGAAAATAGCATAGCAGAATAGAATCCCCTGCACGAATCCCAAGGCAGCTATTTAAAAAGAGTCACTCAAAGTCACTGGGCCCTATTACAATACTCTGGCCCAAAACGAAATAAACACTGAACAACATAAAATAAAATTGCGAAATTTCCTAATTAGAAATTAACTAAGGTAAGCGCTGCTTTATTTGCCCTCTTCAAGTCCACAACCAAAATCCGGATTAAGCCCAATGTTTCATTAATTCCTGAAATTAGATTAAAAACATCAAATTAGCTAAATGAGCCCAAATAATAAAACTGCCTAATTAATTGACAATTAAGACCAATCAATAATTAAAATGGTGCAAAAAAGGTTTAGAAAATAGAAGAAAATGATGGCACATCAATGACATATTTAATATTTCTAATATTTGAATTTTATTTCTAATAACTTGTCATCTTAAAAGTAAGATAATAATTTTTTTGGAATTTTGTATTATAAAAAATGATAAAATTAAATTTTTCGTTTGTTTTTGGTAAAATAAAACTAAATTAAATAAACCTTATTAGAATTATATTGTTTAAAATCATTTTTTAACATTTAAATACTTTATTAATAATATTATTTTAAAACTAAAAATAAAAAAGTATTTTTCTTATAATTTTTCTTAAACATTTTTTTTGTTTGTACTAGAAGAACATGAATGTGTACGCCTCTCACTTGTGTGACGAAACATTATACAAATCATATTTTCTAATTATGATCGGTAAAACATTTGATTTTTGTCTTTTATTTACTAGTTTATTTCTTATGTTTTGTTCATTTTA
Source organism: Glycine max (assembly GCF_000004515.6). Lineage (NCBI taxonomy): Eukaryota > Viridiplantae > Streptophyta > Magnoliopsida > Fabales > Fabaceae > Glycine > Glycine max. Next base: position 10,965,981 of record NC_038249.2, on the reverse strand, counting down.
TGCTTTATTTGGTTAAACATTTGATTCTATCCTAGAGTTTAAATTGTTTTTTTTTTTTGCTCCTTTAAAATTTTCAAACATTGGTTTTAGTCCCTCTAAATTGTATTGTCTGTTTTTTGTCATCCCTCTAATTTTGAAACGTCCACTTTTACTCTTTAAAATGATTTAAATAGTGCTTTGTAGAGAAACAAAAAGTGGTTCAATTTACATTTTGAGGGGGACTAAATGATGCATTTCAAAATTATAGGAAGAAAAAATGAACAAAAGGTAAAATTGAATTTGAAAATTTTAAAAGAACAAAAAATATATTTTACTTTTTTTTTTTACTTTTTAAAAAAAGATTATTTGCCCTTGATGACCACGGGTCCTAGATCCGCCATTGTCGTGACCCATCTTCTTGAAGATAGCAAATAAATATATTTATTATTAATATGTTGAGCACAATATGTTGAGCACAAAAAAAAAATATATCTATACTTAATTATTATGGTATCAATGTGTTTGTGTCAATCCTTATATTTATTTTCGGGTATGAGTTTAGGAATTGCCATTTTCATATTTGTTACAAGATATAAAAAAATAGTTCTAATCTCTATACTTTATAAAAAAAAAATTAGTTTAGTCCTTGTAAAATTCTTAGTTTTACTCTCTATTTTTCATTTATCAGGAATACACTATTAACATCATTTTCTACCTGAAATCTTATAGACTAAAATTATTGATTTTTAAAAGTTCAAAACCAGAATTTTCGATTCTGAAGTACTATAACTAAAACAATGAATTTTACAAAATATAGACTAGAATCATATTTTTTTCAAAAAAATAAATCATACATCATTTATTGTCAAGAAACTAAACTACTCATATGTTCTCTCCATTTCTTTGTTCATGTAAAATGGTCAGAATCTTATATTTTCATATCTTTGTTTATGTAAAATGGTCGGAATCTTATATTTTCATAGGAATGTAAAATAACTTCCAACTTTTTAAAGCTTATTTTATCACTTATTCATTATTTATTAATTTATTTTTGAATTCAAATAAATTTAAAATTATTTTAAAAAATGATAAGTATTTATCAAATATTTATTTTATGAGAATAATATTCTTAATTAGTAAAACAAACACGCCCTTAAATATATTCCATATTGGCATTTATAATGACCACTAAAATTATTTTTTAAATGTTTTTCTCCGTCCATCTACCAACTTCTCATTATTGTCATTAAAAACGCCATTACTATTGCTGGGAAAATTAGTTATGTTTCTTTCACTAATAATATCAATTTTTTGCAAACAATATTATTTTCTAATAGAGAAATCAAATAATAAAAAAATAAGTATGTTCTAACACCATCCAAAAACTTTCTAAAATTATATATATATATATATATATATATATATATATATATAATAATAATAATAATAAAGAAAGAACTATTAACTATTATATTTATATGTTCATGAGTGTGAAAACGTAAACTATTCAAATCTAATACTTACTGTCAGTTTGAATCCAACAATAGATCCGATCACAATCACATAGTCACTATAAAAAAACGTGTCTATAAATAAATTCTTCCGGTCTTAATCCTATTGAAGTCTTCTACGGTTAAATTTCAAAAAATCAAAGTGATGTATATGAGACTAAAAAAAACACACACACACACCAATGTCTGATAATAAAAAAGAAAAATAAATTTAATTCTTTTTGTATGATGATAACATTAACAACAACAAAAAAAATGCTTTACATGAAGAAAAAAAAGCATGCATTTTACAATTAAGATCTCTTTATTTTAATTTAAATGGAGTGTATGATATTATGTATGGATTTCAGATTAGGAGGCAGCATGTTAGAATAAGCAGCGATTATTAGGCATTTACTCTTACCACCAATGATGCTGGAAAGTACATTTATTTGTTAGAATAAGCAGCTATTATACATTAGACAACTTTAACCTTAAAAATTAATTTTGTGAGACCGAATTAGGTCTTGAATCCATATTAAAATTTATCTTAATCATTATTATACATTAGCCCTATTAAGTTATATATAAATAGGATATGATAATATTCATATTACAAACCGATTTAACCCAAATGTATGCATAAAATACCTGAGTTTTCAAAAAAAATAAGGACCTAAGAATTTTTCTTGAAAAGATTGTTCTTCTTCTTGACTTTTTTATTTTATTTGTACAGAATAAATATATGTAATATATTGAAAAAGTTCCTTTTGGCTATATCACTGATCGATGTGATCTTCAACTTCACAAATAGTGGTAATAATAATACGTACCCACACATTAAACGTGAAAAGAATGATATCAAATTTTAATGTTTCTCCATCTATGCTTACATACTTTTTACCTTTCCTGTGATTGACAAAGTAAACACGCAAGTTAAGTTTCCTTACAAAGTTTCAGAAGAAAGAGACAAGGCATTTAGATTTAGTAATCATCCCGTGGTATAGATAGGGAGCAAGCTACCACTTTGATCCTGACCTCATCTTCTTAAAGATGACAAATAAATATATTTCTATAAATATGCCAAGCATAAGATTTGCATATGGTAAATATATATACTTATAAGGTATCAAATGACGTACCACTCTACCAGTCGAGTTCATATATATACAAGACTCCTATATAGGCCGAGAAAGATACAAGGGTTTTAGTGTTATACTTCTGATAGGCATTTATAATGGCCACCGAAATTATGTCTTAAATGTTTTTCTCCGTCCATTCACCAACTTTTTCATCATCATTAAAAATTTAGAGAAAATGTCCCTGGCCATTAATAACTATTGCTCGGAAATATTAGTTATGTTTCTTTCTTTAATAATATGTAAATGTGACTATCGGTTTTTTTGCAAACAATAATATTTGCTCATAGAAAAATTAAATAGTAATATGTCGTAATACCATCCAAAATCTTTCTAAAACATATTATGTTTCATTAAATCTACAACAAAGAAAGAAATAACTATTCATATTAAAAAAATGACTATTAACTATTATATTAGGTTCATGAGTGTCAAAACACTAGTATAAGTGCTATTCAAATCTATTTGTCAATTTCAATCTAATAAGAGATCCAATCACATATATATTCACTGTACAAAAATGTGTCTATAAACAAATTTTTTCCCTCCTAATCTTAATGAAGTCTTCTACGATTAAATTTCGAAAAATCAAAAGTGTATGACCTAAATAATAAAATAAAACGAATCTGTCATTTAAAACACACAAGGCAATTACTCGCAAAAATGCATTGAAAAACTATGATTATCCTATTTAGGCATGACTTGATCCATTTAAAAGTCTAATTTGACATGTTAGTGTACTTAAAAACCTATTTTATTTTAAAGCTTTTATATATGTTTAACTTTTTTCAACATATGCTAATATATAATGAGCTAATAGACCAATGAGAAAAAATTCTATATAAACAAACTATAATCCATAAAAATAAAAAATCATTCACTCAAAGCATGAGATAAAGCCTAAAATATGCATGATATAATTTATTATCTTTATGATAACTTAGTTAAAAAAATCAGTTTTACAATAAGCCATCTAAATAGAATATAGATTTATCACTCAATAAGTTTATATGCTTGACCTTTTATGTAGGATAACATGCTTAATATTTTAAAAAATATACACATGTTGATTTTCTCCTTCTATTATTGCTTATTCACTTTTTACCTTAATTTCCCTAGGATTGACAAAGTAAGCACACAAAATACATGATCACTTTCCTAACAAAATTATCAGAGGTCAAAGGACAAAATTCATGTAGTAATTATCCTGTGGTACAGGGACCTAGCTACCACTTTGATCCAGACCCCATCTTCTTAAAGGTGACAGATAAATACGTTACGATAAATATGTTAAGCACTTAAGCATAAGATTTTCAAATGGTTAATATTTATACTTATTACGGTATCAATGACCTACCTTTGTACCAGGTGAGTTCATATATATATATATATATATCACCAAATGTTGGTCTGCTACATGCATAAGAACAAGCACAAGGTCTGATTCGTGTTTCCTTACATCAACTTGTGGTCTAAAAATGGGAAGGATGCCATGCTGTGAGAAGGTAGGGTTGAACAAAGGACCATGGAAAACCGAAGAAGATGAGAAGCTCGTGGCTTATGTTGAAAGGCATGGCCCTGGAAACTGGCGTTCAGTGCCTGCCAAAGCGGGTAATTAATAAGTTAATACAACTTCTGTATACCGTTTCCTCAATCTGAGTCTGAATGTAAATGGAGGAATATTCAAAGTTTGATCAATTCCTAATTTTATTTATGTTGCATTTATGTATGTATAGGTCTTCAAAGATGTGGCAAGAGTTGTAGACTGAGGTGGATCAACTACCTAAACCCTAATATCAAACGAGGAAGCTTCAGCTTGGAGGAACATCGCACCATTGTTCAACTCCACTCTCTTCTCGGAAACAAGTGAACTTCAGTTTCTTTTTGGTTTTGAAATTATTTTATTTTTAGCATGGTTTTAAATTACAGTCCGTAACTGTAACAGTGTCATGACTGCAATTGCAGTTGAATTAGTCACATTTTCCAGCAATTATCTATAATGTAAAGATTTTTTCACTGATCGGTCATAACCGTAATTTAAAACCATGATTCTTAGATCAAATGGTTAATCATATATTTTTTAGTTTCTTTTGGCTTTGAAATTTTTTATTGTTAGCATGATTTTAAATTAGGGTTCGTAACATAAGTATTTCTTCGTCTTACCGCAACTGCATCACGATTTCAATTGCGGCCGAATTAGTCACATTTTCTGATGACAGATCGTAACCGTAATTTAAAACCGTGATTGTTAGATCCAATGGTTAATCTTATATATTTCTTTGTATCAAGGGTGTCATTGTATTTACATGTCTGTTTATGTTTGTATTGCGCGCACAGATGGTCAATCATAGCCGCGCACCTGCCCAAGAGAACTGACAACGACATCAAGAACTACTGGAACACCAACATCAAGAAAGGACTCATCGGAAAGGGCTTAGATCCCCTTACCTACAAACCAATAAAATCCAACACTTTTCAAGCCTATGGTGGTAATTTCCTTGACCCTTCCATTGACACCACCAATATGAACCATGTGGCTCAATCGGAGAGTGCTCAAATCGAAGCCGAAGCAAGAGAATCTATGTTGCAATTTGGATCTCTCCCTTCACATCTCCCTGGGCTAATCTTAAGCAAAATCCCAACTCAACCTTTTCCTTCATCAGCTTCTCTATTAACCCAACGCATTAATACAACATATGACATGTATGCCCTCGTGCTTGCGACGAATCATCTTGACCTTCATCCACCACCATTCACTGACCCTGAAAGCTTCCCTAGTAGGAAGCTTCTTCCTTCAGTCTCTACCAGTGTTGGACAATCCACTGATCCTGAAAGCTCACTCTCTTATGATGGTATTGGTTATAATATGATAGACAATAGTAGTAGTCAAATGCAAATGACGATGGAATGTTATGCGACAAACTTTGAAGATGATGATGTTATGATAGCTCTAGAAGCATTTGGAATAGCAAGGTTTGAGGGCATTCAAGAATTGTTTGACGGGCCCACTACCATGGAAGATCTAATCAATGAATCTTTTGAAAGAGATGTGTAGAAGAGTATGGAAATGGAAAGTGCAATTTCCATGCTTTCCTTTGTTGGTTCCAATAAAAGTAATGTGTGGTTTTGTAACTTTTCTTTTGAGGGATTTTCTATTTCATGTTGAGTTGGGTGCCTCATTACATGTGTTTCAGGTTCAGGGTGTCTTGTGTCCTGGACTACATGATAGGTGTTGAGGGTTGTTCTGTTATCGGAATACACAACACTTGTACTGTAGTTTTCTCATGTTTTGGTGCTATAGTCTCGAGCATTTCTTGCGTTTATTTTCCTTTATTTTTAATGAGTTATTTGCCTTACTAAAAAAATTACAGTGAAGCCAAAGTCGTGAGGTTGCAAGTGTTGTCATGGTTCTAAATTGTGTTTGGGATTGTGGTTGTGATCTCATTGCAATTATGATCAGTTGTAATGAGTTAAAAAAAACTTTTATGTTACAGTCACAGTTATGAATATGAACTGCAATGGGTGTCACCTGTTCTGCTATTGCACCTCTTGTTCACGGTCTTTATTCCAATATAATCCATAATTAGCAACTTCCATGGAAAGCCATGTTATGAAACTGATGTATCCATTGTTTTCAATCTATCTATGTATTCCATATTTGCTTGGTGCAGATTTAGAGGCACTTTGAGAAAAACACTTAGGTTCATTAATATTTTTGGTTTCTTAGTTTTTCAAATTCATAATTTTAATTTCATTATAATATTTGATTTCCTAACTAGTTTTATAAATGAGTAATTTTAGTTTATCTGATAGACTATTAACTAATAATTATAATTAATAAAGTCAATACACTAATTATAAATTAACTAAAAGTCATTAATTATTAAAAAATTAATGAACTAAAATTATTAATTGAAAACACTAACTAGAGGGAATCAAATGTTACAACTAATAATCATGGGAACCAAAATTTTGGATCTAAAAAACAAGAAAAATCAAAATTACACTTTAGCTAAAAAAAAGTTAGGTACCTGATAAATTATGTTAACTTGCTTGTGATTTCTTCAGATGATTTACTAGAGAGGCCCAAGAAAAATGCATATATAATTTCATGCGGTGGAACATGGTTTAATATTTTCAAGCAAATTAATATTTACACTACTAGAAATAATGGTTTTAACATCAATTTTTTTTATAAAATCGATGTTAACAAGATCATGTTAACATCGATTTTTTGAAAAACTAATGTTAACATGTTCTTGTTAACATTGGTTTTTAAAAAAACCGATGTTAACATAAGCTGGTTAATATCAACATTTAAGAAATCGATGTTAACATTTAGCTGGTTAACATCATTTTTTTAAAAAAACCGATGTTGTGTTTTAAATTAAACAAAAACCCCAAACCCTTTTCACCCGTGCTCAGTGTGTTAGTTCCACAAACCCTTTTCCTCTGTCTCAACTCCACTCTCACTCCCACCCACGACCATCTCGCTCTTGGTGGCCACTCCTAAAAGGTTAGTGTTCATTTTTGATCTGGATGCGTGTTTTGTTTGTCGTTTATGCCTATTTTTTGTGTTTTATTGTTAAAGAAATAGAGATTATTAGAGAAAGGCACAATGCTAGTGTTTACGCCTATTGATTTTGTTCTTTAATTGAGATTATTAGAGAAAGGCACAATGCTAGGGTTTCCAGTTATTGTTCTTAGTGAGGCTATGTTTAAGTACCGTTTTGACAGGTTTATAAAAGTATACAAGTAAAAAATTGCTTCAATTGGGGCAACAGACCTAAGAAATTGTACATGCCCCTACGGTGTTTGTAAAAATGTTTCAAACACTTTTTTGGTCATTTGGTATCTACAATGTTCTCATTTACAAAATGAGACATTTTTTAGTCATTTGGTACCATTAGCCAAGCCAAGCATATCAACGATCAATTATAATACTAATATTGTGATTTGAACTTAATTTTTTTTTAGCAATTTTATCCCGTGAGGTGTGATTTATCAGCTACTACTATAAGAAAAAGAATACAAGAAACCATAATTGTTCTTAGTGTGGCTATGTTTGAGTAAGGAAGTTTGCCTTGTGAAGCCATTGGAACTAGAGGTGTGTATAACTATAGGCCAAATTAATAATTTGTGAGCTGGAAAAATATGGATGGTAATGCCTTAATTGTTTGTTAATATTCAAGGGATTACTAGGTCTTGTGTAGTAGTATTTTTTTTATGATGTCCCTTCGATATGTTTAATTGGTAGCTATATATCAATTCCTGCATTTTCTGCCCAGTTCCATGTGCTAAAATAATTAAGTTGGACGTAGTCTTTCTACAAGATCGATGAGGATGGAACACTTACCATAGTTTCCCCCTCTCATGCACCAATGTAGTACCAACTAGCTAGTGCTTTTCCAAACTGAAAATGTGTGCTATGTGGTATATAATGCTCTATGCTATATTCACAAAAATAAAAAATAGAAACAATTAACCCGATCAAGTGAAAGCATATATATGTGTGTGTGTGTGTGTGTGTGTGTGTGTGTGTGTGTGTGTGTTTTATATAAAAATTGTCATGTATGTATTAATGAATAAAAATATTAGACAGCAGAATTTTCCATTGCATATAACATGGTTTTCCATTGCATACCCAAATGTGGATTTGATTTGATCTGGTCGTTGTTCCCATAGTTATAATTATTTTTTCTTTATACATGCAATTACTAGGTTGGTGTTGGTGGGAACAAGAGTAGTACTATATATTTAATTAATTTGATGTTTAAAGTTAAAGAAAATAAATAACAACCTCAAAAATAACTAGGTTGGTGTTGTATTGAATCTTGAATTGTCTGTTTGGATAGTTTGGGAAGAGTCATTCTTTTATAGTAGATTCATATGTATAGGTTAACTTTATTTTCTTAAATCTGATGAAATTACGGTATACTACATTTTACTTTGTTTTTTGAGTGCTTACTTGATTGTGGTGGAATTCATGTTACTGCTTTCATGTCGTGTACTTGGAGATTAATGAGAAATGCTACCAAAATTTCGTCAAGTCTAAGAAAAGAAAGTTAAGCTTTATGTATGAATCTACTATAAAAAATGTCTTCTTGAATCAGATAGGGTCACACCTTTAATGAAAAAAGTAAGGTTTTCATGCATGGAATAACTTTGTGAGTATCACAGAGTTATTAGTTAGATGGATCGAAGTTGGATGAATGTAAGTCGCATGAGCCTTGCATATATACGAGGAAGGCGTTGAAGAGTTCTTGCAATTTGCCTCTGGAAAAAGTCAACTGGATGAGGATGAAACATATTTATGTCCTTGTGTAAACTATTTGAATGGGAGACAACAAGTACTAGACGACATACGGGAACATCTTCTGTGTGAAGGGATTAAGAAGAATTATATGACATGGATATGGCATGCTGAATTGACAGACATGCAGAAAGGGTCCCAAATTGAACCAATTGATGTAGAAATAGGAAATTTATTAGAGGATATGATTCATGATCTTGGACAATTGTCATTTCAGCAAGCACATGCCCTTGTGTATAATACATTGGAAAGTGATTCGAAGAAGCCTTTGTATCCGGTATGTAAGAAATCTTTGTCCATGTTGTCAACGGTGTTAAGTCTAGTTAATGTCAAGACCAGATATGGGTGGAGTGACAAAAGCTTCACTTCACTGCTTTAGGTAGTGCAGGATATGCTTCAGAGGAAAACATGTTGCCAAAAAGTTATTATCAGGTGAAGAAGATACTGCGTTAGATGGGTATGGAGTATCATAAAATACATGCATGCCCTAATGATTGTATATTGTACAGACAAGAGTACAAGAAATGCATAAATGCCCTAATTGTGGGGTATCACGATACAAAGTGAAGGATGATGAAAAGTGTAGTAGTTATGAAAGCACAACAAAAGGCCCCATGGCTAATGCAAATGACACAAAAGACCTTACATGGGATGCAGATGGGAGAAATTGTGATGGAATACTTCGTCATCCAGCTGATTCCTCCCAGTGGAAGAATATTGATGTTTGTATCCAAATTTTGGCAAAGAGACAAGAAATATTAGGCTTGGACTAGCCACTAATGGAATGAATCCCTATGGCAACTTTTCATATTTCTCCCAAAGATAGTGAATATGTGATCTATGGAGACAACAAACAAAGGCCACTTAATCAACAAGCCTAACAAGTGATATCAAATGATACCAAGAGGTCACTTGTCATTGATTGATTACTTTTGATTATTTTTTTCCTATGATTGTTAACTTTTGATTGAGTTTTTTATGATTGTTCTTGATTGAGTTTTGATTGTCTTTGATGATTGTTTTTTATGATTATTTCTGCTTGAGTTTTTTATTGTCTTTGAAAAGGTAATGTCTTCTAACTATGAGATGCTTATCTATTTCATTTGATGAACTTCAAGATGCATTCAATGATTTGCATAAAGAATCTATTAAAATTTTCAAATTAGTTTCATATTTTAAGAAAACTATTTCAAATTTAGAAAAGGAAATTTTGAAATTGAAATTTGAAAATTGAAATTTGAAAAGTTAAATTTGAAAATTGAAATTTGAAATTAACAATTGGAAGTTGGAAGTGGAAGTTGGAAGTTGGAAGTTGGAAGTGGAAGTTAGTGGAAGTTGAAAGTTGAAAATGGAAGTTGGAAGTGGAAGTTACTGGAAGTTGAAGTTGGAAGTTCAAATTTCAAATTTGAAAATTGAAAATTGAAAATTGAAATTTGAATATATTTTTTTTTTGGAATAGAAATTATTGTGCATAGTTAGTTGATTGTTAATTTAATTGATTTGATTTGAAATGTTTGATGATTGATTGTATTTGATTATGTTTGATTGATGTGTTATTATGATTGACTTTACTTGATTGATATTCAATGTTTGTTAGTATGATTGATTGATAGCATTAGATGATGTTTATAGGAATAGAAATAAGTCATTTTTAGGAGAAAAGGCTATTTTAGTGTTCTGGTAATCATAAATTTGATCGAGGCCATAAATTAAAATGCATAACAAATAGTACTTTAGTTCAACCACTTAATCTAACCCTAAATTAAATTACTAAGTGAAATTTAACATAAGGCATTCATTATGTGATTAAGCAACACATACACCAATTACTCATAAACGATCATTAAGCATGAACGTAAATTAAGGGTAGAGACAATTAATCAAGCACTAAGTATGCATGAATTAATAGCAACAAATTCAGAGTAATTAGTGAAGAGGAAAAACTGAACAGAATTTAATAGTAATAATAGAACCTCAAAGAGAACTGTGCTTGATCCTCAAGAGAAAACAACGTTGGGGACTTAGCCTTCCATTAATCAATAGAGAACAAAATTATGGATTGAAGAACGAAATTTTATTGCTAAAACTAAAAGTCAGAACTGGAATTGCCAAAAACGAAAAAAAGGAGAAAGAGAAGAGAGAGGGCCTAAACTAGAACATTGGTGCTGTTATATAGTTTTCCAGCCCCAAAGCTTACAAATCTGTTTTAAATCCAAGCCCATAAATAAAATAAAATCAAATCTAGATAAGATAAGATCTAGATGAAATAATATCTAGATGAGATCAAATCTAAATAATATCTAGATAAGATAAAGTCTAGATAAGATAAAATTTTGTAGAATAAAATAGTCTGCCCTCTTCAAGTCCAAGCCCAATTCTGGATTCAAGCCTAATGCTTCATTAATTCCTGAAATTAGATTAAAAACATCAAATTAGTTGAATGGGCCCAAATAATAAAACTGTCTAATTAATTTGACAATTAAGATTAATCAGTACTTAACATGGTGCAAAAAGGGTTAAGAAATAGGAGAAAATAATGGCACATCAAAACCCCCCATACTTAGTCTTTTTCACTCCTAGGCAAAATGAAACAAAGAACAAAATCCAAGGATATCAAAGAGAGACAAACAAAAATATTTACATATTTCTCAATGAACATCAAGGAATGAAAGGAATGGGTAACATCTAACATTAAGAGATCCAAAGAGTCAACACATTCGTGGAAATCATCCAAGCAACCCAATCATGGAAAAATAGTAAATCAGCTCAAGAATGAAAACTGATAAAGCCTCACAAGATATACACTCTATCTCTCAAGTGTCTAGGCTATTGTTTACTCTCGAAGCACCCATGAAAACAAACACCACATAGACTTGGCAAAATTCTAAAATTGACAAACAACTTGACAAACACATGCATATGAGGATCAAAAGGTCTTTAAAGGTTGTAATGGGGCCAAGGACAAGGTAGGGAAAAAATATGGAATAAGTAGCTAAATCCCAAAGGAATAAGGAGCAATGGGGAATAAGTGGAAATTAAGCACAAGTAGTAAACCCAAACCCTCTAATATAAAAAAAATCAACCAAGGCTCCCAAATCAAGTCCTGATAACAAGACCTTATTTATTCAACTTCACTTCTTTTCTTCTTCTCTTTTTTTTTTAACAGTACAAATTTGTAGCAATTGAATTTTTTTTTTCATTTTTTTAAACAGTATGAATTTGAAGATTAAAGCAAGAACTAGGCAATGTATATATATATATATATATATATACAACATAAAACATTAAGCATGGCCAAAAATCACATCTTCCAATGAAACATACCCCCCACACTTATTCCCAAAACAATTCCAAAGCTCCAAAATTCCTTAAGGTAAGGTGATATCATGGTTTTTCACTTAAGGCTTGTAATGAGCTTCAAAACAAAGAAAGGGGAACATAGGCTCAAAGGGGCTATCAAAGGAATTAATTCAAGGTAAGTCCATTTGGCTAGAAGCTTATTATAACAGAATTGGCTAAATCATTTCCAAATATACATGTGAATTAGGAAGCATCAACAAGAATCAAGCCAAGGCTATTGTGCAAGCAATCAATGGGGCAAAACACACCAAAAAATTATGATGATGGATGGCTCAAATTCTCACAAAGGTAAACTTATCACTTTCAAATTGAGCTTTCAAAACTATCATGACATGTAGAGGAAAAACAAGGATTTCAAATCACAAAATGTCAAGAGACTTTTATTTTCAGAACAATTACCCATTTCTTGAACATATCCTATAATTCAACGAAAAATATGCAAAGTTGTACATGCAAACAAAATTGACCTAAAATATTAAACTAGAAACCCAACAAAACTAACAAAACTAACAAATTTAACACACAACAAAACTAGCAAAACCAAAACCAAAGAACACCCCCCCCCATACTTAAACAACACATTGTCCTCAATGTAACACAATTAAAAGATTAAAAGCAATTAAACCATCAAATAGAATCGGACAAATGTAATAAAAGTAAAGAAGGAGATAGGAAAATAAAAACTCCCTAAGTCATGGTGGAGGAAGAGTAAGGTGGAGTAAGGAAGTCTCTTCCACCACTACATCCACTAAAGAAGGGTTTGTGAGGAATGGCTTAAGTCGGTGTCCATTGACCTTGAAGCTCTTGTTTGTGGAGTCACTTTTGATCTCAACTATACCATAAGGAAAAAAATTAGTAACAACAAAAGGACCAATCCACTTAGACCTCAACTTACCACTCATGAGTCCAAGCTTAGAATTATACAATAACACTTTTTTCCCAACCATGAAGTCCTTCTTAATTATCATGCTATCATGGAACTTCTTGGTCTTTTCTTTGTAGAACTTGGCATTCTCATACGCTTCTAGGCGGATCTCATCTAACTCACTCAGTTGTAACTTTCTTTCCTCACCAGCTTGATCCATAGAGAAGTTGCAGGTCTTCACTGCCCAGTATGCTTTGTGCTCAATCTCAACTGGAAGATGACATGCCTTTCCAAAGACAACCCGATAAGGAGACATTCCTATGGGTGCTTTGTAGGCAGTCCGATGTGCCGAAAAAGCATCATCTAGCCTGGTACTCCAATCTTTCCTGCTTGGCTGCACAATCTTTTCTAAAATTCTCTTGATCTCCCTGTTAGAAATTTATACCTGTTCATTGGTTTGGGGTGGTATGGTGTGGATACCCTGTGTACAACCCCGTACTTTTTAAGCAAGGCATGCATTGATTTGTTGCAAAAATGGGTTCCTTGATCACTAACGATTGCTTTAGGTACTCCAAACCTGCAAAACAGATTAGATCTGACAAAATCTACAACAACCTTAGCATCATTAGTTCTAGTGGGCTTGGCTTCCACCCATTTTGAAACATAATCAACTGCAAGGAGAATGTAAACATAACCAAAAGATACAGGAAAAGGGCCCATGAAATCTATACCCCATACATCAAACACCTCACAAAATAGCATAGGTTGCTGAGGCATTTGTTATCGCCATGTAAGTGCACTTCCTGCTCTTTGACACTGCTCACAAGTGCTACAAATCTTCCACGCATCTTTAAAGATGGTGGGCCAATAAAAGTCACAGTCAAGCACTTTGCGAGCTGTCCTTTGAACACCCAGATGACCTCCCGGTGCAGAAGAATGACAGAACCGCAGAACTAAGTCAGTCTCATGATCTGGAATGCATCGTCTAATGACTATACTGCACAATTTCCACAAGTAGGGGTCATCCCAAATAAAATGCTTAGCATCACTTTTAATTTTATCTTTTTGAGCCTTAAATGCTAAGGGAGGAAAAACATAAGCAACTAAATAATTGACAATGTTAGCAAACCAGGGAGTAGAAAAAGAATCAGAAATACTATACAATATATATAAATGATCATCAGACACATGTTCGATCCGACTCAAATGATTAGCAACTAAATTTTGTGCTCCGCTCCTATCACGGATCTCCAAGTCAAATTCTTGGAGCCAGAGCATCCATCGGATCAACCTAGGCTTTGAATAAGCCTTCTTCAACAAGTACTTTAAAGCTGCATGGTTAGTATAAACAATAATGCGAGTACCAAGCAAATAAGAACGAAATTTTTCAAGAGCAAAAATTATGGCTAGTAGCTCTTTCTCAGTAGTAGTATAATTCACTTGGGCAGCATCTAAAGTCCTAGAAGCATAATATATCACCCTAGGCAATTTATCAATTTTTTAAGCGAGGACAGCCCCCAATGCATAATTGGATGCATCACACATAAGCTCAAAAGGGACTGTCCAGTCGGGTGCCTGGATGATGAGGGTGGTAGTCAGTGCTCTTTTGAGGCAATCAAAAACCTCTTTGCATTTATCATTAAAGTCAAACTCCACCTCCTTTTGCAACAAGTTGGATAGTGGAAGGGCTACTTTGCTAAAATCTCTTATAAAGCGCCTGTAGAATCCTGCATGACCAAGAAAAGATTGCACCTCTCGCACACAAGAGGGGTAAGGCAATTGTGAAATAATAGAAATTTTTGTACCTCATAAAGAAAGTCAGAGGTATGTGTACTTCTTGAAACATGGTTAGTTCTATCTGACTTTATAAAATCAATCTCAAGAGGTAAAACATCAGACATGTAATCAATATCAAATTCAGATTCACTCTCAGCATCAAATTTAGACATATGATCAAGTACAAATTCAGATTCAATGCATGAAGAGTGACAGGCATGCAGATTAGAATGAAGATCAGTCATGTATTCATCAACAATATGGTCAATTATTTCAACACGAAATACAGAAAGATCTTCAGATAGGTGTTTCATAGCATCAAGAATATTAAAATGAATAGTTATATCACCAAACTCCATAGATAGTGTGCCTGTATATACATCTATCTTAGTTCTAGTATTTTCATAAAAGGTCTGTCTAGAATGATGGGAACTGATCCTTTAGAAAATCCCTCCTCCATGTTCAAAATATAAAAATCAACAGGGAAAATTAGTTCACCAACTCTAACTAAGGCATCCTCTATGAAACCAACAGGATAGGCAACACTTCTATTAGCTAAATGAATTACCACATCAGTTGACTGCAAGGGACCAAGAGATAGAGAATTAAAAATAGACAGAGGCATCACACTAACAGAAGCTCCTAAATCTAGCATGTCATTGTCAAAGTTACTGTTTCAAAATATAAAAATCAACAGGGAAAATCAGTTCACCAACTCTAGCTAAGGCATCCTCTATGAAACCAACAGGATAGGCAACACTTCTATTAGCTAAATGAATTACCACATCAGTTGACTGCAAGGGACCAAGAGATAGAGAATTAAAAATAGACAGAGGCATCGGACTAACAGAAGCTCCTAAATCTAGCATGGCATTGTCAAACTTGTTGTTCCCTATAATACAAGGAATGTTGAATGTACCTGGATCTTTACATTTTTCATGGATTTGGGGAACAGATTTACCGATCAATGCGGAGACATTTCTGCCCATCCTAATTCTTTCACTTCCTTTAAGCTTCCGCTTATTAGTGCACAACTCCTTCAAGAATTTAGCATATCTTGGAATTTGCTTTATTGCATCCAGCAGAGGTATGTTTACCTCTACTTTTCTAAATGTTTCCAAGATCTCTTTCTCTACCTCTTCCATTTTTTTGTTGGAAATTGCTCTTGGAGGGAATGGAAGAGGGATATGCTGCTTCTGTAAATTAGAATTACCAGTGGAAGATTCACCTGCATAGAAATTGTTAGGTAACTTACTCTTTAAATTTTTGTTATCATCTTTTTCTGGAGTAGAGTGAGGTTGGGCAGGTTCATTTGTGGACGAGGAAGGTGCTACTGGTTGAGGTCCTTGACACTGCTTTCCCGACCTCAATGTAATGGCACTCACATTTTTGGGATTCTAGACAGATTGAGAAGGTAATTTGTCAGAATTCTGGGACTGTTATTGATTTAACTGTGTAGCCAATTGTCCCATTTGATTAGTTAAGCTCTGAATGGAGGCTCTGGTCTTTTGTTGAAACTGCATGTTTTGCATAGTCATTTTCCTCACAAGTTCTTCAAGGGAAGGTTGCGGAGGCGCCTGAACTGTTTGTTGTTTCTGGGGCTGTTGCTGTTGTTGGATTGGTGGAGGAATGTATGGTCTGCTTGGGCCAACAACATTTTGGTGTTGGATCGAGTGGCCTCAGAATAATTAAGAAGGGGGGGGGGTTGAATTAATTATTCCTAAAACTTTACCAATTAAAAATTACTCTTTTAAGGCTTTTACTTTTGTTGTTAAGAGAATATAGAGTAGAAGAGAAACTTAACAGAAAGTAAAAGCCAAAATTAAATGCACAGTGGAAAGTAAAAGAGTAGGGAAGAAGGAAACAAACACACAAGAGTTTTTATACTGGTTCGACAACAACCTGTGCCTACCTCCAGTCCCCAAGCGACCTGCGGTCCTTGAGATTTCTTTCAACCTTGTAAAAATCCTTTTACAAGCAAATATCCACAAGGGATGTACCCTCCCTTGTTCTCTTTGAAACCCTAGTGGATGTACCCTCCACTAGAACTGATCCACAAGAGATGTACCCTCTCTTGTTCTCAGTCAAACCCAAGTAGATGTACCCTCTACTTGTATCACAAAGGATGTACCCTCCAATGTGTTAAGACAAAGATCTCAGGCTGTTAAACCTTTGATACTTTGTGAATGGGGATACAAAAGAATTCTCAAGCGGTTAAACCTTTGAACGCTTTTGTATTAGGGAATGGGAAGAATCAAAAGAATTCTCAGACTGTATCGTTTTGAATTCTTTGACAAGGGAGAAGGGAGACACGAAAGAATTCAGGCGATTAGTCCTTGGCGAATTCTTTTTGGCAAAGGGAGAAGAGAATGAAAAGATGAATAGCACAAGTTTTCAAGGTTTAGAAAATCAGAAAACTTCAGAAAGCTTTTGGTACAAAAGAAGAAGAAGAACTTCAAAGAGATTTCAAGGCTTGTAAAGGATTGATTGGAAAAGCAAAAGTATTCGAGATTGTTGTTAGAAAGATTGATTGGAAAATGCAAAACAAAGCCTTGCTTTTATAGACTCTTCATGTCTGGTCAAAAAGGCCATTCAGAAGAGTTATAAGTTTTAGAAAAACTTAAAACCCATTTGAAAAAGTCAAAACCTTTTTGAAGAGTTACATCTTTAGATTTTTCATAAACAAACACTGGTAATCGATTACCAAATATGTGTAATCGATTACACAAAGCTTTTGAGTGAAACAATGTGACTCTTCACTTTTAAATTTGAATTTCAACGTTCAAGGACACTAGCAATCGATTACCAAAACATTGTAATCGATTACAGCCTTTTGAAAATATTTGGAACGTTGTAAATTCAGTTTGAAAACTTTTTCAAACTCATTTTGCTACTAGTAATCGATTACAACAATATGGTAATCGATTACCAGAGAGTAAAAACTCTTTAGTAAAGGTTTTGTCAAAAACTCATGTGCTATTCAAAGTTTTGAAAAAACTTTTTAATACTTATCTTGATTGAGTCTTTTCTTCATTCTTGAATCTTGATCTTGATTCTTGAGATCTTGAATCTTGATTCTTGATTGTAGAATTTCTTCTTGAGTCTTGAATTCTTCTTGATTCTTGAACTCTTGACTTGTTCTTGATTCACTTGAGATGTTCTTTGATTCACTTGAGTTGTTCTTTGATCTTTTGAGCTTTTTGTTCATCACCTTTGTCATCATCTTTTGTTGTCATCATTGTTATCATCAAAACACCTTTGAATCATTGTTGATTCATCATGAAACTTTGCTTCCACATTTGGAAGGAAGGAGCAGGCTGTTGTTGTTGTTGTTGAGGGCTAGACCATCTGAGATTAGGGTGATTCCTCCATCCAGGATTGTATCTGTTGCTGGAGAGGTCATAATCGTTCTGTTGTGGTTGATTTTGCTGCTGAGGTTGAGGAGGTCTATTGTAAATGTTTGCAGCATAAGCTTCAGGCTGCTCAATTGCTCCAAGTTGCTGCATAGAAGGGCAAAGGTCTGTATGGTGGTCAGAAGAGGAGCATAAACCACAGAGTCTGGTGACAGGTGCAGATTTTTTATTCATGGCCAGTTGGGTTACCAGGTTAACCAAGGCATCTAGTTTACCTTCAAGCTTCTTAGTCTTGGCTGATGAAGATGAATTCGTGGCTACTTCATGCACTCCTCTAATGACAATAGCATCATCACTTCTAGCACTAAATTGATGGGAGTTTGAAGCCATCTTCTCAATTAAACTTCTGGCTTAAGTAGGGGTCATGTCTCCAAGGGCTCCACCACTGGCAGCATCTATCATACTTCTCTCCATGTTACTGAGTCCTTCATAAAAATATTGGAGGAGAAGCTGCTCAGAAATCTGGTGGTGAGGGCAACTGGCACATAGTTTCTTAAATCTCTCCCAGTATTCATATAAGCTATCTCCACTGAGTTGTCTAATGCCTGAAATATCCTTTCTAAAGGTTGTGGTCCTGGAAACAGGAAAATATTTTCTAAAAAGAATACTCTCTTGAGGTCGTCCCATCTCGTGATGGACCGTGGATCTAAGTAATAAAGCCAGTCCTTTGCCACTCCCTCTAAAGAATGAGGAAAGGCCTTCAGAAATATGTGATCATCCTAGACATCTGGGGGTTTCATGGTGGAGCAGACAATATGGAATTCTTTCAGATGTTTGTGTGGGTCTTCACCTACAAGGCCATGAAACTTTGGAAGCAAATGAATCAGTCCAGTTTTAAGAACATATGGGACATCCTCATCAGGGTATTGGATGCACAAGCTTTCGTAGGTGAAATCAGGTGCAACCATTTCCCTTAAAGTCCTCTCACGGGGTGGAGGTTGTGCCATGTTCTCAGAATGTTCAAAATCAGAATGTTCAAAACAATAATGCTCAAAATCACCAATAACAGAATACTCAGGATGCTCAAAAGGTATTAAATGATGTCTAACTAATCTATAAAATGTCCTATCTATCTTAGGATCAAAGGGTTGTAAGTCAGATGGATTGCCTCTAGTCATACACTATACTCAACATGCACAACTAGTTGCCTTCTTATTCAAGTAACAGTGTAGGTTTGAAATACAGCAACCCTCAAATGATATCCAAATGACTTGAAATTTTGTGAGCAAACTTATAAAATGATGATAAGATAGCACAAAAATTTCAAACGAAAATTCAAAGTCTAACTATAGAAGCTAAAAATGATAAGTTAAGAAAAATAAGAGAATAATACTTGGAAAATATAAAAATTTTGATAGAATCGCAATTTTTGGAAGGAGACCTCAGGCTGGCTGCCACTGCATGGGAAATTTTTTTCTACCCCAAATACATATATAATAATAGCGATTCTGATAACCGAAGCAAAAGTTATGGCCATTTGAAGTTTTAACAAAAATCAAATTTGCTACTTTTTTGGAACTTTCAAATCTGACCAAACTAAGGGCTCCAGCTATTTTTCCCACAAAATATGGATCAAAAGAAGTGACCACAAAAAACTTCAGCCAAAAATAACAACTATGGCTACCAAAACAAAAAATCCGAATTAATTCAGCAAGGGTGGTCTCTAAAATCTGTCGCTAAGGGATTTCCACTACTACCCTGTTTTCCAGTTCAACAAAAGTGGTCACTAAATCCATCGCAAATCACTATTCACAGCAAAACACAAAAACTGAAACAGGGGAAGCGCTGAATAGAAAAACTAAAACAAAACACCACACTAAACAAAATAGCAAGACACTAAACAACACTTAACGCAACACGAACACAACACTAACACAACACACGAAAGCATAAAAAAACTAAACATAAAACATGAATTACTAGTTATTATGAACCTTTGGACACTGCTCCCCGGCAACGGCGCCAAATTTGATCGAGGCCGCACCCGAATCAAATAAACATTAGAATGCAGTAACTAGGAAGTGATCCTAGGTCGTTTCCCAACGAGCAATGATACACCAAATGTTCATAACAAATAGTAGGAAAAATAGTAACGAATGGGGGAGTTGTTTGCTTTTGTAAATTAAACAACGAATAGATGTGAATTAGAAAATATCAGAATTAAGAACACGTTGCTTCCCCTTGATTCACAAGCAAGTCTCTTATCCTAGGTTATGAGAGTTTATCCTTATTCAGTTCAACCACTTAATCCAACCCTAAATTAAATTACTAAGTGAAATTTAACATAAGGCATTCATTATGTGATTAAGCAACACATACACCAATTACTCATAAACGATCATTAAGCATGAACGTAAATTAAGCGTAGAGACAATTAATCAAGCACTAAGCATGCATGAATTAATAGCAACAAATTCAGAGTAATTAGTGAAGAGGAAAAACTAAACAGAATTTAACAGTAATAATAGAACCTCAAAGAGAACTGTGCTTGATCCTCAAGAGAAAACAACGTTGGGGACTTAGCCTTCCATTAATCAATAGAGAACGAAATTATAGATTGAAGAACAAAATTTTATTGCTAAAACTAAAAGTCAGAACTGGAATTGCCAAAAACGAAAAAAAAAAGGAGAAAGAGAAGAGAGAGGGCCTATACTAGAACCTTGGTGCTGTATTATAATTTTCCAGCCCCAAAGCTTACAAATTTGTTTTAAATCCAAGCCCATAAATAAAATAAAATCAAATCTAGATAAGATAAGATCTAGATGAAATAATATCTAGATGAGATCAAATCTAAATAATATCTAGATAAGATAAAGTCTAGATAAGATAAAATTTTGTAGAATAAAATAGTCAGCTCTCTTCAAGTCCAAGCCCAATTCTGGATTCAAGCCAAATGCTTCATTAATTCTTGAAATTAGATTAAAAACATCAAATTAGCTTAATGGGCCCAAATAATAAAACTGCCTAATTAATTTGACAATTAAGATTAATCAGTACTTAAAATGATGCAAAAAAGGGTTAAGAAATAGGAGAAAATAATGGGAAATCAATTACCAACATATGTAATCGATTACACTAGAACAGGTGGCCTGTAATCGATTACCAATAGGCTGACTCATCCTGTAATCGATTACCAATCCTTGTAATCGACTACAGGGCATCCTGGAATATAAAAATCGCGTTTTTTGGGCACTTGTGCAGACCCTATCTTATCCCCTTCATAGTGACGATGCACCACCATTCCCAAACCTTCATATCTCCTTCGTTTCATCACCAAATCACATCCCACAAAGCCCAAACTTCATCTTTTTCATTCCTCTTTTGATTCCACCGATTGAAATCTGCAAAAACTTCATCAAATGGCTGAATCAATGAAAAAGAGAAAGGGTTCTTCCTCCACCACCGTCGTTGTTGGCCATCGCCGCCATAGACCATCTGAAGCACCCATAGCACTGGTTCCTCCTTCTGTGTCATCCCCACGATCATCTACTTTATTTTCTTCAGATGATCAACGTCTAAGGTACTTTTCCCAATTTTCTTCTAGGATCATTCTAGACCCTAAGTACCTTGATCTTGAATTCTTTGATGGAGAAACATTTGATTGTTATCAAGTGTTTCAAAATTTTGGTTTGATTGATTTTATGTCTCTGAAACTACCTTACTTTCCTGAACTAGTTTTTCTATTCAAATTTGAAAATTCATGATGGTATTCTTTACTCTGAGGTGCAAAATATACCCATTGTTATTAATCAGTCTTTATTCTTCTCATTGACTAAATTACCCAGTCAAGGTGTTCCTTTTGAGGGCACTATTGTTGATGACTGGAAGTTCGATTACTCAAGTCATGATGCTCGTCGTATGGTCTATGATGACCAGGCTAATATGACTGGTAGATTTCTTGCTGAGTCATTAACCTTTGACTGTCGCATCATGCACTAATCATTATTCGCATTTTCTTACCCCGTTCGTCTAATCTTGCTCAAGCCTCTGAGGAGGACTTGATTCTTATGTGGGCTTTTCTTATCGGTCGTCAGATCGACTGGGCCCACTTGGTTAGGAACCGTATGCATAAGGCATTATGGACCAATGCACCTCTTTTGTATTCTCATCTTGTCACCCTTTTTTTTTCTTCGTCATTTCCAAATTCCTTTGGATGATGAACCCTTTGTTCAAGTAAAATGATCTTTTTCTATTGGTGCTGGTGTGGTTACCTCCTTTGGTTACCGAAAGGATGTTGATGGTCAGTGAATTCATAAACAAGACTTGCCTCCGCCTATTCCTAACGAACGTACCTCATCTACTTCACCACAAAGGGTTGATTCCTCTTCTCTTCTGACCGAAGTCCTCACAGAACTTTGTGGTCTTTGAGCTTTTATAGGTGAACGATTTGATGCGATGGATACTCGCCTTGATGCAATGGATGCACACTTTAATTGGATGGATACACGAGGATCACTAGTCTCAAAGATGATATGAGCTTCATTAGGCGTTGCTTCGATCCCCCAGCTGACTCTTATCTTGATTATGCTTTATTTCCTTAGTTTTATGGTTATTTATTAGCCTTTTATTTTGGCTTTTAATCCTTAGTACTTTGGTTACTTTTTATTGTGTTCTTGCTTGTCTTGGATATGGTTGCTTTGTGTTTGGATCTTTTAGCCTTTGTTTTGCTTTTGTCTTGGTTTGATTAGACTTGCTTGAATTATGTTATGGATTAAATCAGTTGGATTATGCTATGATTATCTTTGTCTAGATGTGTTAAGATCCTAATTTAGTTCTTTTCTCTGACCGTTTTTGGTGTAGAAGCAAGCTCCATGATGAATCAAGATTGATTCAAGGAGTTTTGATGATAACAGAGATGATGACATTCAAGAATGAGTTCAAGATTAAGTTCAAGATTAAGTCAAGAACACTTCAAGGATCAAGAGGAAATTTGATTTCAAGAATCAAGATTCAAGATTCAAGAATAATCAAGATCAAGATTCAAGACTCAAAGATTCAAGAATCAAGAGAAGACTTAATCAAGATAAGTATTAAAAAGTTTTTCAAAACATTGAGTAGCACAAGAAGTTTTTTACAAAATCATTACCAAAGAGTTTTACTCTCTAGTAATCGATTACCAGATTATAGTAATCGATTACCAGTGGTTTTAAAATGTTAAGATTTTCAAAATTCAAAATGAAGAGTCACATCTGTTGATGTGTAATCGATTACACCTTTATGGTAATCAATTACCAGTGACTTTTTTCGAAAAATTCATTTCCAAAAGTCACATTTCTTCAAGTGACTTGTTTCTGGAGATTCTTTCAAAAGTCATATCTTTTTAAGTGATTAGTTTTAAAGGAATTGCCAAGAGTTACAAGTTTTGACTTGAGTCATCAAGAAACTATAAATATGTGACCTTGGCATGAAACATAAGAACAATCACATTCATATCCATCATCTCTTTCAATCATTCTATTTTTCAATCTATCTTTCAACATCTTCTTTCATTTCTTTCAGAACTTTCTTATTTCATCTTCTTTTCATCTTTCTAAAAGTTTTTGTTCAAAACATTTTCTTCCAAGAAAAGTTCTTTGTTCAAAAACTTGTGTTATTCATCTTTTTCATTCCCTTCTCCCTTTGCCAAAAAGAATTCGCCAAGGACTAACCGCCTGAATTCTTTTTGTGTCTCTCTTCTCCCTTTTCCAAAAGAAAGAAGGACTAACCGTCTGAATTCTTTTGTGTCTCCCTTCTCCCTTGTCAAAGAATTCAAAACGACACAGTCTGAGAATTCTTTTGATTCTTCCCTTTCCCATAAACAAAAGATTTCAAAAGACTAACCCCCTGAGAATTCTTTTGTTTCCTCATTCACAAAGTTTCAAAGGACTAACCGCTTGAGAACTTTTTCTTAACACATTGGAGGGTACATCCTTTGTGGTACAAGTACAGGGTACATCTACTTGGGTTGTTGACTGAGAACAAGAGAGGGTACATCTCTTGTGGATCAGTTCTAGTGGAGGGTACATCCACTAGGTTGTTCAAAGAGAACAAGGGAGGGTACATTCCTTGTGGATCTTTTCTTATAAAAGGATTTTTACAAGGTTGAAAAGAAATCTCAAGGACCGCAGGTCGCTTGGGGACTGGATGTAGGCACGGGTTGTTGTCGAACCAGTATAAAACTCTTGTGTTTGTCTTCTTCTTCCCTACACTCTTTATTTTTCGCTGTGCACTTTAATTATTGTTTTTACTTTTGGTAATATTAAGAAGGATAGATTTTTAATTAGTAAAGGTTCGTTAATAATTAATTCAACCTTCCTTTTTAATTATTCCGAGGCCACTTGATCCAACATTTGGCTTTTTGATATTGCCAAAGGGAGAGAGAACTTAAGGGTAGAGTTTATCATGAACTTGGGCATAAATTTAGGGGAGTAAGGGTTGTGAGAACACATTATCAATTGCATATTGTTTATCTTGATTTCAGATTATTGTCATCATCAAAAGGGGGAGAGATAGATAAAAGATAAGAGAGTAAGGGAAATTATCTATTCTTTATGAGACAACTTTTTATATATGAAATCTATGAAATCTTCAACTGTCTCATATAAGCAATCATTGCAAAACCAAGGGGGAGTAAACTATATACAAATAAATATTTTTTGTTGCTCCTAACCTACAGGTGGTTGTCATCATAAAAAAAAAGGAGAATATAAATCATGCAGGTTTTAATGATGTCAAAAAGAATTTGCTTGATATCATCAAAAAGGGGGAGAATATGAATCATGCATGTTTTGATGATGTCGAAAAGAAATCACTTGATAATGATTGTCATCATCAAAAAGGGGGAGAATGTGAATGTATGTATACATGATTATGATGATGCCAAAGAAGAACCAAACAAGGCTGCTTCAAAGGATAAGCATTGCTTCAAGATTAATACAAGATTGCTTCAACAAACAAAGTCTTGCTTCAAGATTTCTTTAAGATCAAGCCTTTGCCTCAAAACAAAGTGTTTCCAAGACATGCAAGGCTCTGGTAATCGATTACCAGGCAATGTAATTGATTACTAGAAGAAAAGTTTGAAAAATAGTTGTTAAAAAGGGTTTTGAATTTGAATTTTGAACCTGTAATCGATTACCAGATGTTTGCAATCGATTACCAGCAACGAAACTCTTGAAATTCAAATTCAAAAGTCATGACCCTTCAAAATATAACTGTGTAATCGATTACCAGAAACCTATAATCGATTACTAGTGAAGAATTTCAGAAAAAGTTTTTCGAAAAGACACATCTCTTCAAAAAATTTTGAAAAGGCATGAAGGGCCTATATATATCTGTGTGTCTAACTTCAAAAAGCAAGAGAGATTTTCCAAGAGAACTTCATTGCCAAATGCTCTCTCAACAACTCTTAGGCAAACACTTGAAAATCTATTAAGAGTTCATGGAACTTCAATTGTAATATCCTTCTCTTAAAGAGAGAATTCTTCTTCTTAACCAAAGAGGTTGATTAAGGGACCGAGGGTCTCTTAAGTTGTAAGGATTCCTGAACACAAGGGATGAGTTGTCCCTGTGTGGTTCAGACTTTGTAGAAGGATTTTACAAAGAGAATGGAAAATCTCAAGTGGGTTGCTTGAGGACTGGACGTAGGCACGGGGAGTGGCCGAACCAGTATAAATCGAGTTTGCATTTCTCTCTTCCCTTATCTCATTTATTATTGCAATCAATTTTGTCTTGCATGTTTAAAGAACATTATTGAATTGATTGTTGCTGCTTCTTCTGCATTTTGATCCTATCATTTAGAAGGGGGTTAAAAGTTTGTTAGTGAAAATTAATTTACCCCTTCTTAAGATAACTGAGGTCATTTGTCTAACAGGTTTGTTATTGATGATTGAAATTGTCAATGATGTTGTTGTTGTATTGATTTGAATTTTTGGGAAAAGTCTTAATTATAGAGGAGAATCTGCCCAAAATTTTATATTTGTTCTTTTGTTTACTTCTTTATTAAATTTTAAATGGGCATAAGAGTTTGTTTTGAATACTATAGTTTTCCTCTTTAATTTAGAATTTTTCTTAAAAATATGAGTCTCGTGGTATTATAGATTGTTGTTGTATGAGGTTTATGTTGCTTGAAGACCTAGGGAATGTGAATCTGAGCATGAATATATATGTATGTATGTGGAATGTGATTGCTTGTGATGTTGATGATGTATGTTGTGTATGTACATGGGAGGTGTGGAGACCATGTTCGATATCCCTAGAGGGGGAAATAGTGTTTTAAAGAGTTTTAAGCATACCTGGAGAGAGAAGGGGATGGCTTAGAATCTTTAATTATCCATGGTCAATGCATTGACGATGCTTATGTTTCATACTTCATATTGCATAGAAATAGTACAAACTTTGTCAGTAAGTACTCGTAGTTTTTCATGAGGAAAAATACTTGTACTTGGGGGCATGTCACTCGGTTTGGAACTTCCTTGAGACTCAGGTTGATCACCATGGGGGGGGGGGGAGTTTCCTATGCATGACAGGGTGACATCGACACTTGCTGCCTAGTTTTCCTAAGTGAGAGTGTCATGTGGACATGCTTAGGCTATTTCCAAATAAATGGTACCACATTGTATTTTAGAGTTAAGTTAGGTACATGCATCATTCTGAGCATATATGATTTGAATTATGGAAAAGTTGATGACTAGTTTGTTAAGTGTACGTTGAATCGATGGGTTATTAAGAACGATTGTGTTCATTGTTATTGTTTTCTTGTTAATCATTGTCTTTTGGAGTTTGCTGATCTTTTATAATAAACTCACCTTTGCAATTTTTATACCGTGTGATTGGTGCCTATGATGATCTTGAACTTTTATTCGTGGGAGCAGATGAGCAGCAGTAGGTGACTTAGAGGGAAGTCTTTTGTTGGAGCCGCAAAGCTGACATGATAACATTGGAATTTATTTTGGAGGAGATTTGTTTTTTGTTATGAACTCTTCCTTAGTTGGTTCCTTGAATCTTTTTGATTGGGCATGTAAGTCCCAAGTTTAGATATATGTAAAAAAAATATGAATTATGTTCTGACATTTGATAGATGTGTAGTGGTGTATAATATATATATATATATATATATATATAAGTACGTATTTGTTCACGTGTGTTTGTGAGTTGCTTGATGAATGTACATCACAAAAAATTTACCATCGTTTTCACTATCAAATTAATGGAGCTTTCACTTAAAAATTGAAATGTCACATTTTATAGTAAGTAATATCGTATTGACAAGGCGGGTCGTTACACCAATGGTCTAGTATCATTGAAATACTACATGATATAATAAAACATAAGTTAATAATACATAATATCGATTATAACAAAATGAAATACATTTGAATTAAGCAATTACCGTTTCTCAATTATTCTTGAAACTTTCTAAGATTGTAGTTGACATCCAGTGCATGACGTAATACCCACACTCAATGCTTCCTTTTTGTCTATTACACTAAATATATTATGAAATTTAGATATTCAATGTTAAGTACAAATTAGTCTACACAGTATTAAAATATAACTAGAAGCATTGTTTAAATGACTTCCTTTAACAACAATCCACCTAGCAGTAGCCTTGGATTTATTTTGTGGAGTATCATCATATCCTTTCAAAGCGTTATTCAATACAAACATATACAGATGTGTATTATACAATTAAAATATTGATATGTTCCCGACTAATGCTAATGTAAATGTATTAGAAAATATAACTGACTTGTTAATAATTCATTTCAAGTAGTTGTCTGGCCTATTATGCAACAAACAAAACCAGATGAAAATATTTTCCTTCACCTCCACTTCTTCAATCACCAGCGGCTTCCCAGCATCCCATGCAATCGCAGCTATACTCCATTACACAATCCAATCAGTAATAATATAACGTTCTTGTTAACTAGTGTACTTACAACACTGATTAAAGAATTAAAAGAAGATTTAAATGAAAATCATATGAAAGCATATTTTAAAATCATATAGGAGTATATTTCTACATATTCTAATAAACAACTTTTCATTGCCCTTAGGAAATTGATTAACATTTAACGTAATACTAATACATTATCGCAAAGAAAAAAAATGCAAAAAGAAAAAAAGAAAAGAGAATGATACCATCTTACTAATCAGAGTGTCCTTACAACACTGGTTAAAGAATTAGAAGAAGAAAAAATTAATTGAGAATCATAAGCATATTTTTTAAAATCATATGGGATCGTATTTTTAAGTATTCCAATAAAAAAAACTTTTCGTTGTCCTTACTAGGATATTGGTTAACATTTAAGGTAATATTAATAATACATTATCACACAGAAGAAAAATGCAAAAAGAAAAAAAGAAAAGAAAATGATGATGTTAATGAGAATGATGAAGTAAGAGATGGGTGACCTTTGCACTTGATGGTCTGGCCAACGGTACTAGACATGGTGATGTTTTTACTTAGAAACGAAGATGAATGAAATGAAACGAATGATTATGAGTGAGTTTTTTTTTTGTGAGGAAAGCGTGGGTTTGAGGAGGGTACTTGTGGGTAAGAGAGGGAAGAAGGAAAATGCGGAAAGGTGAGCCAGAAAACCACGTTGGTCGTGGTATTTATTGCACGTTACTCGCCAACCTTGAAACGAATGGTCGTTGCTCGCTTTTTCTGTGTTCTGTTTATAGGACCTTCTACGATTCTGCCTGTGGTTTTAGGTCTCTGCCTACCGTGCCGCGCTTTTGGATTCTCTGCCCCTCGCCCCGTAACTTTGACCGAGATAAAATGGAAATAGAGAAATTGTATTTGTAATCCTTTTTTATTCTTAATAATAAAAAAATAACCACTGCTTTTATAATTTTTCTTAAAAAAATTAAATATGTTTTCATATACGTAATATATTCATTTTTTTTAGTTAACTACTTAATTTTTATTTTATTTTACCATGTGATATTTTCAAAAAAAAATTCCATTTAATATCATTGTGTTAAGTAATGATCTAATAATACATAATAGAGTATTTCATCATGAATTAAGTGATGTGATGTGCTAGTTAAATAAAATGTCACATCATCACTTAATAGATTTAAACTAACAATAAATTCTAAATGAAATTTTAAAAAATGTGAGGGAGTAAAGTAAAATATAATATATATATATATATATATATATATATATATATAATATTAGGTAATAAATTAAAAAATATATATTACAGGTATGAAAATATATTTAAATAAAAAAATAATAAAAATATTTTTTTTACTCCATAGTTAACAAATTGATCATTTTAATTAGATATCTAAATTATTATTTTATAATTGAGACCTTTTAACTTGTATTTATTTTTAATTAGATAATTTCATTTAACTGATTTGTGTGAGGTTTTCATTAAGGTTGTTCTAAAGTGAAACCTAAAAAAACTTGTGATGAAATACTAAATGCTAAGTCTGGACGGTCTACTACCTATTGGACAATCAATCATTATTCTTTTATTTTGAAGGTTGTAAAGGTATAAATTATTGATGGACTAATGAACTATTCTTAAGTGAACATAACCTACTACATAAGGAACACACTTGCTATTATTTTTTATATTCAAGCTCTTATTTGTGCACGTCCAATCACAAGTGGAAACTGCTTTACTAAAGATTGTATCTAGCATCCAAATTCGCTATTAATTAGCTAGCACCCACTCTTGTGAAAACCTGTATTTATACACTGTTATTTTTATTTGCATCCAATGGACTTAAATCACTTAAATGTTTAAGTATAAGTCACATCCAACATTGTAATGAAAATCAATGTTAACTAAAAGGGAAGTGCACAAACTTAGCTTTCATAATTTTATTTTTGTCTCTCTTTATTTGAATTGTTAACATTTTGAATTTAAGGAAGAATAAAATAGAAGAAAATAGAAGCAATTAAAAGGAATATTCTTCACAGGGCGCTTTCGTCGTAGAAGAGAAGCACGTGTAGTTGTATGCACTAACGTTCCTTCCAATTAGAGTGTGACACATTACACTGCTTCCAACTGTGAGACATCGATCATATCGTGGAGACAACACTAATCTTGTAACAGATCCTTCTCTAAAGGGCAAATTGCCCTAATAGGGGTTATTTTACAAACAAATTCCCAGAATGGTGCTGTTTTGAAAGTATTTCCGGGATGGTGTCTTTTTTTACGTGGGAGGAATGCATGCCGCCATCAGGAATGGTGAGTCCTCCACGGATGGTCCACGTGGCAGCGGACTCGCCGGGACCAGTGGCGATTTCAAGCCAGCTGGTCTCGCCAGTCAAACTGGCGAGTTGGTCCCTGCCCATGTCTCGCCAAACGCAGTGGCGATAAAGCCATGCACTAGTGCAGCAGTGGCTTCAGGGGGCGCGCAGGCTAGGGCCAAAACCGCCAAAAGCATTGGTTCAGTGTATTCTGAGTGTGTGACATCGTTCAACTTAAATAGTTGGTTCTTCCTCCTATGGTTTTAGTGTGCATTTTAAAAAATTTCTAAACTTCCAAATTTGCCTTCTGCAACAGTTATAAGTTCCTGAGCCTTCAAGCTTTCAGAGTTAAAAACAGTTACAAGGAAGAGGAGCTACGCACGAGCAAGAGGCAGCACAAGAAGGAGCAAAGCTTTTTCACTAATAGAAACCAAACACACACTCACAATATTTTTTTTTGAACTGGTACGTGAAGGAGTCAAGGAGAGATCCATTTATAGGAGAAAATGAACAATTTTTTTTCAAGCTTTTCGCTAGTCAAACTGGCGAGACCAGCATGCACCAGTGCATGTCGCCACTGCGTCTGGCGAGACAGGGTGCAACTTGCTAGTCAAACTGGCGAGTCCAGCTGGTACGAAATCATCGTTGGTACTGGCGATTTTCCCTCCACGTGTTGCTGCATGCTCAAATCGCCATTGCTGCTGGCGTTTTCTTTGAAAGTTCACGTCAAAAATAGACCCATCCCGGAAATTGTTTAGAAAGAGCCCCATTTCGGGAATTACTTTGTAAAAGGACCCCATCGAGGGAAATTTGCCTCTCTAAAGTCTATAAAAGGCGACTCAAGCTCTACATTTCAACAATTAAGTAATAAAAAAACGAGCAAAAGAACTCTGAAGTGAAACATTGTCAAAATCATTGAACTCTAACAGATCCTTCTCTAAAGTCTATTTTTGGGTGATTCCAAAAAATTTAAAACCTAGACTCATTTATTTTTACTATGGTATAAAATTGGTTGCATAAATATTTCAAAAAAATAGATTTATACACTAATCTTGTTGGTTGTTCTATTTGTCAATACAATGAAACAATCTGACTTCTTTGATTTTTATAATTTTTGTATATTTTTGTTTGATAAGTAAATTTTTTCTGTTTTGAAAATAGACTTAATTATATTTACATCAAGATATAGCATGAAGTAAATGAAAATTATTTAAGGTATAACATGTTAATATCTCTTAGCTATTATTGCAAAGTGAATTTTAAAATGAATTTGCATAGTTTTATCAACAGAATTGACTATTTTGATGTAAATGATTTCCAAACTTGATTTATATATGTTTGTGAGTAAACTGAAATGTGTTCTTGTTGAATATAATAGATATCAAAATAAACTTAACATAAATATAAGTCCTTCTGAATAAAATATGCCATTGACTTAATAATTGTGTAAATTTATGAAAGTTATGTTGTTGCTGATGGGTTATGAGTTTGATGATGTGATTATCTTATAAATAAGAAGAAGTGAAAATTGAAACTTTCAGATTTTAAGATATCGAAGGGACATGGGTTTTCGTAGAGTCTTGCTTAAAGGACCTTGTCCTATGAAAGGACTTGTCACCCTCTGGAAATCCATTTGGGGACTTTGTAGAGTTCTTCTAAGAAGACCTTATCTGGTGAAAGGACATGTTGATGTAAACCTGACTAGGAGTGGATCGTTTGATACAGGCTACGGAGTTTTTGGATGATGCCACTTCCAGTGAAGGAAGATAAGTCAGGGTAGACGCCACAAGGATTACCTTGATAAGTCTGAGATTGGTTCAACAAGGAACCCAGAGAGAAGCTCTCACCAAATTTTATCAAATGCTAAAAGTTTCCTTATTGAAAACAAAAACCACTACTTATAGTGTATCTGAACAAAAATATAAAAATAGACATGGGCCTTCTAAACAGTTTGGGCCAAAATTACAATAATTAAAAATTATAACCAAAAACATATTTAACTTGGGCCTTCAGCAACAATTAATAGTCTTGGTAGTGTCTTTGCCTCTGGGCCTTCATCTTTTTCCACTTGGGCCTTCAATCATCATCAATGGTAGCTATACAAATGACCAGCCTTGTGACGTGTTGGGTTTGTTTAAGTTTGCCTCTGGTCATGGGCCCTTCAAGTGCTTCATGGTCCTTGCCCTTAGTTGTGTCATCATCACTCCCTCCTTCTTGAAAAGGATTTGTCCTCAAATCCAAGGCTCCTCCATCTGCATCAAAAAGAGATAGATTAGACACATTGAAAGTGGCACTTACATTATACTCACTAGGCAAGTCAATCTTGTAGGCATTGTCGTTGATCTTCTCCAACACTTGGAATGGTCCATCTCCTCTAGGTTGAAGCTTGGACTTCCTGTGTTCTGGGAACCTCACCTTCCTCAAGTGTACCCAAACCCAATCACCTGGTTCAAGCACGACTTTCTTTCTGCTTTTGTTGGCTTGCCTTGCATAGCTCGCATTTTTCTTTTCAATTTGAGCCTTCACTTGCTCATGTAGCTTCTTCACATACTCAGCTTTAGCCTGTACATCCTTAAGCTTAAACATAACAATGTTAAGCATAGGCAACAAATCAAGAGGAATCAAAGGATTAAATCCATACACTATCTCAAATGGTGAACAATTAGTTGTGCTATGGACAGCCCGATTATAAGCAAACTCAACCTGAGGCAAACATGCTTCCCAAGGTTTAAGATTTTTCTTTAAAACAGTCCTAAGCAGTGTGCCTAAAGTCCTATTGACTACCTCAGTTTGACCATCAGTTTGTGGGTGACAAGTAGTAGAAAACAACAATTTAGTACCAATCTTACCCCCACAAGGTCCTCCAAAAGTGACTAAGGAATTTTGCATCCCTATCACTGACAATGCTCCTCGGTAATCCATGAAGCCGCACTATTTCTTTGAAAAACAAATCATCCACATGACAAGCGTCATCCACTTTCTTGCAAGGGATGAAGTGTGTCATCTTAGAAAACTTGTCAACAACAACAAACACAGAATCCTTTCCATTCTTGGTTTTGGGCAGCCCCAAAACAAAGTCCATAGATATGTCAGTCCAAGGATATTCAGGAACAAGCAAAGGAGTATACAATCCATGAGGTTTAACCTTAGATTTAGCTTGTTTACACACAATGCAATGACCACAAAACTTATGCACATCATGCCTTATATGAGGCCAAAAGAAATGCTCTTGCAGAATTTCCAGGGTCTTTTGAATCCCAAAGTGTCCCATCAACCCCCACTCATGGGATTCACTCACAAGCAACTCTCTAATGGAACACTTAGGCACACACAATTTATTTGCTTTAAACAAGAATCCATTATGCCTATAGTAACCATTTTCAGAAAACTTTTCACATGCAGAAAAAATTTCAGCAAAGTCCACATCATGCACATACATGTCTTTCAAAGACTCGAGACCAAACAGTTTAGTTTCAAGCATAGCAAGTAAAGCATGTCTCCTAGACAGTGCA
The DNA here is from genome assembly GCF_000004515.6 of Glycine max. Lineage (NCBI taxonomy): Eukaryota > Viridiplantae > Streptophyta > Magnoliopsida > Fabales > Fabaceae > Glycine > Glycine max. The sequence goes on along the minus strand of NC_038249.2, from coordinate 10,931,938 downwards.
TCAGCCACTACATTCCCTTTCCCCTTTTTATGTTTGATGACATATGGAAATTTCTCTAAAAACTCTACCCACTTAGCATGCCTCTTATTAAGCTTTCCTTGGCCTTTTAAGTATTTTAAGGGCTCGTGATCACTATGGATGACAAACTCTTTGGGTAATAGGTAATGCTGCCAAGTTTGTAAAGCTATAACCAAAGCATACAATTCCTTATCATAAGTTGAATAGTTAAGGGCAGCGGCTCCTAAATTTTCACTAAAATAAGCTATCGGATGTCCCTCATGCAACAAAACAGCCCCAATACCCACATTTGACGCATCACACTCAATTTCAAATGATTTTGCAAAATTAGGCATAGCAAGAATAGGTGCATTAGTTAACCTATGTTTGAGGGCAGCAAAGGCCTCTTCTTGTTTCTTACCCCATTTGAAACCCACATTCTTCTTAACAACTTCAGTTAGAGGTGCAGCCAATGTACTAAAATCCTTAACAAATCTCCTATAGAAACTTGCTAAACCATGAAATCCCCTCACCTCACTCACGGTCTTAGTTGTTGGCCATTCTTGGATGGCCTTAACCTTTTCCACATCCACCCGTACTCCCTCAGCACTAACAACAAAACCTGGAAACACCACATGATCAGTACAAAAGGAGCACTTTTCTAGGTTGGCATACAATTTTTCTTTCCTAAGCACACTTAAAACAGATTGCAAATGTTCAGCATGCAAATCAAGACTAGTGCTATAGATAAGAATATCATCAAAGTACATCACCACAAATTTCCCAATAAATTCCCTTAAAACATGGTTCATCAATCGCATGAAAGTACTAGGTGCATTAGTCAAACCAAATGGCATAATCATCCACTTATACAAACCATTTTTTTTTAAAGGCAGTTTTTCATTCATCTCCCTCTCTAATTCTAATCTAATTATAGCCACTTTTCAAATCAATTTTGGAAAACACACATGCACCATACAATTCATCAAGAAGATCATCTAACCTGGGGATTGGATGCCTATACTTGATGGTGATGTTGTTTATGGATTTACAATCAGAACAGATCCTCCATGAGTCGTCCTTCTTGGGTACTAGAATGACAGGTACAGCGCACAGACTCATACTATCTCTCACCCAACCTTTGCTCAGGAGTTTGGACACTTTCCTTTCGATCTCCTTAGTTTCTTGTGGGTTGCTCCTATAAACTGGCCGATTGGGCAAGGAAGCTCCTGGAATGAGATCAATGTGATGCTCAATTCCCCTCAATGGTGGCAAACCATCTGGTACACTTGTTGGAAACACATCATCAAAATCCTACATAAGAGACTGAATACCAGAAGGCAATTTAGATTCATCAATTGGGTTAGCATGCAACATTTGACGTTGAGAAAACAATAAATAGAGGGGTTGTCTCGCACAAAGCACCCTCCTTACCTCCCTTTTTGTTGCTAAACAAAGTTGTTTGCCCTCAAGTGTTTCACTCTTTTTGTTTTCTCTCTTTTCCCTCTCAAGTGTTTCACTCTTTTTCTTTCCTCTCTTTTCCTTCTCAAGTGTTTCACTCTTTTTTCTCTCAATTGTCTCACTCTTTTTCCTCTCAAGTGTCTCACTCTTTTTCTTTTCTCTCATTTTTATTTGATCCTCACAAACCTCTTTAGGAGATAACAGTTTGAGAACAATTTTCTTGTCAGCTTGCTTGAAAGAGATTTTGTTGGTGAAGCCATCATGCACTGCCTTGGTATCATACTGCCACGGTCTTCCTAACAACACATGGGTCGCTTCCATTGGGACCACATCACACAGCACCCTATCATTATATCTCCCAATGGTGAGACACACCTCCACCTGTTGAGTCACTTTTACCTTTTCATCTTCACTAAGCCACTGAAGTTTGTATGGTCTAGGATGGGGCTTAGTTTCCAAATTCAGCTTGGACACTAATCTGGAACTTGCAACATTGGTACAGCTTCCTCCATCAACAATTAAAGAGCACAGCTTACCATTAATTACGCAACTGGTGTGGAAAATATTTTCTCTTTGATTGTCATCCAGTGGCTGCATCTGATTTCCCAACAGCCTTCTCACCATCAGCATATCACCCTGCATAGCTTCCTCCTCATACTTTTCTTCTTCCACTTCTTCTTCACTAATCTCAGACTCACTAGTGATTTCTCCATCAGCCTTCATGATCATGGTCCTCCTGGTTGGACATTCAGAAACAATATGTCCTCTGCCTAAGCACTTGAAGCATTTTATGTTTCTGGTTCCAGTATTGGATGAGGAAGTGGAGGTGTTATGTTTGCTTCCACCTACACTGGACGCTGCTGACTTTCCATGCAGGGATGTGGCTGCAGGGCAGAACGAATTACCTCCCTCCTTCTTGGATCTGTTGGCCCAGTTCTGGTTGTAAGTATTGGGTGAGTTCCTCCTTGTTGCACTTTTTCTTTTAATTTGTTGTTCGACCTGGAGTGTCCTATGTAACAAGTCATCCAACGCCACATACTCCTGTAATTCAACAACATCTCTGATTTCAGGGTTTAGACCATTCAGGAAACGAGCCATTGTGTCTTCGGAGTCCTCTTCGATGTTGGCCCTCACTAACGCCATTTCCATCTCTTTATAATATTCTTCCACAGTTAAATTCCCTTGGGACAACCCTTGGAGTTTCTGTCGCATGGTTTTGTTATAGCTAGTGAGCACATACCTTTTCTCATCACCCTTTTCATCTCAGTCCATGTATCTACCTCTTGTCGTTCCTCTCTCAGCATTTCTCTCTGGTATTTATGCCACCAAACAAGAGCATAGTTGGAGAATTCAGCTGCTGCTAGCTTGACTTTCTGCTCTTTAGTGTAGTCATTGCAGGCAAATACATGCTCAATCTTCATTTCCCAGTCCAGGTAGGCATCTGGATCACTTCTGCCTTTGAAGGGAGGAACATTGAGCTTTACTCCCTCAACCCGGTTCTGCCTCGATCCGTCATTACCGCCATTGTTACCTTTGTTCCCATCTATATTTCTTCTAGCATTCTGATTGACTTGGTTCTCCAAAAATTCTAGTCGTCCAAAGACCTCCTCATTGGTACGGTCCAACAAACGTTGCATCTGTGCATCCAATCATAATTCAACAGAAAAAAAAAAGTTTGCAATAAAAATTATATATAATTAACTGAGTTAGACATCCTTAATAGTATCATACAATTAACTTTATCATATATATATATATATATATATATATATATATATATATATATATATATATATATATATATATATATAATTCCAGAATGAAAATTCTATTATTATTATTATTATTATTATTATTATTATTATTATTATTAAAGTCTTAATTTATTAAAAAATATAATGTTAAAGTTGACCTTTATATATTAAATTAAAAGAACTCTATTTATTATTATTGTTATTGTTTATGATTTTAAAAAATGTGTAATAATTATTAATAATGCACCAATTTATCTTTTACTTTTAATTTAAATATTATTTTAAAATTAAATAAATATATCGAAATTAATAAACTATATCAAAATTAAATATTCAATTAATTAATAACATATTACTTCATATAAAAATATTAAAATTAATTTTAATTATCAAAATTGTACATTTAATAGCATTCATGTGAACAATTTTATTTTTTATTTAATGTAATTGTTACAAAGAAAATAAATATCTAATGACTATTATAAATTTGAATTTTCAATTAATGACTAATACTTGTTGAAGTGAAGTTTACTTGTTGTACATATAACAGGGCTTCAGTCTCTAGACTTCGGCAATATTGAATTCGTCAGGTTTAGACACGTCCGGCTTTATTAAGACATCCTAAGATATCTTCTTTCTTTTTATTTATGTAGAAACGTAGTTTCAATCAGCAGTAGATCTGGAGATAAGGATTATAATATGCAAGTCCAGTTATGGAAAAGGTTTAATATCAATTTCATTCAGGAGTATGGTGCTTTTCAGAGATATTTTGGTGTATTTAACAATTCTTAAACATGGCTTCAACTGTTATCAATCACGGAAAATGCTTCCACTAATTATTTGTTGATGAAATGTTCACCAATATTATTGTCCAAATATACTTTAAGAGTAAAACCAGATCCTAGGAAAAGAAGGTTTGTAGTCTACTTTCTTAACAAGAGCATAATATATATGCAATGCATTCCCACCCAAAAGAAAGAAGCTAATCAAGCTATGATGTTGGAAGGCTTCTTCCTGAAGAAATCCTAGATGATTAGGACACGTATATTTCATATTATGTATATGCTAATAATTTCTTGGAAAAGACACGTTTGGGGTTATAATAGCCTTATTTTGTCAATCTTGTATTCTCCATCTCTTCTTCCTTTAGAAGAAAAAGTATTCTTTTCAAAGTCTTAATTCTATTGTAAAGAGGCATCTGTTTCACATACAATCAATTACTATATTCTCATTGGTTTGACACATTGAAGACCAAAAGATAAATCACCTAAGAGTGCCATATATTTGGCTAAGTGTCACCTTCCAACTTTTTTATGGCCAACATTTGTTCCCTCAAGCTTTTCCAACCTCCAACAAGAAAGCATGTTTCCTACCTTAATAATTGGTCATGATAATATTTATTTCCCTTTCGGCTACCACTAATCTATGTAGCTGGGCATGTCGAGAACTATATAAATCCTAGCTACTACTGCTCTTGTGTCATCTCTGTCAAACCCCTGTATTACATACGAAGATAACATAACACTTGTGGCTTTTTGAAATTGTTTTTGGCCTTACCAAAGTCAACCTTCTCCGCAGGTAGTGTCTACAATAATGGAAAGCTTTCATACATGATTGTGGTCGGTGCTGACAGAATTATGGGGATGCAGAGAAGCTTTCCGATATATATTGCCCCACCTAGTCTAGTAGGGTTATTATAGTTTGGATCATACTTTTTTTTTCAATGCCTGATTCTTGTTTGAGGTTGTAGCTCTTTCTCTCCCTTCATAAGCCAAGAAATATGTAATATAAGAGAGTTATTGGTAAGGATATTAACATGCCAAAGATAACCCTGCAAAAGAAAAAGGAAAGAGCAAATGTTAGTATGAAAGTTAATCTATATATGCATTGGCAATGAAAGTTAATATGAAAGCAATCTCATAAATTGTGAATAACGAAAGTAACTTTAACTTGACTTAATTTGACCTAAAGGGTCACTAGAAAGGTAGTACTGTCTACATATGTAGGTATCAAATGGTAGGGTTAAAAGCCTTACAAGTTCAAATTTTGCTAGAAAGCATTCTCTAGGTTTTCAGAATCAAGAAAACTCTTGCCAACTAATGATTACCTATTAACAAGGTAAAAGAGGGTGCTCGAAATTCTTTCAAGGTCAAAATTTTGAGGGAAATTCGTCATGAAAAGGCAAATAAATTTCCAATCACCATTAGCACACATAATTATGTGTGTCCAAATTATACATACCCTGGTTGTTATGGACAATCTGTTTGATAGATTCGGTATCCTAGCTAGAGCTGCTTAATAATCAATTTATTATGTGGGGTAGGTCAAAAGTTCAATAGAATGCTTGTGAACATACAATACTCTTTGCTTCGTCTTCCATCATTTCATTTTCTGAGTACTTTATCCTCCAATCAGCCTTCTACAATGAATGGTACCCCACTCGCAAACAGCTAACACCTTGATGTTGAATCATCAAACTATTTTAAGGGTCTGACTTCTAATTAACAAAGTGAAAAACATTTTCCTACATATGTAATCCAATGTAACCAACCACGACAGCATGACATGCAGCATTGGAATTTTATATATCTTAGCACATGAGTTTATTTTTAGTTTAGTTTGTAACCTATTCAATTTAGAACTTAGTGGTTATGCACTAATTATCATCCAATCACAAATTACGTCAACAAATATATCTTACATGATGATTTGTGATTGGATGACAACATAATTAAAATTATATTATTCTCACTGCATATCCTTTTTTCTCTTCAATTTATTATGATGTATACATATTGAATCAATTCCAAATAAGGATGTCTCATAAGTAAAATGTCCTAGCTTACCCTGTGCTCAAAATATCAGGATGCAATCCATATTCCCTTGCAAATATAAATGGCACTATCCCCTGTGGAAGAGCAGCCTGAGAAGCAAAAAGTTAAAAACACATGTACATCAATTTTAGTTAATTGTCCTCCAGAAACAGCACATGTTAAATTTTCCCTTTAGAAACATTTATGACCCTAGAAGCATACACCCATTATTCTCATGTATACGAGTTATAATTTCCATGTGGCTACAGATGTCAAGTCATTCCAAAAATATGTGTAGTCCAAGTACCTGTACAATGGCAGTGTGAAGTCTGTCTTGTCTTAATCCAATGACAATTGAAGAAGCAGACATTACAAGAGGCCCACACATGAAGCGAATGACCATGCCCATGACTGCTCTTTTGGTACCGCAAGCTATGATACGAGGCTGAAGGGCCATGAAAAGCCCTGCATATTTGGCAAATGAGTATCTGTCATTGTTTGTGTAAAAAGATATGTGACTACCATTTTGGCACTCATCTTCACTACCTAATCGCTTTCATTTTACTAGTTCCATTTCCTCTCCAACATCATGTGCTATGTGGACATGTTACATTTATTTTATTTGGTTGTCATAAACACCCGAGTACATGACAACTCATGTGTTCCAGTTTTTTACTTGTTCTTCTTTTGTCTTCCTCTCCAATTTGATTAGGAGTGGGTATGAAAACATCTGCCAAATAAATGATTTTTTTTCAAGGTCGGTATTTGCGGGTAAAGTCCGCTAGGTCCGAAAACTTAATCGATCGGAGTCAAAAAATTTATATAATTATACAGATTTAAAAAAAGAAAGAAAAAAATCTGTTCTCCCCCTGTCGGCGGGTTTAACGGACAGGTCTGCAGACATATATATTCACCCCTAAATTTGATATTAGTTAGTGAATTTGTGTAATGTGGATATATATAGAAAAAGATTCCATGTGTTGTACGTACCCCTCTCTCTGATATGTCTGAAACTAATATGCATGCTATAATTAATGCTGTTAATATATTTGTAATATACCTAAGCTAAACATAGCCATCCCAAGGCCCGCATCTGAGATGATTTTGACCGATGCTTTGATAAGACTAGGCATTTCCATATTCCATCTGCAAGTTCACATCATAAAATGTATGAAATAATACATACCGCAAATTATAGATTGTTATTGTAATTATAAAAATCATAAAATTGTTATTCACCATCATAAAATGTATGAAATATACATATTACATCCATATGACTTTTTAAATTATTATTGTAAAAAAACTTAATTATTATTTTATTCCTTCAATTTATGATTCTTAAAATTTAAAATTATTTTTTAGTTTCTGGCATAATAAAATTAATACTTTGTGAAATTTTTTAGATGTCATAAATTTATTTTATATTTTAGACATTTGAATTTTCATTTTAAATTAAAACTACCACAAAGTGCTAAAAAAATTCACTACAAAGTAATAAAAACCGTTAAAAAGTATCAACTTGTTATATATAAGAAATAAAAAAAATCAATTTGTTAAAATTTGGAGACTAAAAAAGTATTTTTAAATTTTAAGAATTAAAAAAAACATATATCCAAATTTAAAGATTAAAATAGTAATTAAGTCTTGTAAAAATTAATCAATTTTTTTATATATAATAATTTATAATTGAATAAGAAGGTAAAACTATTTTAGTGTATGATATATTTTCTCCTAATTATATATATATATATATATATATATATATATATATATATATATATATATATATATATGCAGAACATTTTCTTTTAATATGAATTTAGGGTGAGAGAAATAATTTAGTTTAAGGTGAAGGATGTTGGTCTAGCTAGATTTGGTATTACTTTTTTGGTAATGAGATTCAATATATCACTTACTTGAAAGAGATTAGAGACCAAAGAAGTCCTAATACACTAGAATATGTATTAGGGTTTCGAGAAAGTTTTCTTCCTACTACGACGAGAATAAGCCTAATCATAACAAAGGCATGTGGCATTTTCTGGTTATTGGCAACTGTGTCTTTGGGTTCTGCAGCTTCCCCCGGCATAGGGACTTTGGTGCTGTCTCTGAAGCTGATTTCTTTATCTGTCATAATTACCAAAATTAATAATTAATAGTAATAGGAAAACAGTATTTGGATATATATGGAGAGTGTAAAAACAAAAAATTGTAATTTGAAATCAATCTCAATCCTCTGCCACATGCATTTCATAATTGATTGTGAATAATTAGGAAGAGACTTAGACGACAATTAAGAATAAAAAATATTTGTCTCACTACTTGCTATATTTTTTTAAGACATATAATATTGACACCCAATGCAGGTGTGAAACGAGTGGAATAACAGAGAGATAAAATGAAAAGAAGAAAGAGAGACTGAAGAATGTAATAAAGTAATAAATAATGTGATGATAAAAATTAAAAACATATATAAAAAGGATATCCAAAAATGGCTGTAAAAATTAAATATAATTCTTAAAAAAATATCATTTCATCTTTTAGTTATTTTTTAAAATTATAAATATTTTTTTATTAGAAATAATTTTATTCAAATTAAATAGAATTATTATAAAAGTCAAATCTCTAGCTTCAAGTATAAAGAAGAGTTTAAATATAAAGCAAAGTTGAAAAACATGTAAAATAATTAAAACACTGTTAAGAAATGAAATTTTAGATGCTTATGATTCGGTGTTATGATATGGGAGACTGTACACCATTTTCACCACCAATTAGGGAATCATACAACTTCGGTAGGGTCATCATTACACACGTGCTCTCTTGCAAATGATGGCTACTATCAATTAAGCTTCTGACTAAGCAAAGTGGCAGATTTATATATAAAGGTAAATAATTCTATAATTTTTTTACCACTTGTATTTTTTTACATTTTAAGTAGCTAAATGTTTTCTTACTTTAAAGATGGCGTGAAAGGGTGGAAGGGACCACCTGTCTAGCGCCCCATAGTACTCTCTTGAGGATCTAAAATCAAATTATAAAGCCATCCTTTTAACTCCTTTTTCAGAGTTTAATATGCATAGTCGTTTCTCACGTGTAAAGATTACAGTTTAATTATGATGCAACATTTTTAAAGAATGATAATTGGCTCATAGAATAACTAAAGTTAGGATAAATAGTAATTTCGTTAAGGAAGTACTTAGATCTCGAAAATGCAAGCTTCCTTTGAAGTAAAAACTCATGTTTATGCGTTAAGCCTATTCATACTATTCTAACTCCCTCACAATAACTGAAAGATATTTTATTAAAATAAAGGAAACTCAATACATTATATATATATATATATATATATATATATATATATATATATATAATCTTAGGTTAAATAAATGTTAAAATATATTTTTCATTTTCATAAAATAAAATGCATTATTTTTTCGTTCAATCCAAACTTAGGTATTTAGTTTTTTTATATTCATTATATACATATAATTAATATAAAAAGTGATCATTGTAAATATGGATTTATCTAAATTAAACCTACGTACAAATTAAAAAATGATATATATTATAATTTTGTAAGGAAGAAAATATATTAAAAATTTTACAAAAATAAATTTTAAATATTTTTATATTTATAAGGACACAAATTATATTTTAACCTTAAAACTCTTCCTCAAAGCCAGGATGTATGGAAATAGGGAAAGAGAAAAATGTCAAGAAATACTAAAATGATGCGAGAAGAAAAGAACAAAATGAAAAATATAAGATGAATATTTAAGTTGAATAATTTTTTTTTTTCATTTTATTTGGCTTAATCTAAAATAGTTCAAGGAATTTACGAAAGAAAATTAAATCAAAGCTTGACAAATAATGAGTATCGCTCACATCATGAGAAATCTAATCAATTGGTGAGGGTTGGGTCGGGGACAAAACGTACGCCCAGTGCCTGAAAAATTCGCATGGGCATGCGCAAGCTCTCTTAGCACGACGTTTGATTTTAGATGCCAAACAAACAACCTGCCACTAAAGATGACATGTCTTCTTCCTCTCATTCCCGCAAAACGACGCCGTTCATTCATGGGACCATCCTACTAATGTACATGCCTTTCAGAATTTTAAATTGGCTTAATTATAATTATCATCAGAATTTTATTATTTAAGTTTTATTTTGGTAAATTTTATCACTTTAAATTTATAATTTTATAAATTTTATTACTTAAATTTTTTTCACAAATTTTATTATTTAAATTTTAACATTTCTCAAATTTTATTATCTAAATTTTTTATTTTTATGTATTTTATCATCAAATTTATAACAAAATGATATTAAAAATGACTTTTTTTCATTAAATATAATTACAATTAATATCAAAATCATTTATTTTCAGTAAATAATTTTTCAAACCAACATTAATTAATTAGTTTTTCATGAATTAAAAGTTAGATCTATTAAATTAGTAACCTTTCATAGATTTTAGTCAGAGTATCATAAAAAGTCACATGCATTCTTCTTTTGATTTTAAAAAAGGAGAGAATATCACTTTTGAATTAAACAGTCTTGTGTTTTACACACACAGAGTTTAAGTAGTATTATAAGTATATACTATTAATATAAAATATTGATATAATTATTTATTCATCAAATGCTGATATAACACATTAATGTTAGTGTAAATCTTCAAAGTCTACGTTAATATTTTAATTTTTATTAAACAAATATTATACTAACAAAGACAATCATATTTTATTTGTTAGTCAATGACAACTATTTTATATGTGTCTATTCAATTTTGAGAAATGTCACTCATATTTTCTTTGATTAAAATTTATTAAAAATTATTAATTTGATAGGTTTTATTTTTCATTTAATATAAATCAAGATACAAAATTATTAATTGAGAAATCATACCAACAAAATTAGTGATTTTTAATAAATTTTAACCAATAAAAAATATCATAAAAAAGTTTTAAAAAATAATGTTGTCAGCATCCCTCATTCACTTTTATTTGAGAATAGTTCAAAAAGTTGTAATAAAAAGTATAATATGTATAAATAAACAGGAGTCATATATAAAAGCTCGTCAGAACTATAAATAAATAAATAAATAAAATCAACCGCCCATCACTAATACTTGTAAATTATAAAAACATTTTATTCATATTATATACAATGTATTTAAATAAAATTTCGACATATCATTAGTTTAAAAACATTATTTTAATATATTGATTTATGAATTCATTATAAAATTTTATTATGACAATCATTACTTCTTTTTTTAAGCAATGACAATCATTAACTAAAAGGCTAAAAGTCCGTATTATTAAGTTTTATAAACTACAAAGTTTATTGTCAAGGAAGCTATATATACACGAATTTGCTTAAATATATATTTTTTTCTCAATATAATTTAGTTTTTTATTATTTTTTTCCTATCAATTATTTTTTTAACCCTTAAAAAATGTATTTATTTTATTTTTCATCTTTAGAGTATTTTAAGTAATATTTTGAACAATAAAAAAATTCTTTTAAATAACAAAAAATTATTATTTAAAACACTGAAAAATAAAACCATTAAATTTGCAAAGAACTAAAATAAAAAATAAAATTTTATAGAGACGAAAATGAAAAAAATCCTAAATTACAAAAACTAAAAATATATTTAAACTTTGATTATGTATATAAAAAAACTGTACATATTATTGTAAAAAAAATATTAATAAGTACGATGATAAGTTTATTAGTATTTACGCTCACAAGTTTTAAATTTTTTATTCTGTATAAAATTAAGCTCAATAGTGTTAATAATTATTCTAAATTTTATATAGCATTTAACATTTATAAGTTATTTTACAAGAAATTATTAAATGATCTAATAATATAACATTTAAACAATCAAATATATACTCAATAAACAACATATCACTTAATGATTTCTACTCCTTCGCCAGCCACTGAGGCACTAACTACTCCCTATCGAACCAAACTTGATCTCACACACATGACGAAATAAATAAATCACTCAAACACGTACCTGACATGGTAATGTCCTTGCAGCCTTGTCTCTTATCTCCCAGGCATTTCCCCGGCGACTCCCACAACACTCTCGCCACCGGCGAAGACTGCCGGCACACTCTCCCGGCGGCGACCGGTGACCTCCCCCACACGGGCGTGCCGGCCTCCATCTCGTTGAAGTTCGAGGCCCTCGGCGTTGGCTGCAGCGAGTACGCGTCGGAGGAGGCGTAGCCGGAGAGGTGGGGGCTTGCGCCGGCGGCGAGGTTGCCGCCGCCTTCGTGCAGGTGCAGCGGCGTGTTGATCGAGAATATGTCCGCGTTGGAGAGGTTCGACTGCCGCGGCGTCACGACGGTGGTGTTGCCGCCGATGGAGGAGTTCGTCTCCGGCGCCGACGAGACGGAGCGGCGGATCCGCACGTGGATCCGGCCGTGGTCGTCGGTCTCCGACTCCGTCCGCAGCGGCATGTCGTGGCCGTCAAGGGATATCACGTCGCCGTCGACGTCGAATTTCGCTATGGATGCCGCCGTTGGCCCCGGGAACTGCCGTTGGATCAGAAGTGTCGCGGCTCTGTACTCGAACAAGAAGAGGAGTAAAGTGTACCTGAAGTGAAAAACATTGACCCCACACGTATGTTGAGTAAAAAGTAAAATAAAAAATAAATGTAATTTTAATTAGCTAATGAAAGATTATAAATGCATTATATTCGGCACCACCAGAATGTAGTATATATATATATATATGTATATATATATATATATATATATATATATATATATATATGTTAGTTTGCTAACCAAAATGAAAGTGTTTAAAAAATAAATAATAATTTTGTAAAAAAAATAGTACTAATAAGTAATAATAATAATATTTTTTATTTGATAGCATGGTAATTAAAACTTTAGATTTTTCGATAATAGTCAAAATATTTCTACAAGCTTATATTTTTACAAGATGAGAAGATTAAACTCAAATCATTTCCCACAAACTAATAATAATATTAATATACATGTATTTATCGGTGATAAACAAAATTAAACAAATTTTTGTTATAAAAATAGTTCAATTAAACATTTCTTAATCTTGATTATGTATTTGCAAAATTCCTATAACATGAGTAAACGTGATGTCAGTAAAAAAAATAATTAATGATTATTATTTTAAAACACGTAATCTTTTTATGGTTAATTAAAAAATCAATTATTACTACCTCACCTCAATGTTATATTATCTATTATTGATTTTCTAATTAACAACTAAAATTACTTAATTTTCTATTTGTTTTATACGAGTTTCACCACCATATAATTAGTGGAACCCGATCTCCCGAATATTAGTCCTAAAATAAATTTTTAATAGTATAGTTTTTATCATTTAAAAACTAATTAATATGATTGGGTGATATAATTTTTAGGAAATAATTTAATTGTTTATTTCGATAAAAATGTTACACCTCAACTTTAGAGTAATGGTAAAAAAATACACCATAAAATGGAATGTTTGGATAGAAAGAAGAAGGGATATGGAGAGTGAGAAATTAGAAGATTATTTGTTTGAAAGGTAATAATAATAATAATAATAATAATAATAATAATAATAATAATAATAATAATAATAATAATAATAATAAGATGATCATGATGATATATTTGATCAATAATGCGAACAAAAATGAAGAAAAAGAAACATGAAAAAATGGATTATCTAATTTATCATAAGTAAAAATGAGGTTAAATAGGGCATAGAAAAAAAATTAGTAAATTAATTATGTATTTTAGGATTTTCTAATTTTTTTAATAGCATTAATTATTTTATATGGGATTAATTATATAACCTCATTTTTACTATTTTTACTTGAAGTGACTTAGAGAATTTCTAAATAAAAAATGATACATAGGAGTGAGATGAAATGAAAGTAAAAGTGAAAGGATATATGTATGTTAAAGTATAAACTATTCCCCTAAAAACTTTCGACACTTTTAGGAGTGTGACATGGTGTATTAATTGCCTTTGGCAGTGCACATAGTTTTAACTTTTGAGTAAAAAACAAACACTGTACAAAATCAAGCTTGTAACGGTGGCGATTAAAATAAAAGCCAATGGTTTTCTTTTTCTTTACCATATGGTGCACTGAAGAACCACGAGTTGCACCATGAGCGATTGCGTGAAATCGCCGTACATGGCTTGGAGCAGCGGAATGCCCATAACAAGCGTGTTGGGCAAGGTAGCGAGGGAGAAGAAAGTGATGAGCCAATCCAAGGAGCCTCCGGCGAAGAAAACGGCCCAGAGGGAGAGAAATAGAAGCACGGCGAGCTTGGATAGCGTGTCGGCGACGATGAATTTGGCGTCCATCTCGTAGGGGTTGTTCATGGAGATGAAGTGGAAGGAGAGAATCGGAACAGCAAACACAGCCACGAAACGGTTGATGCCGGAGCACTGGTCCGGGGTGAACATCTTGCACCACTTGACTGAACCGTAGGCCACCAGCATTGCGAAGTATAGCGGCACCATCGCGCACATCACCTTGTACAAATCCTCTCCCGTTATCATCTCGAGAGAAAATTACTAAGTGTGTTTGGATTATCGTTTTAAAAAAATGTAATTAATGTTTTTTTTTAAGTAACAAGTGTGTTACTTTTGTATGTTTGTGTTTTAGAGAACTTTTTTTTCAAGAAGTAGACAAGCACACTCTTACTGGTGTGGTTAATTATGAGAAGGGAATGGAGAGGGTTGTGTGTGTGATATGAACTGTTGTTGTTACTATGTTTTGGTGATGTGAATGAGAGAGATGAAAAGGGTGGGGGAGAATGGAAATAGAGAGGGGTTTTAATTTATAGGGCGTTTATGGACCGGTTTGCCCTTTGCTAAAATGCTAAATTACTTGGGAAGTGCTTAGTAGAATTTGCGGTTGTTAGGATTAATGATTGGCATAATATATGACACGTTTCGGCGTGGCAAAAGTGTGAGGAGGCGGAGGGGACGAGAGGCGTCAGCGTGATATGCTTAATTTCTTTGTTGTTTTTTTATTTTATTTTAACCCTTCCGTGCATTACAAAAAGTAATGGTGATTAATTTAGAGTTTAGTCCAGATATAAATAAAGATTGATCAATAAATATTTTTGTCAATAATTTAATTTGGATAATATCTAAACGATTTAACCTTAACCTCAATTAGAAATGGATAAATGGACTCGGATTCATGAACCGGCTTGTAGGGCTCACGGTCCACGCGCGGCCATGGATTAAAATTTAAAATAAAATGCAAGATTATGCAGGATTTTGGATCTATCTTGCATAATTCACGGGTTGGCCTACAAATTTGCAATATCAACCAAATTATTCTTAAATTTCTAAACCTAATTAATTCCTAAATGCACACAAGTGACACAACACAGTTTCTTCTTCTCCTCACAGTTGCAACTCAGCGTTTCTTCTTCTTACGGTCGCGCCTCATGTGTCCCTCCACACAGTACGCCCCCACACCACCATCGTGCCACCACGTGAGGTCCGTCTCTCTCTCTAGAATTTGGTTCTGTTTCTTTTGTGTTCTTATTTTTCTGTTCTATTTCTTTTTTTACCACTAAGCCACCAAGCAAAGATGGTAGTTGGGTTGCTGTTCCAGTCTATTAAATCTATCAGGATTGTTCCCACTAGGGAAGTCCTGTTGTTGTTGAGGCTCTGTTTTTTAAATTAGGGTTTATGTTTTTGATGAAGAGTTGAATTGGAAAGGGTTGATGTTTTTCATTACTGGAATGTAGTGTGTGCTTTCAAAACTTGATATTTTGATTTGGAGCATTGAGTATTGTGTGGATCATGGGAAAGCACCAATATTTTGAAAACTTGATGTTTTTTCGTTACTGGAATGCATTGTATTGAGGCATTTGTGTTAGAACTTAAATTGATTGTGTTGCATGTTTGTTGAAATTACAATTTTTTTTAAACTAGGCTTGTGGACCAAATGGTTACAATTTTTTTAAGCTAGGCCCATGGACCAACCTGTTTGGCCCGTGGGATGGAGGAGGTACCAATTTATTAGATTTGTGTAAGAGTGTGGGGCGGGTTGATTCTTGTCAATGCGGACTTACTCGGTTAGGCCTTACGCGGGACGGACTGACCTTGCTTATCCACCCCTAACCTCAGTTCATTCATCACTAATACTCAATCACTTTATTTTATTGGTTGTTATTTGGGAAGATCGAAAAGATCAACATAATTATGTATTGAGAATTTCCTTATGAATCTATCTCTACGTCACATGTGTTCTTTTTAATGAAAGACATTTGTATTTAAATAATTTTCATTATCATTAAATTTTCTAAATGTTTGCATTTTAATATTTTTCTTATCATTATTAAATAATTTTATATAAATAAAATTAATTTTCACAATATTCTATTTACTTTATATATATATTTTTTGTTGGACAAGATAACTAATTTTAAAGAAAATTAAAGTTATTAATTTGTTTTTTACCGAACAAATTTTTACTTCAAAGGAACTTTTAAGCTAAAAGAAATCAAAGATAACAAACAACTTCTACTTATCTTTTAAAGTTCTTATTTTGAATTTTAACTTAAAAATTTTGAATTTTAACTTAAAAGTAACTTTTAAGTTAAAAATAAGTTGGATAAAACGTAAACTTAATCTCTGTTTTTACGTTACATGATCTGAAAAAGGCTTTTCTAGCTAGCTAACAACAAAATGCATACAAACCAAGTCCTTCAGATGCTGTAGACATTCTAACAGTGTAAGGAATGAAGCTTTTTCTATGTTCGTTTTTGTCTGCTCTATAAAGGTATGGCTTGCGGGGACCGTGCCTGGTACATCGCAGCACTCTTCATTTGTCAGCACATGTAACAATTTTAATGTTTTGTCACTTTAATACAAATCTCCTGCAATAAAAAGGTTTAATATTTTTATTTTAATTTGTATATAAAAGATTATTCATAAAAGAAATTCAAGCTTCCACTAAATCTACCAATAAACTGTACATGGATTTGACTTGGGTACAATTAAAGATATACTGTGTGTAGAATTATAACTAGCGTGTATAAAATATAGTGAGAACATAATCCAAACTATGAGGCTGGCCGTGCTTTAGTCTATCAACACACAAATTACGAATGGGCGTTTGTGTTTTTTACTATTGCTGTAAATATTCTTATTATGATAACTGCTTATTATTTTTTGAAATATTTTTAAACTTATTTTAAATTAAAATTGAAAAAATAAGATAAAATAAGTTAAAAGTGAGAATTAGGTTAGAAAAAAACTTATATTTTCATGGAAATATAAATATATGGTTTCCACTTTTTACATGAGGATAAAAAGAATGAAAAACATTAGATTTATCAAAATGGGATCACTTCAGCCCACTTTTGGGTCGATTAATAAGTGGATCAAACCAATCCGGTTCATTTGTTGGTGAGTCTATAAAAGTAATTGCTAAATGAACTTTCCATAGTTACTAAGGGCACTCCCTTTTTATGCTTTGGTTATTATTTTCCAATTTTATTCCTTCTGGACACCCCCCTATAGTAGTATTTGGTAGAAGTAAACTTTCCATGGTAACATTCTGGAAATTAATTTCCGGAATGACATTCCAGAATTTAATCTCCGGAAATCAGTTATTAATTTTCAGAAGCATCTTTTTCATTGGCCTAAACTGCTAGACAGGTACATATGCATTCATTCGCTCACTTTTCTCTACATGGTGAAGTCGTCGTTAATTGTGGCAAAGTATCAACACGACACAACCAGATAAAAAAAAGTGTTTGTGAAGTGTTGTATTTGTTTAGTGTGTGATATGATATGATACTTGTAGTATAATATAGCCTTCTTTTTCACGACCAAATTCTGAAGCCTAAAGAAATCCTAACCAACCTCACTCTGATTGTTGAAGCCTTAAACCCTAAACCCCCAAATTCTTTATTCAAGCATGGCTTCGTAATCGAGTAGCAGATTGATGTTCAAGCTGCACCCTCTGGTAATCGTGAACATATTGGATCATTATACCCGAGGGGTCAAGTCTTAGATGAACCCAACCCTTGCATTGCACAACAACACTGTTGCACCCAACGGCGGAGACGACGTCGTTTCCCCCTCCCCTCGCGAGCCTATGGCTGCGTCACAGCCGCAGGGGGGGTGTAGAAGGGTCCCAACCTTGAGATCTTCAACAACTTTGAAGTCCTCTACGATCCTTCCACCATTCTCGATCATACCTTCATCAAGAAGAAGCAAGAACTCCAAACGAACAAGAAGCTTCTGGAAGAGATTTCGTGTTTGCCAGGAATGACTCTTGGCTTTTGTTGAAGGACGGTTATGCCGACAGTGTTGTGCGGTAACGTGTAGGAATTATGGGGTTTTATTTTTTGTTGTTGGTTATGGTTGAATTAGTAGGTGTTGAGGTTTGATTTTAGTCTTTTAGAAGGGAGGTTTGGTTACTAATGAAGATGATTCTGTACACAGGGGGGTGCCTTTTTTTTTTTTTTATCAAAGGGGATTATCAAAACTCTACACTACAAAAGATCGGGGCAAACAAACCACAGAAAAAGAATTCCAAAGCATACCAACACAAGGAGGGGGTTGTTGTAACTAGTGTACTCCAATAGATCTCTATTATGTGAGCTTCACCAGCCAACCAATCAACAACAAAATTAGCTTCATGACATTGATGTGAGAAGTGAACTCGACAATCTTCACCAAACAAATCATGAATTAGCCACACCATAGAGATTAAGAGGGGCTGTTTTCACCATGAAAAGAAAAAGGTAGAGAGGAGTGTGTGTTCAAAGGGTAGTTTGGAGAAAAAAAACTTAAAAAAAGTGTGTGTATATATACGTAATATAGGAAAGTGGAAATAGCAACTGCCCTATAAAATGTTAATCCAGCCTAGCTCAATACGCATTGACGGATTAAATGAATTAATCCACCTACAATAAAAAAATATAAAAAAGTCATTTTTTTTATAAAATAATTAATGAAACTAATTGAATATCAGAAAACAAACTAAATTTTTAGTGCGCAATTCACTGCCTCAAACGACATGCACTTACCAAGTATAATAAAGTCCAATCAACCACCTAATTAATAATGCTTAATTAGGTACGTTCAAATTTATATTAATAATTGGAACACTCCTTTCACAAGTTGCTACTGTATTTGATACTCCTATATATCATACATTTTATGTATAAATATCTTTTCCAAAGTCTAATCTAACTTGAAGAGATTAGAGAAACATCCATGCAATGCCTTTTCAAAATCTAATCTCTAGGAATGCTTTTACTTGGAAGTAATTGAAGATGCAGCAAGAGGACAAAAAATTAAGTTCAACAAGACAAGTCAATATAACTTTGCACATGAATCGAAGAAGTGAAGAACGAAGAGGGAAGTCAATATAACTTTGCACATGAATCGAAGAAGTGAAGAACGAAGAGGGAGCGTGCATGTTGTTGTTTCATTGTTTCTCTGTATCACTTAAAAAATTCAATTTATCTTTAATATTATTTTTATTTCTCGTTCTAAACACACTCTAATTGAATGAGGTTTGCTTGAGTGAATGGCTTGGTGGGTCAGGCCTCTATTTTTTTAGGGAGTGTGGCCGTAGGAACTGAGTTGAGGGAAGGATTTCTTTTAATACACTACTAGAAAAAGAATAATTTACGATGTACTTTCGATATCAGTCGTCAGAAACTGTCATAGTATTATAGGTAGTGATATTTTTGTAATTAGGAAGTTTGTCAACCAAGACGGTTATATAAACAACTATCTTCGAATGATGCATACGACGATTTCCACAATGTTTTGGGAAAAATCGTCGTAGTTTGCACGTCATTTAGTCTCATGAACCCAGCCTCGTGTCCTTAGTCAGTACTCACCTACGTGCACTACATTGTGCCCTCACTCAGCTCACCGTCTCCGTTGTAGGTATCTTCTGCACCGCCCAGTCCCGTTGTCGAACGTCTTCGAGCAGCATTCAATTACCACCATCGTCGTCGTAGGTCAATATCTCATTTCCCTGTTTGATTCTTACATTACTGTGCCTTCAAGGGTTGCTGATATTGAACGAAGAACTTTTGAGGATCTTAAAAAGCCTTCATTAGGGTACATATCCTCAAAATTCCAACATTTCCTTGAAGGCCTTTGAGACCATGGACTTGATGTTCCTCTTCAAAACATTTGGTGAAAAAAACTATTGGTTATGAGCGAGTTTTGCAACCCTTTAGTAAGTGTTCATTAATAATGGTTGGAAATAGAAGAATCCTAGTTAGACTACATAGAAAAACAATTTGGGAAACTGGTTTTGTATACTGGTTTCCTTGTCCCAGAGCCACCAATGGATGGGCTAGAGGAAAAGTGGTCCAAATGGTTAGATAGTTTCCCTACCAAATCTATCATACTATGCTTATTTTCCAATGAGCAATTTCTGAATGATGATCAAATGAAAGAAGTGGCCAATGGCTTAGAACTAAGTGGCTCAGAAGCTTGAAAATGCAGCTTTTTACCAAGTGTCAAGAGCCTCTCATGGTTGTATCTCAGTAAATTAGGTTGAAAACCTATGTGGAAATAGCCATTTAATGTATTCTTCTATACATCATCAGTGGAAGTACTATGAGAAAGACAATCCTATAATCTCTTTGGTTTAATAATGAATTCAGGATAAATATTTTAAAATTTGAATTCTCGATATTGGCATGAAGAGAAAGGGATATATCCTTCTGTGAAGCAAATAGAAAATGTAAGGAACAATGAAAAAATTTCTTATGAGCAATCCAATTTAGATATCCCGATGATCATATCAAGCCAATAATAATAGGGGACAAAAGAGCTTTTAATTAAAATTCTAAAATACTTTGTGTCTATAGATTTCTTTTCAAATTCCTTTAACAACCAATGAACCCTAATGTTTTTTAGCAGATGAGAACAAACTTACACCACCTAGGTTCTGATACTTCGACCAATACCAATTCCAGAAACAAATGGAAGAAAATCACAGCCAGCTAAGACGCACATACTTGGAGAGGGGAAACGAAAAGCACTTTTTAGCCTATCATAAACCTAAAAGCATGAGATTTGTTTTCTCTGACATAGACAATGAACATCTCTTTGGAAATTACTAGAATCTCCTGAATTTATCCTAAATTAGTAGTCATCTCAAGTTAATGTATCCAACAGGTGAAAGCACAGATTCAAAAAAAGGTCTTTCTTTTAAACAAGTTGCTAGTTTATTTTATTTCTTTATTTCCTGTTTGATAAGACATTTATGTATCAAGAGCTCTAGAGATATATAGTAGTTATATAAAGGCACATCCATGTATGCTCATCATAGATTACAGGCCAACCTTGACCATTTCAAGGGAGTAGTATGTGATCACATACTATTGAAATCCACAAACAACAAAATTTACCTGTGAGGAGTTTCATATTGAAACTTTGAAATAAAGATCTACCAGATTTAGTAGAAAACACTTTCTCTAACTCAATTCTTTCACCATTCCCATGACGGTCAATGTTAAAAATAATTTGTTCAAAACCACTGCAAATTACAATCCAAAATGCATGACTTCTATGAAACGTAATAGTGAAATAGTAAATAAATCAAGATATCAAAAAACCAGTAAACCTTCATGCACAATATGACAGTATTGGAGGAGTTCTTATAGCTGGACAACCATATGCTATTAGATCACTATCTTGTGTGATCACCGCTACAACTCCACCATTTTCTACTCCAAGTTGACACATGTGCGCTAACTGAGCATCTACTTCATATGGAGCTACAACAAACTCAATGTTCTCTGATTTTAGGGTTTGCAAGGTAATTATATGATGGAATTACAGTTGAGTGTAGATTAACTAAAGATCATTGTTCTAGAGTAGCAATAGCATTCGACAAAGTTTGTGATAACGGGAAAAGAGGTATGGTGGGGGTATTTTTAGTACTACCTGTCACAACTCACAAGCTTATAGAATAGAAATGTTTACAACATACTTGAATTAGGTTATGTGCCATAACGTGAGTAATATTCACTGCTCTTTGCACACAAAAGAAAACCTTGAATTGTTTTGCCTCATTAGCATAAACATTAGCATATAGGAAAATGAAAGACAAAAATATTTCATTATAATAATGATAAATGAAAAAAAATGTAGATGCAGTTTCTTGGGTGTTTTTGGTGTTGTTCTCCAATTAAAAATTGGAATTTTACCTTGATAACCCACATAATAAGTGTTTACTTTAAAGGTCAGCATAGGTTCCTGAGGTATTAGAGATAGAACAGCACCAAAAGCACATAAAGTGGAACATGTAAGTTTTGTCCTTAGATTAATTGCTAGCAGTGTACATTGGTTTATTTTTCATTTTTTTTCCACTTTCATCAAACCAAGACTACTCCAATAAAACTCCACAATCATCTGATTAAGACAACATGCAGTAACTTGTTAAAGACAAATTCTAGTAGTAATTAACAATGTCCTCCAAGAAACCATTTTTTTTGAATTTGAGAAATGCTACTACCTGGAAGATCTCTGAAGCTGCACCAATATTCCCTTCTTTGAGCTTCACCATTGTCAATTCACGATAAGCCCTAAAACTATCAATTCACGCACAGAGAAACGACATTCACTTCATCAAAAGGACAAGTACTAGGAGTAAAAAAAGATGAAAAATTTGATTTAAAGTCGAAGACTTATTAAAACTAACAAACAAAAAAAAAACATGGTTGTTTTTGTGTTCCTTAGTTGCAGCCTTGCAAGGAACATTTCAACCATCAAAAACAACAATTGGAGTTATTTTATAGAAGTGAAGCAAGTTCACTCTATGCATAAAATACTCAAGGTACCACAACTTCCTTTCACTATTGGAATCCAGACAAAGCTCCATACTACACGAATAAGCTGAAACATTTAGATGCCAACTTCAACTTAGAAGTTATTAGTTACCCCAAAATTGAAAACCATTCACAATACATAACTCATTAGTCACCCCTTTGTGAAGCTATGAATACGCATCAATACCCACCTGTAGATTTTGCAAAGTGAGCAAAAACAAACACACCCTAGATAAAATATTGTGGAAAAATCAAAACTTGGAATAATGAGGTTTATTCTTACATGTTTTCCATCATACTTCTTGATGTGGACAGGTTCAATGTAAGGCTTCATGAACCTCAGAAGATCCTTGATGCCAATTTGCAATGTTGTAGGTGTTGGACAAGTGGCCTCAGAAATATTAAGAAGGGGAGGTTGAATTAAGATTTCGTTGACTATTCCTAATTGAAATTTTCCCTTTCTTAATTATTCTCTAGATTCAATTATTTATTTATTAACAAGTTACTGAAATAATTAATGAAGGAAAATAACTTGCGGAAATGTAAAGACAACAAAAAGTAAAAGAGATAATGGAAGAGAGAATGCAAAACCGAATTTATCCTGGTTCGGCCACAACCCATGCCTACATCTAGTCCCCAAGCAACCCGCTTGAGATTTCCCCTATCCTTGTAAAATCCTTTACAAGCAATGAACTACAAAGGAATCCCCTCCGTGTTAAATGATTACAACCAAGAAGTTATACCCACTTCTTGCAATGAACCCAAAAGCGGTTAGTCTTTTGAGTCCAGTGATCAACCAAGAAGCAAATCCGCTTCTTACAATGAACCCAAAAGTGGTTAGTATTTTGAGTCCAGCGTTTAACCAAGAAGAAAATCCTACTTCTTGCAATGAACCCAAAAGTGGTTAGTCTTTTGAGTCCAGTGATTAACCAAGAAGACCTTCTCTTGAAAACAATCACCAGGAGTCGGTCTCTTGAAAAGCTTTTTGTAAGAATGGAGGAGAGGAAGAAAACATAATAGCACAAGTTTTTGCCCAATTAACTTTTCTTGACAAAGCAAGTATTGAACAAAAACTCTTAGAAAGATGTTTAGAATGAAAGAATGAAAATCTATTTTGAAATTCATGCCATAGTCACATATTTATAGCCATTTGATGGCTCTTGAAGAAACCATGTTAAAAGTTGTGACTCTTGGCAATTTCTTCAAAACTAGTCACTTTAAAAATTGTGACTCTTGGCAATTTATTTTTCAAAATAGTCACTGATAATTGATTACCATTATAGTGTAATTGATTACACATCAACAGTTATGACTCTTCATGTTTAGATTTGAAAACCAACATTTAGAAATACTGGTAATCGATTACAAATGTTGTGTAATTGATTACACAAGTTTGAAAATATTTTATCACAAGTTGTGTTGTGACTCTTGAAATTTGAAACTCAACGTTCAAAAACATTGGTAATCGATTACATGCCCATGGTAATCGATTACTACTTTGTAAATCAGTTTGAAAAGAATGTTGGCTACTGGTAATCAATTACTGCCTTTTGGTAATTGATTACCAGAGAGTAAAAAATCTTGGTAAAATATTTTTCTTTGAAAAATTCTTTTGGACAAATTGTGCTATTCAATATTTTGAAAAACTCTTTTTATACTTATCTTAATGGTTCTTGCATATCTTGAGTCTTCTCTTGATTCTTTACTTGAATCTTGATTCTTGATTGAATGACTCTTTGGCATCATCAAAATAAGTCTAGAAGCTTTGCTTCTACAGTAGGTTTTCTTATTCTTTCTGGGGTTTGTTTTGGGTTTATTCCGTTTTTCTTTTTATTGGATTCGAAAATTTTAATGTTTTTGTGTACATAATAAATAGGGAGGTAGAAAATGTTAGGAAGATCTTTTGTATAATTGAATGATTTAACATATCCATGTTAAGACTTATGATTATTTTGATTAATGAAAAAGGTCTCAACATTTTTTGTATGCTCTTATCAACATCAGCGAAGCTTAACGCTTGTATCATGTATTAAAATTCAGTCTGTTTATCTTTCTGCTTTCTGGTTTTAAGATAGCAAGGTAAGGCAAAAAATGATATGACACAAAATTTTGATTTATAATTACCTGATAATAGCTGACAAGGGAAAACATGTGGCCCGTGGCTGATCAAAATCAAAATTGCAAAGGTTTTGGAAACATCCTTCCCATGTTCAGGGTTGCATTTGCTGTAAACACACATAAATAACACCAAATTGATAAAAAAAATTACCAATATATATAATAACCAAGGTGTCGATACAGAGAGAGAGAGAGAGAAAAAGAGAGGAAACCTACTGTGAAATAGGACGATAGAAGATATATAAAATGTAGTTATGCCAAGAGTTTTTTTCTTTATTGTTTAACAATTATTTTTGGTTGTAGGTAAAACTTTTTGACTCAAGTTTAGGAATTTAAAGGTTGTTGTAGCCCGCAGTGTACTTTACTCAAGAATTTTGAATAATATATCACTGCCATGACCGCATTCCTTCTTCATGTTAGTCACCATCTCTCGAGGTATGTATGTCTTTGTGTCACTTGTCTGCTTATTACATGTTTGTTGATATATAAGTATTGTTTTATATTAAACATATATACATTACGAGTGAACCTTAGTTTCCCGTTTGAGATTCAATACAATGATTAATACGAACAGTTTGGATTAATCGTTGTATTGAATCTTGAATTGTCCGTTTGGACAATTTGGGAAGAGTTATTTGTTATACTCAATTCATACTCATAGGTTAAGTATGTTGTGTTATATTTGATGAAATTTCGGTTTAGTGCATATTGCGTTGTTCTTCGGGTGCATACTTGATCGTGCTGAATTTATGTCACCCTTTCATGTCGTGTACTTGGAGATCAATGCGAAATGATGCTGGAATTTCATCAAATTTGACATAAGCTACTTAACTTGTATGTATGAATCAAGTATAACAAATTTCTTCTGGAATGGGATAGGGCAACACCTTTTTATGAAAAATTGAGATTTTCATGCATATGGGATAACCTAGCCAGTATCACAAAACACAAAACATGGATCAAAGTTGGGTGAAAGCTTCACGCATAAGTGGCGAGTATAAGGAAGGGGTTGAAAATTTCTTGAAGTTTGTGCAACAAAATGCATCAGTAATGGGTGGAAAATATTTATGTTCATGTCTACAATGTGTGAATGGGGGACGACAATCATTGAATGACATACGATCACATCTTATATGTAAGGGGATCATTCCGACATATACAAAATGGATATGGCATAGTGAATTTCCAGACATGCCTACAGTCCATCAAAGTGACCTGGTTGATGTAGGAATTGGAGATTGTATAGAAGACATGATATGCGATCTTGGATAATAAGGTTTTCATGAAGCACATGCACCCTATTATGATAAACTACAAAGTGATTTTAAGAAGGCTTTGTACTCGAGATGCACAACCTTCACTCGATTATCGGCGGTGTTAGCTTCGGTCAACTTGAAAGCAAGATTTGGGTAAAGTGACAAAAGCTTCATTGAATTGCTTGTGTTAGTCAAGGAAATGCTTCCCGAAGATAGCATGTTACCCAAAAGTCACTATGAAGAGAAGAAGATATTATGTCATGTAGGTATGGAGTACCGAAAAATGCATGCATGCCCTAATGATTGCATTTTGTACAAAAATAAGTTTGTTGAAATGCGCAACTGCCTCATATGTGGGGTATCACGGTACAAAGTGAAGGATGACGAATGTAGTGATCATGCAACCACATCTAACGGCCGTCTAACAAAGGTGTGCTGATATCTTCAAATAATTCCAAGGTTTCAACGAATGTTTGTTGATGAACATGATGCAAAAAACCTAACATGGCATGCAAATTGTAGAATAAGTGATGTCTTGCTTCGACATCCCGCTGATTCACCTTAATGGAAGACAATTGATCATTTTTATCCCGAATTTGGTCAGGATCCAAGAAATCTAAGGCTTGGTCTTGCTTCAAACAGAATAAATCATTTTGAAAACTTAAGCACGAACCATAGTTCATGGCTTGTTTTGTTGATGATTTACAACCTTCCTCCTTGGTCGTGCATGAAGCAAAAATGCATTATGGTGTTTATGATGATAGCGGGTCCAAGACAACCAGAAAATGATATTGATGTGTATCTTACTCTGTTGATCGAAGACATGAGAAAACTATGGGTAGATGGGGTTTATGTGTATGACACGAATTTCCAGGAGATGTTCAAGTTACGTGCAATGATATTTTGCACCATTAATGACTTTTCAACATATGGGAATTTGAGTGGATATAGTGTTAAAGGATACCATGCATGTCCTATATGTGAGAAAGACACATCTTACATCCAACTGAAACACGGTAAGAAGACAATATATACTAGACATCGAAGATTTTTGAAACCCTGAAACCTTATCATCCATATCAGCGATTGAAGAAAGCATTTAATGGAAGTCAAGAGAATGAAAGTGCGTCAAAATCCTTACATGGAAACCATGTTTTTGATTAGGTCAAGGACATCATAACTATCTTCGGGAAGACACAAAAAAGGATGCATCCGAGAAGAACATTTGGAAGAAAAGGTCAATATTCTTTTATCTTCCTTACTGGTGCAATCTTGATGTAAGACATTGTCTTGACGTAATGCATATGGAGACAAATATTTGTGATAGTTTAATTAGCACAATTCTTAACATTAAAGGCAAGACAAATTATGGTTTGAAATGTCGCCAAGATTTGGTTGACATGGGTATACGAGAGCAGTTGCATTCGATATCACAAGGTTGGTGAACGTATTTTCCCCCAACAAGTCACACAATGTCAACAAAAAAGGAAAATTTTTTTTGTCATTGTCTACGTAGTTTGAAAGTTCCACAAGGATACTCTTCAAATACCAAGAGCCTTGTATCCGTCAATGATCTCAAATTGGCTGGGTTGAAGTCTTATGATTGTTATGTATTAATGCAACAACTCTTGCCTATAGCCATTCGCGATATCTTGCCTAACAAAGTTAGGGTCTCCATTACTCGATTGTGTTTTTTCTTCAATGCAATTAGTAGCAAAGTCATAGACTCGAAATAGTTGGATGATTTGAAGAATGAGGCTGCCATTATCCTTAGTCAATTGGAGATGTATTTTTCACCCTCATTTTTCAACATAATGATTCACTTAATTGTTCATCTTGTCAGGGAGATCAGTATGTGTGGGCCCATTTTTTTACAGTGGATGTATCTGGTTGAACGGTACATGAAGGTGTTAAAAGGTTATACAAAGAATCAATACTAACTAGAGGCAAGCATTGTTGAAAGGTATGTCGCTGAAGAAGCTATTGAGTTTTGTTCAGAGTCTATGAAAACAACCAAGGCTGTTGGCCTTCCTCAAAGTCATCACGACTGCAGACATAGAGGTAGGGGTACACGAGAATACAATGTTTTGACAATGGGTCAACTGGAGGTCTCACAAGCGCATCTGTATATATTAAATAACACAGAAGAGGTTCTTCCATACATAGAAACACACAAACAAAATCTGATAGTTACTCATCCAAAAATGATCATGATGAGGGTGTTGCAAGAGTATAATAGAACTTTCATTAACTTGTTTAGACAAACCATCTTTGGTGATGACAGTGCTTCAAAAACATTAAGACTATTAGTTGTTTGGCCAAATCTCAATGTTCCCACTTAGAAGGGTTATGATATCAACAACTATTTCTTCTACACAAAGTCAAAGGATGAGAAAAGTATCGTGCAAAATAGTGGGGTGAGTGTTGAGGCTGATTCGGAACACTTTTGTAGTGCATCAAATAAAAACTTGATTCGAGTGTCCGTGACTTACTTTGGTGTCATTGAATAAATCTGGGAGCTTGATTATAGTGAATTCAGGGTTTCTGTGTTCAAGTGTCAGTGGGTTAACGAAAATATTGGTGTTCGTCAAGACGAATTGGGATTTACTCTTGTAGACCTTCGTAAGGTGGATTACAAGGACAACCCTTTCATCATGGCAGAACAAGCAAGACAAGTCTTTTACATCCAAGATCCTTGTGACTTAACATGCTCAGTGGTTCTACAAGGAAGAACTAGTGGTATCATTCACCACAATGATGCTTCCAACCTTGATATTGGTGATACTCATGCTTTCTCCCCATGAATGCCTTCTGTTAATGGTTTGGCAAGTGTACCAAATGTCCAAGTAGTAAAGACTTGGAAGTCTGAGTGTGGATTTCCACAGGGACTTTGTTTTGTACTGATGTTGGATAATTTTCAATTTATAAGAGGAAAACATAAGACGAGGTAAAAGATGAGTAAAAAGAACAATAACTAAATAATAGATATCAACAGACAAAGGAAATAATATAAGACAAAAGAATTAATAGGGAATTCAATGAGATGAGAATGTTAGGACCTAGCATGCCTTATTTGGCTAAGATATATTATTTTTTATTTTTCTTTATGTATCAGGTAAATTTATCCTACCCACATCTATTAGATTACTTGCCCCTGATATCTCACAATGACAAGTCTATCTTACCTATCAATCTCCCAAAATGTTTTTGCAAAGACTCAATAGATAAAATGCATGAAGTTCTATCTTACCTATCTAGCAATGATTTTATTAAGATATCCCTTCCTTTTAGTTCTATTAGAAATTACCCTCTGTCGAGTGACTAATTCCAAAAACTGATGCATGCAAAACCTTCCTTGTATTCCTATTATGGATTACCCTCTGTCGAGCACCAAACCCCCAAAGATGATGCAAGGATGAATGATGCATGAAATTAAAAGTAAGAAAGGATAATAGGAAAGAAAACACTTGTTTGCATTGATAAATATGAAGAGTACAATACATCTTTTGGAAAGGTTCAAGTTCTAGAGAGTTTGAGAGATTTTGCTGTGTGAAGACCTGCAGAGAACCGAGTTGTAAGAGGAAGTTATCCTGAGAACTTGAGATGAGTTTGTGAGTGATTGTGAGGTTCTAGAGGTGGAGGAGACATCCCCACCACTTGTATTTCTTCAATCCTTCATCTTTTTCTTCTCTTTGGTGTAAAGAAAGCTTCCCAATTATGGAAAGCTAAATCCTCTGTTGGTTCTTCCTTGTAGGTACTTGATGTCAATACCAGTATATTTATTTAATGATGTTTTGTGTGTTCACTGTGCTATAAGAACTTCATTCTACCATGCTTTTGCCTTGATCACGTAGATGCATGTGTTTTTAGGATCATTCAACAGTGGAAACTGGTTTGATTCCTAGAACTTGATAGGATGGGGCTAGTTTATCATATTATCATGAGGGATCAGGGTACGGTAATCTAGTTGTTGTATGTTTGTCTTAATGCGGTTCTGGTCGAGTTTAGTCCAACAAGAGGAATCTGCAGACGATGCCTGATCAAGATTAGGCTAGACTATCATGAGGAATCGGAGTTTAGCATTTCAGGAGACACCATAGAACACATGAGCATTGTTAAGTAGAGAATATCCTTTTAACATCAGGTACCTATTAAGAAGACCAGTGTGTTACCTACTTGTCTTTACGCATTATTACTCACATGATTTTCCTTTTTTATAGTTAGTTTACACACTTATTCATAGTAAACACATCACTTTTTATACTGGACACCTATTCACTGAAATAGCTTTGCCAACTAACACAAGTTCCCCGAGAGTTCGATACTCGGTTCTTACCATTTTATACTACTTGCGCGATCCGGTGCACTTGTCGCGACCGAACAAACACCTCAACATTGCAGCCACACTAGTTTGTTTCCCGGTTGCATACCTGGGTTCCATTTCTCTAGTGAATGGAAAAGCGACATTCCATTTTCGTCTTCATTTATACACATATGTTGGACTTGTGAGTCAGTGAGACCCACCAGGAGAACCATGTCGTCACCCATGTATGTAGGCCTGATCTCCTGTCCTGCTTCCCACATAAGCTCCTCTTCCAATTTGTCGAAAATGTCCAGTTTTCGTAACTTCCCAACCCATGTGTTATTGAATCTGTTCATCTGCTCCACAGGGATGTTCAGTTGCATTGTTGAGTGTGATATTATTGATGTCTGTTGTTTTTGCCTTTGATTTCCTCTCTTCCCCATGCTTTTGGTTTTTGTTGTCAGTACATTCGCATACGACCTTAGCTTTGACCATTGTTGTTTACTGTGGTTAGCCAAACTGCCTCCTTCTATGCTAGGTATGTCATTGTTTCTGTTAATTTCCTGATCATCAGCTCGTGCTCTACTTTTGTTCATCCCCTCCCTGTTCCGCACCTTTGTTATTGGCCTTTTCTCTGTTTTCATCTCCCTCATGTGCCTCGAAAGGTTAGCATTAAGCTTAAGGCCACCATGACCATGTTGTCTAATCATTGTTCAAGGAGTTTCACATTCTCGACTCCTTTGAAACAAACGAAAGCATACCTCCATCCGCTCCTATTACGATTTTGAGCTATGAAGACTTCTGTCACATCTCCCCATAGCAATGATTGAATGTCTGGAGCATCCCTCCAATTTTTCACGCCCTCTCTACTATTTTCGCCTCTTCCATTTGGCTCACCGTGCGAGCATGCTTGCCAGTTGCACTGTTTACCGTTCTACATGTCTTGGGTCCCCTATTTTATTTCTTTCTTTGTCTCTCCACCAAGGTTATCAGACTCGCGATTCTACGTAGAATCGTGGAGGCTCTGTAAACTCGACTAGTAGAATCGAATCATAAACTCGTAAGAATTTACTCAAATAAAAAAATATATTAATATTCCTTTATATAAAATCATAAGTAAATATTTTAACCCTAAAATAAATGAAAATAATAAACTTTAACAATAATTCAATAAACTAACATAGTCCACAATCCACACTCAATCTAACATAAATTCATACAATACAAAACATAAGTTCTTAAAATAAAAAAACACTTTAAAAAAAAGAAATAATTCAAATGTCCATCAATCCTCTAATAAAATCATCTAAAATATCACCACCACCACCATCATCTTCATCTCCATCATCTTCAAGCTCTTCCTCAGTTGAGAAGTGATCTTCCACATTGTCATTCAACACCAAATTGTCAATATCAAATGCATCCAAAGTTGGATCGGTTAAACTTCCTCCAACCAAGTCAATATTACTTCCGCTACCACTTTCCCCTAAAGGTTCCTCTTGCTCAACTTGGAGATTGTCTTCATAAAAAATATCATCTCCCTCTTCTATTATCCACTCATCATCAGATTTCATATCTTTAAATGGAAGAACAACAATTTTTCTTGTTTGTTTACTTTTGAGCTTCAAGTTGTACATGACATAAAGTAAGTCATTCATTTTCTTTTGATGCAAATGATTTCTCCTTTTTGTATGAACCTATAAATAATAAAAAGTCAAAGTTGATAACTTAACTAAAGTCTAGAGTATAAACTAAACAAAAACAAATATTAAGAAACACAAATAAAGTCATGAAGTTCAATTACCATTTCAAATGAGCTCCAATTACGCTCACATGTAGAAGAGCTACAAGTTAAGCTCAAAACACGAATAGCAAACCACTTTAATTCTGGACATCCATCCCTGAACATTTCCCACCATTCTGCAAGTGGCATAGTCTTCCTAGAGTTTATTGCATTCTTCATAGAAAAAAGACCTTTGGCAAAATGAAATTCAAGAAGCTACCCATTAATTTTGTTCCTTACCCCAACATCCTTTACCAATCTCATCATACAAATAAAAAATCCTTCTTTCACTTATCCATTATCCTTTTTAAAATCATCTTCAAAATGAAATTGAGGATTAAGATAATATGCACCTGCATGCAAAGGCCTATAAAGTTGGTTCTCCCACCTCTTATCAATAATTTCCCAAATAGGTTCATAACTACACAGATAAATAAAATAAAATATATTTAGAATTAGGCATAGTCACATAGATAAATAAAGTAAACTATATTTTTAATTTAAAAAACTTACTTTTTCTTCACATTATTGAAGTTACTTTTAATCCTTTCCTTTGCACGATCCATCTTAACATATATGAAACCCATGGCGAGTTGTTGATCAGAATCCACCAATCGAAGTGATGCAATCCTACCCCCCAAGGGCATTGGATAGAAGACTCCAAGAAGATTGAGCCAGAGATGCAACAGAAGACCCTAAGGTTCTCATGAGCCTTAGGATAGATTTCGAACCCATGGACTAAGTATGAGTTCACTTATCTTTGTACATATTAGATTAAAGTTTCATTATTTTTGGGTCTTGTATTTAGGGCTCCATAATGTAGGTAAGGTATCCTAGAAATGCAGGATTTTTTAGCCCTTGTATTTTAGGGCACCAAGACTAGTTTTTGTATTAGGGGTAATTTTGTAATTTCACTTGCATTAAGTGAATATTTGATGTGTGTGTTGGAAAATAAATTTAATTGAATTGGGAGAAGCCCAATCCAATTAAATTTTAGAGGGGGAGGTGAGCATTTGCTTGCTACACCCCATTGCCACATCATATAGTCACACTTTGTGCATGTTCTTCATGCTTTATATGCCTCATGCCACCTAAGCATACTTAGTAGAGAATCTTGGACTTGATCTTGAATTAGTGGGCTGAACCATAGCAAAAATTCACTAATAATAATTAGTCAAATTTTGGCGTCAAAATTTGGCTCCACAAATTCAATTTCAAATTCAAGTAAAATTTGAATAGAAATTCAAATTTCCCTCCAATTTTGTGTGACACTTAGGCTATAAATAGAGGCCTTGTGTGTGCATTTTTTTCAAATTTGATCATTTGAAAATTAGACTTTAGATTTCAGAGCTCTTTTAGAGCACAAAATTTCGTGCTCTTCTCTTCCTCTCCCTTCATTCATCTCCTTCTTCCTCCAAGCTCTTATCCATAGCTTCCAATGGTGGTGAGCTTCTTCTAGACTCATCTTCTCCTTGAAGTGGCGTTTCCTCTCTCTCTTCCTTCTCCATTCCGCTGCCATTCATCTTCCAAGAAGCATAAGAATCCATTGATGAAGAAGATCCTAGGCCTACAAGCTCCAATGGAGCTTACATCACGAAGGACTACCATAAGAGGGGCAGCAACTTTGAGGCATATGGATACATTCTTCCAAAATCTACTATCCAAAATTGAATCTTTTACTTTTCTCCCCTCTTGTGAAGTTCCAAATTTACTTTTTTTCCACTCCTCAGAACTGAACAACCTCATCAAAGATGCTTTCATTTCATGGAGACAAGCTAAAGTCAAGTAAGCAGTTACAAATCTAGTCATACCTAGTCTAACCAAGTCCCTACCATTTGTGTACTTCTTGAGCATGCTAATAAGCATTGTTCTACCATATATATAAGTTGTTATCTTTCTTCCCTTCTTTATAGTAACTTCATGAACCTTCAAATGTTTCTGCAAGTCCTCAAGTATCAAATCAATGCAATAGGCAACACATGAAATCCAATACAAATGCGGCTGAGTATGCATCAACAATTCTCTTGCTGCTTTGAAATTCGCAACATTATCAGTAATCACTTGAACTACATTCTCTTCTCCAACAAATTTGACAACATCATCTAACATCTTAAAAACTTTGTCAGTTGTTTTTGAGATGTCATAAGTGTCTAAGGAATACAAAAATATTGTTCCTTTTGGACTACTCACCAAAAAGTTACAAATTGAACGTCTCTTTTTATCTGTCCACCCATCAAACATTATTGAACAACCAGTTCTCTTCCACTCATCCCTAAACTCTTGCAAACTATCATCAGTTTTCTGCACTGCTTGTTTCAACAACTTCTCTCTAACATCATGATAAGATGGAGGTCTATAGCCAGGTCCATATTTCCCGATCATCTGACACATCTTTAAAAATGCAGGATTTTTGATAGCATTGAATGGAATGACACTTGTGTAAAAAAATTCAGCAACTTGAGCATCAACTAAAGGTTTCTCTTTTTTTTTCATCAATTGATTCAAAGTTGCTCGAACATTGCCACTTCCACTACTTGCACTACCTTTTTTTCCTTTTGAACCAAAACCCCTTTGTCCTTGCAAGTTGGTTGCCTCCACCCCCTCAGCCCTTTCTTCATCTTCATCAATACTATTCAATCTCCTTTTCTTTTCTTTTGTTGCTTTAGATTCAGCAACAATTTTCATCATTAGCAATTTGATCTCATCCGGCACCATAGCACAAGGCTCAGAATCTTCTCTAGTCCCAGCAAAATGGCGCTTGAATAAAAAAACTCCACCACTCACAATCTTTGAACAACACTTGCATTTGAATTTCTTACCATTGCCATCAACATCAATCCATGTTTCCACCCAATATCAGTCCTATTCCCAGGGGCATTTTTGTATTTTCTTCATGCAACCGAAGAAGAGCCACCCACAATTGTATCTCCACCACTTGAATTGGGTCCACTTCCGCTCATTATAACAAACTAATAACAAAGAACTAAACAAACAAAAGTTATTTATGATATATGATAGTAAACAAAAAATAATATTCGGTCCAAGAATGCCAAAACAAAAAGGCTTCTACCTTAAAGTGGTACATCACAAACATGTTTTGAGAGACAATACAATCACGAATGCGTAAGATAAATTGTTCACCAAAGCTATAAGCTCTCAAACATTAAATCAGAAAACTAAGAATATTTCAAGAATTAAATAATGACTAAGGTGGGTGAAAATGTAATCCGTAAAATGTAGTTCTACGTGGCCAAAAAAGTTAATCAGTTTCCCATCAAACACATTTTTTTTGCCTGACATTAACACAAAATAACCTTACTACAAAAATCCACTATATATTACTTTGAAATATATGATTTTCTTAAAGTATTGTGTGTGCGTGTGACCAATTTTCTAGGAATGGACACATCACACATAAATGCTGACATGATGGAAACTGGATAAACAACGAGAACAACATTAATGAATGTTGCGAGTTATATCAGTCTGATTCCATATTTTGAACCTTGACCCTTTCTCCATCCAATATCTAAAATTCTCAATAAGGGCATAGGATGACTGATTATTGCATTCTTTCAAATGACAAAACCAGATCTGAGAAAGTAATTTTTTTTAATGATTTTGTTATTCGTGTGCTAAAAGCAGTAAAAATCAAACACTAAACTGTAAACATTAAACTAAGATCCCACCAAGCTTAGCAAAATATTAGCACTCATATTATGTATCAACATCAGGTATCTGGTTCTGCTCTAAGAGGAGCTTAACAATATATAAAGGGTGCATGCAATACCTACACACAGGCAAGTAGTCAAACACATTCAATAATTGATCTATAGAGGGATAGAGGGTAATTCCTAATTTTCTTCTCCCATCCTCTTGGAAATTAGTAGGGCAACATGCTTTTATCCTCCTAATGCATTCCCTTTCTAAAGACTACTTTCCAAGTTTGTAAGAACAATTAAATTGTAGGATTTTTGGGAAATTTTAGAATTTGAGTTAGCAACTATTAACTAAGATCCTATCATTTAAATAAAAGATACTACATCATGCTCAATGATCCAAAGTATCTTAACAAATTGGTAAAGTCTCTCATTCAGAATCTTCCACAGCAGCTTAATCATATACCCTAAACTGCTTTCTTCTCATTGCTCCCATTTATTTTGCTTTCTAATGCAAAGCTATTAGAACTTATCACAGGCTTTCTTTAGGCAACACTTTCCTTCATTTTTAGAGCATCCACTACAAATTGACAGAGATCTCAAATATAATGGAAGAAATTCAATTAATAAGACATGGTTATCAATCTCGGATTGGCAGTGCGTAGCAGCCAACTTTGATAATGCTATAGCGAGAAGTGGGATGACAACCATTTTAAATACTACGCAAACTAAATAATTTATACTACACAAATACTAAGAAAACCATAGTTAAAGAAATTAATGTAAACAATAACTAATTAGTCACAGCTTACACACACAACAACTATCAATCTAAGAGCAAACAAAACATATTAATGAAGTAAAAAATGAAAGATGATTGTGAAATTAATAGAAAAAGGAAATAACAAATTAGATAATAAAATTAGTAGACTATGAACTTGGAACAGATGCGAAAAAATAGTCTTGTAAAGTGTGAAGAAACAAGTTCAAAACGGGCAACTTTTTGCAGAATGTTCGAGGAAGAAGGGTTCAAATCTTATGACCCTGGTTTTTTATGACTATAAAGGAGAAAAAAAATTACCTTAGCATCATGGAGCAAAGCTTGGAGCAGCAATCCAGCATGACGCGAGTAGCTCAGGAGAAAATGAGGGCTTTCGACAAGTGAGGGCTTTCGACGAGTGTTCTGCGATGATGAGGACCAGCAGTCTAGCACGACACCAGTCAGACAGAGTCGCGAGTGAGGGCTAGCGATGACGAAGACCACTGTGACGCCGACACGAGTAGCTCAGCACCCAAACCAAACTTCAACAAGGCAGAGTGAGTAGATAGAGTCACTTTGTAAGTGAGTAGCTTTGCACCAGCACGACACCGTTTCGGGTTTTCATAAACCCACGGACTCGGAGTAGAATCGTGAGTCTACCCAGACTCGCCCGAGTCTACGCTAAATCAAACGAGTCTACTCCATTTTCGATTCTGGTTCCAATTTAACTAGTTAAACCTTAGTGGAATCGTAAAATTGTAAGATTTTACGATTTAAAACGCGATTTTAACAACCATGCTCTCCACTCTATCCCTCTTCTATTTCTCTCTCTATCTCTCCACTCTCTCCCTCTCATTCTGTCTCTCCACCCTTATGTAGATTTGTTGTCATGTCTGTGTATACTTTGAAGTGACTGGATAAAGTTTATGCTTGTTCAGGCTATAAGATGAATCTTTGCTATCATATAAAAAAATATTAAGCAGCATGTATTGGTGGTATAAATAGTTGAAATGTCCAAATTTGAAATTCAGTGGACCTGGCAAGTTGGGAAGGAAAGAATATTTTGAACACCTACGGTTCAAAAATATCAAGCTCATATGCTTTCATATTGATTGCTCTATAATCAGGATAATCAACAGATCCTATATCTAATGCAGCATAAGGATGGGTAACAACTGAAATTCCTAGAAGTTGTCGGAAGGATTCTACCCAAGTCCACGAGGTAAATAGAAACCCTCATTAAAATAATGAAAATATACTAAATATGAGTCTATCAACAATATACATAGATAATTGTGTGATAGTGCATGGGTCATCCATCTTCTGCCTTCTCACACATCATCTACATCTATGTCTTACTTTTTCATCATAAATATTATTCACCTTTAAAATATTTCTTGACATAAATGTTGGACAAGTGGCCTCAATAACTTAAGACAGGGGGGTGAATTAAGTCTTACAATTCCCACTAACAAACTTTTAACTCCTTTTTTAAAGGATAGACTCAAAATGCAAAAGAAGAAATAACAATCAATTTAATAATGTTCTTTAAACATGAAAGACAAAATTAATTGCAATAACATAAATGAGATAAGGGAAGAGATAAATGCAAACTCAATTTATACTGGTTCGGCCACTTCTCGTGCCTACGTCCAGTCCTCAAGCAACCCACTTGAGATTTTCACTAACTTTGTAAAAAACACCTTTTTACAACTTCTGAACACCCAAGGAATCCCTTTCCCTTGTGTTCAGGAAACTCACAATTCAAGTCTCTTGAATACAACTTACTTTCTGAGATGAACAAAAAGATTTCTCTCCTTTAGAGTGGATAATACAATTTGATGTTCCTGGATGAACTCTCAATAGATTTACAAGTCTTTTCCCAAGAGTTGTTGAGAGAGCATTTGACAATGAAGTTCTTTTAGAATATCTCTCTCTTGCTTTTTGAAGTCAGGCACACATATATATAGGCCCTTCGGTCTTTTCAAAATGGTTTGAAGAGATGTGTCTTTTCAAAATGTTTTTTTCTAAAATTTCTCACTGGTAATCGATTACAGGTGTCTGGTAATCAATTACACAATTATATTTTGAAGGGTTATGACTTTTTAAATTGAATTTCAAGAGTTCCATTGCTGGTAATCAATTACACATCAATGGTAATCGATTACAACTTTCAAAAATCAAATTTTAAACCTTTTTAAGAAGCTGATTTGCAAACTTGTCTTCTGGTAATCGATTACACTGCTTGGTAATCGATTACCAGTGCCTTGATATGTTGGAAACAATGTGTTTTGAGGCAAAAGCTGATCTTGAATGAATCTTGAAGCAATACTTGTTTGTTGAAGCAACCTTGTCTTAATCTTGAAGCAATGCTTAGCCTTTGAATGTTTGTTGAAGTGATCATGAAAGCAACCTTGTTTGATTATTCTTTGACATCATCAAAATCATGTATTCATACATTCATAATCTCCCCCTTTTTTATGATGACAATCATTAGCAAGTGAATTCTTCTTAGCATCATCAAAACCTGCATTATTTACATTCTCTTCCTTTTTGATGATGAGAATAATTATCAAGCAATTTCTTTTCAGCATCATCAAAAACCTGAAACTTGCATGATTCACATTCTCCCCCTTTTTGATAATGACAATCATCTGTAGGTTAGGAGTAAAAACAAAAGAATATCTATTTGTATAGTTTACTCTCCATTGATTTTGCAATGATTGTTTATATGGAACAGTTGAAGATTTTATATATAAAAAAATTGTCTCAAAAAAATAGATAAGTCTCCTTACTATCTTATTTTTTATCTATCTCTCCCCCTTTGTCAACATAAAAAACAAATCATGAGCAAAGAGGAGAATAACATTAAACAATTTATAATGAATTAAAAGAGTAGAACATGTCATATCGTTTAAAGTATCATTTCTTGGCCCAAAAGAAAATGTTACCGCTTGTTTGAATATATGAGAATCAAATGATATCAAAAGGACTTAAAACTAACTATTTTGCACTCACAAAAATATATATTCAGTATAAATAATCAAAATATATAATAATAAAAAATAATCATCAAAAGTAATCAATAATCAACATAACCTTCAAACACAATCATCAAAATCAATCATCAAAGACAATCATAACTCTCAAACACAATCATCATAGACAATCAAAAACTCAATCAAAAGCAATCATAAAAAACAATCAAAACTCAATAAAAAATAATCATAAAAAACAATCATCAAAAGTAATCATCAAAGACAATCAACATAACTCTCTCTAACACAATCATCAAAGACAATCAAAACCCAATCAAAAACAATCATCAAAGACAATCAACATAACTATCAATCATAATCATCAAGGACAATCAAAACTCAAGTAGAAAACAAACATCAAAACTCAATAAGAAGTTAACAATCATAGGCAAAAATAATAAAAAATAAACAAACATTAAAATCCTCTTGTTGGATAAATGGCCTTTATCACATAATTGATAAATATTTAATAAACTATGCTTAAGATCATTAATAAGTAAAACATTTATTTTTATGGTGGTAGAGGGATTCGTACCTATTTTTCCAACTCCAACAATTTTACCTTTGTTTGTTGTCTCCATAGATCATATATTCATTATCTTTGGGAGAAATAAGAATAATCTTTGATGCATCTTCCGCCATATGTTTGGAGCAACCACTATCACAATGTGTCAACTCTTCTCTGCTTTCAAAGTCTTTCTCCATGAGACCCAGATTTATGATTTTATTTTCTGAATTACTTGAAGAATTTATGTCATTATCTTTCCAAGTGATGTATGCTTTCTTTTCTTTGAAATTCCTTTTGTCGGATTTTTTCATTCTTCTTTTAAAGACAGGACAATCGAATCTCATGTGTCCAGGTTGATCGCATTCGTAACATTTTGGGGCTAAGGAGGAATCTTCTCCTTTCTTCTTTCATCATTATCCCATTCTTCTCTAGGTTTTTCTATAGTTGTATTTACCACTACAATTGTAGGAATGAAGGGACCAATTTCAATGGCTTCTCATATATTTAAATCTATGGCTTCAATAAAGATCTGCGTTCAGGTTTTACAATAGTGATAATCATCTCCATTGAAAACAAAAGGCCTATTAATAGAATTTCTCAGGAAATGGAAAGTTAGATGAAGCCATAATTATTCTTAAAGTTTTTAAACTTTATACAAGAATGAAGCTCTGATACCACTTGTTGGACAAGTGGCCTCAATAACATAAGACAGAGGGTTGAATTAAGTCTTACAATTCTCACTAACAAACTTTTAACCCCCCCTTTTTAAAGGATAGACTCAGAATGCAGAAAAAGAAACAACAATCAATTTAATAATATTCTTTAAACATGCAAGACAAAATTGATTGCAATAACATAAATGAGATAAGGGAAGAGAGAAATGCAAACTCGATTTATACTAGTTCGGCTACTTCCCGTGCCTACGTCCAGTCCTCAAGCAACCCACTTGAGATTTTCACTAACTTTGTAAAAAACACCTTTTTACAACTTCTGAACACCCAAGGAATCATTTTCCCTTGTGTTCAGGAAACTCACAATTCAAGAGACAACCAGTCTCTTGAATACAACTTACTTTCTGAGATGAACAGAAAGATTTCTCTCCTTTAGAGTGGATAATATAGTTTGATGTTCCTGGATGAACTCTCAATAGATTTGCAAGTGTTTGCCCAAGAGTTGTTGAAAGAGCATTTGACAATGAAGTTCTTTTAGAATATCTCTCTCTTGCTTTTTGAAATTAGACACACATATATAGGCCCTTTGTGCCTTTTCAAAATGGTTTGAAGAGATATGTCTTTTCAAAAAACTTTTTCTGAAATTTTTCACTGGTAATCGATTACATAGTTATATTTTGAAGGGTTATGACTTTCCAAATTGAATTTCAAGAGTTCCGTTGCTGGTAATCGATTATACATCAACGGTAATCGATTACAACTTTCAAAATTCAAATTTCAAACCCTTTTAAGAAGCTGATTTGCAAACTTGTCTTCTGGTAATCGATTACCTGGTAATCGATTATCAGTGCCTTGATATGTTGGAAACAATGTGTTTTGAGGAAAAAACTGATCTTGAATGAATCTAGAAACAATGCTTGTTTGTTGAAGCAACCTTTTGGTGAAACCGACCTTGAAGTAATTCTGTAGTATGAACAACTAAACCACCAACAGGTTCGAGGGGTATGATGAGAGCAAACTTATCAACAGTGTAAAACAAGAAAGAGGGAGAATAAGCTGGAGAAAGACAACCTTCGTGTTTATTCATTTAACTAGTATCCAATAACCAAGTGAGTCAAGTGACTTGTTACTAAGATCCACTAGCAAGTTGAAATCAATGGAAAAACATCATAAACTATTAACTAGTATATGAAGTAGGCCAATGCTACATTGGACCTGCACCTTCCATAAGAAAGTTCTGCAATTTGGACCACATATCACAAGATACAAAATAAAAGATAGCATTTAGCTAAGGGATTAAAAAAGGGAAACATCAAAGGAACTTGACTGTCCTAGAACATCCATACCATACATGGCAACAATGATACCACATTCCCACCTTATTAAAATCTGAGTTCTGGAAGCAAATCCAATTTTTTCAAAGGTGAATACTATATTATCTTAATATTGAAATTTCCTTTTTTCAAAATGGAGAGGAGATTAAATTTGGATAGTAAAAAAATATTCCAGTAAGCTGCTCCATTTTATATTTGTCTGTGTTATAATGTTTTACCAAGAATAAGAATAAGTGATCCTTCAGCAACTTAGGAAACAGTTCAGGAGTTATAACTGAGCTCTTATCGTCAGGGCCTTTCCACTTCTGACCATGTTGAAGTATCAGCAGATTAGACTGCATCAACAGGCAATTCACCATTAACAACTACAAATTCAAAAAATGTTCAAATAATCTGAATATGCGAGTTATGCCCCTTACTTTATAATATCTTCGTAACTTTATTTTCACACCTGAACACTTCAAATAACAAGAAATTACACAAAAAAATACAATACAAGTACAAAACAAAATTGAATACAGAGAACCAACTTCTCTTGTTAATTTATTTAAAGCTGTTACAGTTTAAGAGAGTGATGATCATGGGTTAGTGTGAGAAGGGATACAGAGAACCAACTTCTCTTGTTAATTTATTTAAAGCTGTTACAGTTTAAGAGAGTGATGATCATGGGTTAGTGTGAGAAGGGACTCTGTTTTGCATGGTGGGAAATGATGTGAAAAGTGGTCGAAAGATATGTTCTACACTAGGAGCTACCAGTCTCTATGTGTTGGGACAATGTGAGGATGATTTGGCCAACGATGATACTGATAGTGAAGATTGTGTGAAGAGTGTTGAGGAATTATGTGCTAACATTTTTTTCGACAATTTCTCCACTCAGCTGAAACATTTTGGTTGCACAATGGATCTATTCTAAACAGAAATTTGGTTGCTTTTACCAAATGGGAACTCCCTTTGCCTTTACATTGATAAGCTTGGAGATAGTTACTTTCTTGTATAAAAAAAGCTACTACTAGTTAGTTACATGAATATGATAGAACTGGACATGAGGAGTAATGAATTAGAAAGAAACTGACAGAATAGAAAAAAGAATATAAGAATCTGTGATATTATAAACAGAGATGAAAGAGTACAAAGCCGGGTAGTTTAAGGAACCTAGGACCTCCCAACCCAATTACAAAATTGCAAAACTAATCCATTTTCCAAACTGATTAAGTATACTGTATGTCATGTTTACTGCCAAAAATGAGAAGAAACAACTTAGCACAAATTATGATACTACCGCAGCTTCCTCCACGCTTTTAATTTAAAAGTCCCTAGAAAACCCTTGTAGTTCTTCTAACATCTGTTTGTCAAGGTCATTACGTAATTGCTGATTTGGAGTTGGAACCCAAATGAGATGATAGTCAGGAAATTGGTGAATTTGGTGGAGGAATCCACTTCTCCTGGTCAAGATGGTGAGACAATTTTAGTAGTAGATCAGGGAGAGGTAATTCTAGCAGATCATGGAGAGGATCCAAATCAAGAGGATCATCAATGAAGTCAGAAAATTGGTGAATTTCCAGATCTAGTGGAGGAGTCCAGTTCTCCTGGTCAAGAAGATGGTGGGGTAATTCTGGAAACTGTTGATTTGGAGTTGAAACCCAGTTATCATGATCCATGAAGTGAGGCAGTTGGTGAGTTTGCAGATCTTGTGGTGGAATCCACTTCTCCTGGTCAAGATGGTGAGGTAAGGGTAGATAAGGGAGAGGTAACTCTAGTAGATCAGGGAGAGGAGCCAAATCAATA
Organism: Glycine max; assembly: GCF_000004515.6. NCBI lineage: Eukaryota > Viridiplantae > Streptophyta > Magnoliopsida > Fabales > Fabaceae > Glycine > Glycine max. The sequence goes on along the minus strand of NC_038249.2, from coordinate 10,887,853 downwards.
TGGTCATCAATTAAGTCAGAAAATTGGTGAATTTGCAGACCTAGTGGAGGAATCCACTTATCCTGGTCAAGAAGATTGTGGGGTAATTTTGGAACCTGTTGATTTGGAGTTGAAACCCAGCTATCATGGTCAACGAAGTGAGGCAATTGCTGAATTTGCAGATCTTGTGCCATTGTTGAGGGAGGCCTACTCAGCTGGTCATTGAGGTGAATTGCCAAGCAACCTTCAAAGTCTGTCAATTGTTGTGAGGGAACCACATGCAGTTTCTCTGCTAATTGATCATTTACTGGGTTGTGTTGGGAAACTGGTTGTGAGACCAGGGTTATGTCGTGTATGCTGGGGATTTTCCTCTGTCTTTTGCTTTGTTTGACACTACTATGGTGGAGGAAAAACTTTTGGGCGTGGCTAGCAACTTGGGAGGGAGTTTTTGTCAACACAACATGTTGTGCAATGTTTGTCCAATTACTTTTACCAAATCTCTCCATCCCAATAAGAAATAACCTGTCACAAAAAGGTTAAAAGATAGTGAATATTTGAAAAACAAGGTACATAAGATAGAGAAAATATTCCTCTAAACCGAGCAGCAAAGCACAGAAATAGCAATGCTTACAAATTGAACCCAACCAATCTATATATTCTATGCAACTACTGTAAGAGAGAAAATGAAAAACAAGGGCTGGAACCACAAGGAGAATGTTGGCATATACAAAGATACAAGAGGAGACCAGCCCTGCAAGCCACAACCACAAATATCCCACATTGTAACCACCATACACATTATAAGAAAAGCATGAACTACCCCACATTGTAGCATAACCAAAACAGAAACCAGAGGGCAAGTGTTCATCATAACAAAATTGTAACTTATCCACGAGGGGTGAATTTTGTGTTCAATTGTTTCACACAAAGAAAAAAAAATCTCAAGAAGCTTATTAACAGTAGATGAATCAAAACTTAAAAATTTGAAAAACAAAAGCAATAGCTAAACTATTATCCTTTAAATGAAGGCCTGAGATATGTTTTCTTTTTTCCTTCTTTCCCAATTTAACCCTACCAATTTCTCTCTTCGCGGTTCTTGGTGCCACCTTCCACAGCACACTCCCTTTGCAACTTCTAGGACTCCGAGGTACGACAACATAGAAAATTGTTTGATTTTGTGTCGGAGAAGGGGAAATTCCAGCGGAAGAAGGGAAATTGAGAAAAGAAGAAAAAGCTTAGGGTTATAATTCAAATGCCCATAGATTAAACGGCTATAATTTTTTTACCACCCTAGAATTGTTAAAACCATAAATTAACATTTAATCTAAACTGCCACCAAGAAGAAGAGAAAAGATTTAAGGCAATTGATTCAAGAGTTTTCTACAGTCAAAACAGAAAGAAACAATCATTAAAACTCATTCCAAAAATTGAAAAGAGAGAACGAAACACAAAAAGAATTAAACTTTCTTTCTTTGACACACATACCTGTGTTCCTCTTCGGTCCAACGAGTACGCGTGTTTCTCCTCTGCAGCTGAGGCATTCTTGATTTGGCTTTTGGAGTTAAAACTTGAAAGGGTTTTTGAAACAATAGAAGATATCCGTTTGTAAAGAGAGCGAGAGACTGAGTGAAGACTCAGTCAAAGGCGCCCTCAACTTAAATAGATTTGCCCAAGTAATGCCAACCGTCCGATTTCGATGTATGTGGCTGAGATGCGAACCTCCTTGCCGCTTGCCTAGCCCTCAACTAAAGTATATCCTAATTTGTTTTGAACTGTATTGCTTTATATGTGTTATTACTAACAGCGAAAACACAGGCACGACCAGACCAGGCGTTATTATGTAGGTGTGTCCGTATCTTTATCACTAGATTAATTTCTTATCTTTCTTTTATACTTAAACTAATTTATAGGGGTATTTATGACATGGGTCACCTGCAAAGTTAAATTGATCCAATTGAATTCAAATAGTTTATATGATGTATTATTTATATATTTGGGTTAAAATCAGATGGAATCAATAAAAATCATTCATTTATAAATCCAGTCACGAGTTTAGATTTATAAATTTGTTGATCGGACCCGTAATTTTAAAATATAATATTTATATATATATATATATATATAAAGTACTAAAAATAATTTAAGAATCCAAAGTGTGGTACTAAGTTATTTGACTTTAAATACTTGAAACTATAAGTGTTGAAATTTCTTAAAGACTTTCATATATATTATTATTTGTTTTACCTTTTTTCATATTTATTGTTTTATCATGCTTATAATATTAATAAATTATATTTTATTCATTTGTTTCAAAGTATGATTGTAGTAAGTCTCGTTCGAGCAAAACTTATTACGAAAAATTAGTTTGTAGGAAATAATTATGATTCAAAGTATAGTATATTTCGTTAAAATATATTTTATTTTAATTTGTATTAGTCTAATTTAAAATATTATATTGATGATATTAAATTAGTTTGTAGAAAATAGTTATGATTCAAAGTATAGTATATCTCGTTAAAATATATTTTATTTTAATTTGTATTAGTCTAATTTAGAATATTATGTTGATGATATTAAATTAATCAATTTATTACTTCCAGATATTTAATAATATTATATTAATTATATTAGATATTTGGATGAATCATGATGTAAAATAGGAATTCTAAGAAAACTGTTTTATGAATGAGTTGAGTTGAATTTTAAACAAACTGATCAAATTTAATTGGATTGATTTCTAAATTTGATCAAAGATCGGCATGAATCAAGCCGTGAACACCCCTACTAATTTATATAAATTATGGCAGCATTGTAGAAAGGTACATTAATCAATTTCTTAGGGAAATAATCCTAGCGAAAACATAGGCGCGGGGCAATGCTGCGCTTCTGTATTCGTATTTTTATTGCACTATTATACTTTATTATGTTAAATTTGATATATTATAATTTTATCTTTCTATGGGCTGACTTGCATATTTATTTTAGTTTAATATTTTTTTTCTGAATATATGGCTGTTTATATGCATTTAAATTAAATTCTTGACATATGTCTTAATTTTAGTTTATCCATTTAACTTTTTTTTCCTCAGCATGGGTCAGTTTTATTTATTTATTTGTGTCTCTAATATTTTTTCCATAGTTTTTTTTATTTAAGTAAATATGTCCATTTTTTTAACACACGAAATTGAAATGACAAATATATAAATTGTTTATTTGATCTTTTGTCATTATTATTATTTTTATTGAATGAGAGAAGTTAATTTATAATGTGTCACTTTTTTAAATAGAAAAAAGTATAGTTGCAGAGCATCGATGCCATTTGAAGGAGTAATTAAACGAAAAAAAAGTATGTCTACTTAAAATTAATATAGAATTTATATATATGTATAGAATAGGTTATAATTATTTAATAAATAGATATAAATAATTATTTTTTAATAATTTGTTTTGTTTGACAACCCAATAAAATCAATTATTGTTGGAAGCGAGAGACAATGATAAAATGTAATATTTTATGATATTTATTATAGAAATATTTATATTTTAATTTTAATTTATAAATGTATTGGATATTCCTGAACTAAAAATACTTTTAATTTAATTTTATATATTTGGTAATTAAACTTGTCTTTAATTATTAGTGACAAAAGGTTTGATGACCAATATAATTAGTTCGGGTAGTATTGGGCGTATCGGGCCATTAGCATTGTAGCTTAAAACGTGTTCATGAATAACCAATAAATCCATTTCGAATAAGTTATGCTTGCAGTTGTATGTGCATGTCAGATAACATATGCAGGACAGTTGAAGACACAAAATAATAAGAACAAAATTGTACTTGGAGACCCTCTTTCTTTGCATTATTCCAGGCATCATTATCACCACAACCTCGATATAAAGAAGCAAGCTTTCATGGATGTAGGCTTTGTACCTTTCTATTGCAAGAGTTAAAGCTAGATCAAAGTAATTCGTCAATCACTACTAAAAAAATAATATTTCATGGCATTAGATTCATGACAGTTTGGGTAGAAACTGTCTTAAAATTAAACATGATGACAAATTTGTAAATAAAATGAAATGAACGATGACAGTTTTATAAAAATCATCTTTGAAAGCAAGTGTTAAAAGACAATTTTTTTAAAATCATCTTTGAAATCGCTTCCCATTTATGTATGCTTATTCCCTCCTGCTCTCTTATTCGTGCAGTTCGCTGAAAAATTAGGATTTCTTCACCGAGATCCCTTTACCCTCCCCACTACCAAAAAATTCTTCCCCACCGCACTCGTTTTCTACCTCACCATCTTCACCAACACCAATCTCCTCCGCCACGCCAACATCGACATCTTCATCGTCTTCCCATCCCTTACCCCTCTCCTTGTCGCCCTCACCGACATCGCCTTCAGTAGCTAGCCTTGCCCTTCCAGTCCTACATTCCTCTCCCTCCCCATCATCCTTGTCAATGCCTTTCGCAGTCATAGTATTAGGTTTTTCATCTTCTTTTTTCCCATTTTCACATTGTGACCTAATTTGCTATTCTGTGTTTCAGATTGGGGTATATGAAGATAACGACAATGTAAGGAAGGAAAAGTTTGCAGCACTCAGAAGCCAAATTACCATTGGAGTTAACGAGATTGCTTTATAAAATTGTATATGATTTTGCACTGGCTGAAGACCAACTGGTAAGGTGGTGCTTCCTTCAATGGTAAGAGTATGAACTACTTATATATATATATATATATATATATATGAAACAAACAGAGACATGTAAAAATTTGCAACTAAATACCAAGACACAAAGGATGTTGTCGTGTTGCTTTTATTGGCTCGTTTGTCCTTTTGAATTAATGTCAACAAAATTACAATGCAAAGATGAAGATCATGTTTTGTAGGGAGGTACATCTACTTGGGTTGTTGTAACTGAGAACAAGAGAGGGTACATCTCTTGTGGATCAGTTCAAATGGAAGATACATCCACTTGGTTGTTCAAAGAGAACAAGGGAGGGTACATCCCTTGTAGATATTTGCTTGTAAAGGTTTTTACAAGGTTGAAAAGAAATCTCAAGGACCGCAGGTCGCTTGGGGACTGAATGTAGGCACGAATTGTTGCCGAACAAGTATAAAACTCTTGTGTTAGTCTTCTTCTTCCCTACACTTTTAATTTCCGTTGTGCACTTTTAATTATCGCTTTTACTTTTGGTTAAGTTTTAATTATTGTTCTTTACTTTCTTAACTTGGTAGTAAAAGCCAAATTGAATTTAGTAACATTAAAAAAAGAGAGAATTTTTAATTAGTAAAGGTTCATTAATAATTAATTCAACCCCTCCTTCTTAATTATTCCGAGGCCACTTGATCCAACAAGTGGTATCAGAGCAGGTTTCTTGTAGAAAGTTTAACCACTTCAAGATTCATGGCCTCTTCAAATTCTTTGTTTCCTGAAGGAAATTCCATCCATAGGCCACCTATCTTCAATGTTGAGGGTTACCACTATTGGAAAACCCGTATGCAGATTTTCATTGAAGCCATAGATTTAAACATTTGGGAAGCAATAGAAATAGGACCTTACATACCCACCATAGTAGATGCAAGTACCAGCACCACAACACAAAAACCTAGAGACAAGTGGACAGAAGAAGATAGAAGAAGAATCCAGTATGATCTTAAAGCCAATAACATTATTACTTCAGCCCTAAGAATAGATGAGTATTTTTGAGTGTCAAACTGCACAAATGCCAAGGAGATGTGGGATACTCTCTAACTTACACATGAAGACACCACTGATGTGAAAAGATCTAGAGTCAATACCCTTACACATGAATATGAATTGTTTAGGATGAATCCTAATGAAAACATCCATAGCATGCAGAAAAGATTCACACATATAGTCAACCATCTTGCCTCTTTAGGAAAAATCTTCCCTAATGAAGATCTAATTAATAAAGTTTTAAGATGCTTAAGTAGGGAATGGCAGCCCAAGGTAACTGCTATTTCTGAAAGTAAAGATCTTTCCTCTATGTCTCTTGCTACTTTGTTTGGAAAATTGCAGGAACATGAAATGGAACTCCAACGTCTTAATCAAAATGAAGAAACCGACAAAAAGAAAAGAAGTATAGCACTTAAAGCCTCTTCATCAATGCAAGAAGAAAATAAAGAAGAAGAATCAGAAGACTTCTCACTCTTTGTGAAGAAGTTTAAAAAATTTGTCAAGAAGAGAAGAATCGAGAGACATCAAAACTTCAACAATGGAAAAAGATCTCAAGAAGATTCTCAAATTCATAGATGCTACAAATGCAATCAAATTGGTCACATCAAAGCAAATTGTCCATCAAATGAGGAATGGCCTGAGAAAAGTGATAAGAAAAGGTATGAAGAAAGAAGAACCAAAAAGGCTAACATTGCATGGGATGACAATGACTCATCCGATGGTTCAGAGAAGGAAATCAACCTTCTAACCAAGGACTATGAGAGTGATGAAAACATCTCTCAAGAAAATTAAGCACAAAAATAAAAGTATGACTTCCATCTTATGAAGATCTAGATACTTTAATCATGAAAAAGGTAACATCAAAACCATTCTCTTTTAAAAATTTATTTTGGTTGAAATTTTCCTTTCAATTAATTTGATTATGATGACTAACAAAATTTTATTTGTTTGTCTTGATTGATTGAAATTGTGAGTATGTGTTTATATGTTCTTGATTGAGTTAATTTTCTTTCTCAAAGCATGAAGTCTCTTTTTAAATATTTTGATAATGTCTATGATCATTATTCTTCAATACTTGTGTTGATTATTTTGATAATATATATATATATATATATATATATATATATATATATATATATATATATATATATATAATATTTTGATATTCATTCAAATCCTTTTCCCTTTAAAGTCATTCAGCATTTAGTTTTGGCTAAAAGGCTCTCTGGTAATCGATTACAACAAAAGTGTAATCGATTACAGGCAGTTAAGAAGGATGTAATCAATTACCAAATACTGTAATTGATTACAAGGTGTCCCTGCTCCTATATATTGAGATTTCAAAATCTGAAAACTGCAACTCCCCATTCTCTCGTGAAACTCTCGTTCCCAATTCTTCTTTCTGCCATATCTCACAGAATTCTTGTCTAAATCACTCCCCACAAAGCCTAAACTTCATCTTTTTTCATTCTCTTTCACTTGAACTGATGGAATTTCAAATAACTCTCTCAAATGGCGGAACCATCAAAGAAGCACAAAGGATCTTCGAGTCAATGCCAACGGCATTCCGAGGCTCAGGAAACACAAATTCCCTCCTCCATTTCCTCTTTCATTGTTCTCAACAGAAAAACAATGGATACGGTACACAAATCTTTTCTCTTCTCGTTCCATTATCGATCCAAAAATTCATTGACATGGATTTCTTTTCCAATGAGAGTTTTGAATGCATTCAGGCATTTGAGAACTCCAATCTCATTCCTTTCATGTCTTTAAAATTTCCTGTTTATTCTGAATTAGTTAAAGCCTTCTATTCTAACCTCGAAATTCAAGAAGACACTTTGATTTCTGAAGTTTATGGGATAAAAATGGTCATTGACCAATCCCTATTCTATGACTTGACCCAATTATCTAGTGAAGGTGTACCATTTGAAGGTACACTGAATGATGATTGGAAATTTGATTTCTCTGTGCATGATGTCCGCCGGTTGGTTTGCACCAACCAAGCAGATATGACCGGAAGGCTTCTTGCTGATTCATTGGCTTTTAAAAGCCACATCCTTCATTATCTCATTGTGCGTATTTTGCTTCCAAGATCTTCAAACCTTGCACAGGTTTCTGAGGAAGATCTTATTGTTATGTGGGCTTTTCATAAAGGCCAACAAATTGATTGGACCTAGTCACTCTCTTCCTTCAACACTTTAACATCCCTCTTGATTCTGAACCTTATGTTCCAATCAAGAGATCCTTCTTAATCGGTGCCACTGTGATTGCATCTTTTGGTTACCGTAAAGAGCATGATGGCTCTTGGGTAAAAAAGGGTGCTCAACCCATTGATGAAGAAGGACACTTACCAGTTGGAGAAGATTCCTCTCTTCTTCAAAGAATTTTAGATAGGTTCGATGGTCTTCAAACCTTTGTTGGTGAAAGGTTTGATGCTTTGTAGTTACAAGTGGACATGCGATTCGATGAGATGGATTCAAGGATCACCAAGGTTGAAGGAGATGTCTCTTACATCCGCACATGCTTTGATCTACCACCACCGCCACCACCATCATCTTAGACTTTATAAATCTTTAGTATTATTAGTACTTTGATTTCTAGCCGTGTATTTGGCTATATTATTATGACATTTGAACATTTAGTATTTCTTCTAATATTTGCTTAGTATGACTGAACATTTGTGAATTATGTTATATGACTATGTGGTTTATATTTTAATTTGGTCTATTCATGTCTTGCTTCATGATTAGTTTAGAATCTTTTATGATTGATTTACAATGGATGCTATGTGTATGATTTTTTTTCTAAAATCATGTATGTTTTACGCACTTTGGGTTTTTGTTGATGCCAAAGGGGGAGAGAAAATAGGGATTAAATAAAGAACTCACATAATTAAATAACTTAATTTCAAGTGAAGCTTAAACTCAAAAATAAAGGGGGAGAATATGGAGAATTAAGTGAGTGATCAACTAGGAAAAAGAATGTGTATGTGTTTCTTGATTTCAGGGTTGTCATCATAAAAAAAGAGGAGATTGTAGAAGCAAGCTTCATGATGATGAATTAAGTTGATTCAAGTAGTTTTGATGATGAAAAAGATGATGACAAAAAGCCCAAGAAAATGATTTCAAGATTGAGTCAACAAGTTCAAGATCAAGATTAATTTCAAATTTCATGAGAAGAAATCAAGAAGATTCAAGAATCAAGAGAAGTTTGATTTCAAGATTCAAGAGAAGATGAATTCAAGATTCAAGAGAAGAAATTAAGAAGACTTCACGCTGATTAGAAAAAAAAGAAGAAGACTTCACAAGGGAAGTATTGAAAAGATTTTTCAAAAAACAAACATAGCACAGTTTTGTTTTTCAAAAGAGTTTTTCTCAAAATTTTCTAAGTTACCAGAGTTTTTACTCTCTGGTAATCGATTACCAGTTTCCTATAATCGATTACCAGTGGCAAAGTTTGATATCAAAAGCTTTTAACTAAATTTGCAATGTTCCAATTGTTTTTTAAATGGTGTAATTGATTTCAATATATTGGTAATCGATTACTAGTGTATCTGAACGTTGAAATTCAAATTCAATTGTGAAGAGTCACATCTTTTCATAAAATGCTTTGTGTAATCGATTACATGGTTTTGGTAATCGATTACCAGTGACAAGTTTTGAATAAAAATCAAAAGATGTAACTCTTCCAATGGTTTTCAGGTTTTTCTCAAGGTCATAATTCTTCCAATGGTTTTCTTGACCTGACATGAAAAGTGTATAAAAGCAAGACCTTGACTTGCATTTTGGATAATTATTATAACTTTTACACACAACTTTTTGATAACCTTTTGATATCTTTCTTCTTCTTCCTTTGCCAAAAGCTTTCAAAAGTTTTCTGGTTTCCAAACTTTATTCTTTCACAAAAAACAGAAGTGTGCTATATCTTTTCATTCTCTTCTCCCTTTGCAAAAAAGAATTCGACAAGGACTAACCGCCTGAATTATTTTTGTGTCTCTCTTCTCCATTTTCCAAAAGAACGAAGGACTAACCGCCTGAATTATTTTATGTATCCCTTCTCCCTTTTCAAAGAATTCAAAACGACACAGTCTGAGAATTCTTTTGATTCTTCCCTTTCCCTTAAACAAAAGATTTCAAAGGACTAACCGCCTGAGAACTTTGTCTTAACACATTGGAGGGTACATCCTTTGTGGTACAAGTAGAGGGTACATCTACTTTGGTTGTTGTAACTGAGAACAAGAGAGGGTACATCTCTTGTGGATCTGTTCAAGTGGAGGGTACATCCACTTGGTTGTTCAAAGAGAACAAGGGAGGGTGCATCCCTTGTGGATCTTAGCTTGTAAAGGTTTTTACAAGGTTGAAAAGAAATCTCAAGGACCGCAGGTCGCTTAGGGACTGGATGTAGGCACGGGTTGTTGTCGAACCAGTATAAAAATCTTGTGTTTGTCTTCTTCTTCCCTACACTTTTAATTTCCATTGTGCACTTTTAATTATTGCTTTTACTTTTGGTTAATTTTCAATTACTGTTCTTTACTTTCTTAACTTGGTAATAAAAGCCAAATTGAATTTAGTAACATTAAGAAGGATAGATTTTTAATTAGTAAAGGTTCATTAATAATTAATTCAACCTCCCCCCCCCCCTTCTTAATTATTATGAGGCCACTTGATCCAACATTGAGCTTCAGTGAGCTCCTTCAATGGAGATTTTCAGCCATGGAGTTGCAGCGAAAGATAAAGGAGAAGAGGTGAGAGGAGGTGCCATCCACTAGGGAATAAGCCATGGAAAGAGGAGTTTCACGACCAAGAGAGTACCTTAGATAAGAAGCTTAGAGAGGAAGCTTCAGTGGAAGAAAAAAATAAGAGAGGGAAAGGGGGAGGGGGGGAGAGCACGAAATTGGAGGAGAAAAAGGGGGAGAGAAGTTAAACTTTGAAGTGTTTCTCACAAGTTTCTAATTCATCAAAGTTACAACAAGTGTTACACATGCTTCTATTTATAGCCTAGGTAGCTTCCTTGAAAAGCTTCCTTTAGAAGCTTCTTTGAGAAGTTTCCTTGAGAAGTTAGAACTTAGCTACACACACCCCTCTAATAGCTAAGCTCATCTCCTTGAGATGAGAAGCTAGAGCTTAACTACATACACCCCTTCCAATAGCTAAGCTCACCCACATGCCAAAATACATGAAAATACAAAAAAGTTCTTACTACAAAGACTACTAAAAATGCCCTGAAATACAAGGCTAAAACCCTATACTACTAGAATGGCCAAAATACAAAGCCCAAAAGAAGGAAAAACCTATTCTAATATGTAGAAGCAAAGCTTCATGGTGAATCAAAGGTGTTTTGATGATAACAATGATGATAACAAAAGATGATGACAAAGGTGATGACAAAAAGCTCAAAGATCAATCAAAGAACAACTTAAGTGAATCAAAGATCAATCAAAGAACAACTCAAGTAAATCAATAAGAATTCAAGACTCAAGAAGAAAGTTTAGAGTCAAGAATCAAGATTCAAGGTTCAAGATCTCAAGAATCAAGATCAAGATTCAAGACTCAAGACTCAAGAATCAAGAGAAGGCTCAATCAAGATAAGTATGAAAAGTTTTTCTCAAAAATTGAATAGCACATGATTTTTCTCAAAACATGTTTACCAAAGAGTTTTTACTCTCTGGTAATCGATTACCAGATTGCTGTAATCGATTACCAGTAGCAAAATTGTTTTCAAAAAAGTTTTCAAATTGAATTTACAACGTTCCAATTAATTTCAAAAAGTTGTAATCGATTACAATGTTTTGGTAATCGATTACCAGTGCCTTTGAACGTTGAAATTCAAATTCAAATGTGAAGAGTCACATCCTTTCACACAAAATCTTTGTGTAATCGATTACACTAATTTGGTAATCGATTACCAGTGACTGTTTCTGAATAAATCAAAAGATGTAACTCTTCAAAAAGGTTTTGACTTTTTCAAATTGGTTTTAAGTTTTTCTAAAAGTAATAACTCTTCTAAATGGTCTTCTTGACCATACATGAAGAGTCTATAAAAGCAAGGCTTTGTTTTGCATTTTCAATTAATTCATTCTTGCAATCTTGAATACTTTTCCAATCAATCTCTTACAATCCTTTACAAGCCTTGAATCTCTTTGTACTTCTTCTTCTTCTTTGTACCAAAATCTTTCTGAAGTTTTCTGGTTTTCCAAACCTTGAAAACTTGTGTTATTCATCTTTTCATTCTCTTCTCCCTTTTCCAGAAAGAATTTGCCAAGGACTAACCGCCTGAATTCTTTTTGTGTCTCTCTTCTCCCTTTTCCAAAAGAACAAAGGACTAACCGTCTGAATTCTTTTGTGTCTCCCTTCTCCCTTGTCAAAGAATTCAAAATGACATAGTCTGAGAATTCTTTTGATTCTTCCCATTCCCTTATACAAAAGTGTTCAAAGGACTAACCGCCTGAGAATTCTTTTGTATCCCCATTCACAAAGTATCAAAGGTTTAACCGCCTGAGATCTTTGTCTTAACACATTGGAGGGTACATCCTTTGTGGTTCAAGTAGAGGGTACATCTACTTGGGTTTGACTGAGAACAAGAGAGGGTACATCTCTTGTGGATCAGTTCTAGTGGAGGGTACATCCACTAGGGTTTCAAAGAGAACAAGAGAGGGTACATCCCTTGTGGATCTTTGCTTGTAAAAGAATTTTTACATTGTTGAAAGAAATCTCAAGGACCGCAGGTCGCTTGGGGACTGGATGTAGGCACGAGTTGTTGTCGAACCAGTATAAAACCTCTTGTGTGTTTGTTTTCTTCTTCCCTACTCTTTTACTTTCCGTTGTGCATTTAATTTCTGCTTTTACTTTCTGTTAAAGTTTCTCTTCTACTCCTCATTCTCTTAACAATTTAGTAAAAGCCTTAGAAGAGTAATTTTTAATTAGTAAAGGTTTAGGAATAATTAATTCAACCCCCTTCTTAATTATTCTGAGGTCACTCGATCCAACTCTATTCTAATATTTACAAAGAAGAGTGAACTCAACCTTGGCCCATGGGCTCAAAAATCTACCCTGAGGTTCATGAGAACCCTAGGGCCTTCTTTAGTAGCTCTAGCCCAATCCTCTTGGAGTCTTATATCCAATACCCTTGGGGGGTAGGATTGCATCATCCCTTCCCCCTTGGAAAAGATTTGACCTCAAATCCAGAGTTCTTGGTACTTTGGGCTCGTTCCCTCAACACCTGTAAAAAGAATAAAAACATATATATTAGTGGTGTTGGGTATGTTAGAGTAAGGTAAGGTCTGAAAACCCTTTTCCTGGGCATCTTCCAATGAGGGAACATGGTTCCTCACCAACTCAATGAGTGATACTACAAGTATAGAAAAATATGGCACAAACCTTTTGTAAAAGTTTGTTAAGTCATGCAAGCCCCAGATTTCCCTTATACTTGGTGGAGTGAGCCACTCAGGAATGACCTTTATTCTCTTAGGGTCCGTGGGAATCCCTTGATCACTATTTAAAAAATTAAGGAAAGTAATGCAATAAAACATACATTTTTTCTGTATTTTCATGCTGATTATTCCTACAAAAAAGTACAACAAACCTAATGTTTCCCATACGAGCACCTATGTTTGTATTGAAAACAAAAATAAGACCAAACCTACCTAATGAGTCCCTATGTACACGAATCATGAAGATGTTGGGTGCATGAGTGATTTTACAAAAGAAGGTTGCACCACTCAACACATTCATCATATCACCTATTTTAGGATTTGGTGCCTAATAATACCTATGTTGGGCACCAACAAAGGACAAGGATTTAAGCTCTTATGAACCAAACCCTCATCCAACAACTCCTTTACTTAAGGAATATCCTCAAGCCCAAGAGGTGTGACAGTGCTAACAAGTGTCTTTTTACAAAGGAGAAGATGTGGAGGTTGTCTAAGAGGGGAAGTTTCTTTAATGTTTGTCTTTATTGCAAAATGACTTTCCTTCTTAGCTAACCTCTTGGAGCAAACACTTACCTCCTTATACTCTTTCTTAACCATTAAAGGTTGTCCTTCTTCTTAGGGGTAGATTTCTTCAGTAGATTCTTCCTCTTTTTCTTTTCACTTTCACTAGAGGAAGGTGAAGTAGTAGCCTTATCTTGGCTACTATAAATGTCTTGGTCCTTCATAATCATGGTTTTCTTGGTGGGGCATTGAGAAGTAATGTGTCCTCTTCCAAGACATTTAAAGCACTTTATATAGCTAGTCTTCTCTTGCATACTAAACCAATAGATTTTTAACAAGACAAATTTTCAAGAATTATTCAACAATTAAAGCAATGAAAAGCATATAAAAGCAAGCTATGACTCAAAGAGAAACCTAGAATGGCTCTAGAGTAGAGTAAAAAAAAACTCAAAAAAAAATTCAAGAAACCTCTAGTTTTGGCACTTGTTTTCACACTAATTTTCAATTGAAATTTTAGAACTAAGATTGGTATAAAATAGACACCAATTATAAAAAAAATTGAGCCAAAACAACAACCACACTTCCCTTTCACTTTTTTTTTCTTGGACACTGATTTTCTTGCCAACTTGTATGATTTTTATTATTTTTTCCCTTTATCCAAATAACTTGGTTCTTTTTTTCTAATTTTTTTCCATATGTCCAGAAAATTCCATAAAACTTGCATCTCAAAATTTGCAGTGACCAATTCCCAGTAATTTTTACAAGTTCGTATGTTCAAGCTGCTAGCACCAGCGATTTCAGACTTCGAATTTTTTAAGCATGGTATATTGATTGCCTTAGGCTTACTTTCAACCTTCCTATGTATGTTGAACTCACTAGGCTTGTTTACCATAGTTTTAGGAGTTCAATATTCACTTAGGATCAAAATTTTAGCCAGAAATTCAATCACCAAAACTCAAATTCACAATAGACACAATCGTAAGGAAACCTTAAAGTTCAAGAAAAGGTTCACAATCAAAGACTCTAAGAATTTTTCATGAACATGTTAAGGACTAATTAACATGCAAGATTTTATTCAAAACAACTAATAGGCTAAAATAATTTCATACACTCATGAACAAGTGAGATAGACAAAGAAACAAGAAAAATAAAATTCAGCACAACATAAGGAATCTTATGTGACAAGTTTCATGACTTCTATGACAAAACTACAATAGGTGAAAAAGTCACTCCAGATTTTTGAGATTTTCTTCTACTTTAATGTTTTTGTAAGAATTTTATGGTTTAGGTTTCAGCCACAAAAAATAGCAAAAAAAAAAAACTCAAAGGAACCTAAACTCAACACAATTCATGGTTCAAGAACAAGAACAAGAAATTTGAACCATAGAAAATCAAATCTAGCTTCTATAGCAAGTTTAATTGGTGGAAATTCTAAAAAATCATGTTAACAACATATAGAACAAGACATGTGAGGAGATACATGGAGAAAAATGAAGAAATAACAATGTGGAAGAGAAGGTAAAGCTAAAAATTAATGGAGGTTTAAGGAGCACCTACTTGAAGCTCTTGTGCTCTGATACCACTTGATGGAAGCTTGCTTGAGAAGCTTCTATAGAGGCTAGATCTTTGAGCTTCAATGAGGTCCTTCAATGGTGATTTTCAACCATGGAGTTGCAGCGGAAGATAAAGGAGAAGAGGTGAGAGGAGGCGCCATCCACTAGGGAATAAGCCATGGAAGGAGAAGCTTCACCACCAAGAGAATGCCTTGGATAAGAAGCTTAGAGATGAAGCTTCAATGGAGAAAAAAAACGAGAAAGGGAGGGGGGAGCACAAAATTGAAAGAGAAAAAGGGGGAGAGAAGTTGAACTTTGAATTGTTTCTCACAAGTTTCTCATTCATCAAAGTTACAACAAGTGTTACACATGTTTCTATTTATAGCCTAGATAGGTTCCTTGAAAAGCTTCCTTGAGAAACTTCCTTTAGAAGCTAGAGCTTAGCTGCACACACCCCTCTAATAGCTAAGCTCACCTCCTTGAGATGAGAAACTAGAGCTTAACTACACCGCCCTCTAATAGCTAAGCTCACCCTCATGCCAAAATACATGAAAATATAAAAAAGTCCCTACTGCAAAGACAAACTACTCAAAATGCCCTGAAATACAAGGCTAAAACCCTATACTACTAGAATGGACAAAATACAAGGCCCAAAAGAAGGAAAAATCTATTCTAATATTTACAAAGAAGAGTGGACCCAACCTTGACCCATGGGCTCAGAAATCTACCCTGAGGTTCATGAGAACCCTAAGGCCTTCTTTAGCAGCTCTAACCCAATCCTTTTGGGGTCTTCTATCCAATACCCTTAGGGGGTAGGATTGCATAAGAAGGTATCATTTGATTTCTCATGCATCGTGCTTATCAAATTCTTGTTTTGTAGGGAACTTTAATGATGAATGATGCTTTGTGGTGGATAAAAGATGGCTCTGTGATAGAAAACTGAATGGGTAAAACACCATTTGGTTCCTTAAAAATATATATTATCACATTGGTCTTTAAAAAATAGACTAAATTGTGATTTTGGTCTTCCATAATTTCAAATTCATAATTTCTTTTTCTTTTGTATTTCTCAATTTTTATGATAGACTCAAAGAGATACTCTACTCCACATGAATTGTTAGCAGACTTTCTTCCTTGCTTGAAAAGATCATTCATCTAATACATCATAAGACATATGCATTAGAGTGAAATATTAAACATCTAACAAGCAAGATCAAGTGTGAAAATATTGTCATAATTATATTCTGGTAAATGGATATAACTAGATATAGTGATTAGTGAGGACACCCTTAAAGAAATCTTAGCAATTAAAACCATTTTCTTCATGTTGTATTTTTTCCCCAAAAGTTAGAATGTGGTAATTCATATTGTGTATAAGTTTCCTTTATGTCCTTTTGCTTCTTTACAATACTTTTTTCTTATTCATTGTAGTTCTATAGTGTCTGAACATTGCTAGTATTGATCACAATTCACATATGTAATTCCAGGCATGTAGCTGAATATGTGAAAAGACTTTCTCCAATCAGCTTGAATAACATGTTGGAAGGGAAAACAAGACAAATTATTGCTCGTATGTTCTTTGAAGTATTGGTGGGTTCCAAGTTTCTAAAATATTTCCATATCCATGTATTAGAATCTTAATAATGTACAATGAATCTATTTTTATGTGACAATGAGAGGAAAAAATTTAACATCAGACCTAATCACAACTGAATAAGATTAAAACATAAAAGTCAAGTGATATTTTAAACTAACCACATTTGACTATTCATGTATGATTGTATAGTTAAGATTTATTCATGTTGTTCTGGTACAAAACACTACTAAAAAAAATTATTTTCTACGACACACATTCTAAGACGGTTATGTGAAACTTTCTTAGAATGTCACGCGGTGACAATTATGTAAATACTTGATTATTCAACGAAGACGATTTTATAAAAACCATCTTAGAAGATTGACATTATAAGACGATTTTTACAAAATCATCTAAAAAATGAATGGTTGTGATTTTGGGTTTTAAAGCCCATTTTCCTTTCGCTCTCACTAGACCCATACCTGCCCACACTCACAAGCCCTAACCAGAACACCACCACATTCTTTTGATTTCCCCTCCCTTTAGCCATGCCCAAATCACGAGACCACCGTGTAACCGTTGTCAACCTCACCACCTCCTTAGCTATGCACCACTCAACATTGTGAACCTTGATGCTATGTTGGGTAGACCCAGAAAACCCCATATACATGAAATCCTTAATGTACATACCAAAATCAAGATCCACCTTCAAATATGGATCTTTTGGTCGAATGTTTGAGTACGAGACCCAAACGCGAAACCCTTTGGAGGCCGAGGAAGGCGCCGAGGTCGCCGACGGCAAAGGAGTTCAACGACATGGCGAAGGCAAGGATGCTGCAAAAGTGAGAAGGGTTGAGGTTGGTGACGGAGGGTATACCCAATGGGGTGAAAGATTTCCTCATATTGGTTCAGTTGCTAGCGATTTGATTTTTTTCATTTTAGTATTCTTAAGTATTTTGTTATTAATATAAGTGAATTTTGAGCTACAGTATAATCATGATAAGTTCCAATCGACATTATGTTTATCTTTTTTATCTTTAGCTAAAGCCATAGATGAATATGCTAGCCTTAAGTCCAAGGTTGGAAGTAATTATGGAGAAGCTGTTGAATAAGTGAGTTGTAATCATTCTACTTATTTTTGTTTCCGAATGCATTTTAACTCGAAATTTCTTCACTTTTTGTTGCTTTTCCCTAATTTAAGTGTATCGTGGATGGGAAATACCAACAACCTATAGGAATTGCTATTGAATG
The DNA here is from genome assembly GCF_000004515.6 of Glycine max. Lineage (NCBI taxonomy): Eukaryota > Viridiplantae > Streptophyta > Magnoliopsida > Fabales > Fabaceae > Glycine > Glycine max. The sequence continues at coordinate 10,869,863 of NC_038249.2, read as the reverse complement.
CAGGAGATTAGATAAACTAGAGGAGGCCATTACAAGGAGTGGCAATGTTCAACAAACTCTATCATATTGCATTTATGTATCTCATTCCTTTGTGAACGTTAGAGAGTACAAACAGAAGGTAAGGGATATGAAGATTTTCTAGTTGTATTAGAGTCCTATACACAGTATGTATTTGGTGTTTTTTTCATTCTTTTTTCCAACTTTCAAATTTAGTTGTAGGGTTGTATTCTACTGATGTGGGTTATAGTTTTAATTATCTTTGAAATATATCTCCAAGCTTTGATTCTTAATTGGAATGTTGTATCATTATCAATTGTGTATTCAAATGACTCCCTCGTGAAGTCCGCCAGAACTTCCCTCAATAGCAAGGTCGTCAACCAATACTCCATGCTCCTCACTCCCCTCACCGCCAAAGCTGTTCTTTTCATCATGGATGCCGCCAAGCTCGACATGGTTGATCTCTGTGATGTCAAGATCGTGAAGAAGCGCGGTGGCATCGTTGATGACACCGAGCTCGTGAAAGGTCTCGTCTTTGACAAGAAGGTCAGCCACGCCGCTAGGGGACCCACCCGCATGGAGAATGCCAAGATCCCCGTCATCCAGTTCCAGATTTTTCCGTCCAAAAGCGCATCGAACAAAGTTGAAACTTGGTCGAAAATGGCCTCAGCCAAACACATCCCATGGGGTAATTGCTTTTTTGTCTCTATCATTTTCTTAGCCTCTATCTTTTGGTATTATTAAGGGGAATCTTGTGGTATTTATTTATAGGTCATTTTGTATTTTATGATTTCTTATGGGCATTTCATGGGCCACAAAGGACACGATTCAACAAGCCAATTACTTTGGCTCCCTTACCCGAGTCTCAGCTATTCAAGTTGGGTCCTTCCAGCGAGAGGAAATCTATGCCTCATTCAAGAACCTTCTTCCAATGGTATGATTACAACAATTTACCATTTTTTTTGTTTTTTATTTTTATTTTTTAAGTTACTAACGAAAATAATTGATGGCATTTTTATTTTGATCAAAAAATGACACAGAAAGAACACGGTGGCATTTTTGAAATTAAATGCAACAACTTTGTGACGATTCTAGAAAAATTACCTTAGAAAGTTGTCATTCTAAGATGGTTTTTGATAACCGTCTTAGAATATTTTGCACCTATATATATATATATATATATATATATATAATATCTCTTTCTCTGTGTGGGACTCCCTAAGAAGAACCCTAGCCTTTTTAAACCCTTTTTCTTCGTTCCAGCCAAGCTCTTGTGAATCCTCGCCGAAGAGCCCCAATGGGACGACCAAGGCACCGTTAACATCAACTACTCCTCCTTCGGTGTTCTCTCTGACCCTAACTCCGTTATTGAGCCTTCTCCTGATCCTTAAACCTTTGATTCCGGCAGCGATCTCGAAGAAGATAACATTTTTTCCTTCATTCACCGAATTGAACAGTTTATTATAGCGTAATTAATTTGAAGTTATTGTTATTATTTTGAAATGTGAATAATGTAGTATTCTATTTGGTTGTTGTAGACTTGAAATCAGCCCTAGGAAAGAAGCGAAAGGATGGGGGAAGCGCCCCGCCTCAACCTCTAAGCTAATCCTAGTGGTCCTATCTTACCATAGTAATATTCATTTCTTTTCTTTAGTTCCTATTTTTAAAATTTTTGGAGTTTATCTAGTCAAATTCATGGTGGTTGTTACTTTTTAAGTTTAACTTAATGCGTTGTTTGCTTTGTTTTTTGAGTAAATTTTGTGGTGACATTCTAGGTTGTTGTGTATGCAGGCATAGATGGACTGTTAGATATGACGCGCATTTGTGATGGTATCAGTTGCAAGAAGGAAGGGCAAACTAGGAAAGGACGACAAGGTTAGTTAGCAAAAGCTTTATTATTGACTCATTGGTAATTTGAAAACATTATTTATTTTGAAGTAGTGCTTTTCTTACTCTTTTTTTTTTTGAAATTGTTGAATTGGTACACCAAAGTTGTACTGATTGAAATTGTTGAATCAAAGACGAAGCTGTGGCTTGACCATAGCAAGGTATTGGAATTGGGATGAAAATGGAATTAAGAAATATGGTGAAGGTCTTTCCTTATCGCTTGGGATGCTGCTCTATAGGTAGGTTAGGTTAGGTTAGTTTAAGTTAGCTTTCCTCAATTCTGTTCAATCTGCAGGGTCACATGACGTGGTTACAGTGCCAAGATTCCTTCAAACATAAATTTGCTAACCTCCATGACGACCATCCTCAAAACTCTAACTGACTACTCAGTACTCCCTTCTCTTCCCTTCTCATCTTTTGTCGTGGTGCTTCTGAATTATTATAATATGTCCTTATTTTATTATTTTCTTTTTCTCCTCTCTGTCATCAGGCTTTGATCCCCACTTCTTTTTTCACCTAAATTTCTAAAATTCTAACTGCTAGATAGCACAATTTTGTACCAAATTATCTCCCTCGTTCAAATTTAAAAATCAATGAAATCTATAACTTAGGCCACTGCCACTACTTCCATTGGCCATTCCAGAAGATTAAAATAAATCCCTAATTATTACTTCACATGTCATGTTTATTAAAATGGACCTTCATCGCACATAAACTTCTCGGTATGTTTCAATTCTGGTGGCATTTCTGGTTCAAAATATTGTACAACTTTTTGGAGTCCCATTTTCTATCTTGTATTTGGCAGTTAGAAAATTACCAAACTAAACTTGAAGAAATGAAGAATATGAGTAGGCAGAAATATGTGGCCCACTTAAGAAGGTACACATATATTATTATTATTATGCTAAAAGCTACCAATTATTTTTAATGTATATTGATGATGTTGGTGATTGCTTTGTAGAAAGAGTAGTGGGTTTTCAAGGGGTGCCTCAATGTACAGAGGAGTGGCAAGGTTCATGTTGTTCCTTTGCTACTTATATATATATATATGTGTGTGTGTGTGTAGAAATTAAACATGTTTGCTAATTAGGGTTAAATCCACCTTTAATGTTATGCAGACACCACCAACATGGCAGGTGGCAAGCAAGGATAGCCAGAGTTGCAGGAAATAAGGAGCTTTATCTTGGGACATTCAGTAAGTCCTTCCAGAAAGTAGTTGTTGCATTTCCTCGTACTTCATTGCCAAATCATTCAGAACAATAGTGGGATTTTAGGCTAATGAACACATTCTTGGGACTTTGTTATTAATGTCATAGTATCATAGTATCATGCTAGTGACTACCGATGCTTTCTATAAGGCTGGTCGTATAGCTCTACTTTGGACTGTGCTACAAGTCATTTTTTAAGGCTGTTCTCTCTGGAAAGATTAAAAAAAAGAAGGGATATCTAAATAGTAAATATCTCCACAGGAATGACCTCAAGAAAGTTCAATTTTTTCTATTGCCCTTTGAATTTTGAATCTAATTAAAATGTCAATGATAGTGGATGCTAGTGACCGTCGATGCTTTCTAAACAATAAATTTGCTTTGATTTGAGAATCACATGTTTTTCGATAACCAAGGTTGTTCGTGTCTATGTGTGTGAATTGAATTGGATTCAATTCAGGTTTGTGGTCAATTTCTGAAAATTTTAACAGCTACTCCATTTTATTTTGCTTATCCTGATTATTATGAATATCTGGTTAAAGTGTGGTTGTTTGTACTCAGCTAATGCTTTTTATTTTGCTTGATTTGATGATTAGTTTCCTATTGTTCCTTTTTTTTTACAGGATTATTTTAAAGAAAGTGATAATCTAGTTTCTCTTCATGATCAAATTCATGATTGTGATAGTATCCTATCACAACTGGAAACCCTTCTAAGTGGATTTTAGGTATGTTTTTGGCCTGGCAAGTCTTATCTTGAAACATGAATTTGGCAGATATTGTTCTTAATAATTATTTAATTTTTCAACACTTGTTTTCTTTTGATCACTATGGTTATAGTTGAGTTCAGCTTTATCAAGTTTTCTATCGATTCGTTGTTAACAAAACACAGGTGAACCTGGTTTCATTTCGGATCCTTATATTTTTTCATTGGTAATTTTACACTGATGGTTTTTGCAACTCATGGAGGACAGATAGATTGAGCTAGAGGCTCTAGAGAAAGCCATACAAGAAGGATTAGGTTTGTTAATAATAATTATAAGAAAAAAAAGTGTAGGAATTTACCAAAGATATAAGCTCACACCTTGCTCCTATCTTCTAATACACTAAGGAAAATTGTTGGAAACTTCATCCTAAACCACCCACCTGGAAAAGAAATCAACTAGAGAGGGTCGAGCTTTCTAGACCTTAAATAGAGAAAATGTGGAGCAGAAAAGGCAACTCCAAAAATGATGATACTATCTTTGGTCATTGCCTAAAATTTGACATTCAATCTGGTGGATGTTAGAAAAATTCCCTGATTGGTAAAGGTTTAATGTGAAGCTATATACACAAATGCAGGCAAAAGAAATTGTGTGGTGAAGAAGACTGCAAGAGATGTTTTGAGTTCTTTTCTTTTTGCATCCGTTTCACAATAGTTTCACAATGTTTTTCTAACAGGAAAGAATGATTGTGCTATATGTCACTTTAGCACTGGTGTTTTTTGTAGAGCCTGTCTCAATATTCAATATGGAGAAGGTGAGAAAAAATAGTCCAGCTAATGATAAGGGGCAGCTAAACATGGCAAATGAAATTAAAATTGCTCATGTTGATAGTCTGAAACTCTTCACTATTGTTCTATTTTAGAAATAGAGGAAATGAGAAAGAACAAGGGATGGACGTGCCATTAAACTTTACCCCCTACTTAATTATTTGGGTTTTGATACTATAAATATATTTCAGTTTGTATTATTCTTAGCTAGGGAACTTATAACAGAGAACTAAAATTTACTGCTCAAAAGGCAGAAAGAATATTTGTAGGTCAGTAGCTTACTTAGGATGCTTTGTTTGTAACTTAGGATGGTTTTTAGATTTTAATCTTTTGCACAAGTCAATTTATCGTTATTTCCTATGTTAGTTTTAGGTAGTGTTTGCTAGCTAAACTTCAAAAAAAGAAAAAAGAAAAAGGTGTTGACTAACTTGGTAAGAGGTTCTAATTAAAATTGCTTTTAGTAATTACTCAAATTTGATTGATCAGTTTTAAAGTCAAAACTCAAGCTGGTTGTTGATTGCTACACATGGTGGATGACTACACTCTTAATAAATTTTTCATTCAATTACTCATGCTCCAAACTACACAATATCCTTTACTTATTGACACATGTGTGCTTCATGTACAAATTTAGGTTTAAGATGTACTCTTGCTGATTTTTCTAGGCATAGAACAACATTGGTGACTTTAAGGAACTCTATGTATCTAATCTCTTTGGGGTTCTTGGCTTATGATTGTGAGTAGATTCTGGCCTGTGCCATTTTGTGAAGTTGTATGAATTATTTAACCATGTAGACATTTGAAATTTTTTAAGGAACTCTATGTATCTAATTTCTATTTGGTTATGCTCAGATAGAAATTGTCCTTATAGACATGTCATTGTCAACCCCAAGGCATCTATTTGTGAAAGATTTCTTAAGGGATATTTTACTAATGAGAATGACGTATTAACCAATCATGTTTAATTTACTAGTGAGTTACTAGATAATTTGAATACTTCAATTTTTTCTCTTTTTTTTTACCATGATTTAAGTAAATCAATTTGTGTGCATATGAACCTTATTGTCTTATACAGTCATATTCATGTAGAGATAAATCAATTTTAATTTTCTGGGTAGAAACATGTTATTTATTAGACACTTGGTGGAGTATTATCATTCATATATTATTATTGCTATTTATTACTATATATTTTTAGTATATAACTATTTACTTTTTGTGATGAGTTTATAATTTCTTTACCGTGTAAAAAACAAGATCTTGGTGAGATAAATTGAAGTGATATATATAATTTATTATTACTCAAACATGGAGTGTGTAAAGACTAAGTCATAGGGATCAAATTATGATTCGACCCAAAGGATATACTTACAAAATTATTAGAAAAAATATTCAACAAATGAGAAGTGAAACCTACTAAAACTTGTAATCTTCAATCAATAATTTAGAATATGTTTAAAAAGAAAAAAAGTTATACACCGACAATATAAAATACTTTATATAATTATACAATCACAACTCATTACTCATTATACATGATAAGTTTATTAACTTTTAAAATAATTATCTTAAAATAATTAAAATAATAATTTATGATTTGATTTTTTATAAAACTATTTTACACGCTAAAAAGTAAATAGATATTAAACTCATGTGTTTAAAAGATTATTAAACTAACTTTACTTTTATTTTTAATCAGTACTTTAAAAACAATAGTCAACATTTTTTTAATAAAAAAAGTATCTATGGCTGTTTGAACAACAAAAGAGAAAAACAAAAAGGGACGAATGTGTATAATAATAATTACTTATATGAATAAAAGTGTGAAACGGTTACCAGATTCCAAATCCCCCACACAATTTGCAGTCTTTGCACCATTAATCTTTACGCGTGTCTCAGTCTCAGAGGGATAAGAAAGAGTCAAGCATACAAACCCCGAATAGCAAGCTTACTAGTTTAGTTCCATCTCAATCCTAAGAGTTGTAGTATAATTTTAATCTAGTAACAACATTGTTGAGAGAAAAAAAATTGTAACAGTATAATTAAAAATGAAATGGAATGTGTGTGGTCTGTGCCCCTTTTGGTTTCGTCGAATGAAACGTTGGAGTGACCTTACCCCTTATTCTTATCCAACTCAATTATATATATATATATATATATATATATATATATATATATATATATATATATATATATATATATATATAACTCCACATGCCCCAATTAGTAAAACCATCAATCAATTAAATATATGCCCAAATCCCCTAATGTTAGTTGATTTATATATATAAACACTCTTCCTCTCCTCCAAATTAAACACTTATCATGGATGTTAAGAAAGGTGGGTCTTTAGTACAAATGCAAGTGAAGTTGCAGAAGCATAACGAAAAGGAGATGGGCATGAGAAAAGGTCCATGGGCGGTTGGCGAGGACACCATTCTGTTCAATTACATCGCCACACACGGTGGAGGTCACTGGAATTCTGTGGCAAGATGTGCAGGCATGCATGCATCTTAATTATAATTTAATTTCTGCATATGCTAAGTAATAATAGTATATATATTAATTATGAGATTTATCAATTACAGGTCTAAGGAGGAGTGGGAAGAGTTATAGATTAAGGTGGCTAAACTACTTGCGCCCCGACGTGTGGCATGGAAATGTCACACTCCAAGAACAAATATTAATTCTCGACTTTCACTGTCGCAGGGGCAACATGTATGGTATAAAAATATTCTACTCTCTCTCTCTCTCTCTCTCTCTCTCTATATATATATATATATTGTTTTATAAGGTTGGGTGTACACATATATAACATAGTATGGATGAATGAATGAATGTTTTTTTTATAGGTGGTCAAACATGTCAACAGCTGCTAGGAAGAACAGACAACAAAATAAAGAACTATTGGAGAATTGAGTGATAAAACAAGCGAAGCAGCTAAAGTGCAATGTGAATAGCAAACAGTTCAGAGACACGTTGTGTTACGTGTGGATGCCGCGCTTGCTGGAGCGACTTTAGCCCACATCACAGACTGCACATGAGGTATGTTTGGTTGTGCATTTGTTCTGCTTTAAATTTTTTATTGTAGCAGAAATTATAAATTTTATAAATTATTTTCTCTATAAGTTAATATAAATTTGTTTACCCTAAATTGTAGCTTGTTGAATTCTTTTTTATGTTGGAAATTATTTAATTTTTTACTTCCTAGTTTGTTTTCTTTTATTGTTTTGATTTGAAAGGAAATTGAATATGATATTCATAGATAAATTGAATATAAAATTGAATACAATCATGACACTGTTGTGAATCCATTTATATATTTGAGCAAGTTTAAATATGTAAACGCATATGCATTATAAAAAGCAATGCATATTGACAAAGCTCTAACATATTCTTTTCATTATTTTAATTATTTTAAAAAACATATTTTAAGATGGTTCTTTAAAAAATCGTCTCAGAATGATATCATTCTAAGACTGTTCTTTGTAAAACCGTCTTAGAAAGGTATCATTCTAAGACAACTCTTAGCTAAGAACTCTCTTAGAATGATATTCTTCTTAGACGATTCTTCTATAACAAGCATCTTAGAATAATACCTTTCTAAGACGCTTTTGTTAAACAAGTGGCCTCAATAACTTAAGAGGGGGTGAATTAAGTTTCTAAATTTTCCCACTAACAAACTTTAACCCCCATTTAAATGATAGGCTTTAGAATGCAAAAGAAGAAGAAAGAATCAATTTAACAATATTCTTTTAAATGTGCAAGACAAAGTAAACTACACTAAAATAACTGAGATAAGGGAAGAGAGAAATACAAACTTAATTTATACTGGTTCGACCACTTCCCGTGCCTACGTCCAGTCCTCAAGCAACCCACTTGAGATTTTCACTAACTTTGTAAAAAAAACCTTTTTACAACTTCTGAACACCCAAGGAATCTCTTTCCCTTGTATTTAGGAAACTCACAATTCAAGAGACAATGAGTCTCTTGATTACAACTTACTTTCTGAGATGAACAAAAAGATTTCTCTCCTTTAGAGTGGATAATACAATTTGATGTTTTTGGATGAACTCTCAATAGATTTGCAAGTGTAGAAGCAAAGCTTCCAAGATTATTTTGATGATGCCAAAGATTTTTAAAAAGATACATTCGAACAAGATTAAAGAAATCAAGAAGATTCAAGAGAAGACTCAAGATATGCAAGAACCTCAAGAAAAGCATCAAGATAAGTATAAAAAAAATTTTCTAAGAAAAGATTGAGTAACACAATTTGTCCAAAAGAATTTTTCAAAGAAAAATCTTTTACCAGAGTTTTTACTCTCTGATAATCGATTATCACAAGGCAGTAATCGATTACCAGGAGTCCAAAATAGTTATATAACTGTTTTACAAAGTAGTAATCGATTACCATGGGCATGTAATCAATTACCAATATTTTTTAACGCTGAATTTCAAATCTCAAGAGTCACAACTTGTGACAAAATATTTTCAAAATAGTGTAATCGATTACACAATATTTGTAATCGATTACCAGTGGTTCTGAACGTTGGATTTCAAACTTCAACATGAAGAGTCACAACCTTTGATAAAATAAAGTGTGTAATCAATTACACCATAATGGTAATCGATTACCAGTGTCTGGTTTTGAAAAATAAATTGCCAAAGAGTCACAACTTTTAAAGTGATTAGTTTTTGCCAAGAGTCACAACTTTTAACATGGTTCTTCAAGAGCCATCAAATGACTACAAATATGTGACCATGACACGAATTTCACAGAATTGATTAACACTAATTCTCAACATTTTTCTAAGAGTTTTTGTTCAACACTTGCTTTGTCAAGAAAAGTTCATTGGGCAAAAACTTGTGCTATTCTATTTTCTTCCTCTCCTCCATTCTTACAAAAAGCTTTTCAAGAGACCTACTCTTGGTGACTATTTTCAAGAGAATGTCTTCTTGGTTGCAAACACTGAACACAAGGGACGACCAACGTTCCTTGGGTTCATTGCAAGAAGCAGGATTTGCTTCTTGGTTGATCACTGGACACAAAAAACCAACGTCTTTTAGGTTCATTGCAAGAAGTGGGTATAACTTCTTGGTTGTTATCAGAGGACACAAGGGACCAACGTTCCTTGGGGTTCATTGCAAGAAGTGGGAATAACTTCTTGGTTGTAATCACTGAACACAAAGGAGGGAAGTCCTTTGTGGTTCATTGCTTGTAAAGGATTTTACAAGGATAGTGGAAATTTCAAGCGGATTGCTTGGGGATTGGACGTAGGCATGGGTTGTGACCGAACTAGTATAAATCCGATTTTGCATTCTGTCTTTCCTTAATCTCTTTTACTTTCTGTTGTGTTTATATTTCTTTAATTTTACTTCTCCTTATTTGTTATTCGAGTAACTTACAATTAAAGAAATAATTGAATCTAGGGAATATCTAAGAAAGGAAAGTTTTCAATTAGGAATAGTCAACAAAATCTTAATTCAACCCCCCTTCTTAAAATTTTTTAGACCACTTGTCTAACAACAAGTGCTTGCCCAATAGTTGTTGAGACAACATTTGACAATGAAGTTCTCTTAGAATATCTCTCTCTTGCTTTTTAAAGTCAGACACACATATATATAGGCCCTTCGTGCCTTTTCAAAATGGTTTGAAGAGATGTGTCTTTTCAAAAAGTCTTTTATGAAATTTTTCACTGGTAATTGATTACAAGTTTCTAGTAATCGATTACACAGTTATATTTTGAAGGGTCATGACTTTTGAATTTGAATTTCAAGAATTTCGTTGTTGGTAATCGATTCAAATATCTAGTAATCAATTACAAGTTCAAAATTCAAATTCAAAACCCTTTTTAATAGCTATTTTTCAAAATTGTCTTCAGGTAATTGATTACACTACCTGGTAATCGATTACTAGAGCCTTGGATGTCTTGGAAACACTTTGTTTTGAGGCAAGGCTTGATCTTTAGTTAATCTTGAAGCAAGGCTTTGTTTGTTGAAGCAACTTTGTTTGATTCTACTTTGGCATCATCAAAATCATGCATTCATACATTCACATTCTCCCCCTTTTTGATGATGACAATCATTATCAAGTGAATTCTTTTCGACATCATCAAAACCTGCATGATTCACATTCTCCCCCTTTTTATGATGATAATCATTATCAAGTGAATTCTTTTCAACATCATCAAAACCTGCATGATTCACATTCTCCCCCTTTTTGATGATGACACTCATTATCAAGCAAATTCTTTTTGACATCATCAAAACCTGCATGATTTACATTCTTCCCCTTTTTGATGATGACAACCATCTGTAGGTTAGGAGCAACAACAAAAAAATATCTTTCTGTATAGTTTACTCCCCCTTGATTTTGCAATGATTGCTTATATGAGATAGTTGAAGATTTCATAAATTTCATATATAAAAAGTTGTCTAATAAAGAATAGATAATTTCTCTTACTATTTTATCTTTTATCTATCTCTCCCCCTTTGTCAACATCAAAAACAAATCATGAGCAGAGAGGAGAAAATCATTCAGCAATTTATAATGAATTAAAAGAGTAGAGAATGTCATACCATACAAGTATCATTTCATGGCCTAAAAGAAAATGTTACTGCTTATTACAATATATGAGAGTCAAGTGATACCAAAAGGCATTAAAACAAACTATTTTGCACCCACAAAAATACATATCCAGTATAAAACAATCAAAATATAATAATAATAAAAAAACATCAAAAGTTATCAATAATCAATATAACCTTCAAACATAATCATCAAAGACAATCATAACTCTCAAACACAATCATTATAGACAATCAAAAACAATCATCAAAAGCAAATCAAAGACAATAAAAAACAATCATCAAAGACAATCAACATAATTATCAATCATAATCATCAAGGACAATCAAAACTCAATCAAAAATTAACAATTATAGGCAAAAATAATCAAAAGTAATCAATCAAAGACAAGTGACATTTTGGTATCATTTGATACCACTTGTTGGGCTTGTTAATCAAGTGACCTTTGTTTGTTGTCTCCATAGATCACATATTCACTATCTTTGGGAGAAATATGAATAATCTTTGATGCATTTTCCACCATGTGTTTGGAGCAACCACTATCAATGTGCCAACTCTTATCTGTTTTCATAGTCTTTTACCATGAGACCCAAATTTATAATTTTATTTTCTGAATCACTTGATGAATTTATGTTATTATCTTCCTAAGTGATGTATGATTTCTTTTCTTTCTTTTCTTTGAAATTCCTCTTGTTGGATTTTTTCATTCTTCTTTTAAAGACAGGACAATCGAATCTCATGTGCCCAGTTTGATCGCATTCATAGCATTTTGGGGCTAAGGAGAAATCTTCTCCTTTCTTCTTTGGATTGATGTTTGATTTCCTTTGATTTCTTTTGTTTCTTAGAATTTTATTAAATCTCTTCACAAAAAATCTGAAATCATTATCCTCTTCTATTTCAGTCAAGTCCTCTTTGTCAATTTCTTCTTTTGCAAAGGCAATAAAATTTCTACTGATAATTATAATGAGTTAACTATTTCTATTTCTCCTTGTGTTGAACCCTTATTGCAGGAATTTAAAGATGTCTTTCCCAAGGAGATTCCTCATGGATTGCCACCTTCAAGAGGCATGGAACATCAAACTGACCTCCTTCCAGGAGCTTCATTGCCTAATAGGCCAACTTACAAAAGTAATCCCCAAGAGACTCAGCATAAGGATGCACATACTAAATTTGAGTATGTGAAAAGATTGCATGAGCAGGTGAAGGTTCAAATTACAAAGAAGAATGAAAGCTATGCTAGACAAGCAAACAAGAACATGAAGGAAGTGGTACTTGAACCAGGTGATTGGATTTGGGTACACATGAGGAAGGAGAGATTTCCTAAACAAAGGAAGTTCAAACTTCAACCTAGAGGAGACTGACCTTTCCAAGCACTAGAGAGGATCAATGACAATGCTTACAAGATCGATATTCCTGGTGATGATTTTGAACATTTGAGGGAAGATGCTTTCCAAGAAGGAGGGAATGATGAGAATCCTAAAACTGCCCAAATACAAGGACCTATGATCAGGAGTAGGACCAAACAGTCAGTAGATACCCTCCAACAAATGGTAGCAGTCATACTTAACAAGGCCCAGGTGGAGAAAAATGAAGGCCTAGAGGCAGAGACACTGCTAAGAATATTAATCATTGCTGAAGGCCCAAACTAATTTAAAGACCCATACCAAATATGTTCTTTTTTTATTTATAATTTTTTCATTGTCATTTTGGTCCAAACTGTTTTAAAGACCCATGTCTATTTCTATCTTTTCGTTCAGATACTCTATATGTATGGATTTCGTTTTCAATAGAGATACTTTTGGCATTTGATAAAATTTTGTGAGAACTTCTCTCTGGGTTCCTTATTGAATCAATCTCAGACTTATCAAGGTAATCCCTGTGACGTCTACCCTGACTTATCTTCCCTTTTTGGAAGTGACGTCATCCAAAATTTTGTAATTTGTATCAAGCAATCCGCTTCTAGTAAGGATCACATCAGGTAGTTTGTTTACTTTCCTTTCTTTTTTTTTTCAAAATGGTTATTGTACAAAATTATATCCTAATTTTGACAGCCACATAAAAAATGGTTTGGATTATGAGAATGGGTTAGAATGACTTGATAAATTACTTTCACACTTTTGCATAATTGCATTTGGTTATGTTTGATAAATCTAGCTAATAAATTACTTAAAAGTTTATTAAGTTATAAATTAGGAGCTAAAAATTATTAAATTATCCGATTTAATTGAATGTTAGGTAATATTAATTGATAAATGTTAAATGATATAAAATAACATATTCAATATTTTTAATATTTAAATTTTATTTCTAATAACTTATCGTCTTAACAAGTTTCATCTAAAAAAACATCTTAAAATAATGTAAGACATAATTTTGCTTTTAAGTTGCAGTTTTCTAGTTTTCCATTTGTTTTTGAGCTTTGCCCTTTTGTTTTGGTTTTTTAAAAGAAAATAGAAAAAGGAAAGATTGCATGACAAAGGTTCCATCACTATCACTATCACACTGAAGGGAGCAACGCAATGTTCATCATTTGTGTCTAAGCGTGTGGAACTTGCACATGAAATCAATTTGATAAACATGGTGTTTTGGACTTTTGATTTTTTTTTTCTGATTCTGTTTTGGGCTATTAATTTGGTTTGAGAGCTTAATTTTCATATCCAAATAACATATCATGCTTATAATTAAAAATGAAAACATGATATAAAAATAAGAAATATTTTTTGAAAGTTATGTGGCCCTGAGCTCCTAATTTTTAAGCTCGAACCTCCAATCTTAAAACACTACTAGAAAATTAATTTTCTACGACACTGAACCTAAGACGGTTCTACAGAACCGCCTTAGAATGCCACGCGGTAGCATTTTTGTAATTAACAGAATAATTTTATTTTTTTTACGTCACAGAATCTAAGGCGGTTCCTTACGACCGTCTTAGAATGCCACCTAGTGGCAATTTTGTAATAACGTGGAACGACGTTTTATCGATGTTCACATAAAACACAAAACCTAGCTACTGAAACGCGTTCGTGCTCGAAAAGCTTCAATCTTGCCTCTCAGCCTGTGTCTTGCATCTCGTCGTCCGTTGTGCGTGTCTATTGCGCGTGCTACCAGCAGTCATCCCTTGCCTGAGTTCGCGCACTTCCAGCAGTCATCCCTATCTAGTTCGACGTGGTGTGGCTGGGTTTTTTGGTGGGCTGAGTTCGCGCGGTAGCAGGAGTCATCCCTTGCCTCCTACAGTCCCTTGTTCGCCCACAGGTAACGAAATGTGTTTACAATCGCTTGTTCGCCCAAACAATTTTTAGTGTTTGGGTTGAATGTTAGGGCTGGGGTTTAGGCATATTCAAAATTTCTTATGAGTTTGTTTGTTTTGGACTGTAACAACCTTTATCGTTCAATTTTTTTTTCTTTTTGTAAAGGCATCTGTTGACCATGTGCCACTAACAAAAGAAAATTAGATTTGGATTTCGATTTGCAGGCTCAACATGGAAGCACAAGTTTGATAACACCATGGGTGTACTTCACTTCAGTTTCAAACAAAGTTGGTGGCTGCAGCACTAATAATATTCTCTCTCGTTGCACTAGAAGCTCCTGCAATACTTCGTTCCTAAGGTACACTTGGGTTGTCAAAAATTTCTTTTCTTTGGCTTCTCAAAAGAAGAGTTAATTATTAGTTGATATAATTGGGGTTTCATGTTTATACTTTATATATAATAATTGGAGTTAATTAAATTGAACACAGGCACAATCAAATGAACTTTATTTGTAAACAGAATAGATGAATTCTTCTGTGTCTTAGAAACATTAATAGAAAAGAATATGGTACCTTGATAGAAATGTTTCCCTTGTGCTTATTCAGAATGTCTAAGAGAACCCTGGTCCAATATCCTCTGTAGCTTAGCAGTCCAAGGTCTGAAAGGGGTCTTTCAGGTGTGCCAACTTTGCCCTCCTTTTTTTCCAGTTCATATGCTGTTCAATTTTTGAAATTTAAATGAACTTCACTCACACTTTATCACATATAACTAGCAAATACAAAGAGACCAACTTTAGAGAGAGAGAGAGAGAGAGAGAGAGAGAGAGGTTACAGAATGCAATTAGAAATTTTCCATAGCCTTGTATTGTTGTATTACAAAAATGATAGCGGCTTCCCTCATTGGACCAAGTCCATGTGGCACGGTCCATTCTCTTTGCTTTACTGTGAATTGTGATTCTCACACCAACTCAAATGTATTCTTTGAATCATTATATAATGCAGTTATGTATTCAGAATTTGAACCCAAAGTTACACCAATCATACACTAGTTAATCCACCCACTTAGTAGTTGCTTCTTTCATTTTAAATTACTATGCCTTTCAACATAAATTTATTATTAAATTATAATATAAATATTATATGTGTGTATAATGTCGGAAGTGAAGAGAATGGCACACAAAGAATGAAGGATGATCATGGTCTTATCAATGAATAGTGGTGATGTGTGGGAGGAGGGGGAATGAGGTCGCTACAATTGATGTTGGTTTCATAGTGTTAGTGTGGAAAGTTAGAGAAAGGAAATGAAAGCCAAATTCTGATTGATGAGGATGACTTGTACGCGATATACAATTTCAACCAATTTGTGTTGTCGTCCATGAGTATGGTGTGAAGTGTTCTTCCCATTTACTACAAACCAAGTTTTAATGATCTTCTGATTCACATATTACATTCACATGTGTTTCCTTTCTTTTCTTACAACATCTTTTAAACGATCTTTACCCAGACCAATATGAAGAGTACATCTAGTTAAAAATCACTTTGATAGTAATTAATGGCCTAGAGGAACTATTGGTGATGGACGCCTTGATTTTAAACAAGAAGTCAACAACTATGCTTTTTGGATCATTTTTATAGTGGAGGAAAAATGTAGGAAGAAATGATTTTGAGAAGAAAAAAACTTTTTTTATTTGCTGAATATCAAATTTACAAATTGTACTATATTTATACTTGTTATATTTTAAAAATAAGTTTACTCTATCAACCAAATAAAATGAATCCTTCCAACTCACAGATACAATACAGGACCCAGGTGTGGCAGGACAAGCTATGTACCCCTAAGTTTCAACTTGCAAGCTTTGATTCAGTACCCCTATTACTAGATCCAATAAAACTCACTAGAAAAGCCATAGAAAACCAAATTTGGATCTTACAATCTTGGCATATTTCTGATTCTAAGATTAATAAACAATAAGAGAATGAATATTTTGCCAATAATATCCCCTATTATTAATTAAATGTGCATAGCTTTATACAATATGAGAGGCAAGACCTGACTAATACTAAGCAAAAGACCATGTGAAAATTCCTACCGCAAATGGATTGAATGTGATTTCTGTAAATCAAACTCACCAAAAAAAAATTATTAGAGGAAATGAAGCTTGACATCCACCCTCCTTCCACCAAAGGAACTGGTAGCTAGCACTCCTTACCATTTCCAGTCTCTTATTTTTATTTTATGTTAGTGAGAAAAGTCTTATTACTTTATGTTATTCATGTCTTGGTAGTACTTTGCTTTTTAAGATATAGTTTCCATTAGTGTGTTAGCTCTCCTGTTTTTCAACACTTCATTTGTGTATTTCAATGATGCTAATATTTTGTAATGTGTCTGATGGTTGATTTACAATTAAATCTTGTTATTGGTTTCTAGTTTTATTTTTTTTAAATTATGGCCAAGCTACCCTGCCTAGCAATATTTAAGGCAATTTTTTGGGTTACAACCTCTACAAGTCACTCATCTGGTCACAACAGTCTGATTTCAATGAACTTCAAAGCTAAATTTAGCCTTGTCAGAACAATTATGCCATTAGGAATGAAAATGTCCAGATCAATTGAGTCATATATTCAGCCAGACTGACAAATCTTACTTTGGTACCAACTGCCATGTCACTCAAATCATAGTTGCAAAAGAAAGTGTGAAGATGAGTCTTTTCTGGATTGCTTAGCACCTGCAGAGTGCAATTAGATGTAAGGAGTTTGTACACAAAAGATGCCAATATGCACAAATATCTTGAGAGCAGAAACTCAAATTAAAAATGTAACCAATATTACAAATGAGAAGAACAAGAATACTCATAGCACAGCTTATATGCTTGGTAGAAGGGATTTGGAGAGTAAAGAAGGCAAAGCATTGATCAGTATGTACTGAAGCCCAGTCCAAATACATCAATCCTTTCCCTTTTCTTCCACCCAAAACATTCTCACCCACTTGGCACAAATGAAGATATGCAGTACATTCTCAGCAACTGAGTTGATGAAAATATTTTTTACCCATTAGGCTTAATCTTGTTTTTTATCCTCCTATTTCAATGTAGATTGATTAACTAAATATCTTTTAAGTTGATGTAATTATACTCATTGGCATGGCTCTATTTTTACTTAAATGAAGCTCCTTTTGCAGACAATGACAACATATTGTCAGAAAAAGTGTTCCACATCAACAACAGATTGATCAGGGGATTTAGTTATATCAATTCAAAATCATAACATACAACCATTCTCTACCTCTAGATAACAACACATACTCACCAACACACAATTCTCCAGCCATAAAAATCTTAAGGGGTAAATATATATCAGTTATATTAGCACTGTCCAAGATGTCAATATGGTATGGCCATAACATGCTTAAGTCCCCCAAAGACCCCTACAATAATGAGTACTCTGAACCCCTTCTACTGATTTATGCAAATTTGACATCAACATCATTTGTGCAGCTTTGGCAAAGCTAACAAATCTGCTATAACAATATAAAAGAAATACAAATAAAGAGATTAGTTTGTGAGGTTTAAGAGAAAATAAAACCATCCTTTTACATAAGAATATCAATTCAGATGGTATATTGATCTAAGCTTGACACTAAATTTTAATAAATGAAGCAATAAACATGTAATCTAAATTTAGTGCTTTATATAGAACTAAAAGCAGAATAAAAGAGAATAATGAAAGCTTTTCATATGCATCACAATTGAGCAGAGGGCTGTGTCATCTTTGCCGGATATGGAAAATTAAGTGACTCATTCCACTCTTCTTGGTTTTTGCCTTCAATTTACCACAAAACAATCAGACAAATGACAAATGAAATAACCTAATAGGATCAAGCAAGTAAACCAAAAAGGAAAAAAAAAAATCAAAATAGCCTAGATCTATTTGACTTAAATTGGTCTTTCAGCTTTGCATTTGATACAAACACAACCACATTCTAAGTGAGATGCTTAGATTAATTTTCTTCTTGTAGTCGATATATATTTCTCCATTCACTCTTCTTGGTTGGAATCAATATTTTTTTTGTTGCCATTTTCACCCCATCTGGTGGGAGAATTATACCATATCCTTCATTGAACTATAATTTAGTTTAGACTCTTTGGTGAATAAAGGCATTGTAACAATAGGGTTTATATAATAAAAGTTAAAAAGTAAGTCCAGTGGGGGAAAATGCTTAAAATACCTTGTTGGTAAAAATCCATTGGTTTCATGTCAGTTTTCGAATCACTCACCTAAAGGCTACCTTTCTTAATAGGGGAATAAAATGATTTTCCTAACAAACAATACCTACAACTTCATAAATCCAGTTAGTAATACAACAATGTCCACAACCAAATATGTTTAACACGTGTTATGCGAACTAACCTGCATAGGCTAATGGAAAAAGATTTTGCTGACCTAAGCCTGTCCAGCCTTGTGTGTCATGTGAACTGGTCTGCAGGCTGTGTAACCCCACCCCACCCCTACCTACCCACCCCTTATTGACATTAGATTTCTTTGGCACCCCTAAAACATGCACTTTGGTCTAGAACTAGTACTACTTATCTATGATTCTAGTTAATTAGTTTGATTTTTAAATGATGATTAGTTGAATTTTATTAACTTTCTGATAAATTAAAAAACTTGACATCACATCTGCTGAAAATTAACTAGGACTACAAACACATACCTAATAGTCTAGATACTTTCTACCATCCAATAATTTCTCATGCATGCACCTCCAAAAGACTAGGCAAAGCCTGCATACTAATTTTCCAACTCCTCTGGCTATAACCTTTTTAAGTGATTGCTATCATGAGTCAGAAAGGGCTTTAAGTTTCAAGTGTATTACCAAACCAGTCAAAAGAAAAATGGAACCTAAATTAGAAATTAAATAAATAGCAATTTGAGTTCTAAAATTCAATTTTTTAAAGCTGTAAACATGTTTTTCTCTCCAAATTGTTCAACTGATCAACTTATAATGGGTGACATTGACAAGCTGGCTTAATGATGGCTATAGAGTAATTGGCGGAAAAGACGTATATATTTGGACTTTATGTTAGAAATAGTAGCCAAGATTCTTCTCATCTGAAGCAGTTGAGATTCTTGTACTGTTATGAACGTATATGTCTTGGTCTGGTATTTTTTCTATTGCTTGACAAGTTGCTTGCTTCACAGTTTCATGCTATGTATTCAAAATGAGGAAAATGAAACTGTATTTGTACTAATTTGATTCGTGTATGCTGCAGAATTTGAAATTAATAGTTGAAGATTCATGGTTTGCCTGTTTAATCCAATTCTATTTTGTTTGTTTTCTTATTTTAGTAAAAAGCACTACTTGTTATTTTTATGTAAGAATCAATGTTAGAAAGTAGTTAAACCTAGGGAGAATCAAGGAGGAAACTTCTAAATGTTTGCCATCAAGTTAAATGGGAATGAAGTTACTGATGTGGTGCTTATATAACACTAAGAAACAATTTTATTGATGTGGTGCTTATATAACACTAATAAAATAGGCGAAGAACCCTAACTTAAAAAACCTCTTCTCTTCAAGTAACGTGTCTTTCTTTCTTCTTCAACTAATTTGCATTAAAAGTATCCTCAAGTAACTAAGAAAGCAATCAAGAAAGAAAGCTTCTTGTATTCATTCATTCATTCATTGTGTGTGTGTGTGCGAGTACAAAATTTATTTCTAGAATCTGAGGTGTTTCATATAGCCATGTTGCTTACTTGCTTTAGTATGTTAATTCGGTTAACAATTTTTTGGGTAAGTACCATAGCTTTGTTTTACTATTCTTTTAGCATATTAGTTCTTTGGGTCAATGGAAGACCCATTACACCCTTCAACAGAAAATTGACACACCGAGATGGTGGAACAACAAGTAAATGTAAACTTATGTTATAAGAATAAGCCACTGAAGCTAGATAATCAGCCACCACATTAGCTTCTCTGAAAGCACAAATTTATTAATTGTTAACAGAATACAATGACATTATTTTATCCATGTAGCTGGTGTTACCTAGTGGAAAAGGCTTCTGTTTGTTTTTGTTGAATAATGTTAGAATAAATGAAAAACATCCAATTGTATCTCAATTATATGTTAAGATTAGTTCTATATTTTATTATTATCTGAATTACCTCCCAGGATTGGCTTTCATATTTCCTTATTATTGACAAGAACCAAGAGAGAACCAATCCTAAAAAACTAGCCATTGCAGTTGGAGACCCCAAGGCCTTTTTAAATTGACACTCAAATCCTATATTTGCAATGTGGGACTCCAGCCCCATACCTTGCAATTGGATTCTAACAATTATCTCATGATTTGTTTCCTACTTAATTAGGATTATGATAGATTATTACTATAAATAAAAGTTAGTGCTTTATGTTTTATATTATATTGTAACATATTATATAAAATCAAGTGAACATCAATTGGATTCTAACAATTTGAAGGTTAAATTCTCACTTTTTTAGTTAGGCAACATGTCACACACATTGCTATAGTATATTTAAAACAATAAATTAAATCTACAAAAGTATAGAAGATTAAATATTAAAACATAATAAATAAAATTAGAGTAGGGATAGTTGACACTAAATGAGAATTCAGAAAAAAAAAAAAAAAAAACATGTCTACAAATGAGTTGAGTTCGCAGCTTGACTCTAATACAAACTTTTATTTTTTACTGGTATTCGACCCGAACCAAACTTATGAGCAGTTGTTAGCTCAGTTTGATTTAAAATTATAACTATTTTAGATATTTTTATTTATTTATTCATTTACTTTGTACAATAAAATTAATTATTTCAATTTAATAATCAAAACCTTGAACCAGACTCGCTACCCTTTCATTGCAGCCTCACATCTTTAGTTGTCTGCTTGTCGTCACCTCCGTCCTCCGCTGCACCTCCGTCGCAGTCCATTCTTCTCTCTTTCTTGGAGCACTCACTTTGTCTACGTAAGTAACCCTCACCCTTCTTTATTATTATTTCCACCAATTCGTTATCCGTTGCTACAATTCCTGATGTAGCAAATTGAATTTTGTTCGTTACTAAGGAAAATTACTTTATTCATATAGATCTCTGCTAGGGTTCACATTTGTTTGGTAATCTGTGCAAGTGCCTCTCTCGTCCTCACTGCGGTTCACATTCTCTGCCAGGTATCTATCTCTGCAATTTCAACTTTCAACATTATTACTCACTTGTTTCATTCTAGACATATGGACCAAGGGACATTGACAACACAATAAAATATGATTGCAAAGTTTAAAATCGGATAACCCAATATAGAATTATGGAGGCTAGCTTTTGAATTTGGGATTAAAAAAAATAAACAATTAGAGGAGGTATGTTAATAATTGTCGATAAACAATATACACCAAACCTAAAAATGCATAAATTCGTGCGCGCACACACATTGCTATAGTATATTTAAAACAATAAATTAAATCTACAAAAGTATAGAAGATTAAATATTAAAACATAATAAATAAAATTAGAGTAGGGATAGTTGACACTAAATGAGAAATCAGAAAAAAAAAAAAAAAAACATGTCTAGAAATGAGTTGAGTTCGCAGCTTGACTCTAATACAAACTTTCATGTTGTACTCTATCCTAAGCACATGAAGGTTGCTGCATGCTTTTGTTACCCAAAACAGCAGGCTTTTGTTACCCAAAACAGCAGGCTTTGAGTTCAACTTAATATTAATGTAATCAAACTTTTCATAAATTTAATATTATTATGATCCAAAAAATTATTATTAAATTTTAAACTAATCGAATCTAATTTCAATTCACTTTTGTTAGGTTGAGTTTGATAGGCCAACCTTTTATAATCCATTTTTCTCACATATACAATTCATATGCAAACTGCAACTTAAATTGAAAAATAAAAGGAATCAAATTATCTCCCTCTACCAAACTTGTCAATCTCACTGTCATGTATCAGGCAAACATAAAAGCAAAGGCCAAAAACATCTCCTTGTTCCTTTCTCCTTTTTTTAGTGGGTTTCCTTTTTATTTTTTTTCTTTCCCTTCAAATTATAACCAGTTATTATAAAATCACAAATCTTTAAAAAAATGGATGGAGAAGATGGGAATACTTTTAGATTTTATTATTATTATTTGTCGAGGACTTGAAAATTTATGATCAGTAAGGAAGAAAAGTCCATAGTCAATAGGATATATGCAATAATATTCCCCTACCCTCTGTTTCCTTTATAATATAAGATGAGCTCATAGTTTTTAAATTTTTATTTAACAAAAAGCAAAATTGAAACCTTTCAATTTTCAAATAACATCAACAGAAGAGAAAAATAAACAGAGAAAAAAAAGCTGAAACATTAACTTCTTATACAAATAATAATGAGAAAAAAAGCTGAAAAAAAATAACATCAAGATTTGAAGAAATTTCACTCATAAAGATGGATATTTAAAGTTGTCGCTTAGATCTTTTAACTCTCATGGCTAATTTTACAAAAAATTAATATATTATATTTTTTTTCCTAATTTAACTGGTAGCTCTCTTTAACAAAATTTTGACAAAATTAATTTCATTCAAATGTCCAATAATAAGCTTTTTGTATCTTAGTTATCAATTTGGTCTTCAAATTATATTAAGAGGTTTAATTTGATTTCATATTTCAGCGGCTTTTATTTATGAACAGTGGCAATTACTATATTTATCATTAGTTTAAAAAATAAAACAAATTTCATTTCTTTTTCTTCTTCACTTTTGGTTCTGTGCTTCGTTTCATCCTCGGAAGGATTTCCCAAAGCAAAGTGACGAGCATATATAAGACATTAGAAATTGGGTCTTTGGGGAACCTTTAAATCCTTCTAAGATCCCTGAGTATGCCTCTAGAATTCCATTTGTCAAACAATTAGTGTATTCTGTCATTCTGTCATACCGTCCCAGTAAAGGTGGATGGGCCCATTATACTTCAAACAAGTTTCGTTTACTTTTTTTTTCCAGCAATTATAATTATGAATTGAGTAATCCATAAGTTAATCGGACTGTGAAAATATTTTTTTAGGCTTCTGGATTTGTTCTGAAAATATCCTAGCATTATTTCGGATTAAGTAATTTGGAATCCATGTTGTTTTCTGGATTACTAAGTTCAAAATAAAGCAATGATATTTTTGAAACAGTTACTCAAGAAGTTGATAGTATTATTCCGGATTAAGTAATTTGGATTAAGTAGTACATAATTAGGATTAAGTAAATGAGTGACAACAAGTACATAATTAGGAAATTTTGGAGAAGGTTTTGATTTGTTCTATTTCAAAATTGAATTAAGGCTTTAACTTTCATGATCCACTCCTAACAATTCATTATCCAGACTTCTTGTAGCAAACTCAGTTGTGTTTTAAAATAAATATGTCCAAAAATAAATAAATAAAAATGAGCAAGGAAATGCTCGATAGCAAACACATTGAATATATCTCTATTAAATAAAAAAGATAAAAAAAAACTCTAACAAAAAAAAACACATTGAATATTAAGAACTAGCCCCTTAGTTCAAACCTTTTATTAAAGGTTATCTAGAGCATAAGAAAAATGCAATATACCCGAATTAAAAATTTTCACCATTTTAGTTAGTTGAATTTTCTAGTTATTAATAGGCATTTGCCTACTTCTTAATTTGGTGCTTGCAATGCTTACGGGACTGAAACCAATCAAAATCATTATTGACTATTGGCTAACTCTTTGGGGGAAACCCATTAATGTTTTCTGGGTTTATATTTAAAAACTTGATCATTAATTTCTGTGAAGGCTGCTGCTATATGCCCACCAATGTCTCCTGCGGCTGGAGAACTATCCTTCTATATATCAAACTCATATAGGTGTCAAGCATGGACTTATAAACACAATATTTGTCCATTCACTTTTCTTATGGGGTGCAGATAGCAAAAATTGGGATAGAAGAAGTAACGGCTTTGTCTCCTTATGTATACTTTCACCAACCCTTTCCTACCATGTTTTTGGACTTCTGTTTCATGCAACTCCCAGTTGCTTCCTATACTTCCTTTTTTATTTTTGGAATGACCAATTCAAAATGCATCCTTTTTCTGGTTTCTGAAATAACCAATAGAAAAAATATTTGGGAAAGGTTGCAAGAAGCAACAGTCTCTTTTGGGCCACTTGATCCGTAATTGCTCAGTTGTGTTAGCAGAGCCCGTCCAATTTAGAACTCAAGTTAACACTTTTGTTGTCCAAAACATTTTCAACCAAAGCGTGAGAACAAAATAAAGTCACTGGTGTTATTTTCTACTTTCCAAAGGAAAGCTGTCTGATTTAAGACTATAAAGAAGTTACAGCAAGACGTTGCAAAGCTTGAATTAAGGCAGAGTCATTTCTAATCCATGGAAGATGATAAATGTCATCACTAGTTACATGTAACTACAAAAATTCTATTAAGTACCAGTAAAAGAAATGCTTTGTAACTCTCTTGTCAAATTTGAGGGTGTTTTCTACTCTTTTTCTTGAGTTATATTATTCTATTCACTACTTTGTTAATATTGTGAAAGAGAAAACAAAATTTTCTAGATGTCTTTGTAATTAATATTTGTGTGTGTGTGTGTATATATATATATATATATATATATATATATATATATATGAGTTAGAGCACATCAAATATATTTCTCATGAATTTTGCCTTAGAAATTCTGGTAATTTGAAGCAAGCTTTGGATGTGGACAACATTAATGTCATTAAGGATATGAATTCATTGTACCTTAGTAGATGAATCATTGTAAGACTTGATCGCTTTCATATTTACCTTTTTTTTGGGTACTATACATAGAGGCCAAAGAAACTGTTTTGGTGTACAAGAGTCTAGGACTTTGTTTGAATTTTCCAAATTCTCCTACCACTAGACCGATCCTAGTGGTTGGTTGAAGAAACTCTTTGAGCACAAGCTTGAACACCCAGTTTGCAACTTAGAACACCTAGTTTGCAACTTAGAAATATTAATTATGCTTGTAAAACTAAAAAAAAGGAAAAAAAAAAGGCACAACTATATTTGTATATTTATTGTGCTTTTGGAAAGGGTGAAAATGGAAGGAATGGATGGAAACAATTTTGTGTCATTGAATTACCTTACAGCCATATGAAAAATGTGTGTTTCAATTTTTTTTGTTGCACAACTGTAATCTTGCTGTGCTATTAAATATGAAATTATTCTTAATTTGTAGGTATCGACTGCTACGGATTGGCAAAAAGTACTTGCCAACTTCAGTGTTACTGCAACAAATACTGTCATACTGCTCATCTTCGGAGGTATGTATGTCATTCTTAAACTGTTGTGGTTAACTATTATATTTTTGCCCCTGATGTAAGTATTGTTTATTATTACATTCTACCTCATTGAGTGAGCCATAGTTCCCCGTTTGAGCTTCAATACAACGATTAATACGGATAGTTTGGATTAATTGTTGTATTGAATCTTGAATTGTCCGTTTAGACAGTTTGGGAAGACAATTTTTTTTACTTCATTTTGACTTACAAGTATGTTGTGTTATTTTTTATTATATTTCGGTCACTGCATCTTGCTTTGTTCTCCGGGTGCATACATGATCGGTGTCAATTGATGTCACCGGTTTCATGTCGTGTACTTGGAGACCAAAGCGAAATGCTGCCGAAATTTAGTCAAATTTAACATAACTGCCTTAACTTGTTTGTTTGAATGAAGTAAAAAAGTGTCTTCCTGAATGGGGTAGGGTCACACCTTTTTACAATAAAAAAGAGAGGTTCGCATGCATATCAGATAATGAACCTCGTTTGACAGTACACTAAATATGGATCGGAGTTGGATGACAAGACCACGCATAACTGAAGAGTACGAGAATGGGGTTGAAGATTTCTTGCAATTTGCTGCTGAAAATGCTCCAGACTTTCGTGGGGTATACTTCTGTCCATGTGTGAAATGTTTGAATGGTCGACGACAATCTTTGGATGACATTAGAACACATCTGATATGTGATGGTATCTGTCCTACTTATACAAGATGGATATGGCATGGTGAGTTATCAGAAATGTCATCAACCCCTGCAAATGTTGGAGTTCATGAAGAAGTTGGTGATCGTATAGAAGACATGCTACGCGATCTTGGACAAGAGGGTTTTAGGCAAACACACGCACCATATTTTGAAAAGTTAGATAATGATTCAAAGAAACCGTTGTATGTCGGATGCACTAAGTATACACGGTTGTCAGGGGTGTTAGCTTTGGTGAATTTGAAAGCAAGATTTGGGTGGAGTGACAAAAGCTTCAACGAATTACTGTTGTTATTGAAGAAACGAGGATTCAATGTTGTAACCATGGATCGCCAGCAACTGTCACAAGCGCATTTATATGTACTAAACAACACAGCTGAAGTTATACCATACATAGATGCTCACAAAGAATATGTTACAGCTTGTCACCCAACCATGAATATGATGCGTGTGTTGCAGGAGCACAATAAGAGTTTCGTCAATTGGTTTAGAAAAACAATATTTGCTAGCGACAACGCTTCTAAGACATTATCATTGTTAGCTGTTGGGCCTAATCTCAATGTCTTGACTTGGAGGGGGTATGATATCAACAATTATTCGTTCTACACAAAATCCCAGGATGATAATAGCACTGTGCAAAACTGTGGAGTAACGATTGATGCTCATTCGGAGCACTTTAGTAGTGCATTAGATAACCATCCTATTCGAGCGTCCATGCCTTATTATGGACTGATTAAGGAAATCTGGGAGCTTGATTATGGTGAATTTAGAGTGCCTGTTTTCAAGTGCCAATGGGTTAATGGAAATGCTGGTGTCCGACAAGACAAAATGGGTTTTACTTTGGTTGACCTTCAAAAGATTGGCTACAAGGACGAGCCATTCATCCTGGCAGCACAAGCAAGACAGGTGTTTTATGTTGAAGATCCCAGTGACGCAAGATGGTCAGTGGTTCTTCAGGGTAAAACAACTGGTATCCCTCCCGATATTGATGTTTCAACCCTTGATGTTAATGACATCCCGACGTTCTGCACAGAAATGCCTTCGGTAAATGCTGAAAATGAGGAGGATGATGTATTTGCAAATCGTATCGATCATGATGAAGGTTTATGGGAAAATATTGCTACTTGAATGTGGTATATAACCCAAATTTTCTTTATGTTGTCCATTCTGATTTTCAATTTGCCATTATTTTTCTTTCATTATAATTTCATACTTCTATGTTGTGACAATTAAGTTGGCATAATTAATTTTTCTTTTTGATTGCAGCCATGACAACACCCCCGAGATCCCCTCCACCACCAGATTCTCCTAGTGCAACCACAAAAAGGAAGACTAGACAAACTACCAGGCTCCGAAGGTTGACTGCACGAAGCTTATATCAACCACGACCAACTGTCCACGTCAACACTAGTACTGGTAGAGGATCTGGCCCACATAAAGAAAAATTCCATAGTTACTTGGGGGTAGTGGCGCGGGAGAAAATCCCTATTGTTCATGCTACTTGGAAAGATGTCCCCGAAACTTTAAAAGTTATTGTATGGGATGACATTTTGGTAAGTCCACTCAACTGGTAACGAGTTTACTTTTGTGTATATTTAATGCCTGTGGAAATGTGGTTTATGCAGTTACTGATTGAAAAGTATTTATTATTTTAGGCCAAATTTGATATTCCTGAAGGTTTAACTGCGAAGAAGAAGGTTATGTCCACGGTTGCAACAAGATGGAGGCAATTTAAGTCCTCCCTAACCTCCAGATATCTATACACTGACAAAGACGATCAACAAAACATTGATCCATCTGCTAAGTATGGTTTCGATCGAGAAACATGGGAAGCATTTTCAAAGACACGACAGACACCAACTTGGAAGGTTTAAATTTAATTGTTTTTACTCAACATTTAACTTATTTAATTGTTGTCAAAGTTTTGATATATTGACTTGTATTTAATAATGTTGACAGGGAATCCGCAAAAAAGCACAGGAAATTCAAAAATTCAATGACTGTCCCCACGTACTATCTCGTGGAGGGTACGACGTGCTTGAAAAAAAATTGATGGCCGAGAAAACAAACTCAAGAGTGAATCAAGGTGATGGTACTGACAATACAGATGTGGTCGTCGACCCTCCATCCCCTATTGCAAGACATGTGAAGTGGAAGAAGGCTAGAACTAACAAATTTGGGCAAATGACATCTGCTGCAGCTCAAGAAATCGCAGACAAAATTGTAAGCTCAATATATGTTTCCCTTAAAAATTGTAAGTTGTAATGACAATTATGAGTTTACTTGTTGTCATTGTTACAGGATGATTTGCAGGAACAATCAACACAGGGAACTTTTGTCCCGCATGGTCGTGAAGACATTTTGAACACTGCCATTGGCCGTCCAGAGCACCCAGGTCGGGTTCGTGTTGCTGGACATGGTGTCACGATAGGTAATTACTATGGACCGCGTGGTAGTGGCTCCAACACTTCTTCGGCGACGATGACCGCAGATAAATTGGTGGAAATCATAGGAAGTATAAAGCAAGAGTTGAGGAAAGAGGTAGAAGACGAAAACAAACGGACTATCGACTTATTGCAAAAGCAGTTGGATGCGATCAAGAGTGAGTTATCACAAATTCAAACGCAACAGTCAGCTCCTTGTAGACCGTCTATCCCTGATGTATTGGTTGCACGTGTCAGCACCAAAGAAAGTTGTGCCGAGGCTGCTGCAAATGTTGTTGCTAAGGAGCGGTCTACACTTGATGCTTCTATTGTGGGGTTATACATTGTGTGTGGTGATAGTACACAGGTGGTGGCTGCGGGAAAAATGTATGGAGTTGGTGGCATTATACACAATGTTGCTTACGCAGATGATGTAGTAAGGATTTGTGTTGACACAATTTACGATGGTGACGCCACTGTCCCGTTTCCCACTGCAGAGATTCAGTATGTCAGGGACGCGAGTAGCACATTCATTGCATGGCCCAGACATCTAGTGAAGCCTATAACTGATGTAAGTAATATAATTATCGCCCTGCCTAATGTCATTTAATTTAATACACCATTTGTGATTAACTTTACTACTTATTTTCTTGTACCATATAGGATTCAAATCATAATGCGCGTTTGCCAGTTGGACGTCTTGGTGAGACTGAGGTTGCAGCTGAACCTGATCCATTGGGCGAATTAATGAAGACATTGTTTTACGTGTACAAGAGTCCAGTGGAAGTGCCATGGGAGGCAACGCAATTTGGACTTCCTGATGTTGGGGCAAAATTTTTCATCACACATGCTGATCTAGCGGAAATAATATCAGGTGACAAGTGTTTGAACATATCTATCCTGCAGCTGTGGACCATGTAAGTCATTTTTTGTCAACCTTTATGTTTGATTACGTCATAACCAACATTCTTGAATCTAAAACATTTACAATATTCATGACTTGTGTTGCAAATAGTTTTATGAATAACTGTGGTAGAAGCAAAGTTGATCAGTCACTGTATGGTCTGTTGGAGCCTCAAACTATACACAATGCTAAGGACAGACGTGAACAATGCCAAGAATACATTCAAACATAGGTCAAGGAATCACAAAGGCAGTTGTACTTAGGGGCTTACTTGCATCAGTAAGTTGAACTGTTGTTGTAATTAAAGTCATTTTTTTTTTCTTGAATAAAAACCTAATTGTAATTGTCAACTTCAGGGCACATTGGCAACTATTTGTTTTGTGTCCAAGGGAAAACACGGTTGTTTGGTTTTGTTCTCTGAGGAAGAAGCCAGATATTAACATCAAAGCCACAATTAACAGGTTCTATTCAAATATACAAATGATGGTCTGTGGAGGTAACTGTTGTTACATATACATAAATAATGGTTGTCATATATATGGTTGTTTGTATTTTTTTTACTAGTGCAATGAAGACAATAACCAGTTCTTTCCAAGGCATGTCTAATCAAGCTGCACCTCGGTGGGTTGAACCAAAGGTTAGAAATTATTGAAGTTCTACCTGTTTCTAATGAAGTGTTTGTACATGTTGAAGTCTTGTATCTTAACTAACAATTTTCAATGTTAAATTTAGAGTCATGTCCAAACTGGAGCGTACGAGTGCGGATATTATGTCATGCATTGGATGTGGTGCATAGTGACTGGTGGATTGAAGGATGACTGGAACAAGGTATACGTAATGCATGGACTTACGATTGTAGGTTTGGTTAATATTTGTTAACTTACTAATAATGTCATCAATTCTTAATTTTGTAGTGGTTTTCTGATGGATCACCGTTAGACGTGGAGGCCATCACCACACTTCGCCAAAAATGGGCAACATTCTTTTTAAGTATTAGGAAAAGCGGATGCTAAAGAGGATTTTCATTATGTAGTAGAACATTTTTAGTGTCATTACATCATTTCGTTTAAAATTTCAAACAATTGTTTCATCTGATTATATGAAAGGCACAATTAAGGTCTCCATTGTTTATGCTTAAATTGTTTTAGTTTGTGGTTTTATTTTATTATAAAATATTCATTTTAATAGGATCAACGCAATTATTAGTTCATAGTATGTGTTTTTTCTGCAATTGGAGAACTGCAGGTTTATATGCAGACATGGACTTCAAAGAGGGGGAACTGGTTCTGAAGGACCCCATGTTGTAGGAGCTCAACATCCCCTCAAAAAGGTTTGTTTTCATTTTCACAGTTTTTGTTCTTGTGTAGCCATATTAAAAGCTTTCTGCTCCTTTCTCTTATATTCTACCTTGTTTCGCAGATTGATTGTTTGGTGTGTAGCTTCTGCTTTCGTTTTGTTGGTTCCATAGAACTTGAAATTGGAAGGAGGCTTTACATGCAACAACTGAGGGCCAACGAGAGTCATGGTTGTGATGTGGGAAGCTCTTAGAAACACTGCCATGAAATGGAATCTTCAGATGAAGAGGAGAGCACTCAGCAATGCACTTCTGGTAGTCCCAAAACTAAAGTTCCTCTCCCTGAAGATGCTGTGAAATCTTTAATGAATGGCCAATTGGTGTTGCCTTTCTCCGAGAAGTCTCCTTGCCGCCAGCTGTTCCATGCCCTGGTGGATGTGGAGAAGCTTACTATTGCAGGTAAGGCTATGGTTGCCTAAAGAAAAAATAGATTATATATAATATTTTTATTTTGCCAATGTTTCTTGCCAAGGAACAGGAATAAATTTGTAGAACTGTAGAAGAGTAAAGCTGATTATAGGTTGAGAGTTTGACAGTTTGCAACTTTGATTTTTGTGCATGTATTTAGGATTGTGTTAGAGTATAGAGTAAGCGCACTAAATTATGTACTTATTACTCCCTCCGTCCTTAATTATAAGACTCTTTCAACTAATTTACGCCCTTTAAGAAAAGTACCTAGTTTAATTAACCACATTAAATCTGTCAATTAATTGTGCTAGCATTCCTAAATTTTATCCTTTTCTTATCTCTCTATCCACTTAATTGTTTCTCATTAATATTTGGACAAAGAATAATTAAGTAAGGATATGTGGAAAAAAAAATAGTTAATACATCTAAAAATTAAAAAATAATCTTATAAAAAGGAACAAACAAATTTTTAAAAAGGGTCGGCGGAGGGAGTACTTGACACAATATGGTTTTTAGGCCAGAATTGAAGTACAAGACATAGACCACACTGGGTTTCCCCCTAACAAGGAGTCTCCGTCTGCATTCAGCAATTAGTAAAACTACTAACCACCCCACGAATAACCACTCCCCAAGCTCCATACACATAAAGCATTACAGATCACACACTATCTGGCACACTATGTATAGGTGCCTAAATAACTGCATAAAAACATAAATGATACACAAAAATAATAACTCGGTTCTATAACTACCTAATGACAAATACTGCACAGACACTAACAATTCTGGCCTACTGAGTCTCAGTCATCTTTTTATCCCTTTTCATGTACACTTTCCAAGGTCTATTAGATTGAAAAAAGAAAAAGAAAAAACTTTGTTTTTAACTGTAGCTTCCTGTGGTTATTGGGATAATGGGTATGTTCTTGAACTGTTGCACATCATTCTTTTGCGTTCAAAGTATGATGTAATCTCTTCTGATGGCGTAGTCAATACCTGTAGCATGTCATGTGCAGAGGCGGATTGGGAATCCTCCCATTCTTTACTCTGTACTAGTGAGAGTTCTGATTCAGCTCGTAGAGAGGCACCCCTTAAATTCATCAAACATGCTAATGTAAGACTCCTTCCTTATGGGTGTGAATATTTCTTAACAATCCAAATGTGTTCTGAAGTCTGAACCCTTTTGTTTCATTTCTTGCTGATTTATCCTTCTTTTATTTTTTTCTCCCAGAAACAAATGATATATTCCTCCTTGCTGCAAAGGTAAGGTTTAATTTTTCTGAGTTTCATGTTTATCGAATCCTGCTTGAAGAATGCACATGCATGTGTATACTGTTTATGCATGTATATCTGATAACATCACCTGATATTGTTATCATTAGAGTTCAATAAAGATTACTCTTTAGTAAATGCTGTCACATCAAGCAAATCAATTAGAAAAAAAATATGGTGAATATTTTGCTTTCATAACATAAGAGATTGCTTCTTCCTCAAATTTTTATGGTCCTTTTATCTAATTATTTTACATCTCGCTTTTTATTCTATCTAAGCTAGCCTTTAATTTGACATTAGACATAGACATGCGTGTATTAATAGATGCTCAACTTATTAAATAAGCTATTTTCATTAGTCTTGCGTAAATCATCTTTACTAGATTTGTCTGACATGGAGGCCTGGTTGAATTTTGTGACTAGGCCATTTCTTCTACCATGTTAAAGTATCACAACTTAAAAGCAGTCAGTCTTGAAAAGCAAATGAAACATCATACATCCTGTGTTTCAAACCACTGTAACTTATCTATTCTTTTGGAAGCTTGGAAGCCTATATTGATGGGACACAAGAGAAGGTAGTTAGTTACTAACTTTACCTGCTACATGAGGCCTTAATACAGAGAGCTAATGGTGAGGAAATTTTTTGAGGAAAAGTATTTGATAAATTTGCATGATTCGAGGAATACACTGCACCATGGTTTCAAGTAATTTAGGTTTTTTAAATATTTGTGATATATATGTTACAACTCATGTTCTTCTGTTGCAGGGTTGTTGAAATTGGATAATTTTCATTGGGTCTGAGAAAATGCAAGATATATATGTTTTGGTCTTATCATTTTTTTTTCCTGTTCTCTTGTTAAATTATCCATTTAATCAAATTGTTTAGAGAGTGAATGATGTCCTTTTCTAAAAGACTTCTAACTGAAAAAACAGCATTTATTTTTTCTTTTTTGTTAAAATATTAAACTTTTATTTGCATTGTTTCATGTAATCATAGTTCCCATTCCATCAAGATACTTTGTAAAACTGATCAAATAAAATATCAACTTCATTGCTCAAATTTCAAAAGAATAATTTAATCTAGTTTTGTTATCATTCAAATATGCTACTTTGGTGGAAAGGGAATACTATGATCTTCTTGTTCCATTTGATGTTGAACATTGTAGTATGGTTTTATTTGAACTATGTAAGATGAGTCACTACAAAGTATTTGTAGGTGGTGGGACTGTATTGCTTTGCCAAACGATGTTGATTCTTCTGATGAAGCTTCATTCAGGCTGCAAATAAAAATGTTGGCATTTGAGGTGAGATTCTTCAGAATGCATAGAAGGTCATGTATCCTTGCAGATGTTGATTTTGTGATGTTCATTATGTGGATTCCCAATGACACTGTCATAATTTTCTCTGAAACTTTAGCTCTAAATCCTTATCCTTGACACTTCCCAGTATTCTCCCTTGAAATCTATGGAAATATCATCGGCATGTTTGAGCTGAATAATCTATAAGAGCTTATTATATGGGGTTTTGTTTTTGTTCTATTCTTCCTAGCAATATGTTGTCTTGTTTGCTCCCATTAAAACAATGCTTTACAATATAGGTATAACCATTGAATTAAACTGAGCACTAGAAGTAGTTGTGTTTGTTCTGAGTGAATCAAACTTTACAGGTGAAGGCCAGTAGAAGTAAAATTGTTTTTAGAGGCCCTAGACTGATAGATGTCCACGTTGCATAGTGCTTATTCATAGTTGTCTTCTTTTCGAGTCATAATGTGATGGAATATATGAATCATTACCTGTTCAGGGACTATATTTCTGTGTAATTCATATATGGGATTTTATAGAATATAGCAACAAGACAAAATAATATAGGAACAGAAATAGATAAATGTGTTAATACTGCTAATAAATGATACTACATAACTAATGTGATTACAGTGGTTAAGAAAACAAAAAATCCAGCGAAGAGGATAAAGATGGAATATTACAACATGATAAATAATTGAAGTTTGCTGGAATAATATTTATGCAGGTATGATGTGAGTGGATTTCCTACCTTGAAGTTCTTCCCAAAGGGCAACAAAGCTGGTGAAGAGTACGGAGGTGGAAGAGACTTGGATGACTTTGTGGCTTTTATCAATGAGAAATCTGGAACAAGTCGAGATGTAAAAGGACAACTTACTTCCCAAGTTAGTGAAATGACATCAAAGAGAAGCTAGAGTTTTGTTTTATTTTATTTTTTGGTCGGGGATGAAAGTTAAAATTGTTGCAGTTGGTGTCTTATTCATACATTTGATATTTTCTGTACAGGCTGGTATAGTAGAAAGCTTGGATGTCTTGGTTAAGGAGTTTGTAGCTGCCAGCGATGAAGAGAAGAAATCCGTGTTTACCCGAATGGAAGAGGAAGTTGAGAAGCTGAAGGGTTCTGCCTCAAGGTAACTTAAATAAACATCATCCTTCTAGAACATTTGCTTTTAGTTATGTCACTTGAGAATAGTTTCATTTGCATTGTTGTGTTGTATATGTTCTGCAATCTTTGCCCAAAATAAGAAACTAGATGCGGTAATCTACTAATCCTTTTTTTTTATCATTAGGCACGGGAAGATTTACTTGAAAGCTGCCAAGAATTACTTGGAAAAAAAACAAATGAAACTTATGCTGAATTCTTATGTCTTCTGCAGGTGCTATTTAATTTCCAAATGATGCAGTTGTGATGATTCTAGCACGCATGATTGGAATGTTGGTTCTATTGATATGGAGATGTAGCATATTATGAGTGTTGTTGATATGAACATTTTTTTAACTTTTTATGGACTGCAGAAATTCATCCATAACAGGATTTATGTTAAATAGATCATCCCCATTTATTGTTATTACTATTATTATTTGACTAAATTACTAATAAAATTTTTAATTTAATTTATTTTTAAAAATATTTAATATAATCTTCTAGAATGAAAATCTAGTATAAATTTGCTTTGATAGACTTATTAATTTCTTGCATCATTTTCATTTGATAGTTTTGGTTCTTATCAAATTAAAAAAAAACAAAAAAAAGAAAATATACAAAAAAAAACAATAAAAAAAATAACAATACTACGATGGTTATTCTATAACCGTCTTAGTATATTGCCCTTACTACGTCGGTTACTTCACAACCGGCGTAAAATAGTTAAAAAAAAATTGGTAATACTACGACGGTTATAATCCAACCGTCTTAGTATATTACACTTACTACGCCTGTTATATCAAAACCGGCGTAAAAAGTCATTTTTGCATGTCACATACGAAGACGATTCATCAACAACCGTCGTAAAAAGCGCACATATACGAAGACGGTTCATCAACAACCGTCGTAAACAGCACAGACATACAACGACGGTTCATCAACAACCGTCGTAAAAAGTTATATTTACCTTTTACGACGGCAACAATTACGACGGTTAAAAACCATCGTTAAAAACACTACTTAACCGACTTAGAAAGACGTATTTCTATGTGTGAAAGAAGCAATATAATTAAGACAAAGTATTGTTTCTAGAGATCAATACAAATTATGAAAATAAATCATTACTAATATTTTGTGTTAATTATTATCAATAAATATTTGGTTTTCATCTCTTAAGTATTTGAGTCTTATGGATTAAAAAACACATAACTAAAAGAGGAAACATCATCAATGGTGTTAAGTTAAATTTTTTGACAAAGGTTAATCATCAATAAAACAAATATTTTACACCTATAATACATAAATAAGTAAAAAATATTATCTTCTAGTTATATTGGTTCCCTTAGTTATAAGTTTTTTTTGTTCTAACCTTCAATCCATAAGGAGAAAGAAACTCTTGACTAATCCAGAGTTTAGACAAAAAAAAAAAACAAATAAATTTCACAAAAAATTATTTCCTTAAAAAAATCAAAATAAAACCGTGTTCAACCAATTTAATCTTTAACACTTAAATATAAGTTGTTTGTCCTCATTTGTACTTGTATGCATATTAATGCTTTCTTTCTCTTGGTCGAGGCTTCACCTTATCCCCCTATAGAGCAGGTTGGCCTTCAACCCAGAATGCTACATTAGCATCTGCATGCATTCAAATGGTTTTGGTGCAATTAATATATAAAGACACACACTCTCGATGAAGCCAAAAAAACGGTTCCATCGAATCCCCGAGGATAAGATCAAACACTAAAATTTGTTCTTTATAATAATTTTACTGCCCCAAAGAAGTTACCTTTCAACTTCAATTCTTTCCCTTTCCGTATATATAATCCTCTCATAACCTCTTCAAACTACCACCCCCCTCATTGCAGCAGTTTTTGAGTTTCCTTACATTCTTAAAGAAACCACTCGTTGTTCTTTAGGATATTTCTCTTTTCATTTTCCTCTTTTCTTCAAATCCCAAAGGATATTTGTCTCTAATATCCAACCTTCAAGATCATGGATGTTGCGCATTTCATTTTCGGGATATTTGGTTAGTTATTTTTCTTTTCTTTCTCACATGGGTTTCTCTTATCTTCCTTCGCAATGGTTGCATTTGAATGCTATTCTTTGTTTATGGTTCTTGCTTTTTTTTTTCTCAATGTTTTTTTTTTTTTTTTGTGGTGCAGGGAATGCTTCTGGTTTGTTCCTCTTCTTGGCCCCAATGTATGTATCTCATAACTGCCTCCTTTTGTTTTCTCATTGTCAATCTTTATTTTCCTTTATCTGTTCTTTTAAATGCTCATAAAATCATCTTTTTATGCCAATTTGAGCAAAATTTATGAGAAATTTGGTTTTGTAGAGTGACATTCTGGAGGATCGTTTCGAACAAATCCACAGAGAAGTTCTCGGGGGTTCCTTACCCTATGACACTTCTCAATTGTCTCCTTTCTGCTTGGTAAGTTACTCACTCAGTTCTTTCAATTCTTTAGCTTCATCTTTAGATTTTTTTTTTTTGTTGGTTAGTGTTGTCATTTCTTGCATTTGTTTTTATTTTGGTTCATCATTTTCACGTAAATTTCATATGGGTACGTAGAGTAGAGTCGAGGCATATAATAGTACTTTTTGGTCAAATCTTGGCTTTAGAAACCATACCCTTGTGCTTATTTTCTAATTACTTCAATTTGAGAAGGAAAAAATTCAAATGGGTTGATTCCCTACTAGTAAAGTTTTGAATTTTCATGATGGGTCTAATTTTTTTTTTTCTGTTGACTTTACTGTTTACAGGTATGGTTTGCCATTTGTGTCCCCAAACAACTTACTTGTGACAATTATCAATGGCACAGGAGCAGGAATTGAAATCATATACGTCTTTATATTCATCTACTTCGCACCAAAGAAAGAGAAGACCAAGATTATTGGCCTTTTCTCCTTCGTGGTGGCAGTGTTCTCTGTTGTTGTTCTGGTGTCACTGTTTGCTCTGCAGGGCAATGCCCGAAAGCTCTTCTGTGGCTTCGCTGCTGCCATATTTTCCATCGTCATGTATGGTTCACCCCTCTCAATTATGGTAAGCTTAGCTCACACATATTAATATTAATTTATTTTTGTCTATACCTCACTCACGCATATAAATTATTAGGGGTACAAGAGTATCACATTATTTATGATCCCGATTAATAATTATGTCACATGAATAAGAATATTATATTATTTCTTATTATATAAAAATCTTGATC
Organism: Glycine max; assembly: GCF_000004515.6. NCBI lineage: Eukaryota > Viridiplantae > Streptophyta > Magnoliopsida > Fabales > Fabaceae > Glycine > Glycine max. Next base: position 10,831,376 of record NC_038249.2, on the reverse strand, counting down.
AATTTAAAAACTAACCTATCTATATATGTGTCACTATATTAATCATGATTATAAATAATATAATAGTCTTAAACCACCTGGTGTCATTATCGCATCATCAATTTTTTCTTTATCTTTTTCATTTTCTCCTTTCTTATTTTAGTATGTTACTTTTTAGATTTCCATTTTTGTTAAACATTATTTTAAGAGTGTCTATGTTACTCTTGTTTGATTGAATTTTAGTTTTTTTTTAATCATTCATTCAACTAACAAAGAAAAATTAGTTATTTTAAATTAAATTATTTAAATAAGCGGGACAATAGATATTCTTGCTTACTTACTTTAAATAAGTAAAAAATTATAGGTACTGAAAATTGATTTGAATTATAAATATGTCAATATGCAAAATTAATTATAAAGTCCAAATATTTTTTATTTATTAAAATGGTGGTTGCTGTGCACAGATTTAGAAAGGGCTCATGTAGTTCTGCCTAAGCATCTTTGTCTTCTTATTGGTAATGGTTAGTGGTTAACACTTTATAGTGAAACCTGACGTTATCTTTTATAAAGTTATTTTTATTCGAAGTTTTAGAATTTCTTTTTCTCTTTTATAACTTCATTTATTTTATTTTCATTTCCTTAATTTTATTCTTATCTCTTCATGTCACTGAGATGATGAAAAGAGATAGTATGATGCTCTTTATATGTTGAAAAAAAAAACAAAACGGTATGATGCTCTATAATACACTTTGGAATATATTGATTGAAATCTTTTATAGAAAAAAATGTATGCAATATATTTTATACAAACTTTGGAATACATCTACCATACTCAATTAGTTAATAATTATAAAAAAACTATATAAAAAAAAACATAACTGGAGATCATTGTGTCTAGAAAGTATGTTGCAATCTTATTCCAAACATATTATTATATAAATTTCATATGAGATATTTTTGCATAGATTTTTTTGTTAGTGAACTTTGGCATTGTGTATGCAGAGGCTAGTGATAAAAACCAAGAGCGTGGAGTTCATGCCCTTCTTCCTCTCACTCTTTGTGTTCCTCTGTGGCACATCTTGGTTCATCTACGGGCTACTAGGCCGTGACCCATTTGTGGCTGTAAGTAGCACACTCACATTATCCACGTTTATCAGTTTTCAATTGGATCAATACAATACAAATACAAAATGTCACTATTTAAACATACCCTATTGTATTGCAATTGGTTTGTATTTGTTTATCAATCTTCAATTGGATAAATTGAATACAATGCAAATTGTCACTATTTAAACAAAATGTCACCAATTGATTTTACCCTCTTGTGTTGCAATTTGGTTTGTATTGAACGTATAGGTACCTAATGGCGTTGGTTCTGCGTTGGGGACAGCACAACTAATATTGTATTTTATCTACCGTGACAACAAAAGTGATCCAAAGAAGATTCCAAGAACAGAAGAAGAAGCTATGGAAATGGGCACCGCTAATAAAAATCCCATATCCAACTCGAATGGAATACAAGAGGGACGCGTCTAGGGACGCGTGTTAGCATTAAAAAGAACATGCCGTTATCTTTGTCTCTGTCTCTTTCTAAGCATTAAGAGCACATCTTTAATTTGGACTATGCTTACATCTTTGTTGTTGTTTTTTTTTTTTCTTTTTTCTTTTTAAAAAATCTGTTGTTGTTGCTATCATCTTTGTGACTCTGTTTCCTCCACGATTTGTAGTTTTTGTTTTTTTTTTCTTTTAGTTATGATAGTTGTACTATAAGTTTTGCCATATTGAAACGAGTTTGTGTTGTGTGAATTTTCTTTTCTTTTCTTCCTTTTCAGTCCATTTGTCGAGACACATCCGAGCGATATCTTGTCTGGATAAAATTTAAAAGAGTAATGAATATGTGAATCTTTCTATCTTTAATTTAAAATATTCATATTTTTGGTTTGTTATTTCTCTTGGTATCAAGTAGCGTATAATAAGTGTTTATCCATTATTTTTCAATTTAAAACAAACTATTAAATTTTTCATCAAAATTAAATAATGATATTTGGGTTTAATTCTTTCTGTTAAATAATTAACTAATTTTATGCAAGGTTTGACACGAGAAGGAATAGAGAGACAGAGAAATTTGAAATAAAATTTGAAAAGAATAAACTTTTCTCTCATTTAATTAAATAAAAAAAATGGAGAAGAGATTGAAATTGTGTGGGCTTCAGAAATTTAAACTCGAGTCTTGGCTAACATACAAAGAATGTGACAAGGAGAGAGTTTGAATCATGGAAACTTACTAATTTTGTAATGATCGAGAACTGCTATTTCGTCTCTTTACGTGCATTTAACTCACAGTAGAGTTTAGCATTTTCCTTCGGTATTTATTGCATGTGATTTGGGAGTACTTTTATGACTTAAAGGACTTGTTAGGATGGTTATCAATTGAACTTTTAAAATTTTTAAAAGAAAATAAAATTATTTTTCAGTTTAATGATTTATAATTTTAAGTTTTTTTAATTTAATATAAATTTTAAATTTAATGAACCAACAAACAATTATCATTTCTCCATTTAGACTTAGTGAAATGATGATAAACAATGGAAGCAAAAATGCTGGCACTGGTGACCTGATGTAGCAAAAGCAATAGTGTGGTTAGTGTATGACAACAGGGTGGTGGGAGTAACAATAGTATAATAATGGTTGACTAGTGATAACGGTAATAATTTAGCATTGGCCAAGACAATAAAAGTAATGACTATTGGTGTGATATTAAGAATGACAATAATAATTAATATAATTTAATAATAGTGTGGAGTGGTAGCAGTAGATAAATAGATTAAAATATGTTTTTTTCCAACAAAATATCCAAAGTTTGATTTTAGTTTTTGCAAAAAATTTATCCCTTTTTCGTGTTTAGAAGATTAAAATGTATGATTTTTTTTATTTTTTTTATCGTTGGTTTGGTACTCCCTCTCCTGCCTCATCCAACATGTGCTTCTCCTCTCTTCCTAGCCTCTTCTTCCTCGTTGGGTTCCGACTCCGCAACTCGCTTTCGCCAGGGCTATTCAAGAGGAGAGAGTCGCGGTAGAGAACAAAGCAGATGAAGCTGTAGCGATGCGATTTCGACTCCGCAGTCATCGCGCAAGGGAAGTCTGATAATGATGGGACCAGACGACTATTTAGGTTGTGGTGTTTTTGTTCCAAATCCATCGAAGGTTGATGATGGTGGTCTGTCGTGGTGACGCACACTGCACGCGGTGGATCGGGTAAGTGTGGCAGTTTGGGTGCGCCGAGGTAGTTGGAGGGTAGTGGTCGAGGTTGAGGATGGTAAGGGTCATTTTGCGTTTGGCTCAGGTGGTGCGGTTCTTGGTAATCCGACGTGGTGGTGGTACAGTACTGGGTTTGGCTAGTGTTGTGTTAATGATGGTTGGAGGTGGGTATGGCACGAGTTTGGTGTGTCGTGGTTACTGGTTAGTGAATACTCATCAGTTGAGTGATTTTTTTCTCGGAGTATTTGGTTCTTGTCATAGTAAAGCTAGTATGCAGAGCATACAAAGGGCCTTGAATTTAATTTAGTTTGAAAAGGATAAAAGCTAACTTATTATTTGAAGGAAATTTCTGTTGTTATGTATAGAAATGTCGGCTACTGGTTTTATGGCGTAGGCAACGGTTGTCAAGTATGTAAACTTGTGTACGGTGAACAATGTTTTTTAAACCTAAGATTAGTCTTTGGTACACCATGATATCTTGAACTTTCCACACTATATCCTTCTTCCTCTCTCCCCTGTGACCAAAAATAAGAAGGCTTTGTTGGACTTTCACAGAATGCAGAAAACTATCATGGATGCCAACCTCCTCCTTCCTCATCGTCATCCTCACCCAAGCACGTCGTCAACTACACCAATGACCTTCTCTAAACAAACGATGACATTGATGACGCTGACGAGGTTGACCGGCCCCTTCCTCGATCTTGTCAAGTGTCATGGTGGATCCATCTTGAGGTCTGTATTAGTTTCCTCAAAACTGAAGAGAGAGCGAGGTCTCCAAACATGCTGTTAATTTTTTTATTTTTGTTTTATTGAACTTGCTCTTCCATTGTTTTTTTTTTTTTTTTTTTGTGTTTCATTTTGAGGTTCCATTTGAAGGGTTTTCGTTGCTGCACTAATGGTTCTTTTAAGGGGGTTTTGTTCATTAACAAGTTGGGGCAAGCTCGACGAAGCTCTCCAATCTCTCAACCTCTCTCTCGAACTACCCTCCAGATAAGACTGCCACTCTCACGAAACTCCACTCGTTCATCTCCCTCACTTCTCACCACCTCCAAGCCTCTTCCAAGTGAGACCGGGTAGTTACTTTCATTGTGTGCTCTCTGAATATTATAGCAAGAAGCAATTTGGGATAAAAAGAGAGAACGAGTAGAAGGGGTTTGGTGGGTGACGGTGGCGCTTGTGGCAGGGGTGGGTGGTGATTGGAGGAGTCATCGGAAATTGCATCAACGATGTCAAGGTTCATAAGGAAAAGAGTTGGAGGAGAAAAGAATGGTGTGGGAAGTTCAAGATATCATGATGCACCAAAGACTAATCTTAGAATTAAAAAAAATTGTGCACCATACACAAATTATATTCCATGTGGTGTTTGGTGGTTTTGATGATGACTTGTTATGGTGTTCGATGATGGAGGTGGTTGAGTTTCATCAAAAACTTGATATAGGTTGTGTTTGAATTTGAGAGGAATTTACATAATCTTGATTCGGGAAGAAGGGGTTTCTTGTAATATATATTATTTCCTATAATTTGTGATGATTTTAAATTTGACGGTTTTAAACTCTCAAAAATTGTGTTTTAATTATTTTAATTTTTTAATAATTTGTGATGATTTTTAATCCTCAAAAATTATATTTTAAAATTTAAACTATAAAAATACCATATAAATTTGGATGAATTCAAATTTACTTCTGAACCAAAAAGTCACACATTTTAATTTTCAGAAACGGACAAAAAATTTTGCGGAAACCAAATACATAATTTTGGCCAGCTAAATATTGGGTAGGTTTTAGGAGATATGGGGGAACCAACTTTCTATTTTTAGTATGTAGTATTAGATATTTTTCTTCTAATTTTAACATTTTGTTCATAATTTTCTTTTAAAATGTTTGCAAAAAAGATGCGAGACTCTTAATATGAGATTATGATAAGAGGGTTTGGACAGTGAGAAAAAAATAAAAATAAAAAATTTAAATTTTGCAGGATTAGTTCAAATTGGACCATGATTGAAATGTACTAAAGAGTCAAAAAATTGTATTCAAAATTTAAACATCATGCTCTAAACTCGAGCAAGTTTGAGTATTTGGTCAGTTGTGGGCTTAATGCAAGTCATCGACTATAGCAGTTAAGCTAAAAAAATCTAAATTCAATTTGAAATTGTGAAGTAAAGCTCAAATTTGATGAAAATCAACAGGTATAAGTTTTCTCAAAGCTATATTTAGATTTAGTCATGATCACATGAGTTAAAATGACTTGGATAAAATTAGGACTTTTAAAGCATGGTCCAACACTACTAAAAAAAACATTTATTAGACATGTCAACTACGACGGTTGACCAAAAACCGTTTTAGAAAATATCCGGTGGCAATATTGTAATAAAATTATTAATAACGAAAACGGTTTTCAAATAACCGCCTTAAAATTGTGAATTCAAAAACAATTATTTGAAAAATCGTTGTAATTGGATTTTTTTTCTTTCTCTCTCTCTCTCTCTCATCAGACAGCTTATAGCTAGCTTTTAAAAGTTGTGACTTTCTCTCTCTTGCATCGGCAGCGCACTCATTGTCGTGCTTCTTCCTTCTCTCTGCCTCTTTCTCTTCTCTAGACCAACGTCGAAGGAAATTTCTCTAAACCACACTTAAAGTATTGTGTGTGTGATGGTGAAGGCCTTAGACACGATGCCATGAGAAGGGTTAAGGGAGGCTAAGTAGGGTTTGCGTTGAGAAAGAGAGAGATGGGAAGAGTAAAGGAGACAACAAAGGTAGCTTACACAGTGGAGTAGCTTGTAGCCTTCAATCGATACAATCCCGAATATTCTTCCAGATCTCCAAAACTATGTCAACGACCAGGTTCCTTCTTTATCTTCTTTTTTCCTAAATCCAAAAACCTAGGTTTGAAACGAAACCCAATTTCTGTCTCCTTTTAGGTTTCATCACAAACTTACAGTCTGGACGCGAATCTTTGCCTTCTTCGCCTCTACCAAGTATTTTTCATTGGTTTTCATATCAATTAGTCCAAAAACCTAAGGATATCATTGATTTTGTATTTAGCAAAGGTAGCTGAAATTAACTATGCACTTTTTTCCGAATTTTGGCAGTGATCATGGAATATTGGGATATGTGAGAGTTATTACCTCTAAGATCATGGAAAGCCCAATTTGCACATACTTTTTGTGGGCTAAGCTTATATTGGGCTTAAAAGAGACCTACATTTTATTCATGCTCAAATATTAATGTCCAAAACCAACGGTCCAACAAATAGAATTAAGGCAAGTTGATCACAAGCTTAGGGTTGTGGGCCACAATTGGCCAAGCCAAGAAACATACATTTGATTCAAGCTTCTAAAATGAAGCACAAGCTTGATGAAAGCCTAACTTTTGTTGAAGCTTTATGCAACTAAGCTAAGATGGGTCCAAAGTCTAAAAAGACCAAAAGTAAGAAACTTCTAAAAATTTAAAACTAGAATTAGGAAAGCACTTATTTTTTAAATTTTCAAAACAAGTTAAAATGATTTTGTAATTCAATTAAAAACCATTTCCATCCATTTGTATCCAAACAAGATTTATTTTCAAATTTAAGTTTAAAAACAAAAAAGTTAGAAACTTACAACTACCATACACGAGATCTAAAAACTACAAAACTTATTTTGATTTTAAAAAAGAGAGTTTAATACTTATATATTGAAGGTAAAAAAATCTTATATTGTTATCCAAATTGCATCATATTTTGAATTACTTTAAGTTAATTATTTTAAAAGTCAACAAATTGATCATACATGATGAGGTATAAATGGATGACTATGTAAAACTTTTTACATTGTTAATGCACAACCTTTTTTCTCTTAAAAAATTAAAAAGTTTAAAGAGTTTTTTTTGTACTCAAATTAAAATACATGGATCATAAAGGTGTGACATGGTTGGTAGATAACTTTGTCCCTTAAACATGTGGTTATGGGTTCGATCCTTGTCCCATGTGTTGAAAAAAATATTTCTTGGAAGAGATCAACCCCATAGATTTCAGTACTTTGAGAGATTAGTCCTTCAATTTCAAATGAAGAGTATCCTACTCCACCAAAAAAATATTAAAATATATAGAAGAGTAAGTAAAGGGGATGAGAGAATAGGGGAATTAGGAAGAGATTGGCAAGGGTTTTCAAATTAAGAAGGAAAAGAGTGGAACAAGAGAAGGAAGGTTATTCTTCTACTTTTTTTTTCCTTTTTTTTTTTGTTTAGAGCCAAGAAGATAATATTAATGATAATAACCTAATAGGAATAATGAGACAAGTTGTGGCAATTAATCATGCATCCCTAGGGTCACATTACATCAGAACAGTTTACAAAGCACAAACACAACAAGGAAAAAGCCAAAAACATTTGGGAACCAACTATTATATAAATATAAGGAGAGATCAAGTTACATTTAAGAACAACAACATGCAAATGAGTTTATCCCTGTCCCGTTCCCATAGAAGGTGGAATGGATTCGGGTTTAATAAAGGCGGGTGTGAAAAAATGAAATCCAACCCCATCACTATTAGATTTTATCAAGTTTAGACAAACTTATGGGGAACCCATCTCACATCTAAAAACAAAAAATTTATTCATATACATTAAATAAATCATAGATTAAATTATATATTATATTTTAATTCAATCATTATATATAATTTAATAAAAAAATAAATAACGTAAACATATTTAAGAATTAAAATATATTCTTAGTTAAATATATAAGTTTTAATTTTGTTATAATTAATAATATAAGTATAATATTATTTATTTAACTATTAAAGTAATTATAAATAATAAAATATCAAAATAAATATATAATAATATAACTATAATATTAATAATTATAAAAATATATGTAGTAAAGTGGAAGAGAGCAGGAAGTAACATACCCAATCATGTTTCTTTAAGTCGGGAAAAACCCGATCCTAACCCAGACCCTTGTCAAAACGGGTTTTCCTCGTCAAAATCGGAATGGATCGGATGGATACCCACAGGTTCAATGTTTATTGTCATGCCTAATAAAGTTATTATTCATCCTTATAATTCATTTTCTTAAAATATAATAGTTATAATGAGTAATTAATCTTAACCATTAAATTTTAAGAAAATGAATGGTAAGAATGAAAAATAATTTTCTTAGAATTATTTTTGTTGTAAGTTTATATGTAAATATTCACTTCACATAAAACTTAGGATGCGTTTGATTCACTAAAAAAAATAAGGACTTGACAACATAAAAATATTTGTCCAACGCTTGGTTTAAAAAATGACTAATGGACAATACAAAATAAAAATGATAGACTTGACAAATACCCAAAAACTTGTAACTCATTCGTCTCGTATAACTTTTTGTCCAATGTCTAACAAAAGTAAAAATACAATACTATCCATATTTTCTGACTTTTCATTATCCCACACTTTTTTCTTTTCCCATATGCGCCTCCTTCTATAAACCTCACTCTCCAAACATTATACATTGGTCACTGGTGAGAGCCGCCTTGGCAGCCGGCATGGACACCTTGGTTGTTGGCAAGGGTCGTTTGTTTTTTTCTTCTTTTGGCCAACTCTGACAAAGCTGCATCGCACCGTCCTACCGCCACCGCCATCATCGTGACCCTATGACGACCTCACACTGTCAGGTCTTGCACCTGGTGGCGTCAGGGGTTGCGCCTCCTCCATGGAGGCGCCTCTGCATCGACCACTAAACAACGTATAATACAAAAAGTTATCATGTAATTCAATTAGTTGTTCAATATTATCCTTTCTGTTCTGTCTTTTTAGCCAATCAAATGCACTCTAGTTCGACCTCTTGTAGCCAAACAAAATTTGGGATTCCTCAATGCAATTGGTCGAGAACATATTTTGGGTCCACCACCCATTCAAATAGAGATCATTGGGATCTTTTCATCTTCTGTTTCTTGGCCTAGCGGAGTGCTCACATAGGTAACCCACGGGGGAAACATTGGTAGAAAATAGGAAAAGTTAAGTTTAGAAGTAGAATGATTAAGAATTACTTAGTCTTTTAAAATATATTAAATTAAAAAATATCAAATTTACAAAAGGGGTTCTTAGACTGTAATTATAAAAAACAAAAAAAATTAAACTTAATTGTAATGCAATATAAAATAAATCACGTGATATTATATGATTAAATAATATATAACACATATAATGTGATTTATTTTTAAGTGACGTCAATGAACTGCCTCATACGAATAATTTGAGTACGGATTGATATGAAATCACGGTGATGATTTGTTATTGGTTGATAATTAAATACCAATGAAGGGAAACAGAAACGAACCACCACATCCATGCACCATTATTCGCGTCAAATTTTTGGTATTATCCAGCTTTTTCCTTTTTTTTTTCTTCTAATATCTTGGAATAGTTCATATTTTCTGTGGCAAATGCTTGCCTTATGATTTAAATTTGAAAAAATATTCATCACTAAACAGCATTACAATTAAGATTAAAGCTCTTGTCAGATGTTCTTAATTTCTCCGCCGTCTGATCGGATGAAGTGTGCATGCACAAAATTTCCCCTTCCTACATAACCTATGAAATTTCATTCTCTTACTAAAGGAACAATAAAATGGGTTTTTTTTTTTTTTAATTAACACATGATTCGCTGAATGACGCTGCTAAGCATAAAATTCACACACACATAGTCAAAAACTGATGTGAACATATTACAACCCATCAAATATAGCATTAATACCTCTGCAAAAGAAGCCACATAGCCATATTTAAATTGAAGTAAATTAAATATAAAATCAACTATAAAATATATATATATAAAAAAGTCTAATTCATGAATTAGTTCAGCACTATCTGTGAATTGCTATAAACCCTATTCAACTTCAATTCCTATCAACCAAAAACCATAACAGATAATAATAATAAGCTATATTATAAAATCTTGCTCCTGCTGAACATCATTGACCTCCAATTGCACATACTCTCCTCCATACACTTCAAGATTATCTGGTAAAGCCGGCATGTCTACATTCTCATGGTAGTAGGACTTGCAAACAAAGTAGATCACAGCATGCAGCAAAAATCCAAAGAGGAACAAACAAGTCACGAGCAAGAAAGAGAGAAGTATCGCCGTCTTGTTCACGGAACTCGCCCGCCTTTCCTTCAATATCGGCATCTTCCCAGAGGATGAAACCATTATTGAAACAAGATTAACCATTTGAGCGAAAATTGTGAATATTAAAAAAACCACCTTCTCCTTTATCAACTTGTAGTTCTTCTCCATGGCTAGGGTTTCCCAAGAGTCATGCAAATCAGTCATAATTGTTAGTTGCACCACCACGGTGAAGTGAGCAAGCCCTATGAAGTAAATAACCCCTATGAAATCAAAAATTGCACCCCCACCACTCATTATCCCAAATGTATTTGCCCATAAGCATATAACTATCATGCTCCCAAAATTGTAAAGGAAAAAAAATGCTAAAGCAAATAAAAAGGCCAACATGAACCTCTTCCACACCATTGGGACAACATTCATAACCTTCTTGAATGTTACATCTTCGGGGGTGTAGATGGAAGCGATGGTGTATGCCACTGATGAGGTGGAGAGGAGGGAGATGATAAGAAGAAAAGTGAAGTAAGCGATTTGGAATGTTGAAACAGTGATCAATTCAGACGAGATCTTGTCAGAGAGCTTCACATATTGAGGTAGGTTAGGGTTAGGGTTTGTTCCATGCATTTCTTTAGTGTGGGAGCGAATCTTGCTGAAGAAAAGGTTGGAGACTTCAATGTGGATGAGGAAGATGAAGGAGAGAGGGATTATTAGTTTTAAGGTGATTTGGGTGAGGATTTTCCTCCATGAAAGTGTGATCTTGGAGGCTTCTTCGTAAAGGAAGCCAAACAACCCTAGAGACTGCATCTCTTCTTGTTCTCTATCCATGGCCTCTGGATTTTCCTCAATGGAGTTTTGGATTGCAAGATGGTTGAGGTGGTTGGGCGAGGATGAATGTGTTGAAAGCTTTTAAAGAAAATCAAAATGGGTTTGGACTTGCATACTTCAAATTACTCTTACTTTTCAAATTTCAAATGAACTTCCCGAAGATCAAATCTGGTGTAACTGACTTTGTTGGATATAATCTTCATCAAGAGAATAATGGATTGTCTGATGGATAGAATCTTCTTGAAAAGTATCGTTAAACGTTTAGAATCTTCTTGTAATATGTCTCTTCTCTTTCTAAGTATATTTAGAATTTTGATCCATCAATTTTATTTCCTAGAGTTTTTAATTATTAAATACAATATCTAAATCTCCTAAGATTTGTCTTTGATTCTTAAACATACAAAATACTCTATTTAAACACACACTAAAAGTTCTAATACAAATATTCTTAGTTATATTAATTTGAACAATCATGTTAATAAGCTTTATTTTCATCTAATTATTTTTATTTTGATTATTGATGTGAAATATTCATCGATTTTTTGCCATGACTAATTTTTATTCAACATTTAACTAACTATCTCAATGAAGATTTTTCCTTTCAACCATTTTATTTTCATCCGGCTTAAAATCAAAATCTTATTTACATGATCCAAATTTTTCAGTGCGCGGCACTCAGAGGTAACAACATATGTTGGTTTTATCTAATTATTTTAATAATACACGTCTAAGTTTTAATAAGGAATAATAAATTTTATAATCTTAAAAAAATGAATTTCCAAATATTGTCTAGTAATTTAAGTTTAATTTTAAAATTATAATTAGAGCAGTCACAAACTCAAATCATAGCCCATCCATATATCTTAGATTCTTTCGAGCCGAAAGGGATCATAGCCCTCAAATTAAAAAGGTGCAACTTAAAAAGAATGTAACTTCTACAGTATTATATCTCTAGGTCTAAGATTTCCAATTAACTCTCGTCTAGTTATAATAGAAACAAAAATCTATTTTCATGGAAAATCTTGGAATAGTTTATATATATATATATATATATATATATATATATATATATATATATATATATATATATATATATATATATATATATATATATTAAGGTTGGGATAGTTCATATTTTCTCTTGCAAGTGCTTGTCGTGTTTGAATTTGAATAACTTATCATAGTTAAACAACGTCACAATTAAGTAAAGCTTTGACGTTCATAATTTTTCCACGATGGGACATAATAGAAGTAAATTTATCCTTCTCCAATTGTCCTTCTTCGTATCAACTACATCTAATTGAATAGAATGAGTGAATATTATAAACTTTTAATATTATACTTTGCAAATTAAAATCGTACATGTAAGCTACAAATTAAATTTCATTCTCTTACATGGGTTTTAATTTTTTTCTTTCTTCTACCTCCTATTTTATGCTAAAATTCGCTAGTGATTGATACTGCTAAACATAAAATTCACAGTCAAAAACTGATGTGAACAAATTAAATTATATCCATCGCATCATAAGCAGTAACACCTTTACAAAAGAATCCACATAGCCCTATTTTTGAACAGTAAATTGAACATAAAATCAATCTTGTGCATAGTACTCACAATTCATTTCATACCTGGCTGAATTTCACACGCAAATGATATTTTCTTAATTATGGCATCAAGAAACAAACCATATTTATATAATCACATCACCAATTTAGACATGCATATGAATGGTGATTTAATTTATCTAAGCTACATTATTATAAATCAAACTTGGTTTTGCTTCAGCTGAACATCCGGACTTCCATTATTGGCATACCCTTCAAGACGATCTGCTAAAGCTGATTTGTCAATGTTCTCATTGTGATAGGACTTGCAAACAAAATAGAACGCAGTTTGCACAACAAACCAGAAAGGGAACGAACAAGACAATAACAAGAAGCATAGAACCCCAAATGCTGCTCCTTCCAAAGGACTCACACTCCATCCTTGCACCACCATCTCCTGGAACAAAACCAATATCGATACAAGAGCAACCACCGGTGTGAAAAGCAAGAATATTGACAAAAATTAAAACCATCTTCTTCCCCTTTATCAACTCCTTGCTCTTTTGTGACTTATAAAGAGAAACCTCGGGAGTGATGAAACCGTGATAGTCTTCTAACGCAGCCGCAACACTTGATATTTGCCACACCACGGTGACGTACACAAACTCTATGATGTATAGAATCGCAAACAAAACTAAAAGAAAAACCACAACTCCTTTACCAAATACCCCAATTACAATTGGGAATAGTAATAAGATCATGACTAAAAAAAAACCAAAAAGATTGTAAATAATAAAAGAAGTTATGGAAAAACAAATGGTCCACATGAGCCTGTTACACACCGCAGGGACAGCACTCATGACCCTTTTGAATGTTACATCTTTTGCGGTGTAGATGGAAGCGTGGTGCAGACCACTGCTGAGAGAGAGACCAAGAAGATCAAGACAAGAACACTGGAGAGTAGGGTTTGGAATAGATTGAAAATGTGGCGTTTAAAGTCTCTTGATTTGTGGGAAATTTCTAAGACTAAAATTACAAATCTAATATGTTACAGACTACAAAACGAAATACAGGTCATTAACAAATGCGAAAAAACAATCAAAATATATCTCCAGCGATTGCCATGAAAGAACTATTTTGTTTTAATTCTTTCAAACTCTCACTCTCTCTACTCTTTCAGTAGATGGCGTATCACATGAAAATTGAAAGATGTGAGCTCACAGATCAAACACATGTGCTATATATAGGCATTTTACCATCAATAATACCTTTAGTAGTCATTACACTAATTAGTAGTCATTACCACTAATTAGTTGTCATTATCATCCATTAGTAGTCGTTCAATATTTGACTTTTCAATTCAAAAATTGATGGAGGAATTAACATTCCAAAACGTACGTATCAAAATTATTACATTCTCTCACCTGGTCTGAACATTTTGACTTATTGATTAAAATAAGTCAATGTTCAGTCTTCTTAAGTAATGAACATACGAATCATAGCGATAGTTTCTCTTATAACGAGTTATATCATTAATCTATTATAACATGCTCAATTTCCCAAGTAGTATACCCAAGCTGGTAATAAAACTTAATGAATAAACTTAATGTTTATTCTTGGTCCAAAATATAATTATTCTCAAATAAATCAATTTGCACATGAATATGAGAAATATCACAATATAAAAGTTTCAACTCTAACCTATATGTATACAATCATAAAGTGGAACCAAGCCTTATTCTCTTTACATGATCCTTGAATTTAAATGGTGGCATGTTCTTAGTCAAAGGATCAACAATCATCAACTTAATGCTTATATGCTCAATGACCACTTTTTTGTCTTTTACTCTTTCTCTAATGGCTAAGTACTTAATGTCAATGTGTTTACTTCGACTTTCACTCTTTTTATTCTTAGTATTAACAACAATTGAGTTATCCCATAAAATTCTCAAAGGCCTTGAAATAGTATTAACTACCTTTAGTCTAGAAATGAAACTCTTAAGCCATACACCATGTGATATAGCCTCAAAGCAAGAGACAAACTCAACTTCCATGGTAGAAGTAGCAGTCAAAGTCTTCTTAATACTCCTCCACGAAATAGCTCCACCGACCATCACGAAAATGTACTCAGATGTTGATTTGCGAGAAACAACGCAACCAACAAAGTCTTAGTCTGAATAACAAATCACATCTAGATTTCCTGTCTGTCTATACATAAACATGTAATCTTTGGTCCCTTGAAGGTATCTCATCGCTTTCTTTGTAACTCTCTAGTGGTCAATACATGGATTACTCTGATATCTTCCTAACATTCCAATTGCAAAAGTAATGTCAAGCCTTGTGCATACTTAAGCATAAATGAGGCTTCCAACAACTGAAGCATAAAGAATGTTTTTCATTTGTTCCTTCCCAAAGTCATTCTTTGGGCATTGGTTCAAATTAAACCTATCACCTTTCACAATGGGAGCGACACTTGGTAAACAATCTTTCATCCGAAATCTCTTTAAAATTTTGTTAATATAGGTTTCCTGTGATAGACATAAAATAACTCGAGGTCTATCTCTATGAATCTTAATGCCAATGACATAAGATGACCCATATCCTTCATGTCAAAATTCTTAGAGAGAAATTGTTTCACCTCTCCCATTCACTGGCTGCAAGTAAAATATCATCTACATATAAAATAAGAAAACATATTTTACTCATTGACCTTGTGGTATAGTATATGCATTGATCCATGGGGTTTTCATAAAAACTAAATGAAGAAATTATCCCATGAAACTTAAGGTACCACTAACGAGAGGCTTGTTTTAAACCATATAAAGATTTATTAAGCTTGCAAACCAAATGTTCATCATTGCTAGAGGAGAAGCCTTCAGGTTGTTTCATATAAACCTCCCCCTTTAAATCACCATTAAGAAAGGTTGTTTTCACATCCATTTGTTGCAACTCAAGGTCAAAATGAACAACTAATGCCAAGATAATACGAAGAGAATCTTTCTTAGATACTGGAGAAAAAGTCTATGTGTAGTCAATTCCTTCTTTTTGAGTAAACCCCTTAGCAACAAATCTTGCCTATCTTTCAATGTTGCCTAATGAATCCCTTTTGGTCTTAAAGACTCATTTACAGCCAATGGCCTTTACCCCATTAGGCAACTCTACAAGGTTCCAAACTTTGTTACTTTGCATAGAATTCATCTCATCCTTCATGGAATCATACCATAAATTTGACTCTTTACAACTCATGACTTGATCAAAAGTTTTGGGATCATTTTCAGGTCCAATATTATAGTCAGACTTTTGCAAATTTACAATATAATTACTAAGAATAACTGATTTCTTACTCTAGTAGATCTCCTTAATGTTGCATCAACATTTTCTTAGGTATCATGTTGTTCAGCTGGTTGGTCATCATTTTTAGGAATTTGATTATCAACTTGATCTACTGGATTATTAGCAACATGTTGTGAAATGCTAGTCATTTATTGTTCATCATCCCTTTGTACTTGAGGGGTATGAATTACAACCAATCTTTTACTTGACGTGGAAGGTTGAGACTCTATATGATCAATTTCAAAACCTAAGTCCCTCAATTGATCACTCCCACTAATCAAGTTATTTTTAAGAAACTTGACATTTATTGATTCCACAATCCTAGTAATATGATATGGTCAGTAAAACCTATAACCTTTAGACCTTTCGGGATATCCAATGAAATACCCACTAATAGTCCACGGGTAAAGTTTCTTCTCTTGTGGGTTATATATTCTCACCTCAGACAGACAATCCTAAACACACATATGTTTCAAACTCGGTTTTCAACCTTTAAACAACTCAAAAGGTGTCTTTGGGACAACCTTGCTTGGAACATAATTTAATATATACATTGTCGTCTTTAGTGCTTCAACCCACAAGGATTTAGAAAGATTGGAGTTGCTAAGCATACTATATACCATGTCCAATAATATTCAGTTCCTTCTTTCTGCCACACCATTCTAATTTGGAGAACCAGACATAGTGTATTGGGCAACAATCCCATGTTCTTGAAGAAACTTTGCAAAAGGACCAAGTGCTTATCCATTCTCAGTATATCTACTATAATATTCTCCACCTCTATCTGATCTCACTATTTTTATTTGCTTGCCACATTAGTTCTCAACTTCAAACCTTAAAGACTTTGAAGGCATCCAATGCTTCATTTTTGTTATAAAGCAAATAAACATTCATATATCATGAATAATCATCTATAAAGGTGATAAAATATTTCTAACCACGTGCATCCATATCTAGACATCAAATATCAGTATGAGTTATTTCTAATATGCTTGAACTCCTGTTAGCACCTTTCTTAGACATGTTGGTCTGCTTACCCTTAATGCAGTAAGTTTTAAAGTCAACAAAATCTAGAGTATTGAGTACCCCATCTTTCACTAACCTTTTAATCCTCTCAAAGGAGATATGTTCTAATCTCCGATGCCATAACATAGAGGAATTCTCATTAATATTACATCTTTCAATACCAGTTTGAACATTCATTAAACTATAAGTGGCATAATTTTGTAAACCAAGAAGATAAAAACCATCAAACAAGATATCATTCCCAGCACATTCAAAATTATAAAATAACTCAAATGACATGTCTTTAAAATTAAAGGAATATCCAAAAGGTACGAGTTAGGAAACAGAAATCAAGTTTTGAGAAAAACTTGACACATAAAAGGTCTTTTCTAATTTCAAAATAAAACCATTACTTAAAGTTAAAATGCAAGTTCCAATAACCATGAAACATTATTTAAGAAGTTTGAACTTGGTTTTATTTTGATCAATATATTAACATTTTTTTATATTATAATTTAATCCTCAATAAATATATATATATATATATATATATATATATATATATATATATATAATTGTTGTAAATGATAAAGATAAAGAAGAGAAATATTAGTAACATATTCTTATAAAGTTATTTTGTATTTTTATTTATTATTTATAATTTAATGATTAAATAGAATTACTTATTAAAATCTTTAAGAAAATATATGGTAAAAATGAAAGGAGAAGACACTTTCAACACATTACACTAATAATATGCTAAGACTTTCAACATAAATCTACATGAAAGTGAAATTATTAAGGAAAGCTAAAGGGAACGTGAAAGTTGAAGTGGATCGTGTCCCCGCTAAGTTTCGTGAGTTGGTGGTACTAAAAGTATCGCTTAAAAATCAATCTGAAGCTAAAAAACAGAATGCTATTCTGGTCTTTGCTCATATCGATACTATTTTTTCATAAGTAATTAACATTTTATTTTTAATTTTGACGACTAACTTTTTATGATATTGGAGTGGCTTTAATTTTAAATTTTACTTTATTTGATCGATGCTTTTGAAGTTTTATTACATGGAATTGTTAATTATTTGCTGCTAAAGATATAACAGATCAGAAGGATCAGAAGGAGGTGGTGGAGATGATAATTCAAATGTAGTCGTTATGTTGGAACTTGCTCAGGGACTGTCTCAATCTGTTGCATTTGGTGCTGGATTTAAGAATTTTGTTATATTCGTCTTCAATACAAGAGATGAGGAGGATTCAGAACCCAGGTCTTCAATTATTTGTTAATTAATACATCTTAAATTAATAATAATTAATTGATTTTGTTTTCTCACATCATTAGTTTGGAGACACTTTTAATTAATTACGGATAGCGTTTTTTCGAACAAGCTACAAGAGTGAATACGTGTGGATTAGAAAGGATTTTAGTTCACTTCCATATATTAAAATCAAATGATATATTTCCCTCAACATATATATAAATAAAAACACCCATCTCATGGAATTTTGTTAATATGCAACATCCTGTTAGTGATAATGTTCATTTGGCTGTTGATCTGGATAACATTGGCTTCACAAAGTCTAGTACTTCTGAGGTGCAGTATCACAATCCACCTTTAAACTAGTTGAACTAAGTAGTTTTTGAAACCATTTTCTAAAAATGAACCAGAGTCTATTTAGAAATGTTGTTAGAAGAGTTTTTGAGAATTTTTCTAGTAAAACATTTCCTATTATATTTTTTATAAAGAAGCTCTTAAAAACTCTTCTAGTTTGTTCTCAAACAAGACCCTAGTTCACTCTTGACTTTATTTTTGACCAATTGATGGTGAGATGAGACGGGCCTACCTTTTGTCATCAGATCACCCTAATAAATTTATGCTTCTAACTGAAAATTTTGTTGTTTCTCTTATTAGGGTACCGGATCAAAGAATCCCGTTGTGTTTATGTTTAAGATTGGTGAAGAAGGAAACACTGCCGAGGTTTGGAATTATTTGTAAACTAATTAACTTTATTTGATTCTTACCTGATAAAAAAATGGAACGAAAGATAGATAAAAAACTATATAAAAATTGGTACCTGAAGCACACTTATTATTATGGAATAATTAACAATAAAAGACGATGCAAAAACTTATTCTTGATCTGACGACCTTTTCCAATCATCCTGGAAGGAAGCATACTGAGAGTCATCATGTCTGGTTATTAATTAATCACAGTTAACTACAATATATAACTAGATTTTAAAAGTCGCACATTTTTTTAAAATTATATATTTGTATATTTTTTGGAAGGGTATATATATATATATACCCACACATAAATTGTTACTGTAGGATGTATTACATGCATGTTATTGCATATATACCGTAGTTGTCTCAGTTGGATCATATTGTTGGGTAATATTTTCTCCCTTTAAATCAAAATCTTAAAAAATTTAACTGTCAAATTAAATAAAATTTATTGAAATTCTTACAGGGAGGTACAACATGAGCAAGTATACATTCTTAATTAGGCCAAAAAAAAATTCCCATTTGTCTTACTTTTATTCTACATACAATATACAATATTTTTTTTATGAAGTTCCAAAGGATATTAAATGCTGCAGAATCTTTTTTCTTCCGGGGTTATAAAATATGCAACAGATTTCAAAGTTATCAAAGAGGTCGCAGATGTTTCTGGCCTTGATTTCACGTTTCTAGATGAGATGACTGCTGTATATCATACCAAGGTTTCCTTCTTTCTTTGTTTTTCTAAATATTTGGATTCCTTCATTTTTTCCCCACCATAGTTTATTGTCAAATAGTTCCTGGGCTAATTAAAGTCGATTAGATCTAGAAAAGACTTTTAAGACAGTTTTTCAATTTTTTCTATTTTCTTTTAAAGAAAAGACATTCTAAGACGGTTCTTTAAAAAACCATCTCAGAATTCTCTATTTTTATTTATTTTTTATTTTTAAAAAAATCATTCAAAGACGATTGTTCAAAGAACTGTTTTAGAAGGGTACTTTTTTAAGACACACTTCTAAGAGGTTCTTAATTAACAACCGTCTTAGAAAGGTATCTTTTTCTAAGATAGTTTTTTGAGAATCATCGTCAAAAGTCAAAACTTTCAACGATGTTGACTTCAAAGACGGTTCTAAATTGTCTTTAAATATGGTTAAGAACCATCGTAGTATGTTGTTTTTGTAGTAGTGTTTCCTGATAAATGCTTTGCTCACTTTCCACTGGCTTCCTTAGATTTTGCATACCCTGTAAAGAATTTGCAATATGGATTGTAGATCCAAAATTAATTCACTAGGTGTTAATATTAACACTATTCATATTAGATTCATAACATACTAATGAGATTGATTTACCTTTCTTCTCAAGTCATTTCTAGAATCTAGGACAATTCTTTTTCATGAGTCCCTTCTTCTTGCATAAGAAAAAATTTGTCACCTTCTTAATATCAGCTTGAGGTGGTATTTTACCGTTCTCCTTCTAATAACTTTAGACTTAGTTTTTTTGTTCTTCCCACAAGCAGTTGTCAACAATGTACTCTCACCTATCTCCATTACAAGTCGTTCTACTTCCTGAACACACATGGTCATTAATTCATTGATAGACCACATTTCCTTATGTTTGTTGTAGGAAATCTTAAACGACCCATATTCCGGCGGAAAGGTGTTCAGAACGAAGTGCACTAGGAATGACTCAGACATATCAACCTCCAGTTTCTTAAGTTGAGTTGAAATATCTCGCATTTGCATTATGTACTCATGCACATCTTTCACATCGATAGCCGGAGAGAGGAGAACTTCATGATTAGGATGCTTGCTAAAGCCTCAACAAAAGCCTTCAACAAGGCTTGGACCTTTTCATGTTGGTCGACAGAACCACGTATCCCAACCGATATTTTGGTCTTAATGAACATCACGCTTCGCCGGTTAGATTGCTCCCACCACTCATATAGCGCAACAACAACTAGGCTACTTTCATCAATGATTGCAGGTGGTTCTTCTTTCCTTATAGCACAGTCTTTGTCCATTTACCCCAAATCTAGAAGAATTCTCTCCTTTCATATCTTATAGTTATCTCCTTTGAGTTCAGGAATATCTCATTGAATATCAAAAAAACTAATAGTTTGAGAAGTTCAAAAATCCAAAGGCTTATGTCAAAATTTAACGCATATTAATCTTAATTGTATGTTTAACTAATGTAAACATACTAGAAAATTGAATCTTGGGACATAAAAATTGTCTGTGGGCTAAATTTTTAATTCAATAAGAAACAATTAAACTTTATGATAGAATAATCAAATCACATACTCAAATTCATGCTTTACGGGTACAACATGAAAATAATTTAATTTTCTATGTTAAATATTTACTTTATGATAAAGCTGACAAATTATACATACCTCATGATCCCTGTGGGTAAACCATAAAAAATAATATGTCATTTTATCCTAATTAATTATACAAATATAATAAAAATTCATGTGGGATAAAATTCATTATATAAAGTACAATTAATCACAATATTATGCCTAATTCCTTATATGATCTTTAAACAACTTAATATATAATTTTAATCAAATTATAGATGTTGTGGTCAATCCATAATTAATCAAAATTATAAAGATCACTTAAACATAAAACTTAATCATATGAGAATAAATCATATTATGCATTTCAAGATCAAGATATAATACAATGATGAATAAAATTCTCATATATAATTTCATAATTGAAACATTATATTATGCATTTGATTTCATATATATATGCACAAAATAATTTTTTTCTAGAATATATTCATGCATAAAATAAATCAAAACTCCATAAATTGCAAAGGTAAACAAAAACACGCAAGCATATAAAATATAAAAAATGGATAAATGTCAAAGAATCTTAAACGATCCAGTGGCTCATGACAATGGCAGATGTGAAACACATGTGTTATACATATAGACATTCTACCATCAAGAATGCATTTCATAGTCATTATCGCCAATTAGTAGCCATTATCACTCATTATTAGTCATTACCACCCATTAATAGTCATTCAATATTTGACTTTTCAACTCTAAAACTAATGGAACAATCGAAATTCCAAAACATACATACCAAAATTATTACAAAATTTTCAAGTAGAAGATGTTGGAGCCTACTATGTGGGAGACGCTGAGGAAGGAGAGAGGAAGGATTAGGGTTGAGATGATTTGGGTGAAGATTTTCCTCCATGAAAGTCCGATCTTGGAGGCTTCATAAAGAACCTTAGAGATTTCATCTCTTCTTCTTGTTTCTATCCATGACAACCTCCTCTGGATGGAGTTTTGGTTTATTAGCAAGATGGTGTTGCCAAATAGAATGGATTTGGACTTGTATGCTCCAAACTACCCTTACTATTGAGATTTCAACTGAATCTTCTTGAAGAGGTCATGGTACTATAGATGAATCTGTTGGAATATATAATCTTCTTGAAAAAGATTATGTAGCAGATATTGATCCTCACTCACTGACCTGGTAGTGGTGGTTATAAGAAAATGATGTAAATGGTGATAATCTTGAAAAGGAGAATCTATCTGCCATTTCCTTATTCTTCACATTTGTAGGAATGGCAAAGTTTGTTGCTGGTAATGGTGGAATATAGAATCTTCTTGAAGATTGTTGTAGTCTCTTAACAAATGTTGATTGCCTTTCCTATTGCCAGAAAACAGTCTTTCCTAAAAACTCATAAGTTGATTATTAATTGCCAATCTTTCAACACTTAAACCCAAATTTTCAAGTGCTAAATCGTAAACCATCCTCTATCCTGCATAACGTGTAAAGTATGAAGAAAGCCGATCTGGCACTTAGCCAATAGAGACAAAAATAGATACTTGAGATTATGTATGCGCATACAAATATAGAATTATCTATGAAATACTGTATTATTAGGGACTATTACTCATATGTCGTGGCAACTATATACCCCTCACAAGCTATAGAGAAAACAATCAAACATTTTTGGAGCTTGATTTTATGTCACAACCATTTTGTGTAGGCACTGATGTAACACTTAAATCTCTTACCCCCAAATGATTTCACTAGAAAATCCACCCACAAATAGCATTAAATGTAGAATCAAAACTTATTAGATATTTTGAGGCCCACAAATATCACCAACCTATAAAACTACAGGGGAATATTTTATAAATCACTTCACATATAGAGAACACAAAAGTAACACAATAAGATAGTAGCAGGTTTGCTTGAAAATATTTATAGAACCAAAAAACAACCCTCAACTTGAATAACATATTTGCATCTACCGTTTTTAGACTTAGCTATCAAAAGAAGGCAATGGAGAATTAAAAGTCATCCATTACATACCTCTTCTTTCAGATTGGATGACAACATGGAAACACCTGATCCACAAGAAAATTGCACTAGCATACTGTCCCCTAACCGAATGGCGAGGAAAAATAGAGAATTTCCAATTATTGTAATACCCTAACACAATTATGCAGATATTAAAAAAAACTAAGGTCAATATGAAAATTAAATTAATCTATAAAGGTTAGATTCAAATCTGCAACAACATTAACAAAAATGTAAAATTTTCAAACTTATAGATGACAAAACTGAAGCTTTTGACTTGGAAAGATCAAGTCTCTGTACAAACCTGAAAATGAAAAAAAAATTGTTGGTTCATGTATATAGAACGTTCTATAATAGTAGTGTTCTTGTTTTAAGGACATGGCACTGCAACAATGTTTGCAAGAGGGGATAAAACTGCAACTCTTACTCTTCTTCAGTCATGTTATTGTATACTATAGAATTCTTGAAATTGATTTCCATGGTTTCAAGAGGGGATAAAACTGCAACTATTACTCTTCTTCAATCATGCTATCTACTCAAAATTGTTATAATTGCTTTCCATCCACCCATATACTATAGACCAAAATTTAAAAACTCAAACTAAATGTTCTTCCTTTGATGCAAAAAAATTTGAAATGTTGGGTGTACAAACTAGATAAAGCATTGAGTAGAAAGTCCAGTGGCGGATCCAAGACCTTATATCAGTGGGTGCAAATTATAAAAAATAAAATCAGTGGGTTCAATTATATAAATATAAATATAAATAAAATATAAAAATATAATATTTTATTTACAAATTTGGTGAATTTTAAAAAATGAGGGGTGCAAGTGCACACCCTTACAGCCATGTAGGTCCGCCATAGGTAAAAACACCTTCCACTTACATAAAAGTAGCATGAGATAATACAATGACAAAAAAAAAAGAAGAATAGGAATCAGAACATTGAAGTAATGCTGAAAATAGTTATCTGGAGTATTGACAATAGTAAGATTCTCTTTTCTTAAAGTAAAAGACATATTCCTATCATATGGCAGTTGGAGTGTAATCTCAACCTACACATCTACCTCCCAATCAACTAAAATGAACATATGACGCACAACATAAAGGATGACAATGAGGGAAATAAAACAACCTATATGCAATGTACCTTCCATCATAAACAAGCGTAAGCAATAGCAGTTCACCAGTTTTTGTTGACAGGAAGACCACATCACATAACAACCAAGTTGCATTGGCCGCATCAAGCTCCACATTGAAACTTGATCTTGGTATCTCTTGACTGGAAATAGGAAAAAGAAGGCAATTGGAATTATAAAAGTTAACACCCAAATACAATATGAAGAAATTAATTAATGTGCATCATAAGAGGATGTCAAATCAGTGCATGAAAAGTGAGAGGTAATGTCAAATAATTGTAAAAGTCCATGCCCATTTAATTAGCTTATGCCCCAAAAATAGTAAAATGTAAGAATGTACACAAAACTACAATTAAATATCTTTTCAATTTAATAGAAACTGAGAAGACATTGCATGATTATGCCTAGGCAACACGCTTACCACTGTAGTAATGAATAGTGTTAACACTAATTACAAGAATGCCACCTATTGGTGAGGGCACCGCAAGAAGCTTGGGCACTGTTATTAATTTATGATATATCTATTAATTTAGTTTTATTAATTTACTTTTATTATCACATATGTTATTAATTATTATGACATTTTAGTTATGATAATATTTAGTCATGTATTTGAATATTGAGTAGGTGAAATTAAATAATATTAACAGTAGAAATTAATATTGTCTTTTTAATTATGATAAATTGATAATATAGGTATTTATTATTGGACTCTACATGTGATGATCATGATAGATTATATTTCTCATTTAATAGTTAATGAGTGTCTGTATTCTAATCAAACTAACTATAAAGCCAATTATCTCATTAGAGAGTTTAGTATGTGTAATTATGAGAAAACCATAGTCATAATTAACAGAGCAATTTTCTTTCATTTGTTATTTTATATGAGATTTAAAGTCATATTTAATTAAAAATGCATTTAAAAACAGCATGACCATAAAATACTATTTTAAAAACGAAACACCTTGAGAAAAATACAGTAACTAGTCTTTTTCTAAAAATATAGTAATTTTTTGAGAAATGTATCATAAATCAACAGTTAACAAAAGTTAACAAAACTTATCAGAAGGTTCAATTAAGGATCAATAATCACTTGTCTAATTTTGTTTAGGTTCTGCAGAGAAGTGAAGTGACCACTCTGAATCGTGGAGTCCCAAGCGCCTAGTGAATGTTAATTGTTACTACTAATAAATATTGTATCTTATACGTAAATTAGTTTAATGTTGAAGATTGTGGAGATCAGAATCATTTTTGGAGTTTGTTTATCTGATAGGCTCTGACCCATCGTTGAATGGTAAATTGGCAATTGGTACGTTACTCTACAGTCATAATAACATGCCAAATTGACATGAACATGGATAGTTTGCAAGTACAGGTTGCAAGTGATGGAAGCTTGCTTGTGGAGCTTCTATGGAGGCTGGATCTTTGAGCCTCAATGAGGTCCTTCAATGGTGATTTTACACCATGGAGATGCAGCGGAAGGCAAAGGAGAAGAGGAGAGGGGAGGCACCATCCACTAGGGAATAAGCCAAGGAAGAAGGAGCTTCACCACCAAGAATTGCCTTGGATAAGAAGCTTGAAGATGATGCTTTAATGGAGGAAAAGAAAGAGAGAAGGAGGGAGCACGAAATTGAAGGAATAAAAGAGGGAGAGAAGTGAAACTTTGAAGTGTATCTCATAAGACTTTCATTCATCAAAGTTACAACAAGTGTTACACATGCTTCTATTTATAGACTAGGTAGCTACCTTGAGAAGTTTTCTTGAGAAAACTTCATTGAGAAACTTCTTTGAGAAAACTTCCTTGAGAAGCTTCTTTGAGAAAACTTCCTTGAGAAGCTAGAGCTTAGCTACACATAGCCCTCTCATAACTAAGCTCACCTCCTTGAGAAGCTTCCTTAAGAAGATTCCTAAAGAAGCTAGAGCTTAGCTACACATATCTCTCTAATAGCTAAGCTCACCTCCTTGAGATGAGAAGCTAGAGCTTAGCTACACCCCCTATAATAGCTAAGCTCACCCTCATGACAAAATACATGAAAATACAAAAAAAGTCCCTACTACAAAGACTACTCAAAATGCCTCGAAATACAAGGCCCAAACGAAGGAAAAACCTATTCTAATATTACAAAGATAAGCGAGCTCATACTTAGCCCATGGGCTCAAAATCTACCCTAAGGCTCATGAGAACCCTAGGGCCTTCCCTTGGATCTCTGGCCTAATCTACTTGGAGTCTTCTATCCAATGCCCTTGTGGGTTAGGATTGCATCATTCCCTCCACCTTGGAAAGGATTTGACCTCAAATCCTGAGGTTCTTCATACTCTGGGCTCCTTCTGTCAACACCTGTAAAAAGAACAAAAACATATGTATTAGTGGTCTTTGGTATGTTGAAGTAAGGTAATGTCTGAAAACCCATTTCTTGGGCATTTTCGCATGAAGGAACATGGTTCCTCACCAACTCAATGAGTGGTGCTACAAGTATAGAAAAATATGAGACAAACCTTTTGTAAAATGTTAAGTCATTGAAGCCCCAAATTTTTCTTATACTTGGTGGAGTGGGCCACTTAGGAATGACCTTTATTCTCTTAGGGTTCATGCGAACCCCTTGATCACTATTTGAAAAATTAAGAAAAGTAACGCAATAAAACATACATTTTTCTGTATTTTCATATTGATTATTCCTACCAAAAAGTATGACAAACCTAAGGTGTCCCATATGAGTACCTAAGTTTGTATTGAAACTAAAAATAAGAACAAACCTACCTAATGGGTCCCTATGTACACACACCATGAAGATGTTAGGTGCACAAGTGATTTTACAAAAGAGGGTTGCACCATTCAAAACATTCATCATACCACCTATTTTAGGGACTTGGTGCCTAACAATACCTATTTTGGGCACCAACAAAGCACAAGGATTTAAGCTCTTGCGAACCAAACCCTCATCCAACAACTTCTTTACTTGAGGAATAAACTCAAGCCCAAGAGGTATGGAAATGCTAGCAAGTGTCTTTTTACAAAAGAGAAAATGTGGAGGTTGTCTAAGAGGGAAAGCTTCTTTAATGTTTGTCTTTATTGTATAATGAGTTTCCTTCTTAGCTAACCTCTTGGAGGAGATACTTACCTCCTTACACTTCTCTTTAACCACTAATGATTGTCCTTTTTCTTGGGTTAGATTTCTTCACTAGATTCTTTCCCTTTTGCTTCTTCACTTTCACTAGAGGAAGGTGAAACAGTACCCTTATCTTGGCTACTATAAATGTCTTGGCCTCTCATAATAATGGTTTTTGTGGTGGGGCATTGAGAAGTAATATGTCATCTTCCAAGACATTTAAAGCACTTTATAGAGCTAGTTTTCTCTTGCATACTAGCCTTAGGGGCTTGCTTTTCTATTGTCTTCCCCTTATCATCTTTGGGCTTAGAAGGTGTCACCCCTAAGATACCTTGACCTTGGTCTTTCTTTGGATAAGAGTGAGAGCCATAAGATTTTGACGTAGACTTCTTTTTAAGTTGTTGCTCTACCCTTATTTCCCAAACTAAGTTAGCCTCTACATTGTCCTTCCTATGGAAGTATGGGAGGTTAATGTTAACATCTTGAGGCTTTCTTTCCTTTTCTCTTCTATGGGAGTGAGGTCTAAGATGTGACCTATGCCTTCCTTCATAATAGTCACGAAGTTCTTCACTTAGGCTCTTGCAAGAGTTATGACTACTATAGGAGACATGTTTTTCTCTTTTCATTTCTTTCATTATTTTTCTTCTTTCTTCCTCTCTTATTTTCTTTCTTTCATCTTGAGTTATTTCTTCCACTCTTTTTTTTCCTTTTTCTTTTCTCTCTTGATTTTATTTCCATAACTTGAGGGAACTCAACTCATCTAATATTCTAGATAAAAGGTCTTTATGACTAGTACCCTCGCCATTAACACTAGATGAATGATGACTTATGTTGGTTCCTAAGTTGTGGTTCTTTCTTGTTGGAGGTTTGAAAACAAAAGGTAAAAGAAACTATGGTTGAAACTAGCCAAAATAAACACTAAAAAAGGTGTGAAAGATAAGGTAAAAAACTAATTGGTAAAAGGAAAGTTATCTAGGCGGTTTGACAATGGAAGGTAAAGGAAATAAGCTATGAAAGTAAGCAAGAAATGTAAACTAGGCGAATCCTAAGAGTGTTTGGATGACCACATTCAAGGTTCCCAACAAAACACTCACTTTCCTAAGGAAAAATTGCCTAAAGTTATTACACACAAATGGAAGTTTGATAACCTATTGGAGGCTTCCAACACACTTCCAATGAAAGGTCTTTTTGTTACAAAACTTGAAAGCAATGAAGGAAAGTAAATTGCAAATTACAAAATTACAAAACGGTCCTCAATTTTGGTGGTTGTTCTCTCTTTGGTGATTCACTCAATTTGGAGTGCTTCTTAATCCAATAGCTCTTAAGGTGGTTGGCCCCTTTCTTCTTGACTCAAATTCTTCAAGGGATGACACCAATCCTCCTTCCAATTCCCTATATGGCAACCCACAAACAAGGAAACAAAGAGACAAGCAATAACCAAAGACCAAAAAAAATGAAATGAAAGCTAAACCAATGGATTTTTAACAAGACAATTTTTCAAGGATTACTCAACAATTAAAGCAATGAAAAGGACATAGAAGCATGCTAGGACTCAAAGAGAAACTTAGAATGGCTCTAGAGTAGAGTAAAAAAACTATATAAAAAAAAAAGACTCAACAAACCTGTAGCTTTAGCACTTGTTTTTACAGTAATTTTCAATTGAAATTTCGGAACTAAGATTGGTATAACATAGGCACCAATTATAGAATAAATTTTGAGCCAAAACAATAAGCACACTTCCTTTTCACTTTTTTTTTTCCTGGATACTGATTTTTCTGCCAACTTGTGTGATTTTTAGTATTTTTTTCCTTTTATCCAAATCACTTGGTTCTTTTTTTTTAACTTTTTTCCAGATGTCTAGCAAATTCAGTAAAACTTTCAGCTCAAAATTCAAAGTAATCAATTTTCAGTAATTTTTACAACTTTGTATGTCCAAGCTGCCAGCACTAGCGATTTTTTTTAAGCATGGTATATTGATTGCATTGGGCTTACTTTCAACCTTCCTATGTATGTTGAACTCACTAGGATTATTTACCACAGTTTTAGAAGTTCAATATTCACTTAGGATCAACTTTTCAGCCAGCAATTCAATCACCAAAACTCAAATTCATAATAGACACAATCATAAGGAAACCTAAAAGTTCAAGAAAAGGTTCACAATCAAAGACTCTCTTAGAATTTTGCATGAACATGTTAAGGACTAATTAACATGAAATATTTGACTCAAATCAAATAATAGGCTAAGAGAATTTCATACACTCATGAACAAATGAGTTAGACAAAGAAACAAGAAAAATAAAATTCAGCACAACATAAGAAATCTTAAGTGACAAGTTTCATGACTAGACATGACTTCTATGACAAAACTACAATAGGTGAACAAGTCACTCTAGATTTTTGAGGTTTTCTTCTACTTTAATATTTTTGTAAGAATTTTATGGTTTAGGTTTCAGCCACAAAAAATAACAAGACAAAACTCAAAGGAACCTAAACTCAACACAATTCATGGTTCAAGAACAAGAACAAGAAATTTGAACCATACAAAATCAAATCTAGCTTCTATAGCAAGTTTAATCGGTGGAAACTCTAAAGAATCATGTTAACAACATTTAGCACAAGACATGTGAGGAGATACATGGAGAAAAATGAAGAAACAACAATGGAAGAGAAGGTAAAGCAAAAAATAAATAGAGGTTTAAGGAGCACCTACTTAAAGCTCTTGTGCTCTGATTACCACTTGATGGAAGCTTGCTTGTGGAGCTTCTATGGAGACTGGATCTTTGAGCTACAATGAGGTCCTTCAATGGTGATTTTACACCATGGAGATGCAGCGGAAGGCAAAGGAGAAGAGGAGAGGGAAGGCACCATCCACTAGGGAATAAGTCAAGGAAGAAGGAGCTTCGCCACCAAGAATTGCCTTGGATAAGAAGCTTGAAGAGGATGCTTTAATGGAGGAAAAGAAAAAGAGAAGGGGGGAGCACGAAATTGAAGGAATAAAAGAGAGAGAGAAGTGAAACTTTGAAGTGTATCTCATAAGACTTTCATTCATCAAAGTTATAACAAGTGTTACACATGCTTCTATTTATAGACTAGGTAGCTACCTTGAGAAGCTTTCTTGAGAAAACTTCCTTGAGAAACTTCTTTGAGAAAACTTCCTTGAGAAGCTAGAGCTTAGCTACACACACCCCTCTCATAACTAAGCTCACCTCCTTGATAAGCTTCCTTAAGAAGATTCCTAAAGAAGCTAGAGCTTAGCTACACATACCTCTCTAATAGCTAAGCTCACCTCCTTGAGATGAGAAGCTAGAGCTTAGCTACACACCCCCTATAATAGCTAAGCTCACCCTCATGACGAAATACATGAAAATACAAAAAAAGTCCCTACTACAAAGACTACTCAAAATGGCTCGAAATACAAGGCTAAAACCCTATACTACTAGAATGACCAAAATACAAGGCCTAAGCGAAGGAAAAACTTATTTTAATATTTACAAAGATAAGCGGGCTCATACTTAGCCCATGGGCTCGAAATCTACCCTAAGGCTCATGAGAACCCTAGTGGGTTAGGATTGCATCAGCAAGTTAAAAGGTCACCCATTACGTTAAGCAAACTCTCTCTATGTCACAGCTCTTGTTATTGTACAAATTTCACCACCATTAAAAAATTCTGGCATTCCTCTCTAACCAAAAGCACCAAATAAATGCTTGTATAGCACACTAATGGGATCTTGCTGTCTTAACTCCTAGTCCAATTAAAACCACTAAAATGGCATGAGAAATTGCTCTAAAAGACCTTATCCTCTCTGGAAATCCAGTTTCCCTAATTAAATTAAAAGTTTAAAACTAAAATGTTTGCACCATAAATGTCTTACTGCAGTACATATATTTTTTTGATTTAAAATATTTTTTATGAAAAAGGAGAGATACATATGCAAAAGGATAAGAAATTCTCAAAAGCTATACCAAGTTCCTAGACCTGAACCTCTTCCTTCATGGGGATTGCAAAATTCCCAACAAACAAAAGAAAGAGAGACATAAAAACAAAACAAAGATTTCTCGAATTAACCCATTAACCCCCTACCAAAGAAGCCCCTCATTACTTTCTCTATACACTGTGCAATAACAACTGGTATGCATAAAAAGAGAGACACGGTATAGTGGGATACTATATAGAGAAACCTGACTAGTGAAAGAAATTTACAAAAAGAAAGCACCCTTCAATATGTCAAACCGCTAGGAAATCATTCAAATGATAGGTTCCTAAAGGTGTGGGATAGGGGATTACCACCTAGAGGAACACCTAGATTCACTATTAAAAAATATGCTTTTTACATCGGTTATTTATGACTTTCTACATCAGTTTTTAACCGATGTTCAAAGTACCGATGTTGAAAGTATTATGGTTAACATCGGTTTTTGAAAACCGATGTTAACATAAGACTACCAACATTGGTTATGTAAATAATCGATGTTATATGTTAAGAACTATACCAAAATAAGTGTATAAATGTTGAACATTGACATCGGTTATTTATACAAAACCGATGTTAACTCGTACATTAACATTGGTTTTTATACAGAATCGATGTTAATGTTTGTAAATTAACATCGGTTTTATAGAAAAATTGATGTTAACGTATACATTAACATCAATTTTTCTATAAAAACCAATGTTAATTTACAAACGTTAACATCGGTTTTGTATTAAAATCGATGTTAATGTATACGTTAATATCGGTTTGAAGATTAACATCGGTTTTGTAAATAACCGATGTTAACGTTTGTAAATTAACATCGGTTTTTGGAAGAACCAATGCTAAGTTATATGTTAACATCATTTTTAGCAAAAATCGATGTTGTTTGTGTATATTAACATCGGTTTTTGTAAATAACCGATGTTGTTTTAAGGTTTTTTTTATATATACTTTCTGTTTTTACAAAAAAAAAAACCCAAAATTTAACCTATAAAAAGCAATTTCAGACCACAATTCACAACACACATCATCTGTATCTGCTTTCAAGCAGTTTTTAGCATAAATCTATTTTAAACTATGAATTGATAAATATGAATAAATGATTTATTAGGAACTATCAATAAATAATGGTCAATGTTCAAATGACATGGCAAATTGAAAAAATGTAAACCAAGTAGTGTAAACTAATTAAGTAAGGTAAAATGAATTCCCTAACATCCTAATTTTCCTAACATCCCAAGTTTGATGTCTAAGTTAGAGATAATATTGTGCCCACTGGATGCAAAGCGCCTTTAATCTCTCTGGCTCCAATGGTCTAGCATCGTTAAAATACTACATGATCAAATAAAAGATAAATTAATAATGCAATACCAATTATAAGAAAAATCAACTTTGTTTGAAACAAACAATTACCGCTTCTCAGTTATTCCTGAAACTTTCTAAGATGATGGTGGACATCCAGTGCATAACGTAATAGCCGCACTCAGTGCTTCCTTTTTGTCTATTACACTAAATACATTATGAAATTTGAATATTAATTAAATGTTAACTACAATTAGTGTACACACACATAAGCAGTATATATAAGTAGAAGTTTTATTTAAATCACGTTGAGATTGCCATCATGTACACTAGCAAAGTGTTGAGATTTAGCCCTTAGGGTGACCCCGCTGTTTTGCATTGTACTTTTGTCGTCTTGTGCTTTTGTGTAAAAGGAATACTTGTTTATGTCGTATCCTTGCCAAGTTATAACATTTATTTTAGGCCCATTTGTTAGCTTTCTTAATGTTTCTGAAGCATTTTCATCAGCAAAGATTGTATCTTTAAACTAATCAAAGAAAGTCTTGTTATGCTTTTTCAACACCCAGTTCTTCAACATTTTTCGATTATTTTGTTTAACTAAAACTTCATGTTGAAGTATGTACGACAAAACTTCATTACTGTTGTTCAACACATACAAGTGAGCTTGTAACAAATCTTCTACACTTGGAGTGATAACATGCAATCCTCTTGTACCCTTACCACCCACTTTGTCGTCATGGCAATACTCAGGAAGGCCAACAGGTTTAGCCTTTTCAATGTAGTCTGAACAAAATTCAATGGTTTTTTCTGCAATGTACCTTTCAACAATAGATGCTTCTGAGCGATGTAGATTCTTTGTATACCCTTTTAAGATCTTCATGTATCACTCAACCGAGTACATCCACCTCAAATAAACAGGACTACAACATTTGATTTCTTTGACCAGATGAAGAATTATGTGAATCATAATGTCAAAGAAAGCAAGGGGAAAATACATCTCCAACTGGCACAATATTATTGTAGCCTCATTTTCCAGGTGATCAAACTTGACAGGATCATGGACTTTGCTACATATGTCATGGAAGAAAAAGCACAAGCGAGTTATGGCTAACCTTACTTTGTTAGGCAAAATGTCTCGTATGGCTACGGCTAACAATTGTTGCATCAACACGTGACAATCGTGAGACTTTAACCCTACCAGCTTTAGCGCCTTCAACTGCACAAGGCTCTTAATATTTGAAGAGTATCCTTGTGGGACCTTGACCCGACGAAGACATTGACAAAAACTTATCTTCTCCTTTCTGGACAAAGTATGATAAGTTGGAGGCAAGTATATTTTTTCCCATGCAACTACGACCGTATAACTATGTCAGCTAGATCTTGACGGATATTCAGACCATCTTTCGTCTTGCCTTGAATGTTAAGGAGCGTCCCAATCACACTATCACATACATTTTTCTCCACATGCATAACATCGATACAATGTCTAACATCTTGATCAGACCAATACGGGAGATCAAAGAAAATGAACCTCTTCTTCCATATGCAAGTCTTACTTTTATCCTTCTTTTGGGTCTTTCCAAATACATTATTCAGGTGTTCAACCCGTTGGAAGACCTGCTCACCAATCAACGGTATTGACGCAGTTTCATGCTCTTGACTTCCATTAAAAGCTTTTTTCAGTCGTCTGTAAGGGTGATCTGGTTTTAGAAAATGGCGATGCCTGGTGTACACTTTTTTTCTACCATGTTTCAGTTGTATAAAGCTTGTGTCTTCTTCACAGATGGGGCATGCATGATGACCCTTGACACTGTAACCGCTCAAATTCCTATACGATGGAAAGTCATTAATGATACAGAAAAGCATTGCATGCATTTGAAAAGTCTCCTTGTGAAATCCATCAAACACTAAAACCCCTATGTCCCATAACTTTCTCAAGTCTTCAATCAACGGACTTAGATAAACATCAATGTCATTTCCTGGCTGTCTTGGGGGCCCGATATCATCATAGACAACATCTATTTTTTTGCTTCATGCACAACCAAGGAGACAAATTGTAAATTACTAGTAGAATTGGCCATGAACTGTGTTGAGTGCTTAAACTGCCATACAGATTCATTCCATCACTGACTAGTCCAAGCCTCAGATTTCTTGCCTCTCTACTGAAATCCAGATACAAACCATCAATTTTCTTCCACTAGGAGCAATCAGCTGGATGATGGACCATTCCATCAGAGTTTCTCCCATTTGCATGTCAGGTAAGGTCTTTTGCATCGTCTTCATTAGCAAAAAGACACTTAAACCTTGGAATGATGGGAAGATACCACAACACCTTCGCTGGAGGGCCCTTCTTTGAGTTTTCATCATAACTGCACTCCTCATCATCCTTCACCTTGTACCGTGATGCCCTACACCTAGGGCATTTGGACATTTCTTCAAATTCATGCCTGTACAATATGCAAACATTAGGGCAAGCATGAATCTTTTGATACTCCATACCCATCGGACACAATATCTTCTTGGCCTGATAGTAGCTTTTAGGCAACGTGTTTTCCTCTAGAAGCAGATCGTGCACTACTTCAAGCAGTAAAGTAAAACTTTTGTCACTTGACCCATATCTGGCCTTGACATTAACCAGACTTAAGATCGTTGACAACAGCGTCAAGGAATTCTTGCACCCTTGATACAAAGGCTTCTTTGAGTCACTCTGCAATCCTTCATACACAGGGACATGGGCTTGTTGAAAAGACTTTTGTCCAAGGTCACGAATCATATCCGCCAACCGATCTCCCATTTCTACATCAAACGGTTCAGATTGGGGGTCCACTCTGCATGTCTGTCATTTTACCATGCCATATCCATGTCGTATAATTCCTCTTAATTCCATCACACAATAGATGCTCCCGTATGTCGTCCAGTATTTGTCGTCTTCCATTCAAACAATTGATGCAAGGACAACAATATTTTCCAACTTCATCTGGTCGACCTCTTTCTGAAGCAAATTGTAAGAATTACTTGATGCCTTCCTCATATTCTGGGCTGATGCGACTTTCATTCATCCAACTTTGATCCATCTAAGTAATAACTCCATCATACTCTCAAAGTTATTCGATGCTTGAAAATCTCACTTTTTTTATTATAAGTGTGGCCTTATCCCATTCAGAAAGACCCTCTTTTACGGTATCTTCATACGTCAGGGTTAATTCTATTTTGTTAAATTTGACAAAATTTTGGTAGCATTTCGCATTGGTCTCCAAGTACATGACATGAAATCAGTGAAATTAATTTCCCGATAATCAAGTATGCACTTAGAGAACAAATAGAAATGCATTGTACTGAAATTTAATCAAATTAAACAAAATAATTTTAACCTTAATGCATGAATCTACCATAAAAATACCAGTCTCCCCAAACTGTCCAAACAGACAATTCAAGATTGAATACAATGATTAATGCAAACTGTCTGCAAGAATCATTGCATTCAATCTCAAACAAGAATCTAAGGTGCACTCATCATGAAGACAATTTGTATACCATATATTAGTTGGCATTAATGGTAGTGAACAAGAAAAAAAAATTAATTGGTAACAAACATTTGTATGTGTCTGTGTGTGTCTCTGTGTCTCTTTGTGTGTGTGTGTGTGTGTGTGTGTGTGGGTGTGTGTGTGTGTGTGTGTGTGTGTGTCTCTATGTGTGTGTGTGTGTGTGTGTGTGTCTGTGTCTTTATGTGTGTGTGTGTCTATGTGTGTGTGTGTGTGTCTCTGTGTCTTTATGTGTGTGTGTGTGTTTGTTTTTATGTGTGTGTGTGGCTGTGTGTGTGTGTGTGTGCGTGTGTAGGGGGTCATTCGAGGGTAACAAAGGATCATCATATTCTAAACATCATCAGCGACACCATGCACTCCTATATTGAAGAGTTACTAAACCAATGCAGCCAGAACAACCATTATCATCAATTTGCAGCAGCATGAATTCACCTTCTTTGGGGGACACTACAATTCTGCCATCTATTATGCAACTGCCAAGGGATAACACTCAGATTCTCAAAAGCTAACTTAACAAGGATTGAATCACACTTCAACTATAAACACTTCCATCCATGCTCATGAGCAATTTCAATTGCTGGCATAGAGAGATTCCCAGAGAGAGAAACAGTCGCTACAATCTCTGAATTGATATGGTTTACAGAAAAGTGACACCCTATTAGCATCATCTTGCAAGAAACTCACAACATCTCGAAAAGATATGTTATATGATTTGGAAGGAAAGGGTGTTGAATTGGTTCCAGTGGTTAGAACTGTGGACAAGGGTCATCATTTGGCCAGTGTTCAACCATGGGTTGTTGGGGATGTTTCAGATTTACTTTTCAGAAAATCCATGAGGTGTTAATGGAGTTGTGATTGAAATTGGATGTTGGATTGATCGTACAGTGTGTCTTGACTAATTAAAATTTATCCTTCTTAATATTACTAGATTCAATTAGGCTTTACTACTAAGTTATGAGAAAGTAAAGAACAAAAAGAATAACTTAGACAAAAGTAAAGCGGAAATAAAAAGTGCATAGCGGAAAGGTAAAGAGGGTAGGGAAGAAGAAAGCAAACACAAAATTCACGAACCTCATGCTAAGTGCGCCCTTCTAGGCTTAGAGGTATGACAATGATCACGCGCTTAACGCGACAACATCTAAGCTTAGCGAGTATGGCGGCGAAATTAAAATGATCCCTTTTGATTAATCAAAATTTTCTCAAAATATTTTTCCAAAAAGATTATTACAATCAAGAAAACAATGAAAATAAGATCATATGGAAAATGGACTTTATGGCCCTTTAACATCAATTCCATTTCCAAGATTGAATCATGA
The DNA here is from genome assembly GCF_000004515.6 of Glycine max. NCBI lineage: Eukaryota > Viridiplantae > Streptophyta > Magnoliopsida > Fabales > Fabaceae > Glycine > Glycine max. The sequence continues at coordinate 10,793,617 of NC_038249.2, read as the reverse complement.
AACTACAAGTTAGAGAGAAAAAGAATCATACATTGAATTTATTCTAGTTCAATATTTAAAGGACCTACATCTAGTTGTTCTAAGACTCCTTAGAACTTTCACTAATAGAGAATTAGGTCCAAACACTATACACATGCAATTCCCTAAATTCTCATCTTCCCTTGAACCCTACAAGAGAGAGAACAAGAGTTGAAACCATATCAACTGACAAAACTCTTGATAACCCTAACTAAGAATAGAAACAAAAAGATAATTTCACAATAAGAACGAATACACCTTGATGTGTGGATCACACTATCTTCAGGATTTTCTTCTTAGTATGATAAATCATGACGGACAATGAATGGATCTTTGATCAACTTTAATCTCCAAAAGGAATACAGTGAAATTCCCTTAGTTGACTCTCCTGAAGTATTTTCTCAAAGATGATAAAAATGAATCAAGAGTCACTAATGAAAATAAGATAAAAGGGTATTTATAATTTTGATGGGTAAAACAAATTTAACTAATTATAGATTATGGTAATCGATTAATACGTCAAAATCCTTTTTGTTATGCATTTTCATAAATCTTGTAATCGATTATAGGAAATGATAATCTATTATCTTGTTTCAGATAAAGAGCTTCTCATGCTTCTGTATTTTCTGGAATAATCGATTATCAGGTGTGGTAATTGATTATTTCATCATGTAGAGAACTTCTTAAGCTACAAAGTCTTTCTTCTTTTGAAACTAACTTTGATTATTTCTAGATACAATTTAATCGATTACAATAAAAGGTAATCGATTAGCTTAAGCTACAAAGTCTTTCTTCTTTTGAAACTGACTTCTATGATCGATTATTGAAACAAGTAATCGATTAATTTGTCAAAACTTGCCAAAAATTTCAAGTAGAAGAGAGATTTGTTGTTTGTTCTAACACTTTGTGATTGATAACAAAACTTTGTAATCAATTATAGTGTGTTGAACTCATTGCTTTTTAGAAACTTAGAGATCAATCCATTTTTTTAACATCTTTGATCCTTACTAAGCATGTATAAAAGGCTTAAGCTTTATCATACAACATGTCTAGTCTAAAACAATCAATACAAATGACACTTCTATTAAACATGTTTGACATTGTAAAATTTACAAGCCAAAACTAAGACTAAGGGCTTCAAGCTTTGATCCAACAATCTCTCCCTTTTTGGTTTTGATAATGCGAAACCTATATGATATGTGTTGATGTTTTTCTTCTCAATGTACATGTTCCACATCATGCTTAGCAAACACATTAGTAGCATCTTTTCAATCAAAGCAATTAGTTACAATACAATTAAACAACACAAACAATCATATCTTTCTCCCCTTTTTGGCATCACAGCCAAAAAATGTGTATCAAATGAGAAAAACAAGTTAAAGCAAGACACATAAGGTAGGAAATAGAAAGATATCATATATTTCATTCATTAAAAAGAAACATTACAACCATGATTAATCATATCAGAAAATATCCAAAACATAGTAACATAGTAGAAAACACAATATAAAGCCCAGACTATGTCCTAGAGAGCTTTGAGGCTAACTATCCTAGACTCTAAGGAGGTCCTAGGGCAATATCTAAGGGTCAAATGTAATCCACATGAGGTGCTCCCATAGCATCCAACCTCTTTAAGATAGACTCAAAAGATTCCTTCAGCTCTCCATAGTCTTCCTTGTGCACCCTTAAGAGCTCATCCATCTTTGCTTACATCATCTGTCTTAAAGGGACTCATAGGCTTCTCTTTAGCTTCTTCTAGTTGTTCTACTTGATCTTTCCTTGGTTTCTCAATCTAGCCAACTCATTCTTCTTCAGTTTTGATGTAACACATCTATTTCAGCACACCTTTGTCTTGATCTCAAAATCAACTTCCACAAAGTCAAATACCCCATCTTGGGTATCCACACCAAAGTAGTCAAGTATCTTGGAAATCAACATTGCATAAGGACACTTGAAGGAACCAATCCTCTTGGTCTTCAGCATAGTGTCAACAATGATGTTGTCCCAATTGAGTTTCATCTTCCCTTGCATCAAACAAACGAGAAGAAGATCTTCCTTTGTCAATTATGCTTGATTACTCCCCTCTGGCAGTGATAATCCAAGCAATAACATAATCTAGGAGTTTGTGCTCTAGCAACAATGCACCAAAACCAAATATTTCCTTGCCCTTCCCTTTAGTAACAACAACAATGAAGGTAAAAGGATTCTTCATCAAGGACTAGTACTTGGTGACCTTATTGAACTTTACTTCAGCATCCTAGAGGTCGTTCTGTTTGGATGTCAAACTTTCTAAGGATAGACCAACTCTATTAAGGTTCGAAAAAATGGCTGAGTAAAAAAGAAGACAAAATTTTAGGTCCGGGTCGTGGGTTATTAAAGTAGAGCAATTGTCTTTTCGTTTAAAAAAATCTTTCAAATGTTGGTAATTGATTGCCAAATATTGTAATTGATTATAACGTTACTTGGAAAGGGGTTTTGGCCTCAACACTCTAGATAATCAATGGGCCATTTGTCTTAGTGTTAAGGTATTTTAGTGTTTAGGGCACTAAGGTTCTTAATACTAGCTTATGGTTAATTAATTAACATTAATAATTAAGAGAGAAGGATGAGAGGAAGAGGTCATGAGTTCGAATCATTTTCGCTAACAAAAACTAACAAATTAACAACTAAAATTGACCTTTTAAAAAAAATGTGTACTTTTATTATTTAATTTTCAACGGGTGACTTCTAGGCTTTAATTAATTTAAAATTATTTTAATTAAATTTACTTTCCTTAATTAAAACTTTACGTCATTAATTACTTCAAAACTATTAATTTTTACCGATTAAGGTTGTTACAACTAATTAGTAAGCCATTTGTGTCATTAGAATGCTAATTTTCTATTTATTTCAAAAGTTCATCATAATAACCACAAATGTCAAATGAATGTCATCCTCTTACTTTGCCTAAGTTTAACTAGTTGACTAGTCTTTGACTTGTGTTAATTAAGCCTACTTAGTTTACACTAATTATTTTGTTATGTCTAAATCACTTCTAATTACTAATTACCTTAGTTCACATAAAATATATTTTTTCCTTATCAATAATACTATTACACGATAATTCTACTTAAACACACAATAGTTTGAGTAGTAATTTTTAGGGTGCTACAAGAATTTTTCTAAATATGAAGTTGAAAGAGAATTAGATGTAAATTTGATTGAGAAACTCTTGTGTTCTTGTTTTTATTTTTCCCTTCATGCTTTTCCTTGGGATGAAAGATTTCAAACTTGTTTGGAAAACTTTGGCTTCACAAAAAACTTCTAAATTTACAAATACTATTCAATTCCTTTCTAGTATGTTTATTTTATTTTAACATTCACAGTTAGACATTTCCAATATTGTCTTTTTTTCTTTTTCCTTATACTTTGCATTTCATACATTATTCTCACAAGTTACAATTAGAAAAAAAAATTTAAAATATATGTTTTGTCTTCGTAAAGTTGAGATGTGTTTGATTTTTTTTTTCCAAAATAAAATTCGAACATCCGAATTTATATATATTATTTTTTTACATCAATTACATGAATAATTAAATTAATTACATGAATAATTAAATTCTGAATGACACATTTCTCTTTACCACTTACCTTTACATTAAATTTTAATTTTATAAAATCATAAATAGTTAATTCACATTTTTTATTAATGTTAATATCACAATTTAAATTGTTTATTATAAATTCAAAATAATTTGCATATTTAAAATATTTATTATCAATTTATCTGTAATACATGATATAATTATATAAAATATTTCAAAATATCTATATTTTATCTATTATAAAGTTTTTATATAAAAATAAACCTTTATCGAATAAAAAACTAAAAAACTGTTTTTGTAAACAAAAGACCTTAAAAAGTGTTGCGTTAAAAACTGAATAAAAATAAAATTGTTTAATCATAGAGTATGATGATGGATGGTTAAGATGATGAGGAAGATGGACGGCAACGCATGGTTCATGTGCAAAACAGAGAAAGAAAAAGAGGAATGGAAGAAGAAGAATAAGATTTGACTCGAGTGTGCCAACAGAAAGAAGAAACAGATAACGAAAGAAAAGAAAAAAGAGATAGAGAAAAAAGAGAGAAGCAAAATTCAATCAGATCGAATACTATCTTGACGTCCGCAGCAACAGACCACTCTCCCTTTCTCTCTCTACTTTCTCTCTCTAAAAAAAGACCTCAACAGAACAGGGCGCCGAAGAAGAAGCAGAAGAAGAAACCCTAGAAAGGAGAAACAACTCAACTCAGCTCAGTTCAGCTCAACCCAGCAACTCTTCATATTCTTCCACACAATTCAAATTCTTTTTCCATTTTTTTTGTCTCTCTCCACTGTTTTTCTCTTCGGTTTCAACTCGGTAGGTCTCGCTGAGTCCAACTCACTCTCTTTTTTCCGAGTCATGGATCGTTGATTTGCTCCACCTAGGGCTCGATCGACCCTTTTTATTTCGCTACAGTTTTCACTTTCTTTTGTATGTTTTATTTTATTTTATTTTTTATTTTTTTTTAATTTTTTTTTGAACTCGACCGCGCATTTTAGTTTGATTAAATTCAATCTCTTTCATTTCTTGTTTATGTTTTACTTTTTTCAATTGAACTTAATGCTTTGGTTGGGCAAGAAGCTAATTTGGTAAATTTTTAAAAGGTTTTATTAATTAGTGTGATTTATTATATTACTATACATTTGTTTCTAATTGTTACGGTATTCTTTGGACTGTTTTTAATGATTTGGATCTGAAAATTGGTGTGTTGTTCAGAGACACATGCGGAAAGTGTTTGAAGAGTGCACATTTCGGTGTTTGGGTTTGTTTTGGAGGCACATCAAGGGCTTGGAGGAGTTTGGGTTGAAATGAAACGTTGTGTCGGTTGAGACTGAGAGGGTTTGTTTGTGGACATGTTTTGTGTACTAGGTTGTGGTTGTTAATATTTTTTGGGCTTAGGTTTGATTGTTTTCAAAGGGGCGGTGATAGTGAGAGAATGGTGCCTCCTGGGCCACCCACGCCGATTGGTGGTGCTCAGTCTGTGCCGCTGTCGCTTTTGAGATCAAATTCGGGAATGTTGGCGGGTCAAGGGGGGGGAGCTGTGCCTTCACAAACCTCGTTCCCTTCGCTGGTGGGACAGCGAAACCAGTTTAACAACATGAATATGCTAGGGAACATGTCTAATGTGACTTCCTTGCTGAATCAGTCTTTCCCGAATGGAATTCCAAATTCAGGGCTTGGTGGCCCTGGGAGCAGCCAGCGCAGTGGAGGGATTGATGCTGGGGCAGAGGCGGATCCGCTATCTGGTGTTGGCAATGGAATGAATTTTGGCAATCAGTTGCAATCAAATTTGATGAACCCTGGTTCATCTGGTCAAGGTCAGGGTCCACAATTTTCAAATGCTTCTGGTAGCCAGATGTTGCAAGATCAGCAGCATTCGCAGCAACTTCCTCAGAATTTCCAACAACATAGTCAGCCGTCAATGCAACAGTTCTCTGGTCCTCTGAACGCTCAACAGCAACAGCAGCAGCAGCAGCATTTTCAGTCCATTCGAGGTGGGATGGGTGGTGTTGGGCAGGTGAAGTTGGAGCCACAGGTAAACATCGATCAGTTTGGGCAGCAGCAGCAGTTGCCGTCGAGGAATCTTGCTCAGGTGAAGTTGGAACCGCAGCAACTTCAAACATTGAGAAATATGGCACCGGTGAAAATGGAGCCCCAGCATAATGATCAGCAATTTTTGCACCAGCAACAACAACAGCAGCAGCAGCAGCAACAACAACAACAACAGCAACAACTGCTCCACATGTCAAGGCAATCCTCTCAGGCTGCTGCTGCTCAGATGAATCATCTTTTGCAGCAGCAGAGACTTTTGCAATATCAACAACATCAGCAGCAGCAGCAGCAACTCTTGAAGGCAATGCCTCAACAACGGTCCCAGCTACCACAGCAGTTTCAACAGCAAAATATGCCTATGAGGTCTCCTGTGAAACCAGCATATGAACCCGGGATGTGTGCCAGGCGGTTGACACATTACATGTATCAGCAACAACATAGACCTGATGTAATAATTATTCTTGATATTGTATTTTCTCTAAAATCTAAGTATGTATATCTTCTGTCTTATGATAATGCATTTGCTCTTGATTTTATGCAGGATAACAATATCGAATTCTGGAGGAAATTTGTTTCTGAGTATTTTGCTCCAAATGCCAAAAAGAAGTGGTGTGTTTCCATGTATGGAAATGGCAGACAAACTACTGGAGTTTTCCCTCAGGTCTGCTGCAAGAGAAAACCTTATAAACTATTTCTGATGCCTGGATAACTTCATCTAAGTTAGTCTCTTGATTATTCAATAATGTCTGTAGTATTCTCCATTGTACCATTTTCCTTTATTAGCATCTTAATTTTGATGTTGCTATTGGCTTATTGCCATGTTATTATGTATCAAGCAACGATTGTCTTGAAAATTCTACAGGAATCAAGATGCAACCTTGTTAAGTTCATGAAGCTGAGCATTAGTTTAAGGTGCTAACATATTGACTTTTGAAATATTTTCAGGATGTATGGCACTGTGAAATATGTAATCGCAAACCTGGGCGTGGGTTTGGTAAGTTTTTTTTGTAACTTTTCAGTTTAACTCTGTCCAGTTTAGTTTTGGTCTGTTATTATCTTACTGTTAGTTTTATGAATTTTTTAACGAGTCAGATGTTTAAAAATATGATTATGCTGCACTATCCTCCTCCTGAAGTTTTTTTTTTTTTTTTTGTGTTTTCAGAAGCAACTGCTGAGGTTCTTCCCAGGCTTTTCAAAATAAAATATGAAAGTGGTACTTTGGAAGAGCTACTTTATGTTGACATGCCTCGGGAATATCATAATTCCTCTGGCCAGATTGTTCTAGATTATGCAAAAGCAATACAAGAAAGCGTTTTTGAGCAACTTCGTGTTGTTCGTGATGGTCAACTTCGAATAGTTTTCTCTCCAGACCTAAAGGTTGTGAATAGGAATAATTACCTTTAGCTTTTACTAAAAGTCAGTGCACCCTATTATTGATATTCTCTTTATATCCAAAAATAGTTGACATTTTGTTTGTTATTTCCTTTTCAGATATGCTCTTGGGAATTTTGTGCTCGGCGCCATGAAGAGCTCATCCCCAGAAGATTGTTAATACCTCAGGTTGGTGATTAAATAATTTATTTATGAGAGGCTTTATATCCTGATATTGTATCAATATATGCATACAAGATGCTTTATTATGATGGTTGGCTGAGAATTAGACAGACTTTATATGTTTGTGATACAAACTGAGTTCCACAGTAACAGAAATGAAAAAATATAGCAAGAATGGAAAAACAAGATGCTGTATGTATTATTCAAATTAAGGAAAATTCAGTAAAATAGGATCTCTACTGCCCAGAGCTTTGCTCCTTTAGGGAGCTACTGCTCACTACCCATGACTAACAAAATGATACACAAGGATACCCTAGCCTCACTCCCCTTCTCTCCAATATTCCACTATTTAGTAACTAATTCCCTCCTTTTTCTCACTCACTGCCAGCTTGCCATTCTTCTCGGTCTTCCTTCTATTCCTTCTGGTGTAAACCTTCCAAACTTTGAGCCCATGAGACAATTGTGGAGCCCACATATCCTTCTGACCCTGTAAACCATTTGAGGTTCTGTGTCATGTGACTATTGCAAGTTTTGATGTTGTTACTTGGTAATATGTTTTGCCAATCATCACAAAATGTATTCTTGGTTTTGCTGCTAGTTTTGTTGTTTGCCAGAAATGCTTTTAGTTTGTAGAGATTTTAATAGAGTAGTAGTTGATTATATATTTTGATTATTGATTCCAATGACAATGACAGGGTGTTGTGCATTATGATTATTGATTCTTATATGTACTCTATTGTTGTATGCAGGTTAGTCAACTTGGAGCAGTTGCTCAAAAATACCAGGCAATAACTCAAAATGCAACACCCAATTTATCCGTTCCAGAGTTACAGAATAATTGCAATATGTGAGTCTATTTTTCCTTTATTGTTTATGCTTATGTATGAGCTATACTCTTTTATTAATGATCTTATTGCCAAATTGTCATGCTGTACCTGCAAAATTGTTGCTGCTCTTAAAACTTGGACTTTATTTGTTTATTATGTAGTAACTTTCTGCTTCTGGATTTCCGAAATTGTTGGTAGATTTTATTACATTCTGAATGAGTTTTCATAGTGGTTTCTAATAAAATAATATTTTAATTTGTTTATGTTGTAATAAAAGAACTAATGTCTTGGCTTATTTTAAAGTCTACCTATCCTTGACTCATACATCTAATGGGAGATGGTTTTTATCTGTGCCCCCCTGCCATTGCATGTGTCCTTGAAAGAATTTAGGAATTGCAGCCATTTTTTATTTTATCTAAAATTATATATATATATAGTTTTTTTATTTTCAAAGTTTTTTTTCTCCTGGGTTTTATGTGACTTCTAAAATCAGGGGCTGTTGTTAGGAAATTGGCATGTGTCTTTCCGCATCTCATCATAGTTGAGCTTCAGGGATGTGTCTGATATGCCTACTTCCTATTCCCACTTATACAACATTTTCTTGATGTACTGTGGTCTAAAATCATGCGCTGTTGTTAGGAAATTGGAATGTGTCTTTCCGCATCTCATCATAGTTGAGCTTCAGGGATGTGTCTGATATGCCCACTTCCTATTTCCACTTATACAACTTTTTCTTGATGTACTGTGGTCTAAATTAATTATGTTCACTTGATTTAACAAGTTTCTGTTTTCCTTTTCCTAATTTTACGTGTTGCATTTCTGCTTTTCCAGGGTTGTTGCATCAGCCCGTCAGTTGGCAAAAGCTTTAGAAGTTCCATTGGTCAATGATTTAGGATATACAAAGAGATACGTGCGGTGCCTTCAGGTAATGGTCTACTTGTTGTGGCATGTCCTTTAATATATAATAAAGTTGAATCCCATTGTGATTTCAACTGCTGCAGTGGCTGCATATGAACAGACTGGCAAATGTAGTTTTTTTTTTCATGTGTCCTTTAATAATTTCATGGCGTTTTCTTAAAATTAGTTTTTTGGTAATTTTTGGGAAGTAATAACTTTTTGACGTGCTACCTAAAGAGAGTGATTTTTTGTTCTTAGATTTTCCATGGATAAGTAAATAAAAAAGTTATTGGAAAATTATGGAATTATGAACTCATTGAATGTCTTCTGATAAATTTTATTGAGTACTGAGTAGGGTCTGCTGAGTTAACTTCACAAACCTTTCTTTTTCTTATGTTGCAGATATCGGAAGTGGTAAATAGTATGAAAGACTTGATAGATTATAGCAGAGAAACAGGGACTGGACCCATGGGTAAGTTAATGACCTTTTTACTGTTTTATAACGTATTTGTGTATACGGATATGAATATGGTCTTGAAATTGTATCATGTTTTATCTAAAGCCCCAGCTATCTTATCCATATATATTGTTGCAATGCCATCGTTTCTAATTGAACAACGAGCTTTAAATAGAAGTGGGAAGCCTCAATGCCTTTACATTTATCAGTTTATGTTGGGTTAACTTATTTGTTTAGTCCCTATAATTTCTTACTAAATAAATTCAGCATAGTCCGAACTATTATAACTGAATATACAGATTTCTATAATTTCCAAACAATGCAAAATGATCCTCATTGTCAGATGTCATTATGTCCCTATGATAACTATGTTGACGTCCAAATTAAACATGCCGAGTATCAAATGGTGATATTAGTGGCAAACTGTTAGGATCTAATTGCAAGGTATGGGACTTGAGTCCCACATTGGAAGTATGGGATTCTAGTTAAGGTAAGGCTTTAGGCTCTCCAACTACAACAGCTAGCCTTTGTGGTGTGACTCTCCAAAGGTTTATTGAACACTGTGTGTCTCAGCTGCAAACAAGAGGTGGTGGTGACCCCAGCATTGCAGGTGTTTGCCCAAGACTAGTCAAAAAGGCTAGTGCACAGCCAACCTGTTTGAGCACCAGGGCTGCAAAGTGTGGTGGGTGGTTAGGATCCAGTTGCACAGTATGAGACTTGAATTCCGCATTGAAGGTATGAGATTCTAGTGTGGGGTTTATAAGGCTTTGGGCTCTCCAACTAGCTTTTGTGATGTGGCTGTTAGTGTTAGTTATCTCTTAGAATTTGTTTAGTAATTGTAAATGAGGGAGTTAGTTAGTTAGTTACACTAGTTAATTATCTGTTTTAGTTGGTTGAAGAAATAAGGGAAGGGAAGAGATCATTCATCTTGTCATTTGTGAGAGAATTCTAGCCTTTTGGCATTGGGGAGGTGCAAAAACCTTTGAAGTTCTGCAAATTAGGAAGAAATCCCTTGGAGCTGTGGGGTAGCTGTTCATGAAAATGATTCCTAGAATTTTATTGAAAGAAGGCCTATTGGTGGATGATCAATGCAGAGCAGTATTTTACTAAGGGGCCAAATCCAACAATGTGAGGCAAAGGAATGGACCTTAATGATGAAGGATTATAAAAAACAGAAGTGATCGAGTTCTTTCTCTAAATTCATGGATCAAGCCCAATTGATAAAGAGAAGAATGTTGAACTCTTAAAGGGGAAGTGATTTCCTAAGATAAGCAAAATGAGCCCAACAGAATGGAATAGAACAATGGGATCACCTCACAATTGCAGCAACACTGAGGCTGTGTTTTATGGGGGAAAAATACTGCAAGAAACAGTATAGGGAAGAATGGAAGCATGTATATAATGTGTTACATGTCAGTCCATGTGTGCCACTTATGATCATCATTTGCATTTTTGTTTTTAAATTTATGCTAGTGTGAACTGATACATTTCGTGTGTTAAAACTATAGGGATTAAGGTATATAGAGAGAGAGGAATAGGAATTAAGAGACTGAATACAGTGAGATTATTGATGTTGACTTTATTTGATATGATGTGTTATAGTATGACTAAAACATAAAGCACTAATCCTTATTTATACTAATAGTCAATATGGAAACAAATCATGAAATATTAGGAAATATAGAGAATAATCTTAAGAAAATCTAAGATACTCTTAAGTTATTCTAAAAATATAATCAAAGTCATTATTGGATATTTTTCATTTATTCTACCACTCCTCAGGCTAAAGCTTACCATGCTTTAAGCTTGTAACAAATATATCTTTTAAATATAATATGGGTCACACCAGACATGGATGAAATGATTATCATCCTAGAGATCTGGGTAGAATATTGCATTACGAAGAAAAGAGAATTCATCAGCTCATGGTTCATTGAGACAGGAGAAATCACCATTGGTGTTAAAGTATTGTGTATGCTAGTCATCTCATCTGTGCTATTGTACAGTTTGTTTAGCTAAAGTTAGTTACTGCTGTAAAGTTTTCAGTGCAAGCTAGCTCTAGCCTCTAGTATATAAACTGATTACTGATCTGTTCTATCAGATTGTAAAGTTTTCAGTGCAAGCTTACTATGATTTAAGCTTATAACAAATATACCTTTTAAATATAATATGGGTCACACCAAACATGGATGAAATGATTATCATCCTAGAGATCTGGGTAGAATATTACATTATAAAGAAAGAGAATTCATCAACTCATGGTTCATTGAGACAGGAGAAATCACCATTGGTGTTAAAGTATTGTCTATGCTAGTCATCTCATCTGTGCTATTGTATAGTTTGTTTAGCTAAAGTTAGTTACTGCTGTAAAGTTTTCATTGCAAGCTAGCTCTAGCCTCTAGTATATAAACTGATTACTGATCTGTTCTATCAGATTGTAATGAGAAGAATCATTATCAATAACAGAAAATAGATTCAGATTCTATTGCTGCAATCTCTCTTTTTCACTCTAGAATTCTTTTAATCGTTAAGATTCATTATAGGGAGGCTGATAGTATAAACGCTAGTCAATTAATCTCCATTTGAAGCACTGTGAAAAAAGTCAATGGAATGATTGGTGCTGCAGAAGAACCTTGTAACAAACATCAAATAGTTTGAATTGGAGATGAGGCGAGTGTCTAAAGTCATACATTTGGAAGGCCAGACTTGGTTTGAGACAAAAGTCAGGAAGAAAGGCATCTGGAACATAAACTGGCAGGTGGCCAGGCTGCACCTGGGACTGAGATTGGGGACAGATCATAGTTATCAACTCTGGATAGTGGTGCAGAATTGCCAACCCAAAAATCACTATAGTGGGATGACTGCTATTGTGAAATTTTAGATGCAAGTTAAATAATTCATAATTTCATACACATTCTTGGACAAACTCAAAATTAATAAATTACCTGGAATTTGAGACATTCATATGCTGCTGATAGAGAATAGAGATGAAATGATGAAAGACCTGTGTGAGAGTGAGAGCATTTACTGCAACAAAATAGAAGATCAGAACAATATGTAAGAGAGCAGGGAACAGTGAGAGGGAACTGAATAGAAACAACAGAGCAAGGCCAGAAACAACAGGAAGGTGCTGGAAAATGTCAGAAATTACCAGAGATGGTGCCAGAGAAATGTGGGTCATGTTTCAGAAACACAAGGGATCAAAGTTGGTGCTTGCGAACAGAGCAAGGCTAATCAGATTTATATGAGCAAGGCAGAACCCCAGAATAGAGACTAGGGAGAAGTGATGAGAAAAGGAGAGAAATGAACAAAACAGGTTAGTTTATTAGGTTGGGCAAGTTGAATTTGCCCTCCAACAAACCTACGAAGCAACACTGCTTTCAGGGGCAAAGAGGAGGGTCTTTGACGTTGAGGAAAAGAAGTGTCTTGGACATGTGAAAGTAATAGCACTGACAATGGATGCAATTTTGGTCATGGAAAGCACCGCTTCAGCTGCAACGGGCTGGTGGAACACGACAACCGGATAGTGCTGATATCACCTGCTATTAACGACTACAGGCTAGATTACATGTGGAACAAACAATGGTGGGTCCAACCACATCTGACTGAGATCATCTGGGTCAGACCGATCTAGATTTATTTAAAAAGAATGCTCTTGTTTTTAGGAAACCTGGCAGCAGAATATTGAAGGTCTCTGTAGATGGTACTGCTCTAATACCATATTGAAATTATTGAATTTTAGGTAGGGTTGAGCATAAAAACCGAACCCGACCAAAACCCGAAATAACCAAAGCAGAAGTAGTCAGGTGTTGGTCAGATTGGGTGTCAGATTAGAAAACTTAAAAAAATCAGATTTACAAGGTTTTAACAGACGGTTTCGGATTGATTTTTTTTTTTTCAATTGTATCCAAACCCGACCGAGTGTATATGATATAATTTGCTTGACAGCTACACAGCGTGTAGAACACGTCTCACCTCAGTCACCTACATTTATAGCCTACATACATTGGAACTCACAACATCCTGCCACTCATTAACAGCTTTTGTGTTCTTTGTTCTTATTATTATTATTATTTGCAAAAAGTGGCATGGGTTTCTCTCTCTTTCATATTCTTCTGATCTGAGTTTTTGTTCTCTTTTATCTTTATGGGAGCCACCTTGGGAGACTTCTTGCTTCACATGTTGAAGCCTTCGGATGCATGTCCCTTCCCTTCCTTTCTTCTATCACATGTGACCCTCCTTCTATCTCATACTTTCATGAATGTCTATTGCCTCGCAACAGTCACTGTCTTCTCCCTCTCCCAACTTAAATCTCCAGTGATGCACACTGCCATGGCATCACTGATGAAGCTTTGAAGGTTCATTCACGGCAAAGAAGCAACCTGTCCAAACTGTTTATACCCAATCGACAAACCTGTGACCCGCTGCATTCAAAACCCGCCAAAACTGAAGAAGCGAATGGTCGGGCTCAGTTCAGAATAAATGAAGATTGGTTTACATCTGGTAAGCATTTTTTGGTCCGAAACCGACCGAATCTGTCTGATGCTTGCCCCTAATTTTAGGTATAGAGGGAGATAAAGGAGATAAAAGAGACTGAATATTCTGGGATTGCTATTATTATTTACTTCATATGATGAAAAGCATAAAGCACTAACCCTTCTTTATTGCTAGATCAAATCCTAATTCCTAAATAAAGAAACAAATCATTTTATATTAGGAAATAAGAAAACTAATCTTAAAAGATAATCTAAGATACTCTAAATTATTCTAAAGATACAATCAAGATACTATTGTGTATTTTCCATATATCCTAACATCACATATGTTGCCGTAGTTCCTTTTTCTGATTCTGGGAAAATTTGCCTGTGTTTTTAATTGCTGAACTGTGCCTTGTGTTGATACAATTTCTCAAGTCTTTAGTGCTTCTCATGCTTGTTGGCAGATGTTAATAGCACTTAGTGAAACCATTCTTTACTGAGAGAATTGTTTGTTTGGTTCCAAGGGAAGAAGAGGTTTATTTTTTTTTTTTTCGTTTTGGAAAGGGGGGATAAAATAATTTTCTAGTATATTTTTATATAATAGAGAAATAAAACCATTAAGATCAAGTACTCAAACTAGGGATACTCTAGTCATAACTGTTTATTAACTTGAAGCATTTCCCCTCCCCTTCAGATTCCCCGAACATAGGAGAGGATACAAAAATGGCCTGGGAGGGATTTTGGCCTCCTTATTTTTTCTCCCCTCCTTTCCATTTTCCTCTAACCAAACACCGTAAAAAGTTGGAAAGAATAAGTATGCATCTCTTTTGTTGCTTGGAACTTGGGAAAATGTGTACAAACTCTTCCCATAAGGACAGCTTTGGTCTTCAAGATAATTGAGTTGGAAATTTACAGTTTTTAAATCAATAATTGCCAGCTGTTTGATTGTAATGATTGATAATAGATGTTTCTTTTTGTTTCATTTTCTCAGATAGCTTAGCTAAATTCCCTCGGAGAACAAGTGGTTCATCTGGACTTCATAGTCAGGGACAACAGTCTGAAGATCAATTACAGCAGCAGTCACAGCCACAACTGCCACCCCAGCATATGGTGCCTCATTCTTCAAACGGTGATCAAAACTCTGTGCAAACTGCTGCTATGCAAATTGCTTCTAGCAATGGTGTGACAAGTGTAAATAATTCCGTCAATGCAGCATCTGCATCAACCTCCACAAGCACCATTGTTGGACTTCTTCACCAGAATTCCATGAATTCTAGACAAAATTCCATGAATTCTAGACAAAATTCCATGAACAATGCAAGCAGCCCTTATGGAGGTAGTTCTGTTCAAATTGCATCCCCGGGTTCCTCTGGTAACATGCCACAAGCACAGCCAAATGCATCTCCTTTTCAATCACCAACACCATCCTCATCTAACATCCCACAAACATCTCACCCTGCCTTAACTTCAGCAAACCACATGGGTACAGCAAACTCACCAGCTAATATTTCCTTGCAACAACAACAACAAACATCTCTTCCTGCTGAAGCTGACCCTAGCGATGCCCAGAGCTCGGTCCAGAAAATCATTCATGAGATGATGATGTCCTCCCAGATGAATGGCCCTGGTGGAATGGCTGGTGCTGGTTCGCTTGGAAATGACATGAAGAATGTAAACGGGATTCTACCAGGGAGTAACAATACAGGGCTCAACAGTGGCAGTGTCAGTGGCCTGGTGGGTAATGTGGCTGTGAACAGTAATTCAGGTGTTGGGGTTGGTGGTTATGGCACAATTGGTCTTGGTCCAGCTGGTATGACTAATGGAATGAGACCTGTAATGGGACATAATTCAATCATGAATGGAAGGGGAGGAATGGCATCTCTTGCGCGTGATCAAGTTATGAATCATCAGCAGGATCTGTCAAGCCAACTACTTAGTGGGCTAGGAGGAGTAAATGGCTTCAGTAATCTTCAATTTGATTGGAAACCGTCTCCATGAGAGCCTTTGTAGTCTTATTGGATGTTGTGGTTCTTGGGCAGCTGCTTGTGCAGCATGAGAAATGCTAGAATTGCCTTTGGCCCCCTGGAGATGGCAGAACGCAATCGGGTAGTGTTAGGTCTTTGTACTAATCTGTTATTTTAGATATATAAAAAATGAAAATTTGTTGGCTGGTTGTTTGGCTGATGGGGCTGATTTTCCTTTTGAATTCAAATGTAACTTTTAATTTTTGTATTTTTTAAATGTCTTGATGGCATTCACAAACTTATCCTTTACACATGCAAGAAAGTTATTGCTTTGGACTGCAAACTTCAAGTGATTAGGACCATGTGCGTCGGCAGTTGACAAGTCTGGCACCCATGTTTGGCTTTTCAGTCCCCTGTAGAGTTTATGCCGTGAGCTAGAAAGGCCATGAAGACATTGGAATTTCAGTTTACTCCCAAACCTGGAGTAATGGTGCCAAATTAACTTGGCATGAGAATTTGGCGAAGTGAACTGTAATGTATGGCAGAAGGAACAGCAGAGAAGAGAAGAGGGAATTTATACAATGTAATCTTTAACAAATGTTGTAAAAGATGTGGATACAAAGTACTTTTTGAAGTGTTGAAAACCATTAAAAGCAAGATGGTCCATAATTTATGATCAAGCGTTCCTTGTTATAGCATTTTCTTCCTTTCCAGTTTATACATCAACATATTTCTCCACTGTTGCGGACAAAGTGGACTTGGGAACTGCACCAACTACGCTTTCTTTCTTTTCTCCATTTTTGAAGAACAAAACAGTTGATATGCTTCTGATTCCATACTCTGTAGCTATGTTGGGATAGTCATCGGTGTTAAGCTTGAAGCATGCAATTTTTCCTGAGTACTCTTTCGCCAACTCATCAATGACGGGCTATCATCCTGCATGGACCACACCATGGTGCCCAAAACTCTACCAGCACAGGGGTTTCACTTGCAATGACAAGGTTCTTCCAGCTTGAAGAGTGTTGCTAGGTGCACCCAGTATTATTGCTGGTGCACCCAACATTCTTGAAAAATAGCAAAATTGCCCTTACTTAGTTTTCCACCTACGGATCAGCTTAATCCGTAAGTTGATCTGTCAGTCTCTTCCGGATTGATCCGTAACTTCTGGATCAAGTTGATCTGGAAGTCTCTTACGGATCAAGTTGATCCGTAAGAGGAAAAATAATTATAATATAATTTTAAATACAACATATTTATTTATAATATAATTAAATCTATTTTTTATTTTATTAATTATAATATATTTATAAATATTGATTTATTATAAATAATTAATTTTTTAATATATATTTTTAGAATAAATTTGTTTAGAAGATGATATTAAAATACTTATTCAGTCCCATTATAATTATTGTTTAAGATTATTTTATACATATTAATAAAAATCAATAAATACATAAAAGATAATATTATAAAGAATTAATCATATCATTATTAATATTATAAAGAATATAAAAAAAATAATTAGTATTATATAAAAAAACTAAAATATTAACTACTTTATAATACATTTTTTTACATGATCATTAGTATAAGTGGAAAAATTATAATTATAAGAGAATTTAAAAATATTAGTACGTTATATTAGATAACGAATGATGTCCATTTTTTGGTTAATTATTTTTTTTACACCCTTTTCAACTTCTTTATTTCAATTATATTTAAAGTTATATTTTAAATTATTTTTTATTAGTTGGTAAACTAAGTTAATTAGACCATTTTAATAACACACGTGTATATAGACACAAATGGAATATATAATCAATGAAAATAAATAAAACTAACATTAGTAATGAAAATAAATAAAACCAACAATACTCATGAAATGAGTTCATGTACAATATCTGTATATACAAGAAATATCAATGTAAAATATGTACATAAACTAAGCCTGATCAGTGCACCGCCTGCATCTACACCTAATGTATACTAGATGGTCTTGTGTCACACTCCTGGCCAATCTGAGACATTCTTCGATCACCTCATGTGTCGATGAGCCAGGCGTGACCACCCCTAGATTCAGATGGCGCTCCAACCTCTCAGCAATGTCATCACAAACTTCCTGTTACATACAAAACAAACTAATTACACAAATTATTATGCAAATATTGAGGTAAATGACGTAAATTATTAGTATTACTTACCACTGCATGTCTGGGCTCCTCCACAGATGTCGACGATGCTCCTGGCTCTGGCACACGAGGGATATCTGTCTGCGGGGCCTGAGGGACGACTCAGGGCTGCGGGGCGTGACCATGAGGCAGAGGATCTACTGCATGACCTGGTGTCATGAAAGGATGGAAGATGCGGAAGAACCAGTCGATGTAGTCACTGGAACACGCCCCTGACACAACGCACACCTCACCTGCAGGTACGATATGATCCTCGTAGTGCATCCACCTGTCGTGTATATCATCATACAAGACCCATGAATCGACAGGAGGAGCAGGAATGGTCTGCGTGTAACCAAACTGGCGCACGACCCTCTCTGGTCGGTAATAAACAGCAACAGGCCCCCAGCGCAAGAGACCGGAGTAGCATGATCTGACGTGGAAGTCCCGGACCTCCCGATGCTCCCCATACGGGATCCAACAGACATCCGAAATCCGGAGTCAGTCCAGGCGCTCCCTGTACGACGGCGTGCGAATTCTCTTCACGGTCTTCTTTGTCGCAATCCACCTGCACGCACGCGGAGAAGCCTCGTCGTAGTCCTGGTCAGCGGTGGACTCCACAACCGAGGGAAAGTGCTCGTAAATCCAGCACTACAGATGTAACATTCAAATTATAAACATTAATAATGAAAGTGTAACAAAATTTAATGTTGAACATTGTTTAGCCTGAATGAATGAAAAACATATTTGTTACCTGCAGTAGTGTGATGTAACCGTCAAGCTGTCGACTGTGGCTCATGGATGCATCGTTCAGCTGGTCGTACATATGAACCAAAGTAGCCACTCCCCAAGCGTACCTCTCTGTCATACTAAGGTCACGAAGGACCTCCAAGTAGACAACATGGACATTGGTTGCACTCTTGTTAGCAAACAGAGTGCAACCCAGTAGGTGAAGAAGATATGCACGAGCCACAGCTGTCCAATGACCTGCCTGGCATCGTCGCTGATATATATCACGTACCCATTGTAGGCGTACGTACGGTTCGCGACACTGGACTGTCTCAGCCCTAGCAGACTCTGGAGACACCATCAACAAGTCCACCAGCATCTGAACCGCATCATCCACGTGCAAGGGCTCAAATGCGTGAAAGTCGCCTATAACGGGAAGATGGAGAAGAGAGGAGACGTCGTCCAATGTGTGGTGAGCTCACCCACCGGGAGATGGAAACTAGACGTCTCCCGGTGCCACCGCTCCACAAACGCAGACAAAAGTCCCCGATCGTCGGTGTCTACCGAACACGCGATCAGAGGACTTAGTCCTGTACCAGCAATAAGTCCCTCAATGGCAGGGACAGGCCTGCCTAAACTGTGGACCTTCCTCCCATGAGAGGATAACTTCAATTCAGGACGCTCCTGAATTGAAGTATAAAAGGAACGCAAAATTCGTTAAAATTATCATTTAAAGGAAAACTAATAGTATAATTTACAAGTAACTAAAAATAAATAGTATAAATACCTCTCCCGTCCATACGCTGCAAGCAACGTGATCCGCATACATTGTCAGCACAGATGGGTCGCTCGGACCACCCGGAAATCCCTGAGGCTGATCCTCAGCCTCCTCTGCGCCTGCGTCCGCAGGAATGTCCGCAGGAATTTCCTCCACAGCAGTTGGTGCCTCCATCGGGTCATCCTGAACATCTGGGTCAGGGATGACTGGCTCATCGATGTGATCCGCAGTCACAGCGACTCGCTGCCTCCGTGTGAATGCAGCAAGTCGTCGACGCTGTGGAGAATCATCAGAATCATCATGATCTCCTCTTCCCACACCTTTGCGAGTGACCTGACCTAAGGCACGACCTAATCCTCTGGTCCTAACCATGATCTGCAAATGAGTACCGCAAAATCCATCACTCATTTCATTTTCTCAAATTTCATGCGTCTAACGCATATAGGACATTGATTTGGGACAGCAAAGCACCATCACCCAATGGTTGTTCAAGCAATTGGTTGACTCAATTCAATTACTCTAAATGCCAACTTGTTGTTTTATCATATGTTTTAGTTATTAGAGAGAAACTTGCTCAGCTTTATGAATCTGAGAAACAATGGTCAACAAAATCTCAAATGCTTAGTGGTATTGACCTTGATTCAGGAATCTGAGAAACAGATCATTCCTGTTAACATCAGTATAGTATACCTTAACTCCATGCATGGTTTAGGTTGTGTTCGTCTATTGATACTAACATCAGTAGAGTATGGACAATTTAATTCAGGCCAGAGAAGGCACAAAATTCAATGGATCAAATAATTTAGGATTTTGTTGCGAGAATTAAGGGTAAAATTTTCCTTATGAGGATTAAATGGATTGTTTTATAAATGTCTCCATGCATGGTTTTATAAATGTCACAAGAAGCCAAAAAAAAAAAAGTAGCAGCAATTAGTTCTAAAATAACTTGAGACTATGATGATTAAATGGATTATTTATCTCTTCATTAAATTTTCCTTTTCGTCTATAAGATTAATTATATTTGTGTATCAAGACTTTGATTGGCAAATGTTGAGCCAATCAGGAAGAGAGAATTGACATGTAGAATGATTTATTCCATAGGTGTTGAATGAATTCACGCATGGGAAGTAAGAATGGTTCAGGTTATGAAGCTGAAATGGTATGCATATTCTCTCATATTGAGTCCCCTAACATATCACTTCATGACCATATAATTGAAGCTCTTGGCAAGCTCACTGTTGAACAAGGAATTCCTTATGTTACCAAAAAAGTCATGAGAAATTAAAACAAGTTTTCATTTGTTGCTAAGAATGTTTAGTGTAGCCCAAAGTCAATTCAAGGATCTCGAGGTTGTGATTAAATTTAAAGTCCCTTTTATTAATTGAGAATTTGTGTTTTGTTTCTCTACCTTTTATGTTTTCAGTTTTTGAAATTTAATTGATGATTATGATAGGGTTTTGGGAATTGAATTAGTATTAGCATTAGGTGATAGAATGGCTGCTTAATTGATGACCAAAATGCTTATTGCTCTAAAGTTTGATATAAAACCATTTGTATGGAATAGTTGGTTCATCATTTGTGATATTATATTATAGCCGACCATGTGGCTTAGAGTTCTAAATAACTTAAGGTTTTGGGATAGTTGGTTCATGATTCCAAATGCATTTCTTCACATATAGGCTCAGAGGTTCTAAGCAAACTACCATCATGTCAAATTCCCAGTTCTATCATGTCAAATTCCTATTTCCTAGTTTAATCCATTAATTGCAAGTATTTGCATCTATCTAAGGTATGAATTTAGGTACAAGAAGTTGCAGATTGTAATTCATTGTTGTTCTCCTCTAATTTGGATTTAGGTACAAGAAGCTGCACATTGTTATTCATTATTGTTCTCCTCTAATTTGGATTTAGGTACAAGAAGCTGCATGTAGAAGGCAGTCCGACAGAGGTAATACAATAGTCTTGTGTAAGCATGTGTGGGCAGTTGGTGTAGCTAGTGCTCTGTCTTTAGACATTCGGTATTTAGTGGAATAAGTAAAGAGAAGATGTGGATTGGTATGGGATGTAACAGATTCTTACATTGTTTAGTAGGTATCCAACATATTAGTATCAGATCATCTTTGATCATCTTCATACTGGAGCTTTTATTCCTCTTTATTCTCGAATGACCAAACCATCTAAGGCGAAATTCTATCATCTTTCATCAATAAGTGGTACTCTGACTTTTTGTCTTAACACATTCATTCCTAAGCTTTTATATTTTGTTATATTTCCACTAATTTCACCACAATATTATGATATTTATAAAGTTTTTATATTAAGTCTCTCACTCCCCTTTTTCTGCCATAACTTAAGCCTATACATAATTCTTTACCCCATGTGTGGTTCCTAAAGATTAGTATAATCATCACATATTAGGTATCTTTTGGAATTTTTTAAATGAAGAAGAGGATACTATTTCGATAATCAATATATAATCATAATTCATGATAATCAATCTAATCAATATAATCATAATTCATGCTAATCAATATATACTATTTCAATAATTCCCTGAAAGAGGATACATCTATATATAATCATAATTCATGCTAATCAATCTAATTCATCCTGAAAATAGGATACAATTTGTAAAATGAAGTTGTGGCTATTTACGGATCAGGTGATCCGTAAGCATTTTCTGGATCAACTTGATCCGTAAGAGGAAAATGCTTACGGATCACCTGATCCATAAACAACTCCAAGCTTCCCTACTTCGACATCAATGGCGGAAAATGATTGAAATGCTTACCTTGACGGCCGACGCTGACGATGCTCGACGGTGGACGCTGGTTCGTGGTTCGTGGTTCCTCTTGACGGCAACACGGCTTCCTTCACGGTGGTTCGTGGCCGAGGAAGAAGACGAAGATGGTAGCGCGAGGAAGAAGAATGGCTGCAAGGAGAATGCGAGGAAGAAGAATGGCTTTGTGGGGGGAAAGAAGAAGAATGCAAGGAAGCAGAGGCTGCAAGGATGAAGATGAACGCGAGGAAGAAGAAGAGTGCTGGGTGCGCGAGGAGGAGAGAGAGAGTAGCGGGAGAGAGAGAATCAGACGTTTTTTTTAAAAATTAACCCAGGGGCATAAATGACATTTCATATAAAGTGTTGGGTGCACCAGCAAAAATGTTGGGTGCACCTAGCAACACTCCAGCTTGAATCTGTCACTACTCGCACTGCAAAATAGGGCCAGCCACTTACTACTACCTAGATGCTTGCTTTATGGAAAAAAAAATCATAAATTCAACACAAGAAAGGTAAAGGATATTCAACTATTTGTCACTCAAGTCAAGGATATAGTATTAGGGTGCAAAATGTTATTGACATGAATTTTTTACAATGATATCCCCTTTATGTTTTTTTATAGAAAATAGTTCATGTACCATTTACACTGTCATCCAATATAATAAACTTACAAATATAATAAGTTTGTTAACGTTTTCATTATGCAACTTAGAAGTTAAGCCTGTCACAAATTAAAATGACCATTTATAAAAATTAAACTTATTTTTTATACTATACTATCTAATTTTATACCTTTGATGTGCCCTTTAAAGAGAATCAATGGAATCTGTAATGGGGACTTAAACCGGAAAAAGAAAAAGACCTACTTGAGTGAAAAATAAAGAAACAATAATTTGAGTGTTGGGTTACCTTCGTTTACTGCTTCACGAGCATTGCAGACAAAATGAGATTTTCTTTTGGCAGTACTACTAGCAGCAAAATAAAGAGATGAGTTTGATAAAGCTGTTATTGACAAAGATTTCTTAAATACTCTGTAAGTGGCGAAAACAAGATTTTCCCTTTGGCTGAATGGATGAAGACATTGGGGTGTAGCACCCGTTCCTACTGTAGTGACTCTAACATAGTTCTCCAAGGCCATGATGCTGCTTCACGGTTACAACACTACTTATAGTTGAAATGTGTAACACCCTGATATATATATCTACATATTATTAGTAATTATGTTTGATGTTTGATTATTTGTTGTGTTATTTTATCTGTAAGTATTTTTGAGGAGGTGAGTTTAATTATTAAAAGGGTGTTAGTAGTTAAAGCGTTAGCTTTTCAAAGAAGCCACGAGGAAGCTTCTTGAGGAAGCCTCTTAATGAAACTTCTCAAGGAAGCTACATGAGCTGCCTCGGTAAAAACGCTGCCCAGCCTTCGTTAAACGTTGGATCTTCTCGAAATTTGGTTTGCAACTTCACAAGACACTTGTCCATGATCTGACTGTTGAGATCTTTGAGACGATGTCTGGAGTGTGCGTGAAGCTTCCGTTTCAGAGAGCATTTCTCACTTGAGCGTTTCAGCCTTTGCTTTCGTGTAGCTTAGGAAAAACGCCATTTTTTCTCATTTCTTTCTTCCAAAACCATTTCTAACATCCCAAGCACTTTCTCCATCACCCACAACAACCATTAGCCATCACAAACCGCCATTGTTCTCCATTGAAACCCCACACCGAGAGGAACCCTTCAACCGAAGCGAAATCTTTCAACTTGGCATGCGGTTTCGGTAGAAAGCGAAACCCTAATTTAACCTTTCATTTTTCCTTCGAGGTAACCATGATTCCATGTTTGTTCCTTGTTAGTTTCAGCTTGTCTTTGCATCTTTTCTGACTTTGGAACCACCATTGCATGTTTTACGCTTCCTTTAAAAACCTTAGAGCATAGAGACTTTGTAAATGTTATCTTTTCATGAAATGCATGTTATCTCCGTAACCTATACTGAGCCCCGGTTACGTTGGCGTGATTGGAATTTCAAAATGATATCCCTTTGTAAAACCCGAAATGCTCTCAGCTCTTTCATGAAGTGACATGGGTGTCTGACCCAGAGCATTGTTGTTAGCTTTGTTTCTGAAAATCCATATTAAGTCTCCTTCATTTTGGCATGGTAAAGGCTTGTGTGGAACCGACGAGCAAGGACAAAGAAGAAATCTTCAAGTGATGCGACGAGGAACCCGCGGGGTAGCTCACAATAGGTGAGGGAAGTTTATTATAAATTTTACCGTTTTAACACCATAGCTAGGGTCAGGGAACCTAGCTATGAGGATATCTGCCTGTCCCTGTTGCATGCTGATATTTTCTTTCAAGAAAATTATCTTTTTAACTAATGGGATGCGATATAATTGTCCTTGATTTTGCATGCGAGTTTTCCAAAAAGGAATAATGTTTTTAACTAATGGGATGCGATATAACTGTTATTGATATGCATGTTGATTTTCAGGAAAAACTATGTTTTTGACGAATGGGATGCATTATATATATTTATTGTGATGAATGAAATTGTTGTCTTTATTTGACTTGTGTTGGTTGAAGACCTGGGGAGTGTGAACCTCAGGCATGAAAGTAACATGTATGTGCGGAATATGATTTATTGTTGATGTTTCTAATGATGATTTTAATCGTGGTGCGGTGATGTTGATAATTTTGATGATATTGGTTTGAGATGACGTTGTTGACAAGACTATGTCAACATGAATTGATGTTATTGTTAATGATTATGTGAATATGAAATAAGGTTGTTATTGTTGTTGATAACGTCATTGAGACGAGATGATGTCTATGTTGAGAATGATATGGATATGGAATGTTGATTGATCTTGGATATGCATTGGCATGTGCATGTTGTGTGTGTTCGTGGGGGGCACTGTGCACTGACCTTCCAGGGTCTTTGGCACTAGCTTTTGGCCACGTTCATACGTTGGATGTTGTGTATGTTAGTGGGGACACTGTGCACTGACTTTTTCTTTGGCACTAGCTTTTGGCCACGTTCATACGTCGTATGGAGTGTATGTCATGGGGGTAGAGTGCACTGACCTTGTCGGATGACCCAGACGTGGGTGACTAGCGTGGTTAGAGAATCTAAGCATTTTTTAGGGGATGCTAAGACGCTTTAATTGGTCCATGGTCTTTGGCACTTACTTTTGGTCGTGATACGACACAGGAAATAGAGTAACTGTGACCAAGTGTACTTTGTACTGAGGAGACTTGTCACCTGGTAGGGAACACCTTTGGGCTCCCAGGATGATCACCTATGGGAGGGGGGCTGTTACATGCACAACCGGGTGGTCCCGACGAACTCAGCACAGTTCCCTAAGTGAGAGTGTCGTGTGGACACACTTAGGCTATTTCCTGAGATTTGGTTGTTGTTGGTACGTATCACATTGCATCTGAGTGTTGAGTCAGGTGCATGCATCATTCTGTGCAGTCTTGATTAGATCTATGGATGGATGATGAGTAATTGTTGAATGTGGATGATGAATAATTGTTGGATGTGAGTGTTGAATAATGAATATTGTGTATGCTCATCATGTTTGTCTATGTTCCTTGCTAATTGTGGTTATTTGGATTTGGTATTGGTTCTTTTTATAATGAACTCATTCTTGCAAATTTTGTATTGTGTGGTTGATACCTGTGATGATCACGAACATTGTTCGTGGGAGCAGAATGACAGTGGCAGGGTGCAGGAAGTGAAATTCTGGTGAGGAGCCGTTGAGCCGACATGATGACGTTGGCATTATTTTGGTAGAGAGTTGTGTTTTGTAATCAACTCCTCCGTAGTTGGTTTTCAAGTTTCATTTTGTTGTATCAAAGATGTAAACTTTAGATTTTAATTATATTTATGAACAGATTTAATTTTCGTTATGTGTATGACGTGTACCGAATTCTTGTTTCTATATAATTATGCATATTCACTTAAGAAATTGCGTGTTGTTGGATGAATGTATGTCGAGATAAAGTACTTCTATTTTCATAAGCAAAAATTAAGGGAGTTCTTTTTATGAAAATTGAAATTTTCACATTTAGAGTATTGATATCGTAGCGACGAGACGGGTCGTTACAAAATGTGGAGAAGGCAATGTTGCTTTCCTTGAGTTGTGGATAAGCCATTGTCTTCCTTGAGTTGTAAAAAATATCATGTGGATGCCATTGATGTTTTGAAACCTTAACTTTTTTCCCCACTAGAAATAATCCATTACTAAAGTAATCAGTAAGCAAAGGTGTGTGTATAACTGCACAGATAGAGTAGTGGGGACTGGGGAGGAAGTGTCCACGTATTTTTTACTCGTAAATTTAGGAATAAGTAGAAACTTTTTATATGTTTAGATTCGAATAAAGTTGCAATCCACCAGGTACTACTATTCCTATTTTTGGTAGAGACCTGAAGGCGAGTAATATAAATAAACTATATTTATAGAAAATATTGCCATTTGGAGTCATACTATATCGCAATCTCTGAATCATTCAATTTTCCGTTTTCAACAAAAAAATAGCAAAGAAAAATGCGATTACTTTAACTTTCAGATGATTTACGGAAATCAATTAATTAATTTTTAAACCGAATTCATTGATTAGATGATTTGAGTTAATAGATTAAAAAATATTTAGTTATTGCAAAAAAAAATGTCAATAAATTAATATTTAAAAAATAAATACAAGTTTGTTTAATACCAGACATTTAAATTTTCAAATTTATATGTATTATAGATACGAATAATGGTTGCTTTTTAATAATTTACAAAAATGTGTATTTGAAAAATTACACGTAACAAGAAACTAATGAATGTAAAAGATACAATATTGAAGTTACAAATAATTACATGTAAGGTGTTACATTTTTTAATAAAGTTATCAAGTAATGAAACTTTATTTGCAATGTTTAAGAATAAAATTATAAAATTATGGTCATAATTTAACGTTTCTAATATCTACAACCAGTACTCTAATTGTTGAAATTAAATTTTAAATATCAAGCAACGATTATAAATTATATTTTTTTACCATTCCAAGGATATCTAGATCATCAAAATCCGACCTCTATAGCTCCAGATATGTCCTACAGAAGACAAAAAAGGTTAAAATTAGAGAAAACCTAAAAATTAACCATGATCGACATTTAAGTACAACGAAGCTCACAAATGTAAATCTTAATCATCATATCCATATTGAGTACAAATATAAGTCAAGTAGGCCAAGCAGAAACCACACATTAATGTCCCAAAAATGATTTATCAATATGTTCCCATAAAGAGTCACCTTGTTCAAATATAACATGCCCTATGTTAGCGTTGGATGCATGTTGGTTATTTTTCTTTTCAGTTTGCTACCTAATATGTTCATGAAGTTTCTTTTCCATTTTGCTTTCTTTATATCATCAAGACTAGCTTTTTCATCTATAATCAATGGTATTAAATTCTTATGAGTTAGAGGATTAAAACCATAAATCATTTCAAAAGACTAGCTTTTTCATCTATAATCAATGGTATTAAATTCTTATGAGTTAGAGGATTAAAACCATAAATCATTTCAAAAGTATTAAAGTTAGTAGATGAAACACTCCTATTATAAACAAACTTAATAAAGTAATGAAAAACATTATTCACATTCTTTTGAACAATAGCTCTAAGTAATTGAATTAATGTTCAATTAACCACTTCAGTTTGGTAATCTATCCGTGGTTGATGAGTTGTAAAAAACAATTAAAAGTAAAATATGTCTTTTAAGTCCCTCAATATTAGTTTTTTTTCTTACATTTTAAAAATGATAAATTTGATCATTGTCTTTTATCAAATGTGGTGTATTTTTTCCCTAGTCAAGTCCAAATGAAGTATAAGCTAGGAATCAAATTCTTCACATTTCATAAAATATGATGAGATAAACCATAACTTTTCACCAAATCTTGAAAGACCTAATACACATTTTACCCAAACAATTTAGTATGAAACTTTCCCCATAAAGAAATTTTGTACCCCTATCAAACATAATACTCCTTAACACCATGAAGTCCCACAAATTCTTTGAAGAAAAAAGTTACAATGTGAACAACATAATCAATTTTATGACAAGCAATGAAATGTTTAAAAAATATATCAATCACAAAAATAAAAAATATTGTCCTCTCTTTCACCTACATAGTTCCAAAATAAAATTCATAGATATTTCTATACCCAAGGTTCACTAAGTATAGGTAGAAGTGTATATAAATCATAAGGTAACACTCTATATGGATTGTTGATAAGGTGTGCAACCCATACTCCTACTACAAAATCTTTATATTTCACATTTTGATACAATCTTACCCTGCAAGGGCATTGGATAGAAGACTCCAAGTAGATTGGGCCAGAGATGCAAGAGAAGGCTGTAGGATTCTCATGAGCCTTAGGGTAGATTTAGGACCCATGAGCTAAGTATGAATCCACTTATCTTTATACATATTATATTAAGGTTTCATTATTTTTGGGCCTTGTATTTAGGGCTCCATAATGCAGGTAGGGTATCCTAGAAATATAGGATTTTTCAGCCCTTGTATTTTAGGGCACCTAGACTAGTTTTTGTATTAGGAGTAGTTTTGTAATTTCACATGCATTAAGTGAATATTTGATGTGTGTGGTTGGAAATAAATTTAATTCAATTGGAAGAAGCTCAATCCAATTAAATTTTAGAGGGAGAGGTGAGCATTTGCTTGCTACACCTCATTGCCACATCATATAATCACACTTTGTGCATGACCTTCATGTTTTACATGCCTCATGACACCTAAGCACACTTAGTGGAGAATCTTGGACTTGATCTTGGATTAGTGGGCTAAACCATAGCTAAAATTCACTAATCATAATTAGTGAAAATTTGGCTCCACAAATTCAAGTGAAATTTGAATAGAAATTCAAATTTCCCTCCAATTTTGTGTGACACTTAGGCTATAATTAGAGGTCATTTGTGTGTATTTTTTCGACTTTGATCATTTGAAAATTAAACTTTAGATTTTAGAGCTCTTTTAGAGCATAAAATTTCGTGCTCTTCTCTTTCTCTTCCTTCATTCATCTTCTTCTTCCTCTAAGCTCTTATCCATGGCCTCGTATGGTGGTGAGCTTCGTCTAGACTCATCTTCTCCTTGAAGTGGCGTCTCCTTTCTCTCTTCCTTCTCCATTCCGCTGCCATTCATCTTCCAAGAAGCAAAGGAATCCATTGATGAAGAAGATCCTAGGCCTACAAGCTCCAATGGAGCTTACATCATTTGATATCAAGAGCATCTTCATGTAGGTGATGTTCTTTTGCTTCCTCTATCTTTTTATTTGGTGAATTCTCTTTAATTCCTTGTTCTTCATCTTATTCACCTAGTTTATATTTCTTGCTTACTTTCATATCTTATTTCCTTTACCTTCCATTGTCAAACCGCCTAGATAGCTTGCCTTTTACGAATTAGTTATTACCTTATCTTTCACACCTCTTTTAGTGTTTATTTTGGCTAGTTTCAACCATAGTTTCTTTTACCTTTTGTTTTCAAACCCCCAACAAGAAAGACCCACAACTTAGGAACCAACATGAGTCATCATTCATCTAGTGTTAATGGCGAGGGTACTAGTCATAAAGACCCTTTATCTAGAATCTTAGATGATTTGAGTTCCCTCAAGTTATGGAAAGAAAAACAAGAGAGAAAAGAAAAAGGAAAAAAAAAAGACTGGAAGAAATAAGTCAAGATGAAAGAAAGAAAATAAGATAGGAAGAAAGAAGAAAAATAATGAAAGAAATGAAAAGAGAAAAACATGCCTCTTATAGTAGTCATAACTCTTGCAAGAGCCTAAGTGAAGAACTTCATGACTATTACAAAGGAAGACATAGGTCACATCTTAGACCTCACTCCCATAGATGAGAAAAGGAAAGAAAACCTCAAGAGGCTAACATTAACCTCCCATACTTCCATAGGAAAGACAATGTAGAGGCTAACTTAGATTGGGAAGTAAGGGTAGAGCAACAACTTAAAAAGAAGTCTATTTCAAAATCTTATGGCTTTCACTCTTATCCAAAGAAAGACCAAGGTCAAGGCATCTTAGGGGTGACACCTTCTAAGCCCAAAGATGATAAGGGGAAGACAATAGAAAAGCAACCCCTTAAGGCTACTATGCAAGAGAAGACTAGCTCCATAAAGTGCTTTAAATGTCTTGGAATAGGACACATTACTTCTTAATGCCCCACCAAGAAAACCATGATTATGAGGGGCCAAGACATTTATAGTAGCCAAGATGAGAATACTACTTCACCTTTCTCTAGTGAAAGTGAAGAAGCAAAAGAAGAAGAATCTAGTGAAGAAATCTACCCCCAAGAAGAAAGACAACCTTTAATGGTTAAGGAGGAGTGTAAGGAGGTAAGTGTCTCCTCCAAGAGGTTAGCTAAGAAAGAAAGTCATTTTGAAAAAAAGACAAATATTAAAGAAGATTTCCCTCTTAGACAACCTCCACATCTTCTCCTTTGTAAAAAGACACTTGTTAGCACTGCCATACCTTTTGGGCTTGAGTTTATTCCTCAGGTAAAGGAGTTGTTGGATGAGGGTTTGGTTCACAAGAGCTTAAACCCTTGTGCTTTGTTGGTGCCCAAAATAGCTATTATTAGGCACCAAATCCCTAAAATAGGTGGTATGATGAATGTTTTGAGTGGTGCAACCCTCTTTTGTAAAATCACTCGTGCACCCAACATCTTCATGATTTGTGTACATAGGGACTCATTAGGTAGGTTTGTTCTTATTTTTAGTTTCAATACAAACTTAGGTACTCATATGGGACATCTTAGGTTTGTCATACTTTTTGGTAAGAATAATCAACATGAAAATACAGAAAAAGGTATGTTTTATTGTGTTACTTTTCTTAACTTTTTAAATAGTGATCAAGGGATTCCCATGAACCCTAGGAGGATAAAGGTCATTCTTGAGTGACCCACTCCACCAAGTATAAGAAAAATTTGGGGCTTCCATGACTTAACAAACTTTTACAAAAGCTTTATCCCATATTTTTCTAAACTTGTAGCACCACTCATTAAGTTGGTGAGGAACCATGTTCCTTCATGGGAAGATGTCCAGGAAATGAGTTTTCAGACCTTACCTTACTTCAGCATACCAAACACCACTAATATATATGTTTTTGTTCTTTTTACAGGTGTTGAGAAAAAAGCCCAAAGTTTCAAGAATCTCGGGATTTGAGGTCAAATCCTTTTCAAGGGGGAGGGAATGATGCAATCCTACCCTGCAAGGGCATTGGATAGAAGACTCCAAGTAGATTGGGCCAGAGATGCAAGAGAAGGTTGTAGGGTTCTCATGAGCCGTAGGATAGATTTCGGGCCCATGCCCTAAGTATGAACCCACTTATCTTTGTACATATTATATTAAGGCTTCATTATTTTTGAGCTTTGTATTTAGGGCTCCATAATGTAGGTAGGGTATCCTAGAAATATATGATTTTTCAGCCCTTGTATTTTAGGGCACTAGACTAGTTTTTGTATTAGGGATAGTTTTGTAATTTCACATGCATTAAGTGAATATTTGATGTGTGTGGTTAGAAATAAATTTAATTGAATTAGGAGAAGCCCAATCCAATTAAATTTTAGAGGGGGAGGTGAGCATTTGCTTGCTACACCCATTGCCACATCATATAGTCACACTTTGTGCATGACCTTCATGTTTTACATGCCTCATGACACCTAAGCACACTTAGTGGAGAATCTTGGACTTGATCTTGGACTAGTGGGTTGAACCATAGCTAAAATTCACTAATCATAATTAGTGAAAATTTGGCTCCATAAATTCAATTTCAAATTCAAGTGAAATTTGAATAGAAATTGGCAAATTTCCCCATCTCGGTTGTTTTAAAAAGTATTTCCCCAGATGGGATTCTTTTCAAAAATTTAACGAGGGGGGGTTGTTTTGTTACGTAAACTGCATGGAAACATAGCAAAACCGCCATTGGCAATGGCGGTTTGCTGGCCATCTCCCACGTGGCAAGGAAAATGCCAGTGGTGATGGCGAGTTCATACCACATCTGCAAATCGCCTCCCCTTCTGGCGAGTTCATACCACAGGTGAGCAAACCGCCAGTCAAACTGGCGATTTTGCTTTTGCAGGACTAGGTTCCAGCTTTTAGAGGTTCCAGCTTTTTCAGGGGTACGTTTTTTCAGGTAGGGAGTTGCAACTGCCATTGGCAACTTGAGGGCAAGTTGCAACTCCCACCAGCGAGTTAGGGAAGAAGAATTAGCCAGTCCTGGTAGCGATTTAAGGGCTATATAAACTCAACATCTCAGTTTTTATCTCAACGCTGCGTGCTCAAATTTCAGTTTTTAAATTTGTTGCTTCTTCAACGTTGCTGTACTCAGATTTAAGGGCGTCAAATTCATTTTAAAATTGTGAGTGTCTAGGAATTCCGCATAAAATTTTGTATTTGCTTGTTCAGTTTTAAATATTTGAATGAGACTATAATTTGTGTTATAATTTTGCGAAAGTAATTTTTTTTATTATGAATAATTAATTATATTATACATAGAAAATTAGGTTATATTTTAACAGAGAATGCATTCCTATAAATATGTCTTATTGTTATTGAAAAATGTTCTTTTTTAAGAGGATTATCTTTCATTTTTTATCCATTATATTTTTATCTATTGATCATATCTTAAAGAAGCTCCTTAATACTCTAATTATAGATGATTGTAAGAGAACCTTTTAGTGTGTGCTTGATTTAAGGCGATGAATTAAACTTGAAATTGATTTCAGCTGTAATGAGATGAAAGTGGTAAGGTGAAGCATTTGATAGGAATGTAATAAGTATGAAAGTTTTAGAAAATGATGGGTGCCTCCATGGGCGAACAAAACTTTCGCAAAATGATATAAATTGGGGTAAAAATAAAGGTACTGGGACAAGCAAATATAAGTAATTTTTTAAAGTAATTTTTTTAAAGTAATCTCGGTACAAACTAAAGTTTTGTATTTGCTTGTTCAGTTTTAAATATTTGAATGAGGCTATAATTTTTTTATTTGTTAGTTTCCAGTAAAATAATTTGTATGCTAATTTTTTTTAAGTAATTTTTTATTAAAAGTAAATTTCAGCTTTCAAGTAAATTTTTTTAAGTATTTTTTTTTAGTTCTTATTTTGCAGTAAAATAATTTGTATGATAATTTTTGTAAGTAATTTTTAATTAAAACTAGATTTCAGCTTTCAAAATTTTTTTTTAAGTAATTATTTTTATTTCTTAGTTTCCAGTAAACTAATTTGTATTGTAATTTTTTTAAGTAATTTATAATTAAAAGTAGATTTCAGCTTTGAAGTAATTTTTTTAAGTAATTTTTTTTATTTCTTAGTTTGCACTAAAATAATTTGTATTATAATTTTTTGAAAGTAATTTTTAATTTAAACTAGCTTTCAGCTTTGAAGTAATTTTTTTTAAGTAATTTTTTTTATTTCTTAGTTTGCACTAAAATAATTTGTATTATAATTTTTTGAAAGTAATTTTTAATTTAAACTAGCTTTCAGCTTTTAAGTAAGTAATTTTTTTAAGTAATTTTTTTTATTTCTTAGTTTGCACTAAAATAATTTGTATTATAATATTTTGAAAGTAATTTTTAATTTAAACTAGCTTTCAGCTTTTAAGTAATTTTTTTTTATTTCTTAGTTTGCACTAAAATAATTTGTATTATAATTTTTTGAAAGTAATTTTTAATTTAAACTAGCTTTCAGCTTTCAAGTAATTTTTTTAAGTAATTTTTTTTATTTCTTAGTTTGCACTAAAATATATTTTTTTTATTCCTTCCATTGACTATTTTGAATTTATTATGAATAATTAATTAAAATATTGTTTTTGTAGGTACACGATGAATTCAGTTATAACAGTGTTGTATTTCAATGGAAGGGTATATGAAGATAATGATGGTGTAATATTTGAAGGCAGTAAAAAAGCGATTCAGATTAAATGTGGAATTAGTTTCAATGCTTTGAAGAAAAAAATTGGAAACAAGGTAAAGTTACAAAATAATGAAATTATTTCTGCTATCAGTTGTAGATTTTTAGTGTCAGGAAAATATATTGCCTTGCAAATTTGCGATGACGAAGACGTTGAAACGATGCTGGAAAGTTTTAAACAACAACAAGAAATGTCAGTTCTAGAATTGTACATAGAAAAGGATGTGGTTGGTGGTTCAATGTTTCATTCTGCAAATTCCCTTACATCATGTGGAAATTATGTATCTAATGATTACACACAACCGCCAACAAATATGAGCAATTTAAATCTTGACGAAGATGATGATCATGATGATGATGATTATCTTGTGTCTAACTCATACGTTGAAGAGTCGTTAGACGAAGAGGACAGTGTTGACGGTATATCAGATACAGACAATGAAGTTCCCGAGATGATTCCACCAGTAAGAATTGTTCACCCAGCAGAAGGTATGATTTCCTCTTAAAAAATACTTCACTCAATACATTTATTATTTCACGACAATTGTATTTAATGCCAAATAAGTATGATTTGAATTTTTTTTGGACTATAAGGTGTACAAGGAATTCAGAATCCATTTTGGAATGATGTTTTGCATTATAATAATATCAACTGGAGTCATCCTGATGAGGAGGACATTTGTGGTTTGGAGATGCCATCCACTTTTAATGTTGGCCAAGAATTATATGTTGGCATGGAATTTGATAGTAAAGATGCGGTCAAGAATGCGGTCAAACAATATGTTATGAGGGTGCATCAAAGTTTCAAAGTGGTTGAAAGCAAATG
The DNA here is from genome assembly GCF_000004515.6 of Glycine max. Lineage (NCBI taxonomy): Eukaryota > Viridiplantae > Streptophyta > Magnoliopsida > Fabales > Fabaceae > Glycine > Glycine max. The sequence goes on along the minus strand of NC_038249.2, from coordinate 10,758,535 downwards.
GGACAAGTATGTGGTTTGTTGCTTGAATAGAAATGCAGATTGTCCTTGCCCTTTCTACATGAGGTCGATTCTATCTAAAAAGACTGATTCATGGAAAGTCACTCAATGGGGTGGACCACACACATGTCTCAATATGACCATGACCCAAGATCACGAGAAACTTGATTCAGATTTAATTGCGACTTGTGTAGTAGGTACGTATTTTATGTTCATATTATGTTATTGTTTAGCCTTAATTGTCATTTAAATTTTGTTATTCTATTGACAGGCATGATCAGAGAAGATCCATCGATAAAAATTTCATTGATTCAAGAGAGGATTAACAGTCAATTTGCGTACAAGGTGTCGTACAAAAAAGCTTGGTTGGCGAAACAGAAAGTCATTGCTATTGAATATGGCGATTGGGATGAGTCATATGCGAAACTTTCGTCGTGGCTAACACACATGCAAAATCATTCTCCTGGATCGTATTTTCAAATACTACATGACGATTTTATCGTTGGAAATACGGTTAGTCGCGAACAATGCCAATTTCATAGAGTTTTCTGGACATTTGGCCAATGTAAAGAGGCTTTCAAGTACTGTAAGCCAATCATACAAGTTGACGGCACACATTTGTACGGCAAATACCGTGGGACCCTCTTAATGGCCACATCCCAAGATGGAAATGGTGGTGTCCTTCCTCTAGCATTCGCGGTGGTGGAAGGTGAGACGTTGACAGCGTGGTCATGGTTTTTGGCACACTTGCGTGAACATGTCACAGATAAAAATGGTATTTGTCTGATATCTGATCGACACGCGAGTATAAAGTCCGCTGTCGCTAACGAAGCACTTGGCTGACAACCTCCCCACGGTTATCATGTCTACTGCGTGCGACACATAGCAAGCAACTTCAATCGAAAATTCAATAATGCCAAACAAAAAGAAATGTTGAAGAAATTGGGTAAAATTTCATATTTGATGGCCACGTTTATTTTACTTTCATTTATACTTTAAATTGTTATTCATAACTAATTTTATGCAGCCTACACTCCTTGCAAGCACATTTTTTATCAAAATTTAGAAAAATTTCGTGAACTGAGTCTAGCCATAGCAACATGGATTGATCGCATCTCAAAAGAAAAATGGACGATGGCTTACGATAGAGAAGGACGTCGATATGGCCACATGACAACGAACCTCTCAGAATGTATCAATAAGGTTTTAAAGGATTGTCGCAACATTCCCATAACAACATTGGTGAAATCAACGTACAGTAGGTGTCGAAAGTACTTAGTTGAGCGTGGCCGCCAAGCCCAAAGACAGTTAAATGAAGGCCAAGTATATTGTTCAAAGCTTGTTAAAGAACTGAGGAAAAATCAAGAACAAGCTTGTACGCACATCGTTCGCGTGTATGATATCCACTCCACAAGGTTTGAAGTAGAGGAGAGCTTCAACCCTATAACGCAACGTGGCAGACAAAAGTGGGCAGTAAACTTGAATGGTCGTCATTGTCAATGCGGAAGGTATTCTGCGCTTCACTATCCATGTTCACACATTATTGCAGCTTGTGGTTACGTGAGCATGAACTACTACCAATATATAGATGTTGTTTATACAAACGAGCACATCTTAAAAGCTTACTCCGCACAATGGTGGCCTCTTGGGAATGAAGCGGCTATTCCTCCTTCTGATGACGCATGGACACTTATCCCTGACCCAACTACAATTCGTGCGAAAGGTCGGCCAAAATCAACAAGGATAAGAAATGAGATGGATTGGGTCGAACCATCTGAGCACCGAACAAAATGTAGTAGATGTGGAGCCGAAGGGCATAACAGGCGTCGCTGTCCAATGCAATCTGAGCGTGGGAGTTGTTCAAATCCTTGATTTATGTATGTTAGTCGAGTGACTTGTATTTGTTTCCGTTCTGTTCAATGTATTGAATTTCTGGGGTTCAATGAATTCAGTAGTCAAAAACATTTTGCCTTTTGTACATAACTTATTTGTGGGATTCAATGAATTCGTTAGTTAAAACCATAAACATAAACCCTAAACCTAAACCACTAATTTTGACCCTCAACCCCTAAACGTAAACCCTAACCACTAATTCTAGTTTGATGCGCGACATAAAAATAGTCATTATGATTACTTAACCATAACCCTAACCCTAACTCATAAACCCTGCCCATAGCCCTAACCCTAAGCCATAACCTAAGTCATAAACCTTGACTAATAAACCCTAACCCTACCTCGTAACCCCAGCCCTAACTCATACAACTAAACCATAACCCGTAAACCCCACTCATAAACCCTAAGTCCTAAAACTAACCCATAACCCCTAAACCTAACTCATAAACCCTAAGTACTAACTCTAACTCATAAACCATAAACATGTCACATAACCCTTAACCCTAACTCTTAAACCATAAGTTCTAACCCTAACTCATAAACCCTCCCCATGTCCTTACCCATAACCTAAGTCATAAACCTTGACTAATAAACCCTAACCCTACCTCATAACCCCAACCCTAACTCATACCCCTTAACCCTAACTCATAAACCCTACTCATATCATAAACCCAGCCCTAACTCATAACCCTTAACCCTAACTCATAAACCCTACTCATATCATAACCCTAAGCCATAACCTTAGTCAGTACCATTACTTATTTTCATTTGTCTACTTTAATTTTTCTTTACGACTTTATTTATTATTCTAGTTTGATGCGTGACATAAAAATAGTCATTATGGTGTCCACGATGGTGATTCCATAACAAATAGTCATTCAAAGCGAAATTCCATAACACATTCCATAACAAGTACTATGAGATACCATAAATTAAGTACTATGTATGTTAGTTGAGTGACTTGTATTTGTTTACGTTTTGTTCAATGTATTGAATTTCTGGGGTTCAATGAATTCGGTAGTTAAAAACATTTTGCCTTTTGTACATGACTTATTTGTGGGGTTCAATCAATTCGTTAGTTAAAACCATAAACATAAACCGTAAACCTAAACCACTAACCCTTAAAATAAACCACTAACCCTAAACCCTAACCAATAACCCTAAAAATCAACCACTAACCCTAAACCCTAACCCTTAAAATAAACCACTAACCCTAAAACTAAACAACTACCCCTAAACCCTAACCACTAACCCTAAAAATAAACAACTACACCTAAACCCTAACCAATAACCCTAAAAATAAACCACTAACCCTAAAACTAAACAGCTACCCCTAAACCCTAACCACTAACCCTAAAAATAAACAACTACCCCTAAACCCTAACCAATAACCCTAAACCATAACCACTAACCCTAAAAATCAACCACTAACCCTAAACCCTAACCACTATGATTACTACCGTTACTCATTTGATTTGTGTACTTTACTTTTTCTTTATGACTTTATTTATTATTCTAGTTTGATGCGCGACATAAAAATAGTCATTATGATTACTAACCCATAACGCTAACCGTAACACATAAACCTAACCCTAACTCATAACCTGAACCCTAACTAATAACACTACCCCATAACCCCTAAACCTAACTCATAAACCCTACGTCCTAAAATTAACTCATAAACTCTAACCCTAACTAATAAACCCTAAAATTAACTCATAAACCTAACTAATAAACCCTAAACTTAACTCATAACCCTAACCCCTAACCGTAACCCTAACTCATAAGACAACCCCAAAACCCTAAAACCTAACTCATAAACACTAAGTCATAAACATAACTCATCCTACAACTAACTTATAAACCCTAGCCCAAACTGATAACCCTAACCCTAACTCAAAACCTTAAACCTAACCCTAAACCCTAGCCCCAACTAATAACCCTGGCCCTACCTCATAACCCTAACACTACCTCATAACCCCTAAGTCCTAAAACTAACTCATAAACCCTAACCCTAACTCTATATTTGTCAACTTTAATTTTGCTATATGACTCATATTTATTATTGTAGTTTGATGCGCGACATAAAAATAGTCATTATGGTGTCCGCGATGGTGATTCAATAACAACTGGTGATAAAAAACGCAATTCCATAACAAATTCCATAACAAGTACAATGACATACCATAAATTAAGTCTGAAATTCAAATTACAAAGATACAAAACAAATTTGAAATAGAGACATCAAAATCAGTCATCATGGTGTCCGTGATGGCGCGAGCATGTGCCACATGGTCGATCCCACCTTCGGGCTTGACAATCCGGATTTCTTCTTGCGCGTTGTCTCCGCCCTTGTTCCTCAGCCTCTGCAGAAAACTCGTGACGCAAATCAACACCTAATAAGTCACCCATAGCAGGGATTGCTCCGGGTACATCCCATTGCTGACCTAATGGGGCATTAGGTGTTGCCATTGGGGCATCATGTTGCTGCGAAAGGATCATGGTCGGCCATGAAAAATGAGGCTGTGTTTCCGCAACACCACCAAACGAATGTTCGCTTGCAGACATATCAGTGTCATGGCCTTCGAAAGGATACTGATACATCTGCGAAGGATACTGAGCAAATGTTGGTGGCGTGTAATACATTCCATGGCCACGCTGCTCCATATGTTGGGAAAAATCTTCCGCTTGAACAATCTCCCTTCGTCTGTCAAAACCTCGAGTTTCAACACTTGACTGAAGCATGTGAAACTGTTGTGGGGGAAATCGACGCTCTGATGCTGGACCATGTGCCACAGGCTCAGTGATCCTCTCTTGCTCTTGGGATAAAATCGCTAACTTTTCCACGTATGACACGAGATCATCAACTGTCCATGTGTTTTGCCCTTGTGGTGACACCATATACTGCAATGTCTCGGTAACTTCACCCTGCAATTATTAGGGTAAGGAAATTAATGTCGATGCTTTAAAAAGTAAATTGAAGTTAAATAATTAAAAAGAAATAAATACCAATGTAACCGTGTTTGCATTGTTTGGGTTGATAAACATTTTTGTTTTGCGCCTATACCACACCATGTAATCCGAGTTAAAACTCAATAGGCCCTCTTGTCGAGCATAAACGTCGACCCTAAACTCAGCTCGATTATTCCACTGACTGATAAATGGGGCCAACAGCTGGAACCAATTTTCATCCATTTTGCCTTTCAGTGTTAGCCCGTGAACATTTCATGGTTGCAAAGGAGACTCCGGAATAGGTTGTTGCATTCCAAATTGTCGCAACACTCTATCCGGTTGGTGCCACTCTACAACATGGAAACAAATGAGTGGCACCACTGCGCACCACGACATACTGCCAACCAAACAAATGGGAGGCAACATCGACATAACAGTTGCTGTGTAAGGCTCCCACAGAAACTGCATACAATAACACAATTGTTAATTTATCTTAAACCATGACATTTTATTTATTATTTAACGAATACATCATGATCTTATTACCTCATGTCGTTTCATGATATCCAATTTGCGACGGAAAACTATTAGATCATCATTGTCAATATGTTGGTTTCCACGTCGCAGTCACCTACAAAAAAAATATGAAATAATTAGTGTCGACACGTTACATTATTGATTATTTTCAAATGAATTTTTTTTCAAAACAACTAACCTGTGTCCGAGTGGTTTGTTTTCTATTATAGGAGGAGTTGTCTTTGGAGCCAAAGTCGTGCAGCGTTCCCATGCCCACAATTGGATTAAGATGCACATACCTCCGATTGATTTTATTTTGTAATCGGTGGCGCTGCACATCTCTCTGTATAAATAAGCAAGCACGGCAGGTCCCCATGCATACGTGCTGCACTGTTCAAAGTCCCGTAAAAATTGGAGGTACCTTAGGGAAACTTTACTACTGCTTTTGTCAACAAATAAAACTCCTCCTATAAATCTGAGGATCCATGCACGGGTAAACCTTTGTAATTGTTCTACGTTACCGTCATGGATATTTATTTCTGAAAAATGGTGAGCCAGCCAACTTAATTTGACCACACTGCCTTGAAGTTCACCTTCCTATGGTTTGACTCCCAATAATTCTTCACACAATTCAGCCCAATCAAGATTAGTCTGACCAATTAATGGTGCCCCCTCAGTATGAAGACCTAACAAGACTGACACATCTTGAAGAGTAATCGTAGCCTCTCCGCATCTCAAGTGAAACGTGTGTGTCTCGGGCCTCCATCTTTCAATCAAGGATGTAATTAATGAAGAATTAATTTTCAGGTACCCCATTTTCATTATCCAATAGAATCCTGATTGGCGAAGCAGAGGAATAATTTCCTCTAGTATTTCTTCTTGTCCTTGATAGATGGGTACAGCTCGTCTGATATGTAGTTTTCTGTCTGCTTCCCCATTCCAAATATATTCGGAAACATGTTTAGGTTGCAACCATAAGACGTCTCCTTCTATTGGACCAGACTTAATGTGTATACTAGATGAACATGATGACGAAGATGCCATTGATGCTGTAAAGTTAAATATAATACAAAAAATTGACAACAAAAATTTTACATTAAAAAAATTAACAAATTTAATAGCTACACAAATTTAAATAAATGTTCTAAAATAATACTCTACATATAACAAAACTTCAAATTTAATAGCTGCACAAATTAAAATAAATGACCAAATTAAAATACATAGATTTGTTACACGTACAAAAATTTAACACAAAAAAAACATAAAATACTACCTAAAATAGTCTACAAATAAAAAAATTAAAAATTACATACCTACACAAATTTAAATAAATTACCAAATTCAAATACATAACAAAATTAAAAATTTAAACACATACATAAATTGTACACAAATAAACTTAAAATACTACCTAAAATAGTCTACAAATAACAAAATTAAAAATTAAATAGCTACAAAAATTTAAATAAATGACCAAATTAAAATACATAACAAAATTAAAAATTTAAACACGTACATAAATTCTACACAAATAAACTTAAAATACTACCTAAAATAGTCTACAAATAAAAAATTTAAAAATTAAATAGCTACAACAATTTAAATAAATAACCAAATTAAAATACATAAGAAAATTAAAAATTGTTACACGTACATAAATTTTACACAAAAAAACTTAAAATACTACCTAAAATACTCTACAAATAACAAAATTAAAAATTAACATAGCAACATAAATTGAAATAAATGACCAAATTAAAATATGTACATAATCAAATTATAAAATAAAACACGTACATAAATTTAACACAACAAAACTTAATTTACTAACTAAAATACTCTATACATAACAAAATTAAATATTCAAATACGTACATAAATTTAATTAAATGACCATATTTTTTTTCCAATTATTAAAATTTAAATTAAATAACAAATATTAGACACAACAAAATGGTATTTAATCAAAATAATTTCATGAAATAAAAAATTTTAAGAACGTGTGTATATATATATATATATATATAATTAATAAAATATCATATATTTCAATAAAAACTATAAATAAGTCAATTAAATAATATTCACATTCTAACTAAACCTAAAATACCATATATAAAATACAAATAATATCATACAAACCTAATAAATCTAAACCAAATAATAATAACATAACAACTAAAATTAACGTACAAATATTTTTATCACAAATAATAACATACAAATTTAAAAAATCTTAACAAAATCATATTAATAAATCCACTACAGCTAACATACAAATTATAATATACCAACTCAAATTTGTAACATATACATCTAACATAAATAATATCAATATTTCAATGTACAACTTAAAATTTAAAAATTTCATCTAACATCAACAAACGTGTCATATGTATATATAAAACAATTAATATCACGGTAATTTATAAAATTTAAAGAAAATAATATATATCAATTTAATTATAACTAACCTAAAATATATCTATATATATATATATAACACAACTACTAATATATAATTTTTAAAACCTAACTTAAATAATATTAACCTATCAACTAAAGTTATTAAGTTAAGAACTACTTACCAAGTATAGCAATCACGTAATAGGAGCACGAGAGAAACCACGTACAAAGCACAGCCCTACAAATTATCAAAATATTTATCATTCATATTCACATATATATATATATATATATATATATATATATATATATATATATATATATATATCATATATAATATTTGTCATTCAAAAGATACTTACCAAAAACCAAATACAGCAACACAATAAGAAGAATGCAATGTAGTAGGGAAGAAGAATAACAAAGAGCAAGCAAAGGAAGGCAGCTCCTCACTCTCGGACCTTCTTCAGCTTTTATAATGGAAGAAGATGAATGAAAATTTTAAAAACGTAGAAGCAATGGATCCCAGTGCAAGGCAAAACGCCAATGGGATTGGCGATTTGGCCTGCAAACCGCCAATGGGTCTGGCGATTTGGCCTGCACCCTGCACTGCCATGTCTGTTCCCTGCACTGCCATTCGCAGGGCTAGTCTGCACCCTCAAGCATTGGAACTCGCCAGTTTGATTGGCGGTTCCCTACGCAATCCGCATATCGCCATTGAAGCTGGCGGTTTCAGCCCTCAATGCACGTATCGCCAGCAGCAGGAGCGATTTGCTCACTGAGACCAAACTCGCCACTGGTTCTGGCGAGTTGGTCACTGCATGGCATCCTTTTCACGTTAAAAAGTACCCCCTGCCGGAAATAATAATGAAAGAACCCCATCTGGGGAAATACTTTTTAAAACAACCCCAGATGGGGAAATTTGCCATAGAAATTCAAATTTTCCTCCAATTTTGTGTGACACTTAGGCTATAATTAGAGGTCATTTGTGTGCATTTTTTTTTACTTTGATCATTTGAAAATTAAACTTCAGATTTCAGAGTTCTTTTGGAGCACAAAATTTCGTGCTCTTCTCTTCCTCTCCCTTCATTCATCTCCTTCTTCCTCTAAGCTCTTATCCATGGCCTCCTATGGTGGTGAGCTTCTTCTAAACTCATCTTCTCCTTGAAGTGGCGTCCCCTCTCTCTCTTCCTTCTCCATTCCACTGTCATTCATCTTCCAAGAAGCAAAGGAATTCATTGATGAAGAAGATCCTAGGCCTACAAGCTCCAATGGAGCTTACATCACATTTTATTTCAGGGCAAACGAAATGTTCATGCAAAAACATCTAAAGTCTTTTTTGCCCATAAAACTATCCATTGATCCTCTCCCATGGGCTTTCTTTAAAGACAATTCACACATAGAACATTGAAGCACACATAACTTATTTTCTCTAAACAAGTATCTATCAACTGCTGAATCAACATCCCTGGTTTTAATTATGACAAATCATTAGCAATGAAAATTGTAAGAATAATGAGTTTTATGTGGTGACTAACATTTTGTTAAAGTGTTTCAATGTTAAAGTTATTAAAAAATAGACGTGTTCATGCATTCTAAGGTTTTCAGAAAGATTGTTTAAGAACCTCTAAGGTTTTCAGAAAGAACTTCGAAGATTACTTGAAGTCCATTTGCATGATGAAGAATGATTCCCTCTGAGGTACTTGGTTTTGGAAAAGTACAAGACAACATAGCCTTACATGGAAGATTCATCAAAGGCTACAAAGAGAACATCCAACAACAAAATATTTAAACACAAAGAGGATAAAATAATATTTACTTCATTTCAGTTATGTCCGCTAGGTTGGATCTAACAAATGCAAATGGAGAGTGTTTTTGAGTGCCCCTTAATACCTTATTATAGTTACTTCTTCTCATCTATCTACATGATTGAAAGAATAACAATCACACTAGAACTAGAAGGGGTTTGAATAGTGTGTTTATCAAAGATAATAGTTTTTACTTACTATTAGAATAAATATAGACAGAAATGTATATGTATGGTAAGTCGTTCATCGAAGAGAAAATTGATTTTAATAAAGGCAGGTTTGATTGACTAGTGACTTAATAAGAGAGTTCTTCTAAAAAAGTTTTTCAAATAAATACTTGATATTAAAAAAGTGACAGAAAGTACTAATAGCTAGAACGCTTAATAAATCATTAAGGAAAGAAGTATAAACATTTTGGTTTATATTGGTTCATTCAACCTAAGTCACGTCCAGTTCTGTACTTGTAAAGGGTTTCACTAATCAAAACTTGCTTACAAAACAAATATTTTAACTTGTCACTCTTGGCTTTACAAGTATTATTAATACCACTTCTAACATTTTCTTAGACTCCTCGTGAATCTAAATAACCAAGTATTATTTAACACTAAGCCACTCTCGACTTTCATAAACAATAGTTTGAATGAATACAAGTATTCAATAACACTCAATGAATGAGTAAACAATAAACCTCAAATACAAGATTACTTTGCTTAGCAAAGAATAAACAAATGAAAACTATACCACTTCTCACTTCAATTTTTGGGTAGAGACAACCTTTTATATACTTCAGTGAAGGATACATTATAGGATCAATGTCAATTCCTTGAAAAAACTATTGTCTCACATTGGAAGATATGACTAAGTGGCATGCTCTGATTTACGAGGAATTGTACGATAGTACTGATAATACCATGTGCTCCTTATCCTTGGCAAAAACGATCTTTAAGGAATTCTCTATGAATACATTCTATTTTGTCATTTCCTTAATTTCAAATGTTAGTAATTCAAAATAAAGAAAAGCAAAATGAATTTGTATAAGATAGAATGTGCATACTTCCATTTTTCGGCTATCATAGACATTTTAAAAGATATGTTTGTTTCTTACTAGTCGGATGTGTGGGATAACCAAAACGCAATGTATAACACTGATTATTATAATGAGTGGATGCCTTTTGATTTTAGCTAGTTAGGCACTGGATAGATAGTAAAGAGAGGAATTTCTCTTGGAGTATGGATGATACAGAGTATTGTTAAGTCCTTTAGCATTTGATCTTGTTCACTTTTCAAAAATCATTAGAACATCAATAATTTATACTTATTGTTATTCATCAAAATCCAAGATAGATGCAAAGAGTTATCGTCCATACCTAACAATTATCTCTACGTATGGATAGGTTATGCTCTTAATCATCTTAGAAAGTACCTTTCTAAGACAATCATTAGCTAACAACTGTCTTAGAAAGGTAACTTTCTAAGACGGTCATTAGCTAACGACCATTTTAGAATGTTATTTTGAAAAAAAAAATTAAAATAATAAAAACATTATTATAAAATGACAAAAACAACATCTAAATGGGGCACAATTAAATGTTAAAAAGATTAACATCATGCATAAAATGTTTCAAAGTTCAAATTTGCAGTATTAAAATGAGAAAAATAAATTTTAAGGTAAGAAATCTACCCAAAGCAATGGCCACACCAATAGCAAGAAAACATGAAGCAGCATCAAAGGGGGCCACAAGTCCAAGAGCCAATGTATCAACAAGTACATTTCCAAACAGCCCAGACAAAATAGCAACAAGACCATTTCCAAGAAATATAGCCTTAGAGAATGTTAATGACAACCATTGTTGATCAAAGCCCCTCTGACAATGTTAAAAAAAAATAGACAACTCAAAATCATAAATACACAACGTAACAAGGATATCAAGACAAAAAAAACATTATAATAAGACGCATACGCTGAAAACTGTGTTTCAGCTCTACACCGTGGACTCAATATCCATTTCATGAATCCAATAAATACCAAAATACAATTTTCTCAATTAATATATTTACATGATATACTAAACCTAGACACTTAACTAGACGACCTTGGCATAATGATACACTTTCTAACTATTTTTGAAATTTAGTCGCAAGATCTTAAGTAGTGGTTAGTTTTGTTTAGAGTGACATCTTAAGAAGTTTGTACAATATAATGTATGTACCACACACAAGACTAGCCCCATTTAGAATTTCAGTCCAAAATAAACAAGCTAAAATATCTTTTTGAGGACATAAACGCCACTTTTGAGCCTATGGCAATTAAAATTGCATTATATACCATATTTGCAAGTTTTAGTCAATCAATTACTGCCTCTAAAATCCAAATTATGAGGAACTTCCTGCATGTCTTAAAATCATCATATCCAGAGAAAATATTCATAATAAACAACAGATAACTTTTAAAAGCAAAAAAATATTCCTCACCTTGAAGTGCTCAGCAACAAGCCATGATTCAAATGATGAAAACAGAAGTGAAGTGGCAATACCTCCCAAAATGCGGCCCAACATCAGGACTTTGTATTGAGGAGAATGCTTGGTGATGCAACTCAAAATGTAGGTTATGCAGTAAGTCACACAAGCCCTCTTCCGACCTCTGATTTCACAGGGTAAACAAGAAATTCAATGAATACTAAGGATGCACATTGCCAAGTTAGAAAGTGACTTACTCAAAAGAGAAGCCAGAACTGAAACTGTAGGAAGGTTATTATGTCAACGAAAAGATTTTATTCTGCTAAGTTTACCTTTAAATTTAGTAAATTTGGTCTTCCGTGTACTTTTTTTTCTAGAGATGAAATAATTTTAGAAGCATAGAAGTAAGAAATAAGTTGAAAAAATTCCATAAATTTTATGAGATGTGAAATTAAGATTTGAAGAAGGAAAATTTTGAATTTCTTTTTATATTTAGGTGAAAATTTTGATATTTTGACTAATGAGTTTTGAGAAAAACAATTTAATCAAATCTAATTTGTAAAGATTTTAAGTAAAAAAGAGAAGTAACAAATGAGCCAAATTTATTAAAGTTCAAAAATAAAGAAACTAAAACCACACTTAATACAAATTAGGAAAATGAAAAGGGAAGTAAGGCAATGAAAATTAAGATGGGTGTACCTTCCTAATAAATTGATGAGCATGGCGAACAAGCTTAGAGCTACTTTGCTGAACAGCACGTTCTGTTTTGGGATAAGAGAAGCCAGTACCCGCAGGCAGATCCCCAAATATAATGCTACTTACCTGATCATCATCATAACTTTAAGCAATTAGGCTTAAAATTTGAATAAAAAGAATTAGCTGCAACAAATAAAATCAATCTATTATATCAACCTTTGTCCATGATTGTGGCTTCAAGGTCAAATTAGGTAGGCTCCCATTGTTAGTCTTAGGTAGGCTCCCCATGCATATGCTTAATCTGTTTTGACAATATTTATAATATAATATTATTTTTCCTGAAAAAAAATGTATTCAACAGGATTTATTAGATATAACAAAGTATTTTAATAAATGTGTTCAAAGACTAACAAACTTTCTAGGATATTACTTTAAACATTTTTTATTATTAGGTAAAATTTATTAAAAATAGAAAAATATTATGAATCTTACTTTTTTTAACTGCACAATTTTTACTTCTTATGTAATGGGTCTCGTATTATTTTTTTTAGTAAATTTTAATTTATAATAAAAAGTAAATAAAGTGTATTCAAAAATAAGTGTAATGGTGATTAACTAAAACCAGAATACGTTTGCATATCAAACTAAATCACAACATTTCTGACTTAGGCTCATGTTGGCATATAATAATGTATAGAACTGCAAACATTAACAATCCATTCCAAATAAAGAAAAAAAAAAAAGAGATCCGTATAGAACTGCAAACATTAACAATCCATTCCAAACTCAAGTTAATAAACAAGGAAAATCATTTATTACAAGAAAAACACATGGGGAGATGCAGAATAATAAATATTATCAGAAGTAGAAACTTGATAGGAAGTTGTGATTATTATTGCTACAAATTAGGCACTGACAAGGATTCTGGCTAAGTTGCAATTAATATTATTATTTTGAAATTCACATGCATGAGTGTGGTAGAGACAAAACTTCTTACCTTATAGTTTCTCTTCTTAATATTAAAACCCATAGGTTTCTCTGTATACCAGATTAAAAATTTTGAAAGACTTATAATATAACTAAATTGAAGGTTTCTCTGTATACCTTCTTGAATCAAGCACATTGACATCAAGGATAGAACTCAAAGCTCTACTCCAACCTGTGGTGTGCCTGCTTGTAATGCAGCAGCAGTAGTTCCACTAAATACAAATAGACATTCCATGCAAAAGTATAAGTAAGCATGTCTCTTGAATTCTTCAATTTACAACATATTTGTTTAGACACAGTATATGTCCAATGTCTCAATACATTCTCTATTATTATTCTTCCAATTTCTTTATGCAACTTTGGCAACTCTAAATTATAGTATATGCCTATAAGGCCGTGAGATACATTTGTCCTAGTGATCCAAGCTTTCTATACTAAAAAGGCTCTTATTCATACCTTTCCAACTAAGCAAGGCTAAAAAACATATACATCTTCTCCAGGGATATTAATACTAACACTTAGCTACAAAAGAAAAAAACAAGTACAGGGGAGTTAGAATCACGAAAATGAATAGAAGTGTAGTAAAAGCAAGCATAAAAACCATTGATTGAATATTATTATAATGTGACCCATACAATTTGTTCACCGAAGTCAACAGTAATGCTTTCCTTTGGGATTTTCTTTGCAAATATGGTCACAACCACCTGATCAGGTTTTTGGTAGGAATAATTGGTTTGTTTTTTATTTTATTTTTGTTGAAGAAAAAGCACAGGAACTAGTGAAGAATAATTACAAAGGTCAACGTGACGTAACCTGGTAGGTTGTGGTTAGGTCATAAATTCGATTCCCGAAGGAAACGGTGAAAGTTGTCGATGGTGATGGTGGGGACAGCCACCATGACCTTCACACTCGGCCGTTCACCGGTCACCGGAAGAAACAAGCAGTACCTATCACAACATATGGGCCCCACATGCAGAGGCTTCCCCATCCTAAGTTCAACCCTCTCAAGACCCAGCCTCGACCACTGCGACAGAATCAACACCCCCACCGAGTTAGGACTCACCCTCAACTTGGACACCAACTCAACCACCCTCCACACGTGCACATTGTCCACCCTCTCCTTCGCACGCTTCACCAGACCCGACCCGTACCTGACCCCTCTCTCCCCCAACTCCCACGCGCTTGTTTGTGCGCATTCCCACAATACCCCTCTGGTAGTCCTGGATTCACGCGCTTCCGCATGTTCACGCTAAACAAAAGCTTCAGCGTCTGGTTTTTAGGAAGAAACCCCATCACCCTCGCCCAACTCCTCCACATGTGGGCCACCAGAACCTCGAACGACGTGTGTGACGACATTCTGCACACGCCCTTTAGAGCGTTGATCCGCCTCTCGTTAAACACAATGCAAGTTGGTCTCAGCTTGCTCGTGACACAATGCAAGTTTCCTACTAGGTTACGAACACCGAGAAGTCCAGGCAGTAGGGGGTTTGTGTTTTTTGGGGGTTAGGGTTTTTAACGGTTCCACTGGAGGAAAGGAGAATGGGAGCGGTGGAGGAATGTGGAGATGGGGTGGTGGTGGCATCGGGGAGAAGGTGGAGAGAGGAAAAAGGGAAGAGGAGAGAAGAAGAAAGATGAGTGACCGAGAGAAGAGGAACAGACGCGAAGCTTGTAAAAGAGGAACGGACGCGAGGTATATTTGAAATTAAAATTGCTCACATTCAAAGACGGGGTTCGCTATCACCGTTTTTTAATAATTCAAAATATTTACAAAATTACAACTGTTATACAAACGAAAATAGTTATTTAATGACCGTCGTAGATACTATGCGGTAAAAAAGAGTTTTTTTAGTAGTGATTTTGTAGGCTTTGAACTAATGGTAGAGGGCACTACCTCCACTTTGAGAAGAAGGGTTGTTTTTGTGCGTGATTAACAACAAAACAAGATGAATATTTAGGCTAAATTTAAAGCAAAGATAATCCATTTTCTGATCTAAACAAATAACTTATAAAAGAGGTGTTTGCTTGCTCAACATAACTATACTATCATGACATTTTGTTAGTTGTTTTGTAGCTTAAGTAAGTTCAATACTAATAGTTGATGATAGTGACTCATTACTAGATATATATTGTTGAAGGTTGGTTATTTTTATCTTTATCAATCTATGGTCCAATCATTAAATTGTCCTACCCATTTTATTTAGAGCCACTTGTCTAATTTCTCACTTTTCCTCCCCTTCTTGCTTTACAATGATATAACAGCTTTGGCAAAGGACAGAACTTATACACATATTAATCTTCACAAAATGACTGTTCGCCAGGCAAGTGTTTGTTTCCTAATAAACTTTTGTTGAAAAAATTTGTTGTGAAAATTTAAAAAACAAAATATGAACAATTCTTCTTGTTTGGTTAGGTAGTTTTGTTGACTTCTATGACACTAGTCACATGAGGACAATCTTAAAAATTGATAGATTAAATCAGTTTTTTCCTCTCTAAATTTTCTTTTACAAAGAATGAAAGAATTTAGATAGCATTATAAAGAGTGTTTAGAACTAAAATGCTTTTATTTGTTTTTCCTTCCCATTGAAGTCCTACAATGCCCTTCATTCTTTAAATTTTTGTCTCATATCTCAAAAATGATATTTGATTATTTGTTTCTTTTGCTTGATTCATGTCAGTTTAAGAGATCTAGAGGTTTATATAGAAAAAAAAATACTAAAAAATTAAATGATATTATAATTTTTTAAAGTTTTTTTTTAAATAGACATTTTAAGATAGTTTTTTAAAAAATCGTCTTGGGAAGTCTACATTCTAAGTCGACTTTAGGAAAAATCGTCTTAGAATCCTCAATTTTTTTTAGATTTTTTTTTTAAAAAAAAAGACATTCTAAGATTTTTAAAAGAAGATTTGAAATTATTAAATATCGTCTTTGAAAGACGATTTAAAAATTATTAATTTTTAAAAGACGATTTTAAAAGATGATTTAAAAAATCGTCTTCGAAAGTCTACATTCTAAGATTCTTAAAATTATTAATTTTATAAAATTATTTTTAAAAAAAAATCTAAAATTGTTGAAGAAATTATATCTTTCTAAGACGATTTGAAAGTTGGCGTCAAAAATCTTCAAAGTTATCGTAAAAAAACATTTTTTTAGTTGTGTCTCAAATGAGGTTTGAACTTTGAAGTGTAATTCTCAAATGATCAAAGTTGAAAAAATGCACACACATGACCTCTATTTATAACTTAAGTGTCACACAAAATTGGATGGAAATTTGAATTTCTATTCAAATTTCGCTTAAATTTGAAATTGAATTTGTGGAGCCAAATTTTGGAGCAAAATTTCACTAATTATGATTAGTGAATTTTAACTATATTTTAGCCTACTAATTCAAGATCAAGTTTAAGATTTTCCACTAAGTGTGCTTAGGTGTCATGAGGCATGTAAAGCATGAAGGACATGCAAAAAGTGTGACAATATGATGTGCCAATGGAGTGTAGCAAGTCAATGCTCATCTCCCCCTCTAAAATTTAATTGGATTGGGCTACTCCCAATTCAATTAAATTTATTTCCAACCACACACATCAAATATTCATTTAATGCATGTGAAATTGCAAAACTACCCCTAATACAAAAACTAGTCTAGGTGCTCTAAAATACAAGGGCTGAAAAATACTACATTTCTAGCATACCTTACCTATATTATGAAGCCCTAAATACAAGGCCCAAAAATAATGAAATCTCAATCTAATATGTACAAAGATAAGTGGGCTCTTACTTAGCCCATGGGTCCGAAATCTACCTTAAGGCTCAAGAGAACCCTAAGGCCTTCTCACACATCTCTGGCCCAATCTTCTTAGAGTCTTTTATCCAATGCCCTTTGTGGGGTAGGATTGTATCATTCCCTCCCCCTTGAAAAGGATTTGACCTCAAATCCCGAGGTTCTTGAAACTATGGACTTTTTTCCTCAACACTTGTAAAAAGAACAAAAACATATGTATTAGTGGTGTTTGGTTTGCTGAAGTAAGGTAAGGTCTGAAAACCCATTTCCTGGGCATCTTCCCATGAAAAAACATGGTTCCTCACCAACTCAATGAGTGGTGCTACAAGTATAGAAAAATATGAGACAAACCTTTTGTTAGTCATGGAAGCCCTAAATTTTCCTTATACTTGGTGGAGTGGACCACTCAGGAATGACCTTTATTCTTTTAGGATTCATGGGAACCCCTTGATCACTATTTAAAAAATTAAGAAATTTAATACAATAAAACATAGATTTTTCTATATTTTCATGTTGATTATTCCTACCAAAAAGTTTGACAAACCTAAGGTGTCCCATATAAGTACCTAAGTTTGTATTGAAACTAAAAATAAGAACAAACTACCTAATGAGTCCCTATGTACACAAATCATGGAGATGTTGGGTGCACGAGTGATTTTACAAAAGAGGGTCGCACCACTCAAAACATTCATCATACCACCTATTTTAGGGATTTGGTGCCTAATAATACCTATTTTGGGCACCAACAAAGCACAAGGATTTAAGCTCTTGCAAACCAAACCCTCATCCAACAACTCATTTACTTGAGGAATAAACTCAAGCCTAAGAGGTGTGGCAATGCTAACAAGTGTCTTTTTACAAAGGAGAAAATGTGGAGGTTGTCTAAGAGGGAAAATTTCTTTAATATTTGTCTTTTTGTTTCAAAATGTCTTTCCTTCTTAGCTCCTCTTAGAGGAGACACTTACCTCCTTACACTCCTCCTTAACCATTAAAGGCTGTCCTTCTTCTTGGGGGTAGATCTCTTCACTAGATTCTTCCCCTTTTGCTTCTTCACTTTCACTAGAGGAAGGTGAAGTAGTAGCCTCATCTTGACTACTATAAATGTCTTAGCCCCTCATAATCATGGTTTTCTTGATGGGACATTGAGAAGTAATGTGTCTTCTTCCAAGACATTTAAAGCACTTCATGGAGCTAGTCTTCTCTTGCATACTAGCCTTAAGGGGTTACTTTTCTATTGTCTTCCCCTTATCATCTTTGGGCTTAGAAGGTGTCACCCCTAAGATGCCTTGACCTTGGTCTTTCTTTGAATAAGAATGAGAGCCATAAGATTTTGAAGTAGACTTCCTTTTTGTTGCTTTACCCTTATTTCCCAATCTAAGTTAGCTTCTACATTGTCCTTCCCATGGAAGTATAGGAGGTTAATGTTAGCCTCTTGAGGATTTCTTTCCTTCTCTCTCCTATAGGAGTGAGGTCTAAGATGTGACATATGTCTTCCTTCATAATAGTCACGAAGTTCTTCGCTTAGGCTCTTGCAAGAGTTATGACTACTATAGGAGGGATGTTTTTTTTTCTTAACTCTGAGTATTTTCCTTCTTTCTTCTTCCCTTATTTGTTCCCTCTCATCTTGATTGAGTTTTACCCTCTCTTTTCCTTTTTCT
This sequence comes from Glycine max, assembly GCF_000004515.6. Classification (NCBI taxonomy): domain Eukaryota; kingdom Viridiplantae; phylum Streptophyta; class Magnoliopsida; order Fabales; family Fabaceae; genus Glycine; species Glycine max. Next base: position 10,739,386 of record NC_038249.2, on the reverse strand, counting down.
TTTCTTTCAAGTTGTAATTTCCATAACTTGAGGGAACTCAACTCATCTAAGATTCTAGATAGAGGATCCTTATGACTAGTATCCTCGCCATTAACACTAGATGAATGATGACTCATGTTGGTTCCTAAGTTGTGATTCTTTCTTGTTGGGGGTTTGTAAAAAAGGCAAAAGCTAAGGTTCCAAAAGAACTCAAGATAAGCGTGATAAGAAAGAAGAAAATACTATGCAATAACAAGATAAACTAGGTGTGGCTGGTAAAGAAAATAAACTATGAAAGTAAGCAAGAAATTAAAGTGAAAGAAATGTAAACTAGGAGGATCCAAAGAGTGTTTGGATGATCTCATTTAAGATTCCCAATGTGACACCCTCTAACCCGACATATATATAAATAAACAAAATATATAAAAATATCGGTAACCAAATTCACACGGGTAAAAGGTTCACATTCACTTCGCTATTATCAATTAAAACTTATTAAAACATATTCGGCTCAAAATAAGGCTGTCAAAATTTACATAGATATTTTGTTAAATCAGTGAAATAAAATAAAATAGACTAACATCATGCAATTAATATAAAAACTTATTCTCACTATCACATCCTATCAGAGTGTTGTATCTCGACGTCCTTCAGCACAATGTTCCTTAAAGCAATTCACCTAGTCATCTGCTCCCCCGAACACAAAGTTCAAGATCATCACAGGATCCGAACACAAACAACACACGGGAAGTGAGTTATCACATTCCTAACTAATAGAGAAACAAGACAACTAGATATACATATCATATAAACCAAATAAAACTTAATTCCATGTAATTCACGTAATTCTACCACTTTGTCATTCACAATTCACTTTTTATCCATCAATCACACTTTTCAATCATCAATCACATTACACAAGAATCACGCGCTTTGATCAAGACATAATAATACATCAATTTCATAATAAACAATTAGTAAGCGCATGAGACAGTTATGCTATGACTCAAGCCTATATGCAATGTGGTACCATGTCAGTGAAAAACCACCCTGAGGCGCTTAGGAGTACATAACAAGACACACCACACTATGGGTTTGTCAGGTCACTCTCACTAAGTAAGATCATAGGGAGACCAGTGAGGGTCACGATGTTTTGCGAGAATGCTCAAACCATATGAGATCAACATAGGCTTAAAAGAACACTCAAACCCTGTGACCCCCAAGACCTATACTCCGAAGAGTTCGTCAGGGCCTCTCCCTCCTGATTCAGGTCCAACCCGTAAAATTATTTTAGCACACAGACATTGCTCGTGAATTATACAATACCCACGATCTCACACTCGTGTGTTAAACACGTACAACATATTGCGCTACAATTTAACACTGGTTCCTAAATAGGAAACCTATACTTCTCTTTAACACTGGTTCCTAAATAGGAAACCTACACTTTCTCTTTAACACTGCGCATTTACACTTTTCTCAAGATAACACTGGTCGGGTTATTGTACAATTCACAACTTACAACACCAATAATGTCACATCAAGAGTTAATCACACACTTATTCACGACCAAAACTCATTCACAATTTTACATCTCATAATGTCACAATCCACCATCACATGTTTTCACGTATCTCACAATTCAACACCTGTTCTACTTTACACTTTTACTCAATCTCAATAACAATATTATAATCTCAAGGCAACATATTATTCCACAATTCATCACATATTTCATTTATAAGCACTGCTCATGAATTATACAATACCACGACCTCACACTCATGTTTCAAACATGTTTAACACAATTGCGCTACAATTTAACACTAGTTTCTAACTAGGAACCTACACTTTTTTTTTAACATTGCGCATAAACACTGGTCGGGTTATTGTATAATTCATAGCTCATAATATAACTAATGTAACATCAAGTGTTAAACACGTCCACTTATTCACAATCGAATATCATGTCCACACTTTAACATCTCATAACATCACATCAACCATCTCATAACATTCCTAATGATATTCATAAGGTACAACATACACATGTTCATCAAATTTAACCATAATATTCTCAACTCCAACACTTAATAATTTTTGGAATCATACTATAACACTCTACAATATTATTTACATAAATTATTAATACAAATACCTACCTCTCTATATATAAACTAGCATACACCATATTGAATCACAAATTTCAAAGTAAGCTTTCAATGCACAAATTCTAAAATAATCATATGAACACTTTGGTCAATTTCAATCATGATATTAATTTTTTAAAATTATATATAAAACCCTAAAAAGCAAGAAAAAGAGAAAATACAAAATCAATATCTCTCTCTAAATTTTTCTTTACTTTATTTCATCAATTCATATTAATTAGAAAAATGCTCGATTTATAGGGTTCACACTCAACACAATAGCATATCAATTTCACAACAATTGGTCTGTCAAACATATATAATTCATTGTAATAATTATAAGGATAAAATGAAAATTGCAAAAACACCCCAAAACTCATTCCAATTGATATCTCTAAGGATCCCTACATATGTTCTCACTAATCCCCAATTGTGAATAACTCATCCCTTACCTCTGAGTGGGCTAACGTGTCTTCAGCCAACAATAGCAGCATCTCTAGCAATTCCCTGAGATTCCTCCAGTTATTCCTCCGACTGTCCCGATAAAATTCCCAAACGTCAGAGAGACGGAGAAAAGATTGAAGCCTCCACTTATACTATATTCATGTGATTCCTTTATCTCCCTCCAAGAATATTATCTCGTCAATCCCAACGGTAAAAGTGTGCGACATTGAATTTCAAACAACATATCCAAATTTTATAAAACTCCAACGGTTAACGAAACTGGGATCGTAATTTTACTGAGACTATTTTGGGTTTTTGCGAGAAAAGAGAAAGTTACGGTACGAAGGGTATTTCTCTTAGATCCAACAAGATTTTACAATTCCCAACGGTGAGAATGCTCAGAATTGGGTTGCGAACGTGTTGCTAAACTTTCACGACGATCTAACGGTAAATGAGTCCGAGATCGTTGTTTTTCTGAGACAAGTTTGGTGGGCTGAGGGAAAAAGAAAAGGTTTTGAGAAGAGAAGGGGAAAAACGAAAATGAGGCCAAGAGGAGACACCTGACTTAACATAGCTATTTATACTTAGGGTACTCAGCCTATTATTTGCTCTATACTTATTTATTTATTTATTTACTAAAAATCTTTTTAAATTTATTTACGAAAAATTGGGATGTTACACCCAACAAAACATTCACTATCCTAAGGAAAAATTGCCTAAAATTATCACACACAAATGTAAATAGAGTGACCTATTGGAGGCTCCCAACTTACTCCCAATGAAAGGCCTTTTTGTTACAAAATTTGAAAGCAATGAAGGTAAGTAAATTCTCAATTAAAAAAATTACAAAAAGGTCCTCAATTTTGGTGGTTGTTCTCTCTTTGGTGATTCACTCAATTTGGAGTGTTTCTTAGTCCAGTAGCTCTTAAGGTGGTTTTCCCCTTTCTTCTTGACTCAAATTCTTCATGGGATGACACCAATCCTCCTTTCCAATTTCCTATATGACAACTCACAAACAAGGAAACAAAGAAACAAGCAATAACCAAAGACCAAAAATATGAAATGGAAGCTAAACCAATAGAGTTTTAACAAGACAAATTTTCAAGGCTTATTCAACAATTAAAGCAATGAAAAACACATAAAAGCAAGTTAGGACTTAGAGAAACTTAGAATGGCTCTAAAGTAGAGTAAAAAAAACTATAAAAAAAAGACTCAAGAAACCTCTAGTTTTGGAACTTGTTTTCACACTCATTTTCAATTGAAATTTCAGAACTAATATTGGTATAAAATAGACACCAATTATAGAACAAATTTCGAGCCAAAACAACAAGCACATTTACCTTTCACTTTTTTTTCCTAGACACTGATTTTTCTTCCAACTTGTGTGATTTTTATTATTTTTTCCTTCAATCCAAATCACTTGGTTCTTTTCTTATAATTTTGGTCCAGATTTCTAGAAAATTTAGTAAACATTTCAGCTCAAAATTCGTAGTGACCAATTCCCAGTAATTTATACAAGCTCGTATGTTCAAGCTGCCAGCACCAGCGATTTCAACCTAGAAATAAAAAGTAATGTTTATGTTGCTTAAGGCTTGGATAGTTACAATTTGTGTTTGCTTATGCTTAATTATCTTGAAGAACACAATTCAAGAGAGCTTAAGACTTATTTTGATTCACAAATCCAGCCACAACTTAGCACCACAACTCAACTTCATCATAGACATCATATAGGAAACTTAGAAGAAAAAAAAGAGTTCAACAACAAGACTACTTCTAGGAATTGATTTAGAACATGTTATGAACTAAATAACATCCATGAATTAGACTCAAAATTCAAAAGATAGGCTAAGAATGACAAGAATACACGAAAAAATGTATCTAGAATTCAATCAACAAAATAAAAATTTAGCACAAACTTAAAACATAATGTGACAATTACTATGACTAAACATGACTCTAAGACAACATGGATTAAGTGATTTACACTTAGATTTATGTGTTTTTTTTTCTAATCAATATTTTGGAAGAAAATTTAGATCTAAAGGTTCAGCACAAGAAGATTATGACTGAAAAATGATAAAACCTAAAATCAACACAAAAACATGATTCAAGAGTAAATCTATAAAATTTGAACCATAAAAATGCAAGAACAAGTGTAGATCTAAGATTTAATTGGTTTAATTTTTTGAATCTACTCTAAACAACACCAAACCACAAGACAATGGAGGATATACATGGAGAATAAGATGAATAATAAGAAAATAAAGTGAATTGGCCGAACAAAAAGATAGAGGAAGCAAAAGAACATCACCTAGACGAAGATGCTCTTGATACCACATGATGTAGTTCCATGTGGAGCTTGTAGGCCTTGGATCTTCTTCATCAATGGAGTCATTTGCTTCTTGAATTTTAATGGCAGTGGAATGGAGAAGAAGAAGAGTTGAGAGGAGACGTCACTTCAAGGAGAAGATGAGTCAAGAAGAAGCTCACCACCATAGGAAACCATAGATAAGAGTGATGAGAATCATGAAACTGGCCAAATACAGGCTAAAGACCCAAGTGGAGAAGGACGAAGGCCCAAGTGGAGAAGGACAAAGCCCCCGAGTGGAGAAGGATGAAGGCCCAAGTGGAGAAGGATGAAGGCCCAGAGGCAGAGACACTATCAAGACTATTAATTGTTGCTGAAGGCCCAAACTAATTTGAAGGCCCAAGTTAAATAAGTTTTTAGTTATAATTTATTTTTATTGTAATTTTGGCCCAAACTGTTTAGAAGGCCCATGTCTATTTTTATCTTTTTGTTCAGCTACACTATAAGTATGGGTTTTTGTTTTGAATAAAAAAAACTTTTGACATTTTCATAAAATTTGGTGAGAGTTTATCTCCGGGTTCCTTGTTGAACCAATTATCAGACTTATCAAGGTAATCCTTGTGGCGTCTACCCAGACTTATCTTCCTTCACCAGAAGTGGCGTCTACCCTGACTTATCTTCCTTCACTGGAAGTGGCGTCTACCCTGACTTATCTTCCTTCACCGGAAGTGGCGTCATCCAAACCTTCGTAGCCTGTATCAAACGATCCGCCCTGTAAGATTCTTATCAAAGAGCTTGGAGGTAGGAAAAAAAGAATGGAGGGAGAAGGAGAGAGGGAGCACAGAATTTACGCCTCAAAAGAAGTCTGAACTTTGAAGTTTAATTCTCAAATGATCAAAGTTGAAAAAATGCACACACATGATCTTTATTTATAGCCTAAGTGCCACACAAAATTAGAGGGAAATTTGAATTTCTATTCAAATTTCACTTGAATTTAAAATTGAATTTGTGGAGTGAAATTTTAGAGCAAAATTTCACTAATTATGATTAGTGAATTTTAGCTATGGTTCAGCCCACTAATCCAAGATCAAGTCAAAGATTCTTCACTAAGTGTGCTTAGGTGTCATGAAACATGTAAAGCATGAAGGACATGTACAAAGTGTGACTATATGATGTGACACTGACAATGGAGTGTAGCAAGCAAATGCTCACCTCCCCCTCTAAAATTTAATTGGATTGGGCTTCTCCTGATTCAATTAAATTTATTTTTAACCACACACATCAAATATTCACTTAATGTATATGAAATTACAAAATTACCCCTAATACAAAAACTAGTATAGGTGCCCTAAAATACAAGGACTGAAAAATCCTATATTTCTATAATACCTTACCTATATTAGCCCTAAATACAAGGTCCAAAAATAATGAAACCTCTATATAATATGTACAAAGATAAGCGGACTCATACTTAACTCATGGGTCCGAAATCTATCCTAAGACTCATGAGAACCCTAAGACCTTCTCACGCATCTCTGGCTCAATCTTCTTAGAGTCTTCTATCCAATGCCCTTACGGGGTAGAATTGCATCATGTTAGATTCAATCTTTAGGCATAACTAAGAATTAGTTGTAAATGCAATACTCTTCATGTACTTTTTTTTTTTGCAAGAACTCTTCATGTACTTAACAAAATAAAAAAAAAATAAAATAACTTGTTATAAGTGAACAAACCGATGGAAATGAACCGTGAGTTGCATCTCCTGGTTTGGGGGCACATGTACATAGGGACTCCTAAATATTGATGACGGAATATTGGCAAATGTGTTGATGAAGAAATTAAGCCATCATGTCCTGCAATTGAAGCAGGGGATAACTAATCCTTTACTAACTTTGTTAGTAGTATCACACGTATCCAACCCACCATGCATCATCATATTCTGAAAAAAATGAATTTTAAAAGATAACAATGAAGTATAAACATACACAAATTGATAGCTTGCATATACAAATCATTAGATTGACCATTCCATTGGATTTATTCATTGTCCGGTTCAAATCTCTATGAAAGATATCTGACTTTTGATACTTACTCTAGCAAAAAAAAAAAAAAAATCTTCTTAGTTGATTAAATAGAAACACTTAATATAAATACTACAATATAAAATATGTTATACTTTCTGCGTTCTCGACATGAATTTGGGTTGAGGAAGCACCATTACTAAGTTTTCTCTCTAATGTAGAAGCACTGCTACTATCACAAACCTTCACATAAACCAAATATGGACATCTATTCAATAAAAAAACACATGTAGAAATACACAAATTAATATTAACGCAATATACACAAACCTTTTCTTTGCCTTTGCACCTTTGAGTTGAACCAGTATGTTCTTCATCATCGTGGTCCAACAAAACATCATCCTATACATTTAATAATATCATTGTAAAGGAAAAGACATTATAATTAAATTAGTACTATTAAAATATTTTAAATAAAGATATTATAATTGCATTATCAACTGCTCTGTTATCACCATCAAAATTTGGACCACTCCCTCTGTCAACATTACATAAAAGATCTCACCAAAGTAGTAATTGATCATGTCTTTCTTGTGTGTCCTTTATTATGGCAACGAGAACAACATCTACTCTTTCAACCAAAAATTTTCTTCCGACAAGCACCTTTGGTCTTAACCATAATGGGATCACGAATGGTTGTTGAAGGAGTACTTTGCTCAGCATTAGAATCACCTAGTGATTCTATTTTAGCTGTAAGTTTGTAAATTTCTTCACTTATCTCTGAAAACTTATCCAAATGATAACCTTTTAGAATGATAACCTTTAGAATCAGTTTGTTCAACGTGAATTGAGGACACATAATCTTCCTTAGCTGACTTTGTCCATCGTTTGCAAATCAAATTACTTGGAATAATATTCATGTACTCAGTCTTCATTGCACAAAATATATGACAAGGAATACCACAAGATTCAAACATTAATTCGACAATCACATTCAAAGGTATTCTCAATCTTATCAAACTTGAAACCATAATGAATATTTGAGTTGCAAATTGTATTCATCTTGAACATCACCTTCTCATCATATTGTAATCGCTCAACAACATTTAGAGCACCAACGAGTTACAATCTCTTTCTTAACATCCCCAAAAATTGTTTCTGGTGAAAAAAGTTTTAAACTTCATCTTCAAGTTTATGGAGAGTAGTTGTCACTACAGAGTTAGTGAACTTAGACGTAAAATCAAAAGCTAATTCATTATGTCTATATTGTTTGACAACTCTCAAAATTATGCATGAAATCAACAAGGCTATTCTTGTTGTCAACATATCACTTGATGAACGAGTTAATACCTTAACAAATTGACGTTGTTTTGATCCTGTGCATGTAAGCAGTTGCTCAATTTTCTTTCATATGATATTTTTCTTCGGGCAACGGTGAAGGTATATCCTTATAATCATTGTATTGCTCCACTTGGGTATCCCCCTCCTCATCAAGAAAGTGTGCAAGAACTTCAAATCTTCCATGCATCTTATTCATGTCAAAGTCATGACAATCCTTATAAAGACCAGGTTCCAACTCAAAAATCTGCAATCCAAATCCAACCAAAGATTATACTAATATCCCTCAACATATTTGCATATTCAAATTAACCATATACATATACATTTGTAGAAAGACCAATCCCATATAGACCATACCCACATTTTTGGAAAGGATAATATTTTCAACCATTAACTGTAAATAGGGACACCTAGCATTTGAAACGGGAGAATCATGGAACAATTTATAGAAACAAACTTTCCCTTTGCACCTATGATGGGTTATTTGATTGCATTGGGAGAGGTGGGAAGGAAAGTCCAAAATTGGAGCTGATTTTGCTTTGGTTAGTACTCTTCTTTGTTTTGCATATTGAATATGTCTATAACTAACAAGAAATGGCAAAAACATGCTAAATTTTTTTTTTTTTTTTTAAGTACCCCATTGCCCGGAGGCTCTTCGCTATGCGAAGGTATGGGGGAGGGATGTTGTACGCAGCCTTACTCTTGCATATGCAAAAACATGCTAAATATCCGTCATAATTAGCTAACAACAACTGAATACCAAGTCATGTTATTTGTAGTTTCATTTTACTAATGAACAAGGCTCAAATTTGAAAACTATAACCACGTAATCAGAAAAAGAAAGTTATTGACCAAATCCTATAGTTAGATAATCAACACAACTACTTGAAAGTTATTAGGTCTTCTTTAGTTAGCTTCTAGAAAAGCTTATTTGAGCTTATGAAAGTGGCTTTTGGCTTTCTTATAATCTGTTTTTAGCATATTTCAACATGCTTTATGTAGAAACTTATAAATTATTTCACCAGGTTTTATAGTCAACTTTATGAATAAGCTCTCGTATAATAATTTTCCATAAAAGAATATCTTAATTAAGTGGTTTACCCAAAGACCCACAAAAAACAAAATAAGGACCCCTTTAAAACTACCAACCATAGTCATCCTTAGTTTCACTTTCTATACATAGGTATGGCAAGACCGAGCAATCCGGAAACCAACAAAACTAAATTGAAAATGGAATTGAACCATGGAACCAAGTTGTTTACAACTATAGGAGAAATATTAAGTACTTACAACATATAACTAAGCAGAAGATCCTTCTTTAGAAATTACAGTGGCATTCCATTCATTCAGCTTTCCTAAAAGTTCAAGCTCTTGGTCCTCAAGAGCAGTAACACGTCTTATAGGAAAGTGCTTTAGAAGCTCTTGAATTAACTCTAGAGCCTCTATTATATTATATATAAATATAAATACTAATATAACTTCCATAACTTGTAGCTTCATTATAATAACATCGTAACAATTAAATAAAGATTAGATTAGTTTTTTTTTTCTCTGATTTATTATTTAGGTTAAATTTGATCCTCAATTTATTTAGTTTAATTTAATTATTTAGTTTTGCTCGAGTTTAATTTGGTCCGTAATTTTTAAAATTAATTCATTTTTTGTGAAATGTGTATTTTATGACAGGTTAAGAATTTTGAGTTGTCATAAAGTATGATTTTTTTATAATTTAGAATGAATGATGAAATTAAATAATTTAAAAAATTAAATAACTAAATTGAATCCAAAACTGAAAAAAATACAAAAACCAAATTGAACTTAAAAAATAAATTAAAAGATTAAAAAACTAATTTAACTATATAAATAAATGAGATAAGATTGTAGAATAGAATCATTCAGAGTGATGGGAAGAGATACCTGCTTCTTGGAGGTACTATGTGGATCAACAGCGAAATGGATTTCCTGCGCATGAGGCGTTCAATCACATACTGATAGTATATGGGCACTGAGTCTCGGGATTGGAAGTCTTTAGCATTGTTATGGTCACAATATCCCTTGATTGACTCGACAACAATGATTCCCTCTCTTTCCCAGCTACCTAAAGCTCCCCTTTCTTCAAAATATGGCCCCTCAAACAAAAAAAAACAAAAGAAAAAAAAATTATTGTTGTGCTTTTATTATATCATTATAAACTTTTGATGTGGAGCTTTCCTTACTTACATCTAAGCATATCTAGGAGTGGTCATCATCAATGCCAAAAGCTGCAATTAATTCCTTGGATCGGACTTGGCAAGAACCCCTTTGGAAAACTTTGTATAAACAGTGTGGGATTGCAATACTAAGAGAGGACCGTGTTAAGAGAACAAGCAATTTCGAAGTGCATGTCGTGCTTCTTCAAACACACCACTGCCACATTTGTTAGCCTCTTTTGACCTATATTGGCTGCACCGGTGTCCTAGACATCTCTCTCTTATTTGTTACTTTTTATTTCCTCCTTGCACTTCACTTGGTTGGGTTGAACCTGAATGAATAAGATAAACATAATTAACCTGCACCATGGACCAACCCATTATAAAAATAAAAATAAAAGAACAAACTCACATCTAAACAAAAAGAAAGTATAATTATAAATTTTACCGCTTAATTTTTAATATTTTACAATTTAAATGATATTTTTACAAATTATTTTACAAATTTTACAATTTAAATGATATTTTTACAAATTTTATCATCCAAGTTTTCAATTTTTGTGTATTTTACTAATAATGAAATATGAATGATTTTAACTTTTGACATAATTTGAAATTATAATCAATGTAAAAAATTGATTTTTTAAATTGTTTATAACCATAACTAATGTGGAAAGACTTTTCTACATCAATTATAATTATAACTGATATACACGAATCTAAAAAAGTTAGTTGATTTTTACATTGTTTTGTTACTAATGTGATGATAAAATGTATAAAAATAAAAAATTTGAATGATAAAATTAGTGAAATGTTAAAAGTTAGATGATAAAATTCATGGAAAAAAAATATTAATGATAAAATCTACAAAATTATGAAAGTTGTGTGATAAAATTCACCAAAAATAAAACTTAAATGATAAAATGTTAAATAATAAAAGTTTGGTGGTAATATTTACAATGAAACTAAAAAAGAAAAAAGGAGAGAAGAAAGGGGGGCCTAGACTTAATATTTGTATTAAAATATTAAATTGCAACTTCTTAAATGAACAATTACGGGTGTATTTTCAGTAAACATGACCTTCACTAATTTTAGTTTTCATCCAGTAAGAAAGGAATTGTCCATTTCCTTTCCCATAAGATTTGTCCAGACTGAGGTCATGGCAATCACACAACAAATTGCTGATTAATTTAACTTTTCATGTATTTGACATAACAAAATATAAGGATAGTAATGTGAAGAATTTAAGAAATTAACAAAAAATCTTATGTACAAGTTGGATTTTTTTAGTGGGTACACTCCCCATATTTCATTGCACCTGTATGTCAACTGTGGTCTGTAGTTATCTTTGATGATACACCTCCAACTTGCTTACATTCATGTTCTTCACATACTATGTTAGAATCTCAATTTGAAATAAATATATTGAGAAAATTATAAATATTTTAAGGTTATAAAAGCAATAAGAACACATGCAATTCTAAAGAATAGTACCATAAGAAAGATGGGGATTCCAAACCTAAAGATACAAATACAACAAGTAGTGCTAGAATTGAGTTTTTCCTGTTTAGCTTATTGTGGGTATCGTATTTTGACAAATAGTGGAAATTGCAGTGTGTTAAAATTGAGTCATTCAACCGCCAGCCATTACAGGTTTTGCTTTGTTAACGATCTGAATTCCCATTTGTTAGCCCACTCCCATGAGCATATATCTTCCTCCACTTTATGTTCTGATTTTGCATATTGGGAGTTACACATTATGTAAACTTTCTCATTACACAAGGAACCAACCACACTCCTCCTTCAACATTTCGATCGCCTCCTTTTATCTCTGTCCATTTTCCAGCAATTTTCCAGCAACTAAGCTCCTCAAGTAATAGTCATTTTTGTTCCGTTCTTTTTCTTTAATCTTTTCCTCTTATTTTTTTCACATATGTTTCTTCCAAATTTTAAGGGCCAGTTTGATTTACTTCTCTTTTTGTTAAAAAAAATCAATTTTCTAAAACAATTTTATGTTATTTAACAATCAAGTTATTATGTTAAATCCACCAAGTTTTGAAATTGCTTCTAAAATAAGTGTTTTAAAATCCAAAAAACAGAAAAAACTTATCGTTGTTTTCCTTCTTATCCCTCTTAAGCTTCTAAGTATGATTGATTGAAAGAGTTCCCGCTTAATCAAGTTCCCTATCAACCATATATATGTCTTGGTGCAAAAGACTTGAGTCTGGGGTAATATGTTTGTTCTTTTCAACATCTCACCCACTTTTGTTGCTTCATTCTAAATGGAATTAGTGTTTGATTTTGTATTCTATTTGCTTAATCAACTTCTACACCAGTCACACATGACTCACAAAAGGCCACCAACTATATATAGGCTCTTAGGCATTTTGAAAATAAGTATAAGAAATTAAACAAGTTTCTGTATCTCTTCAACTCAATGGCCATCAAACAAGTTTTTTGTTTTTGTTTTTCTAGTTTTTGAAAACTAAACTGTTTTAAAAAAATAGAAATCATGCAAACATGTCCTTAGTGTTATTCTTTCCAAATTTTCCCTATGTTTTACTCTCTCTTTTTTTTGCAAATTTTTCTCTAATTTTTTCTTCATCTAATTCTTGTTTCATTCTCAATATACCCATACCCAATTCTTATTATTCTGTTTCAACCACTAGGTGATTTCAGCTATTCACCAACGATGCTAGTTTATAAACAATATAACACATTTTTGGCTATCCACAATTTCCCCTAATCCGCTATTGATAACACTAGATTGTATACCATTTTTACAGCTTAATTTTAAATTTGTAGTTGCAAATAGTTACATGACAATAGGAGGTGTCACCAAATGATCTATGATGTGCATAATTCTGATTATACTAACTTGGGTCACAGTCACAAAATTGAATCATATCCTAACTGACCCATTTGTTAGCGTGTGGAAAGACTTAGTTACTTAAGTCTGAAACAATGTTGTTTTCTTTAAGTTAATTATTGACAATTTTATAAACCAATAACATAATATAAAGAATTCTAAGTATCGACACTCTTGGTGGACCCCCATAACTACATAATTCTGTTTAATTTTAAATCATATATGGTTCTCATCATTTTTTAAAACATATTATCACTTAATCAATCACATGATTTTATCTTGTCAATGTTCAGCAACCAAAAACCATATTGATGAAGAGCACAAAGCATGCACAATTATTAGCCACACAATCAAGAAGGTTACCATAACAAAATGCATAGCCCCAAAGTTACAAAGATAAAAGCTAATGCTTATAAATCAGTATTAAAATTAAGAGCCTCTCTCTCTCTGTCTATCTCTCCGTTAAAACAATTGCAGTTTGTGAGTTTAAGAAACAAAATGGAGGTTACTAGACATCAATTACCATTAAATCATAAAAAATAAAATCTCAAAAATAAAACAAGAATTATAGAGAGAAAAAAGTGTAGAATCATAATTTGTTCAACATACCTCACCTCGATAGAAAAAAAGGTGGTGCATAATAAAATCTAATTTTGGATCTCGTCAATGGCGTTGGCAAAGTTCTCTTCTCTAGCCAACAAAGAAAGATAGTTAACGTAAAGGTATGTGCCCTCAAGGTTTTTATATATTTATTTATTTATGTGTTCTTAGATATTTAAGTAATTTAGTATAATAAGCCCAAATCATATATCAAGATCATCATACTTATATAAATCATCCTTATATAAACTAGTTGGATGACCCAATGCACAAAATAATTGTTTTTTTAATTAATATTTAATTATAATATTTGAAAAAAAATATTAATAATTTTATGTTTATAATATTAATTTAATTACAATATTTCAATAACTAATTATGAATAATTTTATTTTATAATATTATTTATTATTTAATCATAATATAATTATTGGGATGATTAAAAAGCATCGACTAATTAAAGATAATTATAATAACATTGAAATTGTTTAGATAAAAAATATTCTATAATGACAATAATTTAAAACTTTAAAACATCCTATATGAATTTTTCAATTCCTGATAAGCAGCTGCTACGGTAAGTGACTGAGTGATGATAACTTCAATTTCAATCTTGTTATTTTGCTTGAGTTTATTTGCATAGCAGAGTTAGCATTCAAATGAAATTCTCCATCAGATCCTCTCTTTTCTAATTTTGATAGAAACCTGATTTGCGGATCTAATTTGGGATTCTATGAAATTAGGGAAAATAAAAAAAAATAAAGCAGAATTAGACAACAATATGAAAAAAAATAACACCACAATATTGAAAGATTGATGAGTTGAGGATGATTCATCACAAAGAATAAAATTCTTTGATAAGAACATAAGATTTCACACAAGAACAGAGACACTCTCTAACTATGTCTAATCTCAAAATTTCATAAAAATTGCCAACAAAGTGTTATTTATAACTCCTACTAATAATCCTAAATTAGGTCCAAGGTCTAGTAACTAATCTAATAATTAAAAGACTTAGAATGACAATAAAAAGGTAGCATCCCATTACAAGTCCAAAAACAGGTCAAAAATATAATTAAAAACGAAAATAAATTTTATTCTAAAACTTGGCTAAAATAAATGAATTTCGCTTCTTCTTCTCTTTCCTCCATGAGAGAATTTAATCTCTTGATAAGCTCTTCTTGAAATCTCTTGCTCCTTGTTCTAGTGATTGGTCCATCCATGTTGAGCTCACCCAAGTTAAACTCTTCCTCCTTGGACAGTCCTCTATCATACCCTCCTTCTTGGGGAGGATCTGCCCTCGAATTGATGTTAAAGGTATCTACATCACAAAGAATCAAGTCAGTAACATTAATAGTGTTGCTCACACCATAGTCAAGTGGTAAATCAATTTTATATGTGATATCATTTATGCGCTCCAATACTTTAAAAGGATCCTCTCCCCTTTCTTAAAGTTGATTTCCTTTTGGAAAGAAACCTATTCTTCCTCAAGTGAATCCAAACCAGATCACCCGATTTGAAAACCATATTCTTTCTGCCCTTATTGGCATATCTAGCATATTGTTCAACCTTTTTCTCAATTTGTGCTTTCACCTTCTCATGCAAACTCTTAACAAAGTTGGCTTTAGAAAGCCCATCCCTATTCATCATAGCATAAGTGTTAGGCAAATGTAACAAATCAAGAAGAGACAATGGATTAAAATCGTAAACTACCTCAAAAGGAGAATAAGAAGTAATAGAGTTTACTACCCTATTATAAGCAAATTCAGCATGGGGTAGGCATTCCTCCCAAGTTTTCAAATTCTTACCTACCAAGCACCTTAGAAGTTGAGATAGAGTTTGATTTACCATCTCGGTTTGTCCACCCGCTTGAGGATGACAAGTGGTAGAGAAAAGAAGTTTTGTGTCCAGTTTTCTCTACAAGGTCTTCCAAAAGTGGCTTTGGAACTTAGAATCCCTATCTGATACAATGCTTCTAGGAAAGCCATGTAGACGCACCACTTCCCTAAACAATAAATCTGCCACCACACAAGCATTATCCGCTTTATGGCAGGGTATGAATTGAGCCATCTTTGAGAACCTATCAACCACAACAAAAATAGAATCCCTCCCTTTCTTGGATCTTGGGAGACCAAGCACAAAATCTATAGAAATGCCGATCCAAGGAGAGTTAAGAATAGGTAATGGAGTATATAATCCATGATGCATGACCTTTGATTTAGCCTTTTTACACACTAAACACTTATCATAGAATTTATGCACATCATGTTTCATATGTGGCCAAAAGAAATGTTCATACAAAATGTTCAATGTTTTAGCAACTCCAAAATGTTCCATCAAACCACCCTCATGAGATTCTCTAATAAACAATTCACGCATGGAACTCTTAGGCACACACAATCTCTTATCTTATCCGTTATGAGCACTTTTTTTACATAATTTAAACAAATTAGAGAAATCATCATCACAAGCATACAACTCCTTTATATGATCAAATGCAAGCATCTTAGTTTCAAGCATTGAGAGTAAAGAATACCTCTTAGAAAGGGCGTCGGCCACAACATTAGCCTTGCCTTGCTTATGTTTGATCACATAAGGAAATTTCTCTAGATACTATACCCATTTGGCATGTCGCTTATTGAGTTAGCTCTAGCCCTTTAGATGCTTAAGGGATTCATGGTCACTGTGTATCACAAATTCCTTAGGTAAAAGATAATGTTGCCAAGTTTGCAATGCTCTAATAAGTGCATACATTTCTTTGTCATATGTAGAGTAGTTCAAATTGGCACCCTTTAATTTTTCACTAACATAAGCAATGGGATGCCCATCTTGTAACAAAACAGCCCATATTCCAACATTAGACGCATCACATTCAATCTCAAATGATTTGGAAAAATTGGGTAAAGCAAGAATAGGTGCATTTGTAAATTTTTCTTTCATGATATTAAAAGCTTTTTCTTGTTCACTTTCCCACTTGAACCCAACACGTTTGTTTACAATTTCATTCAAGGGAGAAGCTAGTATGCTAAAATCTTTAACAAACCGCCTATAGAAACTAGCTAGCCCATGAAAACTTCTCACCTCACTCACATTTTTAGGTGTAGGCCAATCTCTAATAGCTTTTACTTTTTCCTCATCAACTTGCACACCTTTAGAACTCACAACAAACCCTAGGAACACTACTTGATTAGTGCATAATGTGTATTTTTCCCTATTGGCATACAAACTTTCTTTCCTAAGCACTTCCAAAACACTTCTAAGATGTTCTAGATGGCCATCGAGTGTCTTGCTATATATCAAAATATCATCAAAGTAGACAAGCACAAATTTTCCAATGAAGTGTCTTAAAACATGATTCATAAGTAGTGCTAGGTGCATTGGTTATCCCAAAAGGCATCACAATCCACTCATATAACCCAAACTTAGTTTTAAAAGCAGTTTTCCACTCATCACCTTATCTCATTTTAATTTGATGGTAACCACTTTTCAAATCAATTTTGGAGAAATAACTAGAACCATGCAACTCATCTAACATGTCATCAAGTCTAGGGATAGGATGTCTATACCTTACAGTGATGTTGTTGATGACTCTACAATCTATGCACATTCTCCAAGTTCCATCCTTCTTTGGCACCAAGAGCTTTCTCTCACCCATCCTTTTTCCATCAAGCTCTCCACTTGCCTTTGGATCTCTTTTGTCTCTTCTGGATTGCTTCTATATGTTGACTTATTTGGTAAGGACGCTCCTGGAATGAGATCAATTTGGTGCTCTATCCCTCTCAAAGGAGGTAACCCATGAAGGGTGTCTTTGGGAAAGACATCCCCAAACTCCTTCAATAATTTTTCCACACCTATAGGAAAAGAACTTGCAATAGAAGACAAATAATAATCATAAGGCATTAGTAAATACATAGGTTGTCTAGCTAGCATCACTCGCTTCACCTCTTTTTCTCTCATGAACAAGCTGTAATTTTCTCTCTTGATTTTCATCTTCTTCTTTTTTCAGTTTCACTCTTTTTTTTATCTTCATTCTTTTCTTTCTTTTCTCTCTTTTCATGTTTCTCTCTCTTTTCATCAATTTTTTTCTCTTATTTTCTCTCTTGTTCTCTTTTCACTCTCATTTTTATTTGATCCTCACAAACCTCACTTGGAGACAAAGGTTTAAGGGTAACCTTTTGCCCTTTAAGTACAAATGAAAATTTGTTTGTGACACTATTGTGGACAACATCCCTATCATACTGCCAAGGCCTTCCAAGTAAGAGATGGCTAGCCTCCATAGGGACTACATCAAATAGTATCTCATCAACATATTTTCCAATGGAGAAGCATATCAAAACCTGTCTATCTACAACTAGTTCCCCATTCTCACTCAACCATTGTAGTTTGTAAGGCCTAGGGTGAGGGGAAGTTTTCAAAGTAAGCTTTTCAATCAATCTTTGGCTAGCTACTTAGTGCAACTACCCCCATCAATAATCAAAGAGCATATTTTTCCCATGACCATGCACCTAGTATGAAAAATATTCTCCCTTTGAGTTTCTTCTCTATACTTACACATACCCCCCACTAACCTCCTAACCATCAAAAGATCACCTTCCAGAGGCTGTACATCACATTCACTTTCACTCTCACTAGAAGAACTAAAAGAGTTAGAAGAAGATGCACTAGTGATATCCCTATTACCCAACACAACCATAGTCTTTTTGTTAGGACATTGGGAAGCGATATGACCCTTTCCCAAACACTTAAAACATATAATATAACTCGCCTTTGAAGAAGTGGGAGTAGGGTTATAATTATTTTTACCAAGGGCAGCACCTTTTTCATGAGATTTGAATGAAGATCCTCTCTCCTTCTTGAATGTCTCCTTATCTTTCCAAGTTGAAGAGCCATAGGGGGACTTCTTGTATGTTTGCTTCCTCTTTAATTATTGCTCCACCTTGATAGCTTGATGAATGAGATCCTCTGAAGAGGCATAGTGGTGCAACTCTACAATGTCTTGGATCTCCCTACCGAGACCATGCAAAAACCTTACCATGGTGGCCTCTTGAGACTCCTCAATTTGAGCCCTAATCAAGGAAATCTCCATCTCTTTGTAATACTCATCCACACTCTTATTTCCTTGAATTAGTCTTTGGAGCTTGTTGTGAAGGTCTCTCCCATAATAGGACGACACAAATCTCTCTCTCAAAACTTTCTTCATGTCTTGTCAAGTATTAATCAAAGGCCTTTTCATCCCCTCAACATCACTCCTCAGTTGATTCCACAACACTAAGGCATATCTCTCAAACTCCAGGGAGGCCAATTTGATCTTCTTCCTTTCATTGTAGTTGTAGCATACAAAGACTTGCTCGACCTTCACCTCTCACTCAAGATACACTTCCGGATCACAAGTCCCTTTAAAATTAAGGATCTTCACATTCACTCCCTCAACCCTTTCCTCTCTTTGTCTACCTCCATATCATCTATGATTTCTTCTCTCCTTATACCTCTTATTCCTCCATCCTCCCTCATCCTCTTCATACTCATCATCTTCTTCATGAGAAGAATTAGATGATCTTACCTCTCTTCTTCACTCTATATTTTTAATCCTCACACTTAAAGCTTCACTACTCCTGTGTATTCTTCCCAAAATCTCCTCATTTTCCTTTCTTCATTGTCATAACTCATTCTTATCATTTCATCACCAAGTTTAATCATTTCCGCTATGAGCCTTGCGGTTTTTAGAGTTTATCATAGTCTTTTTGAGTTTCTTACTGGTTGGACAAGAGAGTTAACTAGAAGACAGTACATAACATTGATTCTCATAATGGTGGATGGTCTTTGATTTTAGCACGTTGGACGCTAGATAAAAAAGAGAATTCTCTCTTGGAGTATGGACAATACTGAATAATGTTAATTCCTTTAACATATTGATCATGTCCACTTGTTAAAAACTCATTAGAACACCAATAATTTATACTTGTTATCATTCATCAAAATCCAAGGTGGACGAGACGAATGGTCATCCAAACCTAACAATCTCCCCTTTTTTATGATAACAAACAATATAAATTTTGATTTATAAAAAAATAATTAGAGTTTTGAGAGAGTAAAATGCATGTAATGTTAATGTAATGCATTTAAACTCCCCTTGAGTTCAATCATGGAAAGAATATGATAGATAAATTATATATGACATATGTGGCAACGAAATAATAATAATTAACAAATAACTAATAAGAGAACGCTTGAATATGCTCAAAAACCGCTTTTATTTAATAATGTTAACTCTTTTACAATCAAAATTCCTATTTCTCCTCTTTTGTCATAAGCAAAAATTGGGTTTGAAGATAGAAATAATGATGGATATCATAGTCAGTCCTAAGTAGGTGGGGGGGGGGGGGGGGGGGAGGTTGAGAAGGGGGTGTTGTAGGTTCAAGAGACACATGTAGAGGTAGAGGTTAAGGTTTTGGTGTAGGTGCAATAACGGCTCCAAGCATTGACATTTGAGCCTGTTGAATGTTTTGGAGGAGAACAAAACCAAGTTTGAAGAACTGAGTGGTGATGGCATTCTGCATGGAAAACCTGAATTGCTTATTCTCTTGACGTTATCATTCAGCAAAAGGTTCGATAGTTTGCCCTATCATATCTTGCGCTTCATCCTTGGTAATAGTAGTAGGTTGCACATAGTTCAAAGGAGCATTGTAACACCTTAACAAATCACACCGGAATGAGAGGGATCTAGAGGCTGTGTAGGTACAAGACTGTACAACTGAGGATGACTTAAAGGAATTAATTGATACTACCTATACCAACAAGATGCATATACTTTTCGATAGTCCATTACTTAAGAATTTCATAGTTAAAACATGCTTGTCTTAGAGTAGTTGTAGGATGGGTGACCTTTTGGGAAGTTTCCCAGAAAACATGTGAATGAGGACAAAACATGCTCAAAAGTCTTGTATCGATTTGTGAGGTCAATCATTGATCTTGGAAACAGGTAGAACTGATTTTCGAGGTCTAGGAAAGGGCTACCTATAGAGGATTTTAACCGGTGGAGGGTTTTGACCAACGAAAAGTTGAGTGAAGTACCCCCCATGTTAAGTATTGTAGTGTGAAAGCAGTCGAGAAGTAAAAAATCAGGGATGTTTCAAGCAAGGCCTAAACAAGTGGAGTAGGCGATGATAGCATCATGTTTGCCCTTGTCTCTAGAAGTAGCCTCATTTGAAGTTATTGTCTGCTTAGGCACAGGTTCTATGGCATTGTGTTCAACTTCATTAGTTATGGTTGCATTAGATGCCTTAGGAGTTTCATCCATGACACCAATGTTGTTAAGATCAATGATGACCCCACATACAATGGTTTTGTCCAAAACTTTAATAAATGCTTCTGTTTGGACTTAGGCAACATCTTTCATAACAACAGTAAGTCAACAACAACTTCTTCTTCTTCAGCCTTCCTCTTTTGCTGAGCTTCATAGAGCTTAGTCACATGAACTAGCATCTAGTCTTCAATCATCTTTTTTAGATTGTAAGTGCATTCATATTGAATAGTAAGAAGTTTAAGTAGGCGTTGAATAAACAAGTATATGTCAGCATCCGTTGTGAAGCAGACACAAGTATCATCAAAGTGGTACTTCCTAACAAGATGTAACATTTTAACAACATCATGATGCTCAACATTGTCACCTTCTTCTGAAACTTGTTCTTGGGGGTTTAACTTCTTGTGAATGGTCCCTTTTGTGTTTTTCAAACAGATCCCTAGAAATGTTATTTTGTGTGCTTTTGTGTCTTTGAACTTTTGAAGACTTCGTCGTGCTTCTATGGGATACCTCGATTGATGAATGAACTCATTGCTCAGTATTAGGTGCAAGCTAGTGAAGAGGTATCTTGATAACATTAGGATGCATTGGACGAGTCCACTGTGGAAAAGGAAGATGAACTATGACATCTGTTGGTAGAACCTTAAAGGCCTTAGATGAAGTATACTCATAGTCATGCTTCATTCATGTAGGTGCTTGTGTTGGATCAAGTGGCCTCGGAATAATTAAGAAGGGGGGTTGAATTAATTATTACTAGACCTTTACTAATTAAAAATTACCATTCTTAGGCTTTTACTATGTTGTTAAGAAAATAAAGAATAAAAAAGAAACTTAACCAAAAGTAAAAGCAGGAATTAAAGTGCACAGTGGAAATTAAAAGAGTAGGGAAGAAGGAGACAAACACACAAGAGTTTTTATACTGGTTCGGCAACAACCCGTACCTACATCCAGTCCCTAAGCGACCTGCGGTCCTTGAGATTTCTTTTCAACCTTGTAAAAATCCTTTTACAAGCAAAGATCCACAAGGGATGTACCCTCCCTTGTTCTCTTTGAACAACCTAGTGGATGTACCCTCCACTAGAACTGATCCACAAGAGATGTACCCTCTCTTGTTCTCAGTCAACAACCCAAGTAGATGTACCCTCTACTTATACCACAAAGGATGTACCCTCTAATGTGTTAAGACAAAGTTCTCAGGCGGTTAAACCTTTGAAACTTTGTGAATGGGGATACAAAAGAATTCTCATGCGGTTAGTCCTTTGAAATCTTTTGTATATGGGAAAGGGAAGAATCAAAAGAATTCTCAGACTGTGTCGTTTTGAATTCTTTGACAAGGGAGAAGGGAGACACAAAAGAATTCAGGCGGTTAGTCCTTTGTTCTTTTGGAAAAGAGAGAAGAGAGACACAAAAAGAATTCAGATGGTTAGTCCTTGGCGAATTCTTTTTGGCAAAGGGAGAAGGGAATGAAAAAGATGAATAGCACAAGTTTTGTTTTCAAGGTTTAGAAAACCAGAAAACTATAGAAAGCCTTTGGCAAAGGAAGAAGAAGAAGGAGTTCAAAGAGATTCAGAAATCAATTGGCAAAAGTTTGTTGTCTAAAGAATGAATTGGAAAAGTATATCCAAATGCAAAACAAAGCCTTGCTTTTATAGACTCTTCATGTTTGGTCAAGAGAACCATTAGAAGAGTTATAACCTTTAGAAAAACTTAAAAAACCATTTGAAAAAGTTGAAAACTATTGGAAGAGTTACATCTTATGATTTTGTTCAGAAACTATCACTGGTAATCAATTACCAAATCAGTGTAATCGATTACACAAAGCTTTTTTGTAATAGGATGTGACTCTTCACAATTAAATTTGAATTCCAACATTCAAACACACTGGTAATCAATTACCAAATCATTGTAATCGATTACAACATTTTGAAATCAATTGGAATGTTGTAAATTCAGTTGAAGGCTTTTTGAAAACCATTTTGCTACTGGTAATCGATTACAACAATTTGGTAATCGATTACTAGAGAGTAAAAACTCTTTGGTAAAAGGTTTTTGAGAAAAGTTCATGTGCTACTCAGTTTTTGAAAAAACTTTTTAATACTTATATTGATTGAGTCTTCTCTTGATTCTTGAATCTTTAGTCTTGAATCTTGATCTTGATTCTTGAAATCAAATTTCCTTTTGAACCTTGAAGTGTTCTTGATTCAATCTTGAACTCATTCTTTGATTCTTAAGATCATCATCTTTGTTATCATGAAGTGTTCTTGACTTTTGAACTTTTTGTCATCATCTTTGTTATCATCAAAACTCTTTGAATCAATCTTGATTCATCATGAAGCTTGCTTCTACAGCTTGGACATTGATTGTTTCCCTTTCAACAGGTTCAACATATATAAACTCAAAGTATGGGTTTTAAGGTGTAGGACTACCATTAATCAATGCTAGAGGAAACCTCTGAGCATTTGTTAAAGGTTTCCTTAGACCAACCCTTCTGAATCTTTCTAGATGAATGGGTTATGGAGATAGACACGGTTATGCAGAGGAAACATGTTTGCGGAGATGGGAGCTAGGAGTGTCATTTTTGGACTCACTATCTAATAATGATGAGGCTTGATCCTCCTTGTTCCCAATGAAGGAAACTGCCCATTCTTTGTCACCAATATTGGGGTTGGCTTTGGTCACCCTCATCTCGATACGTCTTGGTATCATAGAGGGAATGATAGATACTCATGGTTTAGAGGCTGCAAACTTTCTTAACCTTTTTTAGGGCAGGAGCAACCAGGGGCAGCTGCTTTCCTTTTTTGAAAATGCAACATGTACGAAGCCTTTATCTTTTTCATCAGTCTCACTCAGGTCTTTCAACCTTTGTTCCCTGAGGTTGTAGCCGTTGGACGCACAGGGGTGGACGCAGTACATTGCTCATGTCTTTTCTTCGTCCCGTGCTCCCTGGCAAGTAACTATTTCTCCTCCTCTTCTTTCTGGGATTACTTCCTTGTTTTCTTTCTCTTTTGTTGCTCTGCCATAATCTTCTATATCTTTTTGGAGACACCAAAGTTGTTCATACCTTGATCTTCATCAGCAATGGCTTTGGCTGGCCTTTTCTACTTCCTTTTGTTGATGGCACCCATATCCATCAAGGAAGCCTCATTTTGGCTTTTTTCTAAAGCAACCCTCATAGCTTTTAGGTTATTCTTGCTAAATTTTTGTTGTGTTAGCAACAACTGAACCCTTGGCTATTAGGGTGTGCTTAGAGTCTTCGTGTATCTTAAAAATGTGATACACACCTTGATCCCATAACATCTTGTTGATAAGAGCAGCATAATTGATGTCATCCAGACCACCTAAGCCCTTTAGGTTTATCAATATGTTGATGTAGATGGTGTGTGACAGGTCAAATGGGAGATTCTCCGTCAAGTGAAAAAGAACAAACTTGTGGAGGTTCGACAGAGTTGTTTTAGAACTTGCTTTGTGGAGAATACTCTTATTCAAAATGTTGGCCCAAATCTTTGCTTTCTCACACATAAGATTATACACAATAGTCTTTTGATCTCCTGTTTTTTCAACATTTTCTTGGTAGAGCGCCCTTGTAACATGGGAATCATAGTTCTTTTCTCATCCCTCTTGATAGGTACTACCTTCACGTAGGCACCCTATTGGCTATAGTGTTGCTAGACAACACAACTTTGATTCCCATAATCTTGGATGCTATCGTCTTCTTGTTGACAAACTCAACATTTCTTCAAAAGGTTCAGATGAGTTCAGGTTATATAGTTTGTGGCTCGTTAAAGAAATTCTTGGCACCAAAAAGCCTCATTGAGCTTTAGACCCACTTTTTCGAGTTCCTAAATGTTGAAAAAATGTTCTACATGAATAGAGGGTTCATTGTTTATGTGGATGGTGATGATTTACAGGGTTGGGATAATCTTGAAAACAAGGGAGTTGGAGGTGGCCATTGTAGAGAGTTTGAGAGTTAGGGTTTGAATTTCAGAGAGGAAGATAAAGTGCTTTAAAGCAAGAGTTTCGACATTTTAAGGTTTTATAGTGGACTTTTTTTTCCAAAAGCAATCATTAAGCCCACTTTTCAAAACTGACTTAGCAAAAAACTTTACAACGTTTCTATATAAAAATGTTGCATTTTATATAATAATAATAAATGCATGATATGTTTGTCCATATATTGAACCGAGTGTGTTATTGTCTATTAGATGATATATCCTTGGATGTAAAAGTTGACAACATATAGATATTAAATCATTCATTAACAAAAATCATTCCAAGTTAACTTCTTAACAAATTTAACCTTTCTTCAGTTAAGGGTTTTGTGAAGATGTCAACAAGTTGATCATCAGTGGGTACAACTCGTAAATCCACTGTTCCATTCTGGACATGATCTCTTATGAAATGATGCTTAATTTCTATATGTTTAGCTTTAGAATGTAATGCTGAATTTTTCAAAACACTAATAGCAACTTTATTGTCATATTAGATGGGAATTTTACTCTCATAAATATTGTAGTCTACAAGCTGATTCTTTATCCAAAGTAGTTGAGCACAACAAATTTTTATTGACATGAATTTGACTTCAGCAGTGGACAATGCAATTGAACATTGCTTCTTGCATATCCATGTTACTAAGTTGCCACCAATAGAGTGACAACTTCCACTTGTGTTTTTTTCGTTTAACTTTATCACCAGCATAGTCAGCATCATAGTATCTTGTAAGTCTGAAACCTTCTCTTCTTTTAAACATAAGACCAAGATTAGAAGTTCCAATTAGATATCTAAGAATGAATTTAATTGCAATTAGGTGAACTTCCCTTGGTTGTTTTTTAAATCTTGCACATAGACAAACATTGAACATAATATCGTGCTTGGACACAGTGAGATAAAGCAATGAGCCAATCATTGCTTTGTACTAAGTCTCGTCCACCTTTGTTGATTCCTTGTCCAGTCTAAGGTATGTCGTGTTAGACAAGTGGCCTCAATAACTTTAAGAGGGGGTGAATTAAGTTTAAAAAATTTCTCTAACAAATTTTAATTCTCTCTTTAAAAGAAATTTGCAGACTTAATATGCAGAAAAGAAGTAATGAACAATTAACTTGATGCTTCTTTAAATATGCAAAGTAAAATTAAACTGTAATAAAGTAAAAGAGTTTAGGGAAGAGAGAATTTCAAACTCAGTTTTATACTGGTTCGGCCACGCCTTGTGCCTACGTCTAGTCCTCAAGTAATCCACTTAAGATTTCCATTAACTTGTAAATCCCTTTACAACTTCTGAACCACCCAGGGATACCCTTCCCTTGTGTTTAGAAAACTTTACAAATCAAGAGACCCACTGTCTCTTGATTAACAATAGATTGCTTTGAAGTATAGAAGATTATTTTTCTCTCTTTTAGAGAAGAATGATACAACTTGAAGAACTTGTAAGAATCCTTAATGATTTAGCAAGTGTTTGGCTGAAGGTTTTTCTTGTGAGAGGGTAGGACAATGAATGTTCTGAAAAACTCTAAAGAATTTTGAATACAAGTCACATATTTATAGGCCTTTGGTGACCTTTCAAAAACTTGTGAAGAATTGTGACTTTTCATAGTTATTTTCAAAATTTCCTTACTAGTAATCGATTACAGATATGTGGTAATCGATTACACAGTTAATTTTAAGGAGTTATGCCTTTTCAGTTTGAATTTCAAAATTTTCCGTTACTGGTAATCGATTATACAATAGTGGTAATCAATTACAACTTTTAAATTTCAAATTCAAACTTTTCTGATAGCTACTAAAATCATTTTTGCTTCTGGTAATCGATTACAGCCTCTGGTAATTGATTACCAGAGAGAAATACATATTTTTCAAAATGTAATATTTACTTAAAAACTTTGTAAGATATTTGAAAGCTTAAGTCTTTTAAGGCCAAACCTTTGCAACCTCTTTAAGAGATTCTTTTAACATATAAAGGTCTATTGTAAATCATTTTTCTCGATTTCTTGATCTTGACTTGAATCAACATTGAATAGCTTTAATCTTTTGGCATCATCAAAATCTTCATACATCATATGCAGTTACATGTCGTGGGGTGCATTGGATTCTTCATTTCTTTTGCATCGTCCATGTTGAATTTCTTCAATAATTCTTTTACATACTTGGTTTGATGAATGTAAATGCCTTTGAGTGTTTGTTTTATTTGTAATCCGAGAAAGAATTTCAGCTCTCCCAATCTAATTTTGTAGAGGTTTCCTTTTCTCTTGGCAAAGAACAAAGGAGACCCATCTTTACATAGAACGACACACTCATCCTTGTTGAAGGAGATACCATATCCACTGTCACATAATTGACTTATGCTCAGTACATTATGCTTAAGACATTCAACAAACAGAACATTATCAATAGAAGGGTAGGGGTGAATACCTATCTTAGCCACTCTAGTTATTCTACCTTTTTTATTTACTCCGAAAGTGAAATTTCCACCATGATAAGAAGTCGAGCATTGGAACATAAACCTTTCTCTTGTTATGTGTCATGAACAACCACTGTCCATGTACCATGATAGGCGTTTGCTTCCTACTATCAAGGATATTTGCAATAGGAATAACATTTTTCTTTAAGTACCCAAATCTTTTTGGGTCTTTTTGTGTTAGCCATGAAGGTATTGGTTGAACCCCTCTTAGGTCGATCCTTACATCTCGACGTCATGTGTCCAGTTTTTCCACAGAAATAACAGGCATTGGTGTCCTCATCATAAACATATACCTTCCTATCATATCCATTTCCAGATTTGTTTGAGGAACTTCTATAGTATCTTGAGGTTGACCCTTAAATTCTTGATTCTTCAAAAGCTTATCATTCAAGAATTTCATAGATCTCTTGTGTTCTTCACATTTCACCCAAAGATTATATTTACTCATTTTAAGGTCTTCATAATCTTTGTGTGCTTGTGCACATTTTCTCCATAGATCATATCTTTCTTCTTTTTAATAATCATGAAGTTCATTCAGTTTCTTCATATCCTTTTGAAGATTTTTCAATTTGTTTTCCAACTCTTGGAAGTTCTTGAGAAGAATAGCTTTTTCCTTGACACTTGTCTCAATCTCAAGACACAACTTGGACTCTTTTTCTTTTAGACTTATACAAGTTTCACATGTTTGACTGAATTTGTCTTGTGAAACATCTACTTGATCCTAAAGGGTTTTCTCAAGTTTTAAATGATCTTTGGATAGATTCTTGAAATATTTTTGTAGGTTTTTGTAAGGTTTTGAGAGAATATATGAGTTAGATAGAAGCTCATGATAAAATTTTCTCAAAGATTCAGGGTCGTTGAAACTTACCTCATCTTCCTGATTTGATTCAGACTCCCCAGACACTATATATGTCATCAGGCATATGTTGGCTTCTTCATCATCTTCATAAGACGATGTGCCATCCAGGTCCTCCCAGGTACTCATAAGACCCTTTTTTTCTCTAGTCTTGAAGAATTTATTCTTATCTTGATTCTTCTAAAGTTCTGGGCATTTAGACTTGAAATGTCCAGGCCTTTTACACTCGTAGCAAATTATGTAGCTTTCTTTGGGTATTCTTCTCGAGGAGTTTTTCCACTTGGAGCCTCCTTTGTTTCTCCACATCTTGTGGATCTTTCAAGAAATAAAGGCGATCTTATCTTCATCCAAGTCTTCCTCAGATTCATCATCATATAAATCATCGTTAAGAGCTTTGGATGAACTTCTTAAGACTTATTCTCTAGACGATGATGCCTTCTTGCTCTTCTAACTCTGAGAGCCAGCGACTTTTCTTTTTTGGGTCCTTCATCTTGCTGAAGTTCTTGTTCATGAACCTTGAGGGTACCAATAAGTTCGTTAAGGGACATAGAGTCAAGATTCTTTAATGCTCTCAGTGTTGTTACCTGCAATCTCCACTTCCTAAACAAACTTCTCAAAATTTTGTCAGTATGATCATAATTATCATAAGTTCTACCTAAGGATCTTAATTCATTAAGAATGATTTGAATCGAACATACATTGTATGTATTCATCTTATTCCATAGAGAAAAGTTTATACTTATGATTGAGGAGAGTGAGTTTGTCCCTCTTTATCTGTGATGATCCTTTGTATGTTACAGCCAGAGTGTCCCATATTTTTTTTGGAACTTTTGAAGTTGTTTACCTTGGTGTATTCTTCTTCTGAAAGAGCACATAACATCACATTCTGAGCCTTGGAGTTTAGCAGAAATCTAAGTGTTTGTTCCTTTGTCCATTGGCCTCTAGGAATTTCATTCAACTAATCATCATATGGAATATAATCTCTAATCCCTACCATGACTCATAGATCTATATGAATATATTCGAAGTGGACTGTCATACACTCTTTCCAATAATCATACTTTACGCCTCTAAACATAGGTGGTTTGTTGGTGGAGAATCCTTCTTCCATATCTGATATATTGAATCTTTTCCTTAGTATTGTCAGATACTCAACCCTTAAAGCCAAGCTTTGATGCCAATTGAAATAACAATAAACACACTAAAATGGGGGAGGGGGTTGAATAGTGCATATACCAAAGATTTAAACTTTTGCAATATTAAAGCAAATATAGATAGTGATATATATGTGGAAAGTCGTCCGTTGAAGATAACATAGATATTTAATGAAGACAAATATGGTCGTTCAATGACTTGATAAAAGAAAGAGTTCTTAAAACAATTTTTCAAATAAATACTTGGTGTTAAAAATGTGATAGAGAGTTCTATAAGAATGCTCAATAAATCGTTATGGAGAGAAGTAGAAACACTTGATTTCTACTGGTTCACTCAACCTGAGACACGTTTAGTTCTCCATTACTCACTTGTAAAGGGTTGCATTAATCAAAACTTGAATACAAAACAAGTATGCTAACCTACCACTCCTGGCTTTACAAGTATTCTTAATACCATTTCTGGCACTTTCTTAGACTCTCCTTGATTCAAAGAAACCCAAGTATTGTTTAACATTAAGCCACTTCTGGCTTTCACAAACAAAAGTTTGGATGAATACAATTATTTTGTTACACTCTATGAGTGAATAAACAGTTAAGCTCAAATACAAAATTACTTTGCTTAGCAAAGAGTAAATGAATGAAAATTGTATATTAGTCGTCTGGTGATTTCAATCGAGTTTTGCTTCAGATATTTTCTTGCTTTCTTGTAAGATGTTTTGTCATTCTTTTTCTAGATGGAGACTACATTTTATAGACTTCAGTGAAGGATCTGTTACATGATCAGCATTGATTCCTTGAAAAGTCCATTATCTCACACTGGAAGATAAGACTATGTGTCGTGCTCTAATTTAAGAGGAATGAACCATAGTACATATATCGTCATGTGTTCCTTGTCCGTAGCAAAAGTAACCCTTAAGAGAATATTATGTGAATACCTTTTATACTCTTCTATACTATTATTTTCTTAAATTCAAACATTAGCAATTCAAAATAAAGAAAGACAAATTGAATTTGTATAAAATAGAACACATGTACTTTCCTTTTTCGTCTATCACAGTCTTTTTGAGTTTCTTACTGGCTGGATGCAAGATTTAACTAAAAGACAATGTATAAAATCGATTCTCATAAAGGTGGATGCTTTCTGGTTTTAGCGCGTTGGTTGCTAGATAAAACAAAACATTCTTTCTTGGGGTGTGGAAGATACTTTAAGTCCTTTAACATATTGATCCTGTCCACTTGTCAAAAACTCATTATAACATCAATAATTTATACTTGTTGTCATTCATCAAAATCTAAGGTGGATGAAACGAATGGTTGTCCAGACCTAACAAATTGTTGGGAAAAGAAAGGTTGAGTGTGTGTTAGGAGAGAAGAACTTAGTGACAATAGAGTGATGGATTGAGGAGGAGAGAGATGAATTCAGTATGTGAGTATTTTTTTAGTTTCAAAAAAATTGTTTGGCTTCTCAATAAATTTTTGGACATATACTAGATCTTTATTTTTTGAAAAGTATAAAAGTTGTAGGTAAAAGAAAGGAGTGATAGAATACATAAATGCCCTTAGAGTGAACAACTATCATAAATGGAGGAAGGCTACCAGAGTCATTTAAATAGCCTAAAATTATTTGATGTTTCCTATCAATTTACCATTAAGATCTTGATGTACAATTGTTTGTAAGTATTGAAGCTTTTCGGCCTCATAAGATTCGTGCAATTGCTATATCCACCCCCTTTTGCCAACTATATTTACTTTTTCTTTTATCATCCAAATTGAAGGATCAATATCAATTATATATTTTCTCAGCTTCAATTATTTCACTATTGTATAGTTTTTTTTTTCTTTTTCTTTATATGAGATTTTTAATAATCTAGTGATTTGAGTGACTTTTTAGATGTTTTCTAAACATTCTGAAAGAAATTATCATAACATAATCTTTTTAACATTCTGAAAAGTAATTTCTTATACATAAAATAATATTTCAAAAAATAATTTTCAGAATGTTAAAATAATTAAACATTTTGAAAAGAACTTACCATAACATAATTTTTTTAACATTCAGAAAAGTAATTTCTTTACACAACAATATTTTGAAAAATAATTTTTAGAATATTAAAAATAAAATTGTATTCTAAAAAGTATTTTTTGGAATTTTAACATCAAAACATTGTTCGAGAATATACATTATGGAATAATGATTTTTTATGAATGTTATAGGTACAAAAGGCTGCATATGATAATATAAAAAATTGAAAAAAATCATGAGAGTGTACTTAGCTAAAAAGATAAGTGGATTTAACAAAAAATCAAGATCCCTCCCCACCCAGTCCACCATTTACCCAATTCCATAAAAGTAAAAATTAAAATTTGTGCTGCGTCGTTTCCGAACAACTATGTTCCAAGTAGTAGCCGCAGAGAGAATGGGTTCCTCGGAAGCCGAAAACGAGGCTCTCCGTGGCGCCGAAGAAGAAGAGGGTTCTACTTCTAACAAGAAATGCGGCAAGTTCTACGATGTTTATGGACCCGAAGTATATTTTCGTATCTTTATTTCCCTATTCAATGCCTGCGTTATTCATTTTTATTTTTATTTTTTATTTTTGTAAACTCTTTTTTCAGAAGAAGATTTTGTTTTCTATGTTTCTGTTCCGCTTTTGCACGTTAAGTTTGGACTTTTGTTTTTGATTAAAATTTGGTCTTAAAGATGAGGAGGTGCCTGTGGCTTTGGGATGGGATACTTTGATTTTGAAGTTGTGGTTTCAGTTAAAGCAAAGCCATTGATTTGATTAACTTTTTAACATTATAAAATGTAGTATTCTTAGCCGATTAGGGATTGTTTGTGGAATCCAATTGGGGTGATATGGTTTGAGAGTTCCCAATTTCTAGTTTCCCCCTTTCGTGTGTTTAGGAATTGACTATTTCATATTCATTAAATGCTTGTTATGTTGTTCGTTATGAACGGATAGATTATATTGTCCGATGAAACTCTGAAGTAATACATTGTTATTTGTTAATACACACACATAAATGCACACTAGTGTGGATTGCCGCCAATTGCTCACTTGGTATTGTAAATGCTGTCCTAAACTACCATTGACAATAAGTTTTTGTTGTTATGCTTGTGTTTGTTTGTTCATGGGGTTTTCTTTTGTTGGGGTATAAGAATCCGAAGTTGATTAATCTGTTGTGGTTTTGCAGGGCAAGGCAGACATTGTTTTTAACTCACCAGAAGATAATTCAACTCTCAATCTTAGTGTAGGTTTTGGCCACCATTGTTTGACTTAAAATTTGAATCAGAGTAGTTATGAATTGGTTTTGTATTGTGAGCAGGATGTTCAAGGACTTGTAACTTGGGTGCTCAGTGAAGGATTTATGCCGTCATGGGTTTTTATTAAGGTACAAATCATCTTTTATTTCCCCAATGAATTTTATTTCTAGTTGTGTGGCACATGTATTCCAAACTGCTTGTAATAGTAGGAGACGCGTGAATTGTAGCATGTATAATGTTCATGGGAGTCTTTACCCAATCTGAACAGATTGGATGGGGTATTGTGATTGCTTTGTCACTGGGATCACATGCTGAGTCCTAGGAATCACTTGAGTCCTGATTTGTGATTCCAGTGATATAATCACAGAGGGATACTGGGATAGCAAGGCAAACAGCCACTGGAGCGACAAACCGAGTCTCTGATGGCTGGTTGTTGCCAAAATCTTGTTGATAGAGAGATATGCAACTCAGATGTGCTATCACTCACTGTTCAGGTGCACCCAGACACAGTGAATTGGCGATCAACACCTGGCAGCACCTGGTCCCACCAGCAGTGGCAAGCCTCTGGTGGTTGGGCAGTCTCACACTATAGTGTTTTTGGGGGCGGCCACTACATTATCAGAGATTTAAACACTGGGCAAAGGAGAGAGAAAGCAAACAAATGAATGAAAACAAAAAAAAGAAGTGATTTTTCTTGCTATGTTTTAAATACCATTTATGAGAGAGATTTTCATGGAACAAATCCAATTATTGTGATAAAAAAGGAAATAAAAATTTATTCTAGGGTAAAATATGTTTAGGGTCCTTGTAAAATTTGAAAAATATTAATTTCGTCCTCATAAAATTTTTCGTATTAATTGGTCCTTGTAAAAATAAAAGATATTTTTTTGGTCCTCAATGGTAATTCCGTTAGACGGTAAGACGTGACTAACAAAATTACACGTGTAATTGGATTACAAATGAATTAAACTATTTTTGGAGGCTAAAACCCTCCAAAATGAAATAAACAATTTCTGGTGGCTAAAAACTCCCATAAATTGGAATTTTCCCTCACTTCCTGGGCGATTTTCTCGCACTTTTTAATGAGATTATGGGGGAAGATGAAACAACAATGGGCTCTGGTGTCTTTTGAGTGTGCTTGGTTAGGTAGGAAGAGAAAGTAATTAAGTCCGTTATCCACATTAGTGAACTGTCTAACTGAGTTACCACTGAGGGCCAAAAAAAATGTTTTATTTTTACAGGGACCAAATTAATATGAAATATTTTATAAGGACGAAATTAATACTTTTCAAATTTTACAGGGATTTCAAACATATTTTACCCTTTATTCTATTTCCTTATTTCTATTGTTTTATAAGTGAAATGAAAAATATATTTTTGTTATTTTTATTATTGATCTTACAATTCACAATTCATGATACTTTTAATTCACTATTCAGCTTTCTGATTTGCAATTTGGTACATCATATATACAGTCTCTATGTTTTGCCATGTCCAAACCCTTTTTATTGATGTATCTTAATTTACTCATTCAGTATAATATGCTTTGCAGTATAAGATAGTACTTTTATTGGAGGCATGACTTGACCATGTAATGGGGGTACTTCCTCCCCCTACACACTAGATGATAGTAGAAATGATGGATATAGACAGTGAACATTCTCAACAGCAGACTTCCTCTGTTTCACTAGTAGTGATCTGAGTTTTTTTATTTTTATTTTTAATTATTCTGCTATATTTTGCAGTAAAATGATCAATATCTTCTTCCTTTTCTCAATATTGCTTGAGTTATGGACCATGCAATATAATGGTTCTGCTCAATATAATTTGCTGGGGCGTTTAACAGGCTTTGAATGTGTCTCACATGACTAGTTTTTGTTAGTTTAACAAAAAGACAAGTTTTTCAATCTTCTATGCTTCTTAAGCTAGAATGTCATTAAACTTGGAAAATGTTGTTAGACTACCCTACAGTGCTATTAAATAGAGGCCATGGGACTGGCATGGTGGAATGGCATGGCGGATTTTTTCCCAACTGCCATAGACAATTTGTGAAGGGAGGTCTGCCATGGTGGTGACATAAGGTGCAATGGTATGTTTATATGGTGGAATTTCGGCCTTCTGCCATGTTCCGCTATCTGCCATTGATAACATTGCTATCCTAAAAAGCTTTAAGATTAAATACATGTTGGCCAATCCATTACATCCAAATAATGTGTTGATCACTCTTGTCAATTTAAAATAGCAAGACCTTCAATTTGTGCCCCATACAGCATATCAAATTTTATTTTGCAACAATCTCTAATGCAGCACTCTCATGATTTGCAGAATAAACCTCTTATTCCCAAAGTGGTTATGCTCTATGTGCCAGGCCTGGATGCAGCTTTGTTCTTGTCACAGTCTAAAATGCTTCCAAGATTAAAAAAATTCTGTGGCAAACCAAGGGCACTCCTAGCTCTTAGGTCTGTGGAAAATGTATTTACTTATTCTTTCCTTCAAAATGTCATTCCTTTGCACTTAAGTTTTTCCTTTTTTTCCTGGCTAGCTGTGTGTCAGATGGTATGCAGACGATAGATGCACTCCTAACATGCAAGATGAAAAGGAAAAGGGACGAGAATAGTTCAATTATGGGGAAATTTGCTCGGACATCTCAACAAGGTTTTCATTATTCAAACTAATATATGAAAATCTCTTTCATTAGGGAAAGTAGGTCTATTCTCGTCACTATCTAAAATGGTAAAAGAGTTCCTAGTGGCACTATCTAAAATTGTAAAGATTTCCACTAAGAACTCTTTCATTATTCAACATTTGAGGTTATTTAGATAAGTTAATGGTAAAAGAGTTCCTAGTGGGACTATCTAAAATGTTGTTTAGTCAATAATGCTATTTGGACTGCCTTTTGTTTTTCTACTCTCCCAGTCAAAGTACAAGAGTACAACTATGGCCGCAAGCCTGGAAGTCCTCATATTGTTGATATCAGTCCCTGTATTATGGTTCTAATTAATTCTAAAAAAGTTTTGTATCACAGCAAAAAGGAAATAACATTAATCTGGAATCCTTTCTGCTAAATTATTGTGTATAGTTGATGCATTTTGGCTGACTGAGTTGAAAATGTAAGTTATTAAATTCAAATTTTGTAGGAATGGCTTGTCTTTTGGTTTGTGTATCTGTAATATTTCGGGGGTGGGGAAGAGATAAAATTCCTCATTATACTTTACATAACCTTGGCAATGATGGTTCATGATATTTCCTCATTAATACTTTGTAATATTTGTGTGTATATGTTTACATGCTTGTTAATGATCTAGAATGGAATACTTGTTAAGCCTGTAAGGAAAATAGGCTCCATGGCAGTGGGATTTGTTCTGACTTTTGATATACATATTTTAATTCTCATTTGTTATTATTTTGAAATTACATTGATTCCTTAGACCAGTGATATATGTTTTGTAACTTTTCTCATGGTTCACTCTTAGTTGTGATGTATGTTTGTTAGATTTCATGTCTATGCCTATTTGATAACCCTTTAGCATTTTCTCTTAATTTTTAATTCATTTTAAGATTACCATCCCTATAGTTCTAATAAAATAAGTTTTGAATCTGAGAATTCAAATACAAGTGAAGGCTAGTGTGTGTCTTTTACCACATGGAGCAACTTCATTTGAGCTGTTCTTTTGCTGGCCACAAACATGATTGCATCGCTATCATTCCTTTGCAATTATATAACTTGTAACTTATATAAACTTAGTCACTTTATGAAATGTGAAATCTTCATGCAGAAGAAGGTTGTTGTGATACAGACAGTCTATCATTTAAGGAGCTTACAAAAGACATACCTTTCCCTGTTACATACTATACACTAACAGAGAAAGAGTTGGAAGAGAATGGATATTCTGTTAATAAGCCAGGTGATTTTTTATTCTGCTTCTACCAATTGCATATGTTAATCTATATGAACATTTGCTTACTGGGCAAGTTTTTTATTTGACCGGTTTACTACAGGTTTTCTTTCTACTTTGCCCGCTCCTTCAGGATCTCCTTTTTATGAGATGTTGGCACTTGATTGTGAGATGGTAAGTCTATCAATACCAGTTTTGTTTAAAATGCTGCTTTTATCATTTAGAAATGATGTTTTGGATGATGATAAACTTATCAGATTTTTGTCAGTCCAAGGAAGCAAGTTTCTCTGTTTGTGGAAATATGTTCATATTTTGTTACTCCCTATACTTATAGAATATTTATTTACTAGATTCTTACTAGACTAGGTGGGGACTATTTCCAAAGCAAAGAGTAAAGGGGTTCTACTTCCTAAATGCTAATTCCTATGAAAACTAAAAGCATTTAACGTAGCTGTAAATTATATTGACTGAGGTTTTATTCAAATACATAGGCAAAATTTTAAGTAACTTCATTTTTATTGAGACAAATTAAAGTAGTTATGGCATTCTTTTTATGGTTATCCTGTACATATGTAATCTTGATCAATCTTCATTTTCTTTTCATTTGCTTAGTGCATAACAAGTGAAGGTTTTGAGCTGACAAGAATTACTCTAGTAGATGTCAAAGGACAGGTATTCACTGAATTTATTTTCTGCACTAGTTTTGTAAAGTAAATGCATCTACTACTGATTTTAAGAGGAATGGCCATTAGTTTTAAATTTTCAATAAATAGTTATCAATATTTTAATTCTTTATATCTTGTGTTTGTTTCTATGTATCTATTTCCATTGAGATATATATAAATTGGCATGTCTTTCCTTCCTGAAGCTTGTTGAACTTGGAAGCATAGTTATCAATCTCATCATAGGGTGTTTAGCAACCAGTCCCAAAACTGCTATAGTGTGATAGAGCATGGCAAAATGACCACTATTTTTAAGTTTATAAATACAAATTAACTAATTTAACTACTCTCACACATATATGCTCAGAAATAATAAAAAAGTTATTTAAAATTGTTTAGGAATAATTAATAATATTCAAAATGGTAGTTTTCTCTAAAAATAATAGAACACATGAGGATACCCTGCCACTCTGAACGCGACATGGAAAGAAAGTAAGAAAAGAGAAAACACAACACATGCTGAAAAAAAATTGGGATTGGCCTGAAATGGTGCCTAAGTGCTGGGTCAGTGACCAGATATGGAGGTCAGCCTTAGCCGAGTTTCTTGGTCTAAACTCTCAAATACCAGCCAAGTGTGAAAGAAAGGTGTGCTATTCTCAAATCAGATGTCTAACATTGTGAAATGACAAAAATACCCAAAAAAGGCTTGCATGGATCACAAAATAAAATGGATGAATAGGGGATTTTTCTCTGTAAAAGAATAACACCTGTAAGGTCTGTGATTTTCCACAGTTGCAGCCATGATTTGTGGATGCGACTCTGCTCCTTCAAAAAACTGTGACAGTAATTAAATAACTTCCCAAGGCCATTCCTCTGCAATAGTGGCACTATTGATAACTAGGAAGTTGTTTCCTAAGAACCTTTTTTCACAAAACTGTGTTATGTTGCTCATCATTGCTTATTCATTGATATTATTGTCCTTTTGCCATTATGTTGCTCATTGTAGCATTTATTCTGCAAAAGACTTGATGCTATTCCATAGAGATTCTGTTTTGGTTGTTTTTTTATTGTCTCGTTTTTAATCTTTAAGAAATTGAAGTAGCCATTTTTCATATTGAGACTTGGTCAACTCTTTAAAATTGGTAACATTTACTTGCACAGAGATGGCTTATTTCTAATATTTATCTTTTCAGGTTTTGATAGATAAATTGGTTAAACCATCAAATGCCATCACTGATTACAACACAAGGTAAGCTGTTGTTTGAGTATCAGTCAATGTCCCAAAATAAAATAAGTTCATTATTTAATATTAGAAATTAAAAAAGTTATTGCTAAATAGATTTTAGCATCTTCTACGTTAGTTGCTCATAAGTCATGTGTTGATAAAACTAATCAACACTTGTATTATAAATTTGGGTCCTTATTCTTGAATGTGAGGACATCTTAACGTATTTGAGTCATTATTTGGCTCCTATTTTTATATTTTAAAAAATTCTTAAATTATTAATTGTTTTCAAATTTTCCTTTTGTATTGAAATCTTTCCTCTCAAATCTCAGCTTTAATTTACACTTTTATACTAAAATTTCCCTTTTCATTTTAAATCTCAAATACTTATAATCTCAAGTTAATTGTTTTCATTGTTTTTAATAAATTGCTTTCCCCCTAGTTTCAAACTACTTTTTTTTTTTACTTTTTTATTTGAATTATATATTTCTTATTATTTGAAATTATTTTTACACGTTTTTATATTTTACTTAAATTCAAAAATACCACAGAGCCATACTTGTTGCTTCTAATGCTCCCCCCTAGGGAAACTATGAGTAATCTGTATAATGTGTGAATTGTATGTTATGTGTAAAAATTATGTTTTTTTCTTTTTTCCATTCTGATGGGGGTAGTTTGGTGCTAAGACTTTCACGGTCTTAACGTGTAAAATAAGAGAAACCAAGAGAAATGAGTGAAAACCGTGTGCAGAGTACACAACTGGATGCTCATTTATATAGATGGATAGTAATAATTACACATAATTAGAGGATATTAAGTTTTCCCTAAATCAGATCCTATCAAATCAATTTATAATAAATGACATATTTATTCCTAATTCTCAACACTCCCCCTCTAGCTAAAGCTTACTAAGCTGAGAGCTTGATACAAATGAGGTAAACTCTAGAGAAACGAAGGCGGTTCTGGCCGTGTGGTTGTGCTGGATAAATGATGGCTTGGTGGCAGCCAACGAAGGTCTGCAGTGACGATGGAGACCAGTGTGACACTCGTTGGAGATGCATCACACATCGTGCACATGAACTTAACGTGTTGGGAAAGGGTCTTGTGATCAGTAGTGTTTTGAGTTGGCTTCGCATGTGGATGGTGTGGCGGTCTTTGGCGATGGGCGACAGTGGTCAAAGGTGAGCTTCAGTGAAAAGACGTCGGGAAGTCTGTCACAGAAGGCAGAGCAGCTGCACGGTACTGTTTACCGTGGAGAGGGATTGTGTGAAAAAAGGAAAACAAAGGGAAGTTGAGTGAAAACCCTGTGTCGGAGTACTCAGCAGGATGCTTGTTTATATAGATGGATAGTCATAATTACACATAATTAGAGGAGATTAAGTTTCCCCTAAGTCAGATCCTATCAAATCAATTTATAATAAATGGCATATTTATTCCTGATTCTCAACATAACTCATTGTAAACTCTTCTCATAAGGGTTATTACTTGCTCAGTTGCAAAGATATATGTACAGCTTGGAAGCTTGATTTCCATCTAATTAAGGGTTGAAATTTTGTAGGAAAATGAATAGATTAAATAAAAGGATTCTGTTAGGTAACCCTAATGGGCTGATTCTGTTCGTTGTAAGAGTTATAGTTATTTAGTCATTGTTAGTTAAATTTCTAACAGAATGTGGCAGAGATAGGCTATAAGAGATTGGGAGAGAAGACTAGAGGCATGCTTTATAGTAAGAGATTGGTCCTGGGGAATGGTCTTGGACCCTCAAAATACTGAGAATATACCAGAATGTTGTTTCTGGTGCTAGAAAACCCTAAATAGATTGAGAGACTACTGGATGATGTTTTTCAGTCTTGGGAGTTGGGATACTGTTATTTATTTGTAATGAAAGCAAACAAGTCAAAAACCATAAAATAAGTTGAAATAGAAAAAAGAAAAACAAAGTTTAAATTGTTCTGTATGACCTATTTTTCTTCCTTGGATTTGAAACAAAATTGTCAGCATCAAGTAATATTTATGCTTTGCAGATTTAGTGGAATAACGTCTGAGATGTTAGATGGCGTGACAACAAGTCTGAGAGACATTCAGGTTCTGTTACTTGAGTTTTCTTGATTTGTTCTTTGTCTTATTTCAGTTAATCGGCTGAAACTTCTGTTACTGTGCTGAACCATTTAAGTTGAAACTATTTGTTTAGCTGATTTAATTTCAGTTGCTTCCCATTTACAGGAAGAGTTCATAAAGTTGGTTTACAAGGAGACTATCCTTGTTGGGCATTCTCTGGAAAACGATTTGTTAGCATTGAATATATCTCATGACTCGGTCATTGACACAGCAGTATTATACAAACACCCCCGAGGATCGTCTCATAAAAATGCTCTACGGTTTCTTACTAAGAGATTTCTTTCAAGGGAAATCCAACAGTCAGGGAATGGACATGACAGCATTGAAGATGCTAGAGCTACCATGGAATTGGCACTATTGAAGATCAGAAATGGCAAGTAGTTCTTCATGCATTAATGCTGCAATCTTTAATGTTGGAAGTTCTGAATGCATTCTAGTTTAAGTACACATGCAGTTTTAGTATATAATCTTTTATTTATTGTTTTATCTTTCTGTCTTATCCCTTTATATTTACTTGGTTTGCCATATAGTTAGCATAACTTCTGTGATGTGACACTCTTGAAGCAGGGCCTGATTTTGGTTCCCCTCCATCCTTTACAAGGAAAAAGCTCCTTTCTATTCTGAGTGAGTCTGGCAAAATTTCCTCACTGATTGATGATATATCCGTAGTAAAACGGTATGCCTCAGAGTCCTCTCATGCAATTCCAGTGACCTCTGATGATGTAGCACTTGCAAAGGCCAACAAGGAGGTAGATGCCTTAGCTGGCAATATTTGCAAGTTTTCCCCTTTCTGACTAACATTTATAACTATTTTATGGTCTTGTTTGATTCCTTATTTTTTTATTTTTTTGTTTTTTTGTTTCAGGTGAAGAATGAAAAGGTACATTTTATCTGG
Organism: Glycine max; assembly: GCF_000004515.6. NCBI lineage: Eukaryota > Viridiplantae > Streptophyta > Magnoliopsida > Fabales > Fabaceae > Glycine > Glycine max. Next base: position 10,697,666 of record NC_038249.2, on the reverse strand, counting down.
ACTCAGTTTTCAGAGCTACACTCGTACTTGAAGAAACAAGCTGAAGATTCTGAGAGCTTGAATAAAAGACTTGCAGAGATGATTGCAATAAAAACATGTCAAAATAATTTTGCAAAAGGGAAAGGCTTCAAGTTAAATGCATCTGCTGAACTGAAGGAAATTCTGGCTCGCATGGACGCTAGAATTCATAATCTGTATTTGTCATTACCCACAAATGCTATGATGATAATTTGCACTGGTCATGGAGACACTGCTATTGTCCGCAGGTAAATATGCGTGCCTCTTTTAAGTCCAACTATTCTATCTTTCTATTTGTTTTAATTGCTGTACACTTTTCACCTTACAATAACGTAGGAACAAATAAATGCTGGACTCTAGAATGATTTAAATTTTCATGAGTCTTCATATATGTAATTTCCTCAACAGGGTATATACAAGTGTCTGTTTGTATATATCTTGAAGTTCCACAAACCCTAGGTAAGTTTGAGGGCCAGATTTGCTCATGCAATTTATTGACTCCTCCTGTGGATGATGGACCTTGGGTCACATTGGACTCGCTGATTTGTATGCATGAATTTGGTTGCGCTTTGCAGTTGTTGAGTTGGCAACAAACTACATGGCTGGTCCTATATTATCATCTGTTGATTACAAAACTATGTATACGAGACTTCCAGAAAACCTGCTTTTTAGTATCTTTAATGGAAGCCCTTGTGCTGACTTGGGGATTTTGATTGTCTGTAGCTCATTTAGCACTGATAGGATTGGATAATGGCATCCTTTGCCCTAGGCGACTGTAGTTTTCATTATCACTTGATGTTCTGGGACCAAGTGACACCATTTATTAGGGCTTCATGTATGCTATCCACAAGTCCATGGAAGCTAACCCATTCATTAGTCCAATGTGATCCTTGCTGACGGACATTACTGATTGAAACATTGAAGCTATCCCACACAATTCCATTATGCATATGAGGATTCAATTAATTTTGTCAATTTAGACAGGCCCGGAGCATAAAAAAATCTGGGGGTTGCACTATTTTAACGTACATTTATTTTTGGTGAATTAACTTGTTTGTTTTGCATGTTATGTTTTGTGTTCTTAACTTCCCCCCCCTCATGAAGGCTGAGGAAAATGCTTACGGAGCAGAATGAAAGCAATTTATGTCGGGAAGAGATTGTGGAAATATTGGAAGAGGTTCAGGCCCGAGCTGAAGTAGCCTTGTGTTTTGTAGGTGTAAAACATTGAGTATAATAATTAATTCAAAATGAACTGAAATTAATTTTTGTTAGCATGTTGTGAGTACTCACAATTTGATCGTGAACGTTATAAATGTAAATATTGTGGCAGGAGGTCCAAGAGTAGTTATACATGTGTGTGCCATAGCAATTTTGTTTTTCTTTTGTGGAGGGGGGGGGGAATTACTTAATTTTCCCCCTAATATAATTTCTTACACGGTATTTTTCATAGTTAATTTTGAAGTTTCAAGACACGTCTGAATAAGCTGTTAATAAATTTGACTAACCTATTTTAAGTACTTGATTATGTATTTTTATTAAATAAATAATTCATAAAATTAACTTTTAACCTTGTAATAAATTGACTTAAAAAAACCTTATAATAAATTAAGAATAATTTATTCTTGTTATTTTTATGTAATTAATTAATGTAAGTTAAAAAGAATTCATAAATAAAGTATTTTGTAAATTTAAATTCTTCCAAACATTTTACTATAACTGTTCAGTTCAGTTTAAGGCAGAAAATTTGAATAATCTTCCGTCCAGTTATCTATAAATTTGAACTTCAGTGCAACAAAAGAATGGAGCTACAACGTTGTGAAGTAATTGGAATATGACAGAAATAGCATCCGAAAAGGGGAATAAAAGGACATTAATTTACGTATAAACATTGTTACAATCCCTTTTTTTTTTTTTGGATGTATTGATACTAAATTAATCATAAACTTAGAGCAACTCTAACGGGATATTGAAATTGATTTATTTCATAAAAAGATTGGTAGATGACTAAAGTTATTTATTTCATTTAAAGATTAGTAGAAATAGCTTGTTACAATTATGTATTTTTTTAGAGAACTTGTTACAATTATATACTATAAACGCACGTATCATCTTCAATTGTCAAAGCCTTATAACTGCCTTAAAGCGACATCCTAACCAAAATGAACCACACGATTGAACCGTTAATGTGAACGAGAAGCAGAAGTGGAAACGCAAAATTATATGCTAACTAACAAGAAAATGATGTCATTACAAGCCTAAGCATTGATAGCTGTTTTGTGTTGCCATACACATGAAAGTATGTATTAGCATAAGTTGCACGTTAGTATACATCTGAGTCTGAACCAAGCATAAACATAACAGATACAAACTAAACAAGCAAACAAATACTACATCAACACTACAATGAGTCTCATGCAACAAAAGAATTTGTATTGGTCACTTCCATGCTGAAGCAACAATTAAGTTTTTGTCTTCCCACCCAAAATGAAGACCCCCCATTTCCTCCTTTATCTTGAATTTGTCACAGTATTGCTTAATAATGAGTTTCCTAATTGCTTCTCTCACATTTGTGCTCATTGGGGATGGAGTGAAGCCAGCCATTGACAACCTTGCCCTCCATTTTCCGGCGACTTCATACCGTTCTATTCTTTCCTCACCCTCGCAAGCAACAATGTTGACTATGTCCTTTGCCAGGCATTGCCTTTCGACATTCATCCTGTCCTGGCTCTCCCTAGGGAGAGTTGCATCAAGTGTGTTAAACACAGCAGAGTAGTAATTGTAGGCTTCAACAAATCTTGGGAGAAAAGGGGAGGTGTTGGTGTTCATGTCCTGCTCCACAACTGTCACAAGTTTTGGATTCAAGCTCTTAACCATGCGAAGAAGTTGGTCTCGCTCGTTCACTGTCGATACAGTTTCATCGCGCATGTGGTGAAGCTGGAATGCAAAGTTCACCACAAGTGCTTCCCCCGGACGACAGTCAAGCATTGATTGTGTGACATTTGAGGTCCCTGACGCCACTGCTCGAAACTCAAATGGCAATCCAAGTTCCTCTGCCAGCTTTTCAAGTCTTTGTCCTATGATGTTTATGCCACCAATGGAACGCTGCACAGACTCAGGATCATCCACCCCGGTTAATCTCACATGAGGTGGCCTACCTGGCATTGAAGCAAGTGTTTGTATTAGAGTTATGTATTGAGTTCCTTGGCTGATGTCAAAGTCTATTATGTGAACCTTCTTTTCATCTCTAACAGCCTCAGCTATTGCACCATTTGCCGCGATGTATCCAAATTTAAAACACGGGCAGACCTCAAATAGTATTTGCATTGCTGCTAAGCGATCGTTAGAAGGAGGTTCCTTGCATCTCAATGCTTGATAGATGCATTTTCCGGATGTAGCGACACGAGCTGCAAGTCCTTCCACCATGTAAGCTGCAATTCTCTGAGAAGGATCACCCTGAATTGAGACCATTTGCCGGAGCTTGTTTATCATAGATGTGGCTTCCTGTTCATTTCCTTCTGAAAGTATCCTAGCACAATCATAAAGCAGTTGCTTAGGGGTTTGGGGTGAGTTTTGTGATGTGTCTTTGGTGGTGCTACTGATGCTGCTAAGATTGGAAGAATCTGAGGATGAGGACTCCTTTGGTGAGTCATGGAGCAGCATATCTTGAAGCGGATTGGCCCACTCGACCATGTCAGGATCAATCTCCATGCTTTGAACAGTCTCAAATATGCCTTGCTCCTCCTCTTCTTCATCAGAAAGCAAAGCCCTCTCCAATTCTTGAAGTTTTAGTCTCATTTCACCATCGAAGTCAAGGCCATCCGGGCTCCCATTTTCCACGAAATCTGATACAGAATTGGACTGATAGGCATCGCGATGCCTTGTAGACCAGATAGAAGTGTCAAATGGGTTATTAACAATCACAGAAGCTCCTGAACTAGCTCTGAGCAGGTAAGAAGAAGCACCATCAGGGTGAACTGAGTTTCCTGATATGCTGGAACTTGATGGTTCTATCAGCTCTTCTGTTGGTGAATCGTGGAAGTACTTTTCATAACTCTCACAGGAGTATGACTTTGTCATGTACATGTTTCTGTGCTTATCTGGTGCAAAATTGTGGGAGGACAAATCTGGTGTAACATCAGTTCCCTTTAGTGTGTAGAGCTTGGCATTCCCATATGATGTATCAGCCAACTCTGTAGATATAACCAATGACATAGTTCTCCTTTTATTCACTCAGCTCATACAAAATTTCAGTCTGTACCAAAATATCACAAAGATTAGTCAGGAATTTGCTATAAAATTTGCAATCAAATAAGACTAACTGGCTTTATTTTTTCTCCCTTTCCTACCTTGAGAAATAGTAAAACAAGTGCTCACTGATAAAATCTTGTTGAACCTTCTAAGATGACTTTGCTGAGAAAAAAGGAGAAGACATTTTCAGTTAGAATAAATAACCAATCTATATAAAATACACTGAAAAGTTTAGTACTTTATATACTGTGAGTCTCATGAATAAACAGATTGAGAATTATTTCAATCTGCAAAAAGTTTTAACTAAAAGTTGAAATAGACCTATGCAATTGTGTGCTTTAGTCATAAACAGAAACTTTTGCATCCTCAGATCACCACTATGATTTTGATTTTTGAATGTATTCCAGAAGTAAAAGTGATCTCACTTGGCCAGAAAAGAGAACCAAAATAACCCTTGTTAACACTATTTAGTATTTAGCTTTGTTCAAATATGAATTTACATGGCAGATGAAGTTCAACCTAGCATGCATAGCAAAGAGTATCGTTGTTACCATAGTGGCCTCATTCAAAGTATTTGGAAGAGGAAAATAAATATTAGACTATTCTTTACAGTTTAGACCCATATGCACAATATGGTGACATGCCTGCAGAAATTAGCTGGATAATGATCCAATCAACATATCCAAATGCATTCTTGAAATCGAATGAAAATACCAAGGAAACAAAAGCTTTTGTATTTTCCAAGATTCTCCAGACTTTAAACATATCTGCCATTAAAAATGAGGAACTCCCACGAGACAAAATATTTGCCTTTTTCAACAATGTTCACTCTAGCCAGAAAGAAGAAAGAAATGAATCTCCTGCTTTGAACACAAATTTTGATGTTAAAGCATAGGAGACTCATGCAACAATTAGTCAACCAAGGTTCCAATTCATCTTGATTACATAGATAAAATTGATGACCATACATAAAACTTTTCGGGTAGTACCTATCACTATGAGGAAACAGCTTTATTTTAAGACAACAAAACTCCCTTCCAAAATCCAACTTTGTTGCAAATGCAGAAACAGAAAAGGATAACCAAAAAAATCCATTTGGAGAACCAACCCATCATAGGAAAAATGAAAAGAAAAAAAAAATCCTTCAATAAAACACTAAATTAAGAAACTAGAGAATAAAAGACCATTTTCCGCTAGTCTACTTAACTTCAATTCACAATTAATCACAAGAATTGTAAAAGATGGTACCTCTTATTAGAAGGAGCATCCAAGTTACAAAATTAAAACCACACAGTCAAAATTCAAGAGGTAGAAGTATAATTAAACAAGAGACAAAGGGTACCTGATGCAACTTGAGACAGATAAGGTTGATGCTCCTAGAGACACAGAAGGAAACTCAGATAAGGCTTTTGACCAAGTGGTTGAGCGTTTGATTATAGCAAACCAAAGGGCAAGACAATCTCTTGAAGACTCCTTAATATATTAAACAATTGGTTTCCTTAGGAAGGTCCGATTGGTGGAATAGCAATAAATCAGAAAAAAAAAAAATGAACAATAGGGTACTTTGGAATTGATATGCACAACCAATAAATTCTAATAAATATAGATGTAGACAAGGGAAGAAAAAGATAACAAACAAGACTTTTAAGTTTGAAGCTTCCAAAAAATTAAGAATGGAGGTAAGTTAGGAGCAATTGAGAAACCCAAATAAAAAGATAATATGAATTTATGAACATATGGTGTTATAGTCTAAAGAGGCCAATATGTTTATTTATTTATTTTATCTTATTATAAAATTGCAATCATGAAGACAATCTGAGCTTCTGGAACGGAGTGAAGTGGTAAGCGAGTGGAAAATCAAACCCACCTAGAATTAACGAAACTTGGAATTCACTGCAACTTGTCTATCTCAGACTAAAGACATTGGCCACACGAAACTATGATGGTACAATGACATATATACCTCTTATGGACGGCGATAACTGCGAATAATGTACACCTTTGGTTCACATATATCAGCAACATTGTAGGGGCAATTGTGTCTTTTCCCGTACTCTACCCACTTAACTTCAACCTTCAATGTGAATACTATAAGGTTTATCAACACAAACTTATTTATATTAAATTATTATTGATTGAAAGGGTTGAATAATTCTACCTGGGCTCGGAAAGACAACGAGAAATCCACATCATCTTTCAAAATAATTTTGTTATGATAGCATTATGAAAGTTCGAGTAAAAATGATCAATAAAATGAGAAAAAAAAAATTAAAATATAAATTACTTTTTCTATGTTTGTCGTGTAATTTAGACATCTAGGGACGGTAATTAATACATAGAAATTTCTAAGATTTTAGAGTAATTAAGTCACATTATAGTATTTTAGAAATAGACGCATTATGCCAAATGAGTATTAATGTGTTTATACCCGATCTATTAATTATGTTTTAGATAAATTAAATACTTTAATATGTCTTTTTATTTGATAAATTAGTTAAAAAATATTATTTAAATATTAAAATTAATTATGAAAAATAATGAAAAATATTAATTAAAAGTATAAATTCCAACTCAAATAAAAATTATTTAAAAATTTAACAATTTAATTATAAAGTATAAAAATGTATAATTATCCAATTATATTTATTACTTATACCTGTATAAAAATGGATTTAGAGTGGGTCTAGGACTAGATCCCTAAACTCACAAAATTTTTTAGAAAATTATTATGATGTCAATTGGATCAATAAAATTCCTATTTAATTATTTGTACTTTCTATAAATATTTATTGAGTCGGAATCTAATTTAATTGTAGGATTTATAGGTACGTGTGTATATTCATTAAGTTTGAGTCCAATATCATTTATACGTAATATACTTCAGTTCTAAATTCTAATAGTTTAGCCGCGTACATGTTTCAATTATAACATTTATTTTATTCATATATTAAATTATTTTGATTAATTAATAATTATAAAGACCTTGAACCCTAGACCCTTATCGATTTACAAGAATGATAGGTTGAAGTTTTTAATTCGTTTTATGAATTAAAAAAAATAGATCCATAATTATTTGCTCAGTCTTTTCTCATCAAAATCTTGGAACGCGCTAGAAACAAACACAAGTGGGGCTGGCCAACATAACATTGTTTGTATATATCTCAAGATTTTATGTGAAAAACTCAATAGTGGCTTGTGACGTAGAATCTATCATCATATCATAACTCCATGACGTGTGTTTCTTTCTTTCTAATTAGCTTTCTTTTTTCTTTTCTATCTGAACGTTGTATGTTTATTATTTTTGAAGGCATGCAATAAGGAAATGAAATTTAACTATGTTACCAACACGTTCGAATTTTTGTTTCTTAATCTTTGCATCAAAAAATAATATTCGTTCAAAACGATTTTCTTTATTTTATTTTGAAGAGTAAAATAAACTAATCAACCCATCCATGGGGAATCAACTTTTAGTACCCAAAATTCTAAAAGTGGAAATAGGAAAATGATTATCCTTTTTGACCAAGTCATAGTTGTGCAAGCCTACCCTTTTATTTCTAGTTCAAACCTTACTTGCTACCAACACCATTGTTGGTGGGCAACGTTGGACAAATTTCTTACCCTTTTCTGCTACCGCGTGAGATCTTGAACGAGCATGCGACTGTAAAAAGACATATAAGCCCTCATCCCCTCTCATTATTCTCAAGTAAAATGATGACACAACGTTTCAACTAAGATGAAAGTTACATGCTAGAGCATTTTTAAAAATCAGGTGAAAAATTTGTTTTCAGGTAATAGTACTTTTACAAAATGATTAGAATTATTATTGTTTTATTTTATTTTATTTTTATCTATTAAATCTATATCGAATTACATGCCACGACATTTTCAATTACGAATCAAGTATGCATTTATTTAACTACCAAATTACTTTCTTGTTTTCATATATAACCAATGAAGGATTCACATTATAAGGAAGTGTAAATTCACTCCTTACGAAATAAAAGGAAGTCTCTTACGAATTTGTGTTTTCATCAAGTATGCATTTATTCACATTAGTGGTTGGCGTTCGATTATGTAACTTGAGAGTTTATGTTACAAATAAGGGAGTGGGAGATGGTTCGGATTTTGCCATTTCAAAATGTTCAAGGAAGTCTCTTACGAATTTGTGTTGGGAGAGTAGAATGCCAGAGGTAGAGGGAACTAATTCAACCCCTAAGAAATAATGTGGTGTGCCCATAATTTTAGGGAAAAATGGGTTGACAATGAGGCTATGAAGGCAGCCATGAATCTTGTGTCCTTACCTGTGAGTAGAAGATCATCCACATAGACCAAGAAGTAGGCTATCACATAGTTGTTGGTGTATACGAAGAGAGATGGGTCACTTTTGCTCGCGGTGAACCCACATGACACGATGAACAATTTTAAAGCATTGTACCAGGCTCTTGGTGCTTGTCTTAGACCATAGATTGCTTTATGAAATTTGCAAACATGATCCGGATGTTGAGAGTCTTTGAGGCCAGGAGGTTGGGCCATGTATACTTCTTCATTGAGTGATCCTTCACGGAACACATTGTTGACATCAAGTTGATGCGTCAGTTGTTGCCAAGGACTATTGCATGGATGATGTTGATCATCTAAGGTCGAACAACTAACACAAATGTTTCTTTAAAGTCAATTTTGAGGCATTAAGTGAAACCTTTAGCTACCAGGCTTGCCTTGTAATGGGCTACTGAACCATCTGGGTTCCTTTTGACTTGAAAAAGCCATTTGCAAGCAACAATGTTTTGACCTTTGGGACGAGGGACAAGAGATTAGGTTCTATTCCTGATGAGGGCATCAAATTCATCTGATATGGCTTGATGCCAATGATGATGTTGCATAGCTTGTCACACATTGGATGGTTCTATGTTCTCTGGGAGGGTATGTACGGAGGTAGTGTGTGCTCTCGTTGGTTTAAAGATGTTGTTTTGGGACCTTGCTATCATGGAATATGTATGATTTGGAATAATGGTTGCATTGACAGGGTTAGTAGAAATAAGATTTTCTTGAATAAGTGATAAGGCAGGAGAATCATTACTTGGTGAGGAAAGGACAATGGTGACAAGGGTTTTGCATGCATAATTGCCGAAGATGGGGACCATTGTGAGATGGCATGGTGGGAGTTACTGGGTTAATTATGGGAAGTGTAAGGTGTAGGGGTTGATTCAGAATGGTGTATGAAGTTGTTTGGGTTTGGTTGTTTGGAATTAATGATGGGTATGGGAAAATTGTATGTTTAGAGGTGTATATTTTATTTGTGGTTAGGTCAAGACATTGGTAGGTATATTGGGTGGGTGAGTAACCAAGGAAAATGCATGGAGTAGAGTAGATCTTGGTTGTAGTTTGTGATTTATGTAGGGTCATAACCATGGGAAGCATAAACATCCAAAGGAGTGCAAGTGTTTAGGATTAGGTTCAGTTTTGTGAAGTATTTGAAATGGAGGCTAGATGTTTAGGTTTGGGGTAGGTAGTTTGTTGATGAGATAAGTGACAGTTTGGAAGGCAAGGGTCCAAAATTTTGGTGGTAGTTTAGCATGATGGAGAAGAGCACAACCAATTTCTACAATATGGTCGTGGCGTCTCTCGACAATGCCATTGAGTTATAGAATATAGGGTGGTGTTGTGTAGTGATAAATGCCATGAGTGGATAAATATGTTTTCAATTTAAGAAACTGACCACCATTGTCAGAATATGTTGCTATGAGAGGTAAATTAAAATACTTTTCAACAAGAGGTTTGAATTTTTGGAAGATAGAAGAGACATTTGAGTTATTCTTGAGTGGATACAACTAAATATATTTTGAAAAATGATAAAAAAAATTAGATAATACTGAAAATCATCTAAAGACCTCGTAGGAGTAGGCCCCATGCATCAACATAAACAAGCTCAAGAAGTTTGGTGGTGACAACACTGGATATAGTGAAGGGCAATTTGTGACTCTTGGAGCTGCTACATGAGATGCAAGGTGTTGTGGTGCTTGACCTTATTTGATGGTGGGATGCTAGATGTCTTAGAATGCGATCAGATGAATGCCAATAGATGTTATGTTGTGCTTTGTGAGATGGTGAGGTCATGATGTATGTTGTTGGTGATTTGGGTAGATAAGGCATGTGGTAAAGACCATCCCTATGTAGTCTTTTAAGTATTGGAACCCTTGTCTTCAAATCCTTCACCAAAAAATGATTAGAGAAAAATTCAACAGAAATAGGATTAGTTTTACACAATGAGGAAAAAGATAATAAGTTTTGGGAAACAATGGGTACATGTAAAACTTTTGGTAGTGAAAGGTTATGTGTGTGTGTCTTGAGAGCTGTTTTACTTGTGTGTGTGATAGGCAGAGTCGATCCATTACCAACAAGGAGGTGATCGCTGCCATGATATGATTGTGTGAGGTGAAGGTTATCAATATCATTGGTAATGTGGTGGGTTGCTCTTGAGTCCACTATCCAATCTGAGGGATTGAATGAGGGTGTATGTCTAGTATGGGTAGTAGATGGACCATTGTTTCTCATGGGGGGATATGGATAGCCATTGATTTTGCAACAATCCTTGGCTATGTGCCCAATTTTGTTACAATAATGACGAACAACTTTCTTGCAGCCAACGGGGTGGTGGTGTGGCTTGAGGTGGAGCCATAGTTTTTGTAGGACATCTTACCTTTGTATGCACCATGTGTAGTGACCACTAAAGAAGAGTCCTGGTTGGTGTCTTCCCTCTTTAGATTACTTCTTTGTATTTCTATCCAATATCATCGAGAGTGTGAATGACGAGATTGACATCATCCATGGGAGTGATGACATTGGCAAGTTCATTTGCAATGGATTTGATACCTTGAAGGAATTCAGTGATAGATCTGATGATGTAGCTCCATGTGGAGCTTGTAGGCCTTGGATCTTCTTAATCAATGGAGTCCTTTGCTTCTTGAAGATGAATGGCAGTGCAATGGAGAAGGAAGAAAGATGATTGGAGATGCAACTTCTGTTGGACAAGTGGCCTTAGAAATCTTAAGAAAGGGGGGTTGAATTAAGATATCACAAACTATTCCTCAATTAAAAATTCTACTTTGATTTTAACCCAAGTCCCAAGATTCCTTTTAAAATGAATTCCTAAATAATAATTCAAATTAAACTTAATGAATAGAAACAATAAGCAACAATGAATAAAAGAGTTTAAGGGAAGAGAAAGTGCAAACACAGTTTTTATACTGGTTCGGCAAAGTCCGTTGCCTACGTCCAGTCCCCAAGAAACCCGCTTGGGAATTCCACTATCTCACAAATCCTTTACACCTTCTGAAACACACAAGGACAACCCTTCCTTTGTGCTCAGATGCTTTACAACAAGAGACTCATAGTCTCTTAGCCCTTTATCAGAAGTAAGAAGAAAAAGAAGAAATGATCTTTCTTGAAAGAGACAGATGTTACAATGAAGCCCTCAATTCCTTATTGAATAACACAAGTGTTTGGCCAAGGAATTTTTGAAGATTAGAGATTTTTGTTTGAGAGGATTATGCCTTTTGTGAACAGTGAAAACTCTAAAGAAAATTCGTGTCCAAGCCACCTATTTAAATGCCTTTGATGACCATTCAAAAATCCAATCAAAAGTTGTGACTGTTGGCAGATTTTCTCAAAAATCCTCTCTGATAATCGATTACAGCATTAGCGTAATCGATTACACAATTATTTTTATTCAAAATTCAAATGTCCAACGTTCAAAAGCTCTAGTAATCGATCGATTACACACTTACAAAATCATGTTTGACCATTTTAAAACATTGGTAATCGATTACAACTTTGAAAACTTTGAAAATAACTTTGAAAATATTTCCAGAAAGCTTTGTGGCCACTAGTAATCGATTACAACCTCTGGTAATCGATTACCATAGAGTAAAATGCTTGGAAAAGTTTTTGTTAAGATAGAAACTCACTTGGCCAATCATTTGTGCTTTTCAAAAACTTTTCTAAGAGTCTATCTTAATTCTTATCTTGAGATCTTTGCTTTGCTTGACATCTTGCTTTCTTCATCCTTGAAATTCATCTTGAATGATCTTTGAAATTCCTTGGCATCATCAAAATAATTCTTAAATTCCTTGGCATCATCAAAATAATTCTTGAAGCTTTGCTTCTACAATCTCCCTCTTTTTGATGATGACAATTCCTGAAATCAAGATAGTATATACAAATACACCCCCTTTCTTTAAGCTCTCTTGATTTCTAAGTTCTTTAATTTTTCTCCCCCTTTGGCAACATCAAAAAGCCAAAATGCGAGGAAATTTAAAAGATCAAACTCAAGCAATCAGTAAATTCAAATGTTTCAATCAACCAATCAATCCTTATTTATCCAAATTACTAACATCTAAGAGGCCTGTCATACCCTAATTTCGTCCGGGGATTATTATTTGATGATATACAACCTTTGATTGGCCGCTTCGAGATACTTGGCACCCTTTGTTGCACAATATGTGAAGTCCTGAGACGTGCCGAAAATCAAAAGGAAGCAGGCTTACGCGATCCGTGAAAATTCCGTAAGGTGACGAAAATCGAAAGGAGGTGTTTTTTGCAATCCGTGAGTTTTCGTAACTTCTTCGAAAGCTAAAAAAGAGTAAATACATAATCTGTAAGGATTCGTAACCTTGCGGAAGGAAAATAAGTATCGTTACGAAATTCGTAAAGTTTCGTAACGTTACAGAAAAAGAATTACCAAAAAAGGTAAACGGGGGTGCATTTAGTAAAAAGGGGGATACAAATAGAAATCAGGCCCACTTGGGCCTTCCAGATTCTTCCTCCAAAAGGCTGTTGCTTCTGGAGGAAGCAACCTTGCTCGCCTGGGCGAGCTGAGCTCGCCTAGGCGAGCTGGGTGGCAAGCTCCTCCCCTATTTTGCTATAAATAGGGGGAGGAATGAAGGGAGAAGGGGTTCAGCCTTCTTGGCACTTCTTATTCTCTCGAAATTGCTGAGGAAAATTGTTTTCGTGAAGAAAATCCAAGTCGAGGCGCTTCCGTAACGTTTCCGTGAGTAATTACACGAAGATTTTCAACCGTTCTTCGACATTCATCGTTCGTTCTTTGTTTTCCTCAGTCTTCAACTGGTAAGTACCCCAAACCGAGCTTTTCAATTCATTCTATGTACCCGTGGTGGTCCACATTTTGTTTCATGTATTTTTATTCTCGTTTTCATTCGCTTTCTATACCCCCTTTTGACGTGCTTCAATCATTTATTTAAGTCATTTCGCGCCTAATCTAAAAATAAAAATAAATTTCCATCGATCATTTGAATTGTAGTATTCGTTAATTTATGTTAAAATGAATTCCGACCGTTCGGTCGTGCCGTAACCACGTTGGAAATAAAAAAAAGAGGTAAAATAATAATATAATAATCAAAAAAATATCTTTTAGTAAAATGAAGCACAAAAATCAATCGGACGTTTTCTCTTTGGGATTTCTCATTCTTAATTGAATTGACTAATAACTAAAGCGAAACTAAGGCTAAAATCAATTCGCCAAGTCAAGCTCGTCCACAAAAAAGTCACTAAAAAGGGTTTGAAAGTTTATCATTTCAGTTTTCCTTATCAAGTAAATGGATCATTTTTAAGGTCCAACGCTTTAAAATGATCACCTTTCAAGTAAAAAGAATCGCTTGATTCACTCTTAAAAAAGAACTACGTAGGTCTGATTTCCTCTCCAAAGGAGGGTACGTAGGAGCAAAAGTCCCGCTTTTGTCGACCTCAAAAAATAAAAAGAAATAAAAGTTAAGGTAATACAATTTCCACAATTCTAAAAAATAGGCTGTTGTCCTTTGAGACAAACGCGAGAGGTGCTAACACCTTCCTTAAACGTAAATACAACTCCCGAACTTAGAATTTTCATTTTGACCGGTTTCCTTCGGTTTTTCCGATGTTTTCCATAAATAAACGTTGGTGGCGACTCCGCGCATCTTTTCCTCCTTTGGAAAGTGCACCCGTGAGCCTCGCCTCGCTCGCTCGCAAAAGGGCATGTTGCGACAGTTGGCGACTCCACTGGGGACTATTTTTGTGAGTTAGGCCTATTTTAAGGAATTGTGGATTTGTGAAACTTCGTGTGTGCATTTGTTGAACTGTGTAAAATGTAAATAACTGTTGTCTATTTTGCATTCTTTACACTGCATTCTAAGCACCCACGGGTTTGAGTAAAAAAAAAAAAAGGGGGCCCTACACCCGGGTACATGAGAATTTAAGGAGTGGAGGTGAATCTATCATCATGCTAGGTCTCCGACTTGCTTGATAATAGTGAAACCTCGTCTAGAGCTTTCTCTCTTTATAATGTGTTGTCGCTGGTATTCCATACCGCCACAATATTATTATCTTGAGTGATGATACCTCTAGAAAACAACCGTGTGAGTTATGAATTGTTGGGGAGTAGTTATTAGAGACCCCTAGATATTGTCCTATAGGTTCCCAAATAGGGGAAAGAACAAACACGCTCCGTGCCATTTGTTCTCATGCATCTTTTGATAAATAACACTAGTTTATAGTTTTGCTAGTGATGTTTGGTTTCTTCAGAGTAATGCGTAACCTTTTTAATACTACGTTGAGACGCCATCATGCCCTAAACGTAGCATTAAAATTGGATCTCTACGGTCTCGTATGTGTGAATTACCCATTTGTGTTGTTTTCTTTCCGTTTCATGCATACACATTGCATCATTCATGTCGGAGTCTTGATCCACCCCTTTTTAGGTAAATGATGGGGACAAATCAAAACAACAAAAGGTTTTATCAAGTCAAGGTTAAAAGTCTAGATGTCACCAGCCTCAAGGAATTGGGACGATTGATGGGACCTCTCCAAAGGCAAGCCTTCCGCAAAGTGTATGGGAAGATTCTAGATTTGACCGCAGCAGAGGTATTTACGGAAGCTGTCGTATCTCTCGCCCAATACTATGACCAGCCGTTGAGGTGTTTCACGTTTGGGGACTTCCAAATGGTATCGATTATTGAAGAGTTTGAGGAAATATTAGGATGCCCTCTTGGGGGGAGAAAACCGTATCTTTTCTTCGGGTTTCTTCCCTCCTTGAGCAAGATTGCAGCTGTGGTTAGAGATTCGGCAAAAGAGATGGATCACATGAAGCAAACTCGGAACGGCGTAGTGGGCCTGCCTCGGAAATACTTGGAAGGCAAGGCAAGGGATATGGCGAGCCAAGAGAAGTGGGGGCCGTTTGCGGATATATTAGCTTTGTTGATTTTTGGGGTTGTCCTCTTTCCGAACGTTGACGGTTTGGTGGACTTAGCCGCCATTGATGCTTTCCTCGCATATCACCATAGCAAGGAGAGTCCAGTGGTGGCTATCTTGGCAGATTTGTTTGACACCTTTGACCGGAGGTGTGAGAAAAATAGTGCACGGATTGTCTGTTGTTTACCCGCTCTCTGTGTGTGGTTGGTTTCACACCTATTCCAACAAGACACAAGACACCCGTGTCCGCTTCAAAGTTATCGCTCATGCACCGGAAAAGGAAGAGTCTATTGGGACCAACATTTGGCTGGGATAGGGGGCAGCGCAATCAATTGGTTTCCTCGTTGGAAGGAAGGCAAGGAAGGAGTTCTTTTCTCGTGTGGGGACTACCCTAATGTTCCATTGATAGGGACTAGGGGTTGTATTAATTATAATCCCACACTCGCCATAAGACAACTAGGGTACCCTATGAGGGGAGTGCCAACAAAAGAAAGTTTCTCGCCTTTTCTTCTGAGGGATCTAGGCACGCAAAGTCTCAGTGTGATACAAAGAGTCCACAAGGCGTGGAGAAGTCCGTTGAGGAAAGACAAGGAGCTTAGAGGCATCCGAAATGGCGTCATCGGAGGTTATCATGGATGGCTAAGAATTCACACGCGAGAGTTAGATTGGCTCTCCAAGTTGAAAGTTATCGATGAGGAGAACTTTGAAGCTCCGGAGGAAGATGAAGAAGTCTGAGCTCTAAAATTAGAGCTAGGGAAGGCAAGACTCGCCAAGGAGAAGTTCAAATCAGCCGCTACACACATCTGGAAAGAGTGCATCGAGTTACAAGAGGAAAACGCGGCTACTGCAAGAGCCCTTGAACAAGAAACTAAAAGGGCCCGCAAGGAGGAATATGGCCGAGAGAAATTCTGAGGAGCATTGTGGGGTAGCAACAATGAGCTCAAGCTCCGAAGAGAGGAAAGAGACCGGTCACGGGTGCATGGCATGATCTTAAAAGAAGAGTTAGCTGCTTGCGCAAGGTCCAAGAGGAGTTTGGCTCAACACTTGGAAGCCACAGAGCAAAGCATGCTAGCTATCATAGGGCAATACAAGGAAGAGTTGAACCAGTCTGTGGCCCATGAACAAAAGCGAGCGGAGGATTTTGCACAAGTGTACGCCGAAAAAGAAGCAAGAGGGAGGGTGATTGATGCATTGCATCAAGAAGCGACTATGTGGATGGATAGGTTTGCCTTGACCTTGAATGGAAGTCAAGACCTCCCGCGTCTATTAGCCAAAGCAAAAGCCATGGCCGAAGTGTGTACGGCTCCCGAGGAGATTCATGGGCTAATCAATTACTGTCAACACATAATACATTTGATGGCCCATATAATTAGAAACCGTTAGGTTCTCTTGTAACACCTTTGTATAATCTTGGCTAGATGAAAGCTTTGTTCTTTTTATAAAATGAGAAGTTCTGAACTCATTACGTTATCTAAAAAACCCTTGGGATGGATCCAAGTGCTCTGATCATTCATTTGCATATTCATGTTTTGGTGGCATACTCACCGTTGTTTATTTCTTTAGGAAATTCATCATAACTAAGAAAGCACAAAGGCACCCCTATAACACTCAATCCATAAAAATGGATAATGAAGAGGGCATGCAGGAACAGATGAAGGCCGATCTATCGGCCTTAAAAGATCAAATGGCTTCCATCTCGGAGGTCATGTTAAAACTCCAGAAAACTATAGAGGATAAAGCCACGGCAACCGCCTCCAGTACAGTTAGGGAAGCGGAGCCGGTGCTGCAGCCCGCCTTAAATCCAGGCCGAGACAGAAACACGGCAGTGTTTGGTCGGAGGTATAGTCCGCAAGCTTACCCCTATGGCTTGCCTCCGGACTTCACTCCCCGTGCCACCCCGGAAGATTTAAGCCAAGCCCCTACTTTCGAGGGGCAACTCCCACCTTATGACGACTATCCCGGGCAAGACGATGAGGAAGGAGATACCCATCTCGATCCCCTGCTCCACCTCAAAGATCCGTCCCCCCATGAACTACCCCAACCAAACATAGTCCGCCATATCCCGGCTTCACCCACACCCGTAAAAGAATCTGTTCCCTTCGTGGAAGATAAGGGAAAGATTGAGGCGCTTGAAGAGAGGTTGAGAGCAGTTGAGGGCCTCGGCAATTACCCATTCTCAGATCTAGCGGACTTATGTCTCGTACCCAATATCGTCATTCCTCCCAAGTTCAAAGTACCGGACTTTGATAAGTACAAAGGGACGACATGTCCGAAAGGGCATCTTCGGATGTATTGCCGAAAAATTGGGGCGTATTCTGCGGACGAAAAGTTGTTGGTCCATTTCTTTCAAGACAGCTTGGCCGGAGCAGCTGTAGCGTGGTATACGAATCTGGAAGCTTCCCAGATCCGATCATGGAAAGACTTGGCAACTGCCTTCATTAGGCAGTACCAGTACAATACGTATATGGCTCCCGATCGGAACCAGCTTCAGAGTATGACTAAGCGAGAGCATGAGTCCATTAAGGAATATGCCCAAAGGTGGAGAGATCTCGCAGCCCAAGTCGTACTGCCCATGATGGAGAGGGAGATGATCACAATTATGGTAGATACGTTACCCACGTTCTACTATGAAAAGCTGATAGGCTACATGCCAGCTAACTTTGCGGATCTCGTCTTCGCCGGAGAAAGGATTGAATCTGGACTACGAAAAGGCAAGTTCGAATACGCTTCCAATGTGGCCCCCAACAACAACAGAAGAGCCCCAGTAGTGGGCGCAAGGAAAAAGGAAGGAGACGCCCACGCGGTCACCACCGCCCCGATGTGGATGAAAGCACCCCAAAATATCCAAAGCTCATACCATCCCAATCCCCCAGATTTTTCAATCCGAGCCGGGAGTTCCCCCCCGACTCAAGTAAAAGGACCGCCCACGGCAGAGAGAACGCCTGCCCAACGCACAGTTCCAGCCACGTCCCGGCCAGTCAATAATACGGCCCTCGGCACGAGCTATAATAATGCACAGAGCCCACTCCTGAAAGATAACTTCTCTCCTATTCCCATGGCATACTCCGAATTATGGCCTTCATTATTGGAGAATCATTTGGTGGTAGCCATACCCGGGAGGGTCTTCCAGCCACCCTACCCCAAGTGGTATGACCCGGGTGCCAAGTGTGCGTACCATAGTGGAACTCCCGGACACAACATTGACTCCTGCCGCCCGTTCAAGTATAAAGTGCAGCACCTAATCAGTGCCGGCTGGCTATCGTTTCAAGAGGAAGGCCCAAATGTTAAAACTAACCCGCTAGCTAGTCATGGAAAGGCTAGTGTAAACGTCATCCAAGAGGATGGGCCATCGCGGGCAAGGAGATTAGGAGAGGTGGCTACTTCCAGACGTTTTATCTACCAATCGTTGCAAGCGGCATGTATAGTCTCCCGTGGCGGAGGCGAAAGGGAAGAATGTTTGTTTCACCTCGGGGAGTCGCACGACATGGAAACCTATCCCGCAGTAGAAGAATTGCTTCAGCGGCTCATGGATTGCGGTCAGCTTGAAGTGTCCATAGGAGGGAGGGAAGAACCACAAATTTGCATGTAGTCGAAAGAGAAGAAGGTTCCTCTGACCCCCAAGGCCCTAGTGATATGTTTTACTAGGAAAGGGACCGGCTCCACACCCATATACCCCCGGACAGCGCCCAAGCCAACGACATTTGCATATCAAAGTAATAAGGCCATTCCGTGGAAGTATACCCCTCCCGCGTTCAGCGAAAGAGTTGCAACCGAAGTTGACTCCCTGTCAGCTAAGGTGACCAACATCACCGACCTCAGTGGCATAACCCGCAGTGGTCGGGTGTTCGCTTCCCCTCACCTGGAGGAGTTGCCCTCCAAGGGGAAAACGCCCATGGTCCAAGAGCCCACAGACGTAGCCACCCCCTCGAAAGAAGTAGATCCTCCAGTGGTAAGAGGGGCTGAAAAGAAAGAAGGTCTTCAAGGAAAGACGATGACTTTGGAAGAGGCCCACGAGTTCCTTCGCCTCATCCAACAAAGCGAGTTTAAGGTAGTCGAGCAACTGAATAAAACTCCAGCAAGGATCTCGTTGCTTGAACTGCTCATAAAATCCGAGCCTCATCGTACGCTGTTGATAAAAGTCCTTAATGATGCCCATGTAGCCCATGATATCTCAGTGGAGGGTTTTGAAGGCATCATTAATCATATAACCACCAACGATTATATCGCGTTTACGGAAGAAGAGATTCCCGTAGAGGGGAGAGGACACAATAAGGCTCTTCATGTGTCGGTAAAGTGTATGGACCATGTTGTCACAAAGGTGCTTATTGACAATGGATCGAGTTTAAATGTAATGCCGAAGACCACTTTGGAAAAGCTTTCTTTTAGTGCGTCACGTTTAAAACCGAGCTCGATGGTGGTGTGAGCCTTTGATGGTACTCGGTGGGAAGTGATGGGGGAAATCGACATTCCCATTCAGATAGGCCCCCACACTTGCAATGTGGTGTTTCAAGTAATGGATATAAATCCCGCCTATAGCTGCCTCTTGGGAAGACCTTGGATTCATGCCCTGGGAGTGGTCCCTTCAACGCTTCACCAGAAATTGAAGTTCGCAGTGGGTGGACTTTTAGTGATAGTGTCGGGTGAAGAGGATATGTTAGTGAGCTGCCCTTCCTCCGCCCCATACGTAGAAGCGGCGGAAGAATCATTGGAAACGACTTTCTAATCCTTCGAGGTGGTGAGCTGCGCCTCTGTGGAACCAAGTCCGTTGCTACCTTCTCTCTCCAACGCGGCCATAATGGTGGCGCGTGTTATGCTCAGGAACGGATTTGAGCCCGGAATGGGTCTAGGAAAGGATGGCCTCGGAAATGCCGACGTGGTCGATATCAAGGGAAATCCATACAAATATGGATTAGGGTATGAACCCGGGATGCCGGGGAGGAGGAATGTGCCGTCAAGACTTCGGGCGGATAGGGTATGGCCCGGCCGTATTAGCCAGTGTTTCACCAGCGCCGGAACGGTGTCCGAGGAGGAGGTGGCCGCAATAGAAGAGGAGTTCCCTCAAGACCCACTAAATTTCGTGCAACCATGCCACCCTGATTCCCAAGTGGGGAACTGGCGCGTGATAAGCCAGCCAGAAGTCTATACCGCTGATTCAATGTAATTAGAGCCTATAGATTTCCTTTCTCTTTTGTTTTGTGAAACCTACCTTATTAAATAAAACAAAGAGATCTTGTTTCATCTGTTCTTGCAATTCCACCTTTTCTCATATCATTTTGCATGTTTTTGTTTCTTTTGTCTTGTTTGGTATAGATATGAGGGTCGATTCTTTGAGGATCCTAACAACGAGGGTTTGACAATCGATTTCGATCGAGATATAAGCCAAACGATAAACGAGGAAGAGGAAGAGGACGTCCTTTCACCAGAGTTGGAGAGGTTGGTCGCTCAGGAAGAACGTGAAATGAAGCCTTACCAAGAAGAAACCGAATTGGTAAACTTAGGGACCACGGAGGAAAAGAAAGAAGTAAAGGTAGGAACCGGTATGACCGCGCCTATCCGCCAAGGCTTGATAACCCTTCTTGAAGAGTATCAAGATGTCTTTGCGTGGTCATATCAAGACATGCCCGGTCTAGATTCCGACATTGTGCAGCATAAGTTGCCTTTGAATCCTGGGTCTTCCCCGGTTAAGCAAAAGTTACGAAGAATGAGACCCGAGATGTCTTTAAAAATTAAAGAAGAAGTAAGGAAGCAATTTGATGCAGGGTTCTTAGCTGTAGCTCGGTACCCAGAGTGGGTGGCCAACATTGTCCCAGTCCCGAAAAAGGACAGCAAGGTTCGAATGTGTGTAGACTATCGGGACTTGAACCGAGCCAGTCCTAAAGACAATTTTCCCCTGCCACACATTGATATATTGGTAGATAATACAACCAAGTTCGCCCTTTTCTCATTTATGGATGGTTTCTCGGTGTATAATCAAATAAAGATGGCACCCGAAGATGTAGAGAAGACCACTTTCGTCACTCTATGGGGGACGTTCTGCTATAAAGTGATGGCCTTCGGGCTGAAAAATGCTGGGGTAACCTATCAACGTGCCATGGTGGCGTTGTTCCATGGCATGATGCATAAGGAAATAGAGGTCTACGTAGATGACATGATTGCCAAGTCTCGGATTGAGGACGAACACCTTGTCAATCTACGTAAGCTGTTTGGAAGGTTGCAGAAATACCAACTAAAACTAAACCCAACCAAATGCACCTTCGGGGTAAAGTCGGGGAAGTTGCTAGGATTTATCGTAAGTCAGAAAGGGATAGAGATAGATCCCGAGAAAGTAAAGGCCATCCTTGAAATGTCGGAACCACACACGGAGAAGCAGGTTCGGGGGTTCTTGGGCAGGTTGAATTATATCGCGAGATTTATCTCGCAACTCACCCCTACCTGTGAGCCCATTTTCAAGCTATTATGCAAGAACCAGGCGGTCCTGTGGAACAGTGACTGCCAAGAGGCCTTCGAGAAGATCAAACAGAGTCTCGCAAACCCCCCGGTGCTCATGCCACCTGTAACAGGAAGACCTCTTTTCCTGTACATGACCGTGTTGGACGAGTCTATGGGGTGCGTGTTGGGTCAGCACGATGATTCTGGGAAAAAGGAGCAAGCCATCTACTATCTAAGCAAGAAGTTTACCGCATGTGAGATGAATTACTCAATGCTGGAAAGGACGTGTTGTGCTCTAGTATGGGCATCACATCGGCTTAGGCAGTACATGCTCAGCCATACCACATGGCTTATCTCCAAAATGGATCCCGTGAAATACATCTTTGAGAAACCGTCCCTCACAGGACGAATCGCTAGGTGGCAGGTACTATTATCTGAATTCGATATCGTTTACGTCACCCAAAAGGCGATAAAGGGAAGTGCCTTGGCTGATTATTTGGCCCAGCAACCCCTCCAGGATTATCGGCCGATGCACCCCGAGTTCCCAGATGAAGATATCGTGGCCCTATTCGAAGAGAAGCGGACGCACGAGGATATAGACAAATGGATTGTTTGCTTCGATGGGGCATCTAACGCTTTGGGCCACGGAGTAGAGGCAGTCCTGGTATCCCCGGATGATCAGTGTATTCCTTTCACGGCTAGGCTAGGTTTTGATTGTACCAACAATATGGCCGAGTACGAAGCATGTGCCCTCGGGGTTTAGGCGGCCATTGATTTTGATGTAAAACTACTCAAGGTGTATGGAGACTCAGCTTTGGTGATACGCCAGTTGAAAGGAGAATGGGAAACTAGGGATCTGAAGTTGATACCCTATCAAACTCACATCTTGAGGTTAGCCAAGTACTTTGATGACATTTCTTTCCACCACATACCTCGGGAAGAGAATCAAATGGCTGATGCATTAGCCACCCTGGCATCCATGTTTCAACTTGCCCCACACGGGGATCTGCCGTACATCGAATTCAAATCTCAGGGCAGGCCGGCATATTGTTATGCAATAGAGGAAGAGTGGGATGGGAAACCGTGGTATTTCAACATCAAACAATATGTCGAGAACAGAGAATACCCACCAGGGGTTTTTGACAATGACAAAAGGACGTTGAGGAGATTGGCTACTGGTTTCTTTGTAAGTGGTACCATCCTGTACAAACGGAACCACGACATGACCCTCCTACGATGCGTAGATGCCAAAGAGGCGAACTTCATGATTGAGGAGATCCACGAGGGTTCCTTTGGGACACATGCCAATGGGCATGCTATGGCCAGAAAAATCCTTAGGGCCGGTTATTACTGGCTCACTATGGAAAGCGATTGCTGCGCTCATGTAAGGAAGTGTCATAAATGTTAGGCATACGCGGACAATGTCAATGTTCCGCCACATCCTCTGAATGTTATGTCCGCTCCTTGGCCTTTTTCCATGTGGGGAATAGATGTCATTGGAGCCATCGAACTCAAAGCGTCGAATGGTCACCGCTTCATTCTTGTGGCGATAGATTACTTCACCAAATGGGTCGAAGCGGCTTCTTATACTAATGTCACGAGAAGTGTGGTAGTCAGATTCATAAAGAAGGAGTTGATTTGTCGATACGGACTCCCCAGGAAGATCATTACTGACAATGGCACCAATCTGAACAACAAGATGATGCAGGAAATGTGCGAGGATTTCAAGATCCAGCATCATAACTCCACCCCTTATCGGCCAAAGATGAATGGGGTTGTAGAGGCTGCGAATAAAAATATTAAGAAGATTGTTCAGAAGATGATAGTGTCATACAAAGATTGGCATGAGATGTTGCCTTTCGCCCTACACGGATATAGAACCTCGGTACGAACTTCTACTGGGGCAACGCCGTATTCCTTGGTTTATAGGATGAAAGCAGTACTCCCATTTGAGGTAGAGGTTCCTTCTCAGAGGATAATAGCGGAGTCAGGCCTAGAAGAGTCAGAGTTGGCTCAAGCACGCTACGACCAACTCAATCTTATTGAAGGTAAGCGTTTGACAACCATGAGCCATGGGCATCTATATCAACAAAGGATAAAGAATGCATTCGACAAGAAGGTACGCCCGCACAAGTTCAACGAGGGGGACCTCGTGCTGAAGAAGGTGTCCCACGCTATTAAGGATAATCGAGGCAAGTGGGCCCCGAATTATGAAGGACCTTTCGTGGTGAAAAGAGCTTTTTCTGGGGGTGCTCTGATACTCACCCACATGGATGGCGAGGAGCTGTCCTCGCCCGTGAACTTCGATGTAGTTAAACGATATTACGCTTGAAGTCTGGGGCAATCGAGAGGACCGTTACATGTTTTTATTTATGAGTTTTTCTCGTTCTTTTTGGTTTCCTCTTGGGATTCCCATTCACTGTACTTGTCTCGTTTCTTTGAAAAGAAAAGATGGGTGAGGTTTCAGTCCTCCCTTTGGTTTCAAACCTTTAGTTTTGTTATAACCTGAGCCCTCTTCGCTCGGTTCATGGGGTGCCCCAAATGCTTATTTAAAATTGAATTTAACCAGCCTTCACTAAGAAAATCATCGCATGAGAAACATTCATACATGCACATGCACATGCATATCTTGTGGTAGCATGGAGCAGAATCGTCTCAAGCCACGGTCAGAAGTCAAGACAAGTCAATGGTAGAAATCAACCAAGGTAAGACGATGGCCGGTCACGATTGGCCGCGTATTGTTTGTCTCCTACTTGCAGGTACTTAGGGATGGAGGCAAATGGAGGATATGGTCACGGCCAACCGTTGTCCCTTCCCAGCGCTAGACAAACAGAGAACGTCGCTGCATGGCAGGCCAATATCCTTTGAATTCATAGTATTTTATTACTATTATTTGTTTTAAATAAAGTAATTGACGCCTGATTCTAACTTAAGTAGGTTCGAGTAGGCAAACGCTAACCAGTAAGGGGGGGAGGCATGGTTAATGTTTCTCAAGAAAAAAAAATTTTTTTTTGCAGGTTAGCTTGCCTGGGCGAGCAACCCCTGCATTCAAAATATAAGAACGAGGGAGGGGAACATTTTTGTATCCAAAAACTCCTCCCCCCCCCCCTCATTCAAAAGAGAGAACTCACGAAGGCTTGCGGTTTTTGCTTCCCTAAGCTACTTTTGGTTGCATTTTGCTTTCATTTTTGGTGTTTCTACTCACTCCAACAAGTAAGTATTCAATCCTTGAGTTTTTTGCTTCCCATTGGAGTATTTTCTTCATCTTTTGGTGCTCTAAATTGTGAGAACGTGCTTATATTTGTGGGGCAGTTTTGGGTTGTTTTTATGCTTGATTTCTTGAGTTGAGGATTTGAATGAGAAGGCCTTAGGCCTATGTTGTGTTCTAAAGCAATGGGGCATGCCACATTGCCCCCATTCTCTTGCAATTTATGTCCAAACGTGCGCCCACCAAGTGCTCGGTGAAATGCCCCAACGATATATGAATATGGTTTTGCAAAATTGGGATGGTGGGACTGTTTTATGTATGTAGAGACAGCATAGGAGATTCAAAATAGGTACCCACATGCAATTTCAAGCTTAGGAACCCAAAATTTTCAGCTTTAATGCAAGAAAACATACTCATGGCTAGGAACCCAAAATTTGGTTTTAGAATTAGAAAAGCATGAAAATTGGGACTTGCTTGCGAGAGTTTTTACTCGAAATTGTTTTGCCCCATGATTGATACTTTGCACCTAGGTAACGTGGGAAATGCTTTTCAATGGTATGTAGATATATGTGTAAATATAAGGGGCATGAAATTCCTTGCCAAGTGTGAATGATTATTTTCCTAAATGGATGTATTATAGCATGGAATTCTCTTTTGAATGCAAGTGTGTGTAGGATGTAATTAGCTTGCCAACATGAATAAATGTGAGTGAAACAATAAAAATTTGTATGATATATATTTCAAATATATGTAGGTAGTTTGTAATAGCAAATGTTTAGGATATAAATTAGGTGTGAATTTTGACGCAATGCCTTGAGCGTAAGAATGTATGTTCTTTTCAAATGCATATATGTGTGTGACAATTAGAATGTGTTGGATGGCCTCTATGTTGATATAAATGGTAGGATATTCCACACGTACGCGTGTGCATAAATAGATTACATGAGTTCGTTCTAAAATCAGAGGGATTAGCATGACATTTTTTGCGTTAAGATAAGCATTATCTTGTAAAATTAACTTCCAAATGTTGGCTTTCGCAGGAAATGGCCCCAAGGAAGCTTGCCTCAAAGAGATCCAGGAAGGATAAAGCGGCTGAAGGAACCAGTTCCGCTCCCGAATATGACAGCCACCGTTTTAGGAGCGCTGAGCACCAACATCGCTTCGAGGCCATCAAGGGATGGTCATTTCTCCGGGAACGACGCGTCCAGCTCAGGGACAACGAGTATACCGACTTCTAGGAGGAGATAGTTCACCGGTGGTGGGCATCACTGGTTACCCCCATGGCCAAGTTCGACCCAGACATAGTCCTCGAATTTTATGCCAATGCTTGGCCTATAGAGGAGGGCGTGCGAGATATGCGATCCTGGGTGAGGGGTCAGTGGATCCCGTTCGATGCGGATGCTCTCAGCCAGTTCCTGGGATACCCTTTAGTGCTGGAGGAGGGCCAGGAATGCGAATATGGCCAAAGGAGGAACCGGTCCGACGGGTTTGATGAGGAGGCCATCGCCCAGTTGCTATGTATACCGGGGCAGGATTTTGCCCGGACTGCTGCTGGAAGACGGGTGCGGATCATGCGCACCAACATGACCACCCTGACTCAAATCTGGATGACTTTGCTGCTCAGCAACATCCAACCCAGCGATCATAATTCCGACCTCCCCCTACCGAAGTGTCAGCTGGTGTACGCCATCCTGACACGGATGAGCATTCACGTGGCTCAGTTAATCGTTGATGCCATCTATCTATTTGCAGGTATGGCGCCTACCAGGCACCCTCTGGACCCGGATAAGTCCAACAGGGCCCTGGGATTTCCCGCTTTGATCACAGGACTCTGCCAGTCGTTTGGAGTCCCCGTCGCACCTAGCAAGGTGATTCGGCCGCCCATCACCCGAGCTTTGATTGAGAAGTATTGCACGCAGAGACAGGCCCAGGGGGATGCTCCGCAAGCCGCAGACGTGCCGCCACCTCATCAGGCTGGCCCAGCTGGATCATTTGATACGGAGCAGTATTTGCGGAATTTGGTTCGCCAGCAGGTGGCCAACCACTGGGCGCATGTACAGACCCATGATTGTCTTTACCAGTTGAGCCTTAGCCTGCAGAGCCAGGGTTTTACTTCTTTTCCGTGCCCTACTCCGGATCAGTTCAGGGCAGAGGTCGCATGGCCCGGAGATTGGCCAGAGGCACTAGCAGAGGCACCAGCAGAGGCTCCCGACGAGGCAGATGAGGCCCGCGAGGACGAGGAGATGACCGATTTACTTGATTTCTTAGGAGGGAGCGGAGCCACATGATTGGGAGATCCCTTGATCCGTATTTCTTTTTTGTTTCCATTTTTTCCTGTTACATATCATCTTATTTTTGTTTGACTAAGGGACTAACGTTTGTTTCGTGTTGATTGACTTTTGTTTTGTACATACATATCGTTTGAGTTGTTACGTCAGTACTTGTTTCGTTGTTGTCAATAGTGTTTGTAGAAATTCCGAAATCGCGTAGAATTTTTTTCATTTAGGAACGTCGTCCTAAAAATAAAATGAACCAAAATCATGATAAAAAAGAGAGAAGTGTAGTGAATAAAATGTCTGCGTATATAAAGAAAAAGGAAAATATGCATAAAAGGGTTTTTATAAAAAATACGTGTAGAGAAATTCTTGTGTGTGTGAACAACGAGTGTATATAAAGAAACTTTTGTTTGAACCATAGGTGTGCATTGGAGAAAAACGAAAAAGATCTTTGAATGTAAATAGGGTTTGATCGTGTGACGTAAAGAGAGAGAGAGTTCCAATGCGTATACAGAAAAAGTTTGTCATGTATAAGAGTGTAGATATACAAAAGAAAATTTCTTCATAAAGGACCACAGGTGTATAATTTTGTGAATATATAAAAATGAAACAAAAAGGAAAAAGAAAGAAAAACTGCAAAGGTCGACATGTTATAGTTAAGAAGTATAAATCATTCGTAAAGAGCAAACGTATCTTCTGGAAACAAGGGACTGATGCTAAGAGTTTATTGTCCGGAATAAACCGAGATAAGATTGGATAAATTCATTGAACTGATGAAAGAACATAACTTGGAAATGTTGGGTCTGTTTGTGTAAATTCCCAACCGTAGTATCACAATGGCATAAACGGGATGCTTGAGTGCCCACCTGGCTGTAGCCATGACTAATTTTGCACTTTGTTTTCAAATCATCATTGTCACGCGTGCCTTATGGAGTGATATGGGAGGTCGGCCCGAGACCGACACCTTGACACCCAAATTTGTTTTGCCCCAGATATCAAGATTGGGTTCCCACGATAAAAGACCCCATTGAAACACAACCTTAGACTTGTTGAACCTTGGCCTATAAAAAAGAATCCTCATTCTTTCCCTGAAGCAAAGGACAGCGGAATCTCCTCAAGGGAGAGCAAATAGAATCCTAAAACTCGATTTCCCAAAGAAAAGGATGGGGAAGGAGAAGTGAAAAGAAAGAAAAGGAAGAAATGGAAAGAAAGAAAAAGAAAAAAAAATGAAAATAAAGAAAAGAACAAAAGAAAGAAAAGGAAGGATTCCCGATCAAAGATTGAAAGGAAGTAAAAAGGGAAAAGAAGCAATTCTCGATCAATGAAAGAAAGAGAACGGAAGATCTATAGATCAGATAAATTTTCGGCAAGGTAAGTGACTGCCGACAAAGGAAAACCCATTTTCGGTGTCTCTTCCCTTTAGATTGCCATTCAAGGTCGTTGTCAACTGGCGATATCCCACCCCACATGAACAAAGAGGAAAAGACCGAAACACCCAGCTTCCTCTCCAAAAACTCTACCCTTGAGAAAATCCTATTGGTCCGTGATCGTACGTTTGATCTTTGATTCGATAGGAAGTCGTGTGCAAAATAGAGTCATGGTGCAGTTATGGTTTGGGAATAGGATAAAACACTTGCCTGTGTGAGTTTTATACACTATGAGTGATTTATTTTCAGCTTAGCCCGATGTTTCCCTTGCATGTTCATTTAAAAGCTAAAAGTTGACATCCTGCCCTTCATTCTCGGTTACAAGGAAGATTACCCTTGGCCCAAGTATATTGTTTCTATAAGATATGGTGCTCTCGCGAATGATTTATTTTTCTTTGCATAAAGCATGTTTGCCTTTTAGGTGGAAAAACCCGGTGGACCGTTCGGTCCTACCAACAAACTTTTTTTTGGAGCCCCATGAATGTTATTGCCTAGCGCTGTTCATGCATCCTCCACCTTCGAGTCTGAAGCCCCGCGAAGTTATTGCGTAGCGCTGTTCACCAATTTTCCATTCTCCATTTTTTTCGGAGCCCCATGAATGTTATTGCCTAGCGCTGTTCATGCATCCTTCACCTTCGAGTCTGGAGCCCCGCGAAGTTATTGCGTAGCGCTATTCGCCAATTCTCCATTCTCCACTTTTTTTCGGAGCCCCATGAATGTTATTGCCTAGCGCTGTTCATGCATCCTCCACCAACGAGTCTGGAGCCCCGCGAAGTTATTGCGTAGCATTGTTCGCCAATTCTCCATTCTCCACTTTTTTTTGGAGCCCCATTAATGTTATTGCCTAGCGCTGTTCATGCATCCTCCACCTTCGAGTCTGGAGCCCCGCGAAGTTATTGCGTAGCGCTGTTCGCCAATTCTCCATTCTCCACTTTTTTTCGGAGCCCCATGAATGTTATTGCCTAGCGCTGTTCATGCATCCTCCACCAACGAGTCTGGAGCCCCGCGAAGTTATTGCGTAGCACTGTTCGCCAATTCTCCATTCTCCACTTTTTTTTTCGGAGCCCCATGAATGTTATTGCCTAGCGCTGTTCATGCATCCTCCACCTTCGAGTCTGGAGCCCCGCGAAGTTATTGCGTAGCGTTGTTCGCCAATTCTCCATTCTCCACTTTTTTTCGGAGCCCCATGAATGTTATTGCCTAGAGCTGTTCATGCATCCTCCACCAACGAGTCTGGAGCCCCGCGAAGTTATTGCGTAGCACTGTTCGCCAATTCTCCATTCTCCACTTTTTTTTCGGAGCCCTATGAATGTTATTGCCTAGCGCTGTTCATGCATCCTCCACCTTCGAGTCTGGAGCCCCGCGAAGTTATTGCGTAGCGCTGTTCGCCAATTCTCCATTCTCCACTTTTTTTCGGAGCCCCATGAATGTTATTGCCTAGCGCTGTTCATGCATCCTCCACCTTCGAGTCTGGAGCCCCGCGAAGTTATTGCGTAGCGCTATTCGCCAATTCTCCATTCTCCAATTTTTTTCGGAGCCCCATGAATGTTATTGCCTAGCACTATTCATGCATCCTCCACCTTCGAGTCTGGAGCCCCACGAAGTTATTGCGTAGCGCTGTTCGCCAATTCTCCATTCTCCACTTTTTTTTGGAGCCCCATGAATGTTATTGCCTAGCGCTGTTCATGCATCCTTACCAACGAGTCTGGAGCCCCGCGAAGTTATTGCGTAGCGCTGTTCGCCAATTATCCATTCTCCACTTTTTATTCGGAGACCCATGAATTCATTGCCTAGCGCTATTCATGTGTCCTCCGTTATCAAGCGCGGAGCCTCTGGTGACTGGGAAATATGTTTTTCTGTTATTTTCCGGGTCGGTTCCTTCGCCAAACATGTGTATATGTATATTATATTCGTTGTTCTTGTTGTTGTTTGTTTTGTGTTGTGCAGAAAAAAAAAAGAGAGAAGGAGTAGAGACGAGAGTCGTCATCATGGAAAGGGCAGGACGGACGAAATCAGTGTCTTTGCTTTCCTCTTATCTCCGATGAGAGGTAAGTAAAGAGGGGCAACTGTCATACCCTAATTTCGTTCGGGGATTATTATTTGATGATATACAACCTTTGATTGGCCGCTTCGAGATACTTGGCACCCTTTGTTGCACAATATGTGAAGTCCCGAGACGTGCCGAAAATCAAAAGGAAGCAGGCTTACGCGATCCGTGAAAATTCCGTAAGGTGACGGAAATCGAAAGGAGGTGTTTTTCGCAATCCGTGAGTTTTCGTAACTTCTTCGAAAGCTAAAAAAGAGTAAATACATAATCCGTAAGGATTCGTAACCTTGCGGAAGGAAAATAAGTATCGTTACGAAATTCATAAAGTTTCGTAACGTTACGGAAAAAGAATTACCAAAAAAGGTAAAAGGGGGTGCATTTAGTAAAAAAAGGGGTACAAATAGCAATCAGGCCCACTTGGGCCTTCCAGATTCTTCCTCCAGAAGGCTGTTGCTTCTGGAGGAAGCAACCTTGCTCGCCTGGGCGAGCTGGGTGGCAAGCTCCTCCCCTATTTTGCTATAAATAGGGGGATGAATGAAGGGAGAAGGGGTTCAGCCTTCTTGGCACTTCTTATTCTCTCGAAATTGCTGAGGAAAATTGTTTCCGTGAAGAAAATCCAAGCCGAGGCGCTTCCGTAACATTTTCGTAACGTTTCCGTGAGTAATTATGCGAAGATTTTCAACCGTTCTTCGACATTCATCGTTCGTTCTTCGTTTTCCTCAGTCTTCAACTGGTAAGTACCCCAAACCGAGCTTTTCAATTCATTCTATGTACCCGTGGTGGTCCACATTTTGTTTCATGTATTTTTATTCTCGTTTTCATTCGCTTTCTATACCCCCTTTTGACGTGCTTCAGTCATTTATTTAAGTCATTTCGCGCCTAATCTAAAAATAAAAATAAATTTCCATCGATCATTTGAATTGTAGTATTCGTTAATTTCTGTTAAAATGAATTCCGACCGTTCGGTCGTGCCGTAACCACGT
This sequence comes from Glycine max, assembly GCF_000004515.6. Taxonomy (NCBI): domain Eukaryota; kingdom Viridiplantae; phylum Streptophyta; class Magnoliopsida; order Fabales; family Fabaceae; genus Glycine; species Glycine max. Next base: position 10,665,792 of record NC_038249.2, on the reverse strand, counting down.
TGGAAATAAGAAAAAAAAGGTAAAATAATAATATAATAATCAAAAAAATATCTTTTAGTAAAATGAAGCACAAAAATCAATCGGACGTTTTCTCTTTGGGATTTCTCATTCTTAATTGAATTGACTAATAACTAAAGCGAAACTAAGGCTAAAATCAATTTGCCAAGTCAAGCTCGTCCACAAAAAAGTCACTAAAAAGGGTTTGAAAGTTTATCATTTCAGTTTTCCTTATCAAGTAAATGGATCATTTTTAAGGTCCAACGCCTTAAAATGATCACCTTTCAAGTAAAAAGAATCGCTTGATTCACTCTTAAAAAAGAACTACGTAGGTCTAATTTCCTCTCCAAAGGAGGGTACGTAGGAGCAAAAGTCCCGCTTTTGTTGACCTCAAAAAATAAAAAGAAATAAAAGTTAAGGTAATACAATTTCCACAATTCTGAAAAATAGGCTGTTGTCCTTTGAGACAAACGCGAGAGGTGCTAATACCTTCCTCAAACATAAATACAACTCCCGAACTTAGAATTTTCATTTTGACTGGTTTCCTTCGGTTTTTCTGACGTTTTGCATAAATAAACGTTGGTGGCGACTCCGTGCATCTTTTCCTCCTTTGGAAAGCGCACCCGTGAGCCTCGCCTCGCTCGCCCGCAAAAGGGCATGTTGCGACAAGGTCTAATTCTCTCCTAATGGAAAATAATTTTTCCTTAGGGAGCGGTTTTGTAAAGATATTAGCAAGCTGATTCTTTGTATCAACAAATTCTAAAACACAATCTTCCTTCAGAACATGATCTCTTAAGAAATGGTGCCTAATTTCTATATGCTTGGTTCTAGAGTGTTGAATTGGATTTTTGGATAGATTGATTGCACTTGTACTGTCACACCTAATGGGTATATGATCAAGAAGGATTCCATAGTCAGATAGTTGTTGCTTCATCCATAAAATTTTGGCACAGCAACTGCCAGCAGAAATATATTCCGCTTCAGCAGTAGATAAATCAATACTATTTTATTTCTTACTATGCCATGATACAAGAGTAGATCCAATAAATTGACATGTCCCACTTGTGCTCTTTCTATCAGTTTTGGATCCGGCAAAGTCAGAATCAGAGTATCCTATTAAGTTACATGTTGAGTTCTTAGGATACCATAATCCTAAATTGATAGTTCCTAATAGGTATCTTATGATCCTTTTTACTGCACTCAAATGTGATTGATTGGGGTTGGATTGGAACCTAGCACACATGCATACACTAAACATGATATCCGGTATACTAGCAGATAAATAGAGAAGAGATCCAATCATACCTCGATATTGTTTCACATCTATAGACTGACCAGATTCATCTTTATCTAAGTAACAACCAGTACTCATAGGTGTGGCCATGTGCTTTGCACTTTCCATCCCAAATCTTTTGATCAATTATTTGCAGTATTTTGCTTGGTTGACGAATATACCTTCTTTAGTTTGCTTGATTTCTAACCCCAGGAAGTAATTTAGTTCTCCCATCATCGACATCTCAAATTCGCTTTGCATATCAAGAGAGAACTCCTTGCACAATGAATCATTAGTGGATCCAAAGATTATATCATCAACATATATTTAAACCAACAGAATATCATCATGCTTTCTCTTTATGAACAATATGGTATCCACTTTTCCTCTAGAAAAATCTTTCTCTAAAAGAAATTTGCTTAGACGTTCATACCATGCCCTAGGGGCTTGTTTGAAACCATATAAAGCCTTTTTCAATCTATAAACATGATTTGGCTTATCTGACATTTCAAAACCTAGGGGTTGTTCAACATATACTTCTTCTTGAATTAAGCCATTTAGAAAAGCACTTTTAACATCCATTTGATAAAGCTTAAAATTCATTATGGATGCATAAGCTAAAAGAATTTTAATGGATTCTAATCTTGCAACTGGAGCATATGTTTCTTCGTAATCTATTCCCTCTTCTTGATTATATCCTTTTGCAACTAACCTAGCCTTATTGCTAATGATTATGCCATGTTCATCTAACTTATTCCTAAATACCCATTTTGATGAGGACATGACCAAGAGCAAGGGAAAGGATCCACTTGAAGGACTTGGAGGACCTATGACAAGGGCTAGAGCAAGGAAAGCCAAGGAAGATCTTCAACAAGTGCTGTCCATACTATTTGAATACAAGCCCAAGTTTCAAGGAGAAAAGTCCAAGGTTGTGAGTTGTATCATGGCCCAAATGGAGGAGGACTAAATGACACCACTTTGTTTCAATTTTAGAGTGTTTAGTTTGTCTAAATAATGACCCAATCCTTGTAAAGTTGGCTGACCAAAAATATGTTTTGGGTTAATCAACTAAAAGGGCTTTAGTTAGGTTTAGTTCAAGTTGTAATAAGGGCCCAATTGGCAACCTAGGAATCAGCCTTTTGGGAGACCAAATGGTGGCTGACTTGTTGGCTGTTGGGGGTGACTTTTGGTTGCCACAAATTCAGTTACACTCAGCCATTAAGTTTTTTTTTAATTCCCTAGGTTAATGACATTAAGTTATTTTAATTCTAGGTTAGTGGGTCATTACTAAAATCTGCTATAAAGCTTCTATATAAGCTGAACCATTTTATCAATAAACACAAGTTGAGTTTTATTCAGAAAATTAGAGTTTATCTCTTTTATCTTAGTGAGAGTGATTCTCCTAAATTCTTGAGTGATTCAAGAACACCCTGGCTGTATCAAAGGACTTTCACAACCTTTGTGTGTTGCCCTCGCTGGAAAGAGTGATTCTTTCCTTCCTTTCATCTTCACCCTTGTTCTTTCAAACCACAATTCCAGAAAATCCACCTCTGCCCAGAATTATCTCGTGGCCATAACTCCCGTTTTACGCACTCAAATTAAGTGATTCTTGAGCCTAAATTGAATTTCAAAACGAGACCTTTCACCTCGTTTTGGAACCATCTCATTTGGAGCCCTGTAGCTTCAGTTATTGTCATTTCTATATTTCTGTCCAGCCACTACTTAACCTACATTTTACCATACCATTCATCCATTTTATGCCAAGAACCACCTTATTAAGACCCACGAAATTAACCACCTTATTTTCCATCCTTTCCTTAATCAATTTCCGTATTTTCCATCAAGGTTTCATCCTAGACGATCCTAAGTCAGCCCTTGTGCCATGAGGGTTCATATCATTTGGTATCAGAGCCAGGTTCTAGGATCAACACTTCCTTTGCTGGAAATATTGGGTAACATCCTTCTTTATTCTCTTTTCCATTTATATTACCTTCTTATTCATATATATATTTTTTTAGGCTGAACCATTGCAAAAGTTAAGCCTTTTGATCTCTTTGTTATATATATAAAAAAAAGAAGCAAAATTTCGTATAAGCAAAATTAAAAAAAAAAATTGGGCTGAATGGTTCATGCTTGAAGAACTTTAAAAAAAATCTCTTTAAGGTAATATATTGGTTGCATGAAGGATTGTTACTTGAATTCCTAAATTCTGAATTTTATTTCCTTCATTTGTGCCTAAAAACATTGCTAGCCTTTTCTTGGTTAACCTTTTCCTTGTCTTTCTAGCCTTACCTTACACATATTGGTGAATTGTTCTTTGTTGTGGCCATAATCTCTTGAATTGCCTAAGAACTCAAGGGGAATTAGAGTGTTTCATTAGAGAAAAGCCATAATTGTGTGATACACTTGAGTGGGTGAGGTATTCAAACAGTAACTATAATTGTCTTGTTACATTTGATTTGTTTGTTTGAGATGTCAGGTACTAATCCTAATGATAGAGTGGGGCTTTCGCAATTCCAAATGCAAGCTTTGATGCAACATTTGGAGAGGTTAATGAAACAACGAGATGATGCGCTCCATGAGAGGTTGGATCAAATGGAGAATAGAGATCATAATGAAGAAGAAAGGAGGAGAAGAGGGAATGATGGTGTTCCTAGACAAAACCGAATTGATGGTATTAAACTCAACATTCCTCCATTTAAAGGAAAGAATGATCCGGAGGCCTACTTGGAGTGGGAGATGAAAATAGAGCATGTTTTCTCATGCAACAACTATAAGGAGGACCAGAAGGTGAAGCTTGCCGCCACAGAGTTTTCCGACTATGCTCTTGTGTGGTGGAACAAGCTACAAAAGGAGAAAGCAAGAAATGAAGAGTCAATGGTTGATACATGGACGGAGATGAAAAAGATCATGAGGAAGCGGTATGTGCCGGCTAGTTACTCAAGGGACTTGAAATTCAAGCTCCAAAAACTAACCCAAGGCAACAAGGGGGTTGAGGAGTATTTCAAGGAAATGGATGTGCTCATGATTCAAGCAAATATTGAAGAAGATGAGGAGGTAACTATGGCTCGATTTCTTAATGGTTTGACTAATGATATCCGTGATATTGTTGAGCTGCAAGAGTTTGTTGAAATGGATGATTTGCTTCACAAAGCAATCCAAGTGGAGCAACAATTAAAAAGGAAGGGAGTGGCTAAGAGGAGTTTTACCAACTTTGGTTCTTCTAGTTGGAAAGACAAAGGTAAGAAAGATGGGGCTGCTACTTCTAGTAGTTCCACACCTATCCCATCAAAAACTCGCTCAAAGTACCAAGAGGAACCCTCTAAAAGGAGTAGAGATGTGAAGTGTTTCAAGTGCCAAGGCCTAGGACACTATGCTTATGAGTGCCCTAACAAAAGGTCCATGGTTCTTAGAGATGGAGAATATATAAGTGAATCTGATGTTGAAGAGGAAGAGGAGAGTGAGTACGTAGAGGAAGAGGAGACTCCGGAGGGAGATTTGTTGATGATTAGGCGGTTACTTGGTGGTCAATTAAAGCATGAGGAGGAGAGCCAAAGAGAAAACATCTTTCACACTAGATGTTTAATCAATGGCAAGGTGTGCATGGTGATCATTGATGGAGGTAGTTGCACCAATGTGGCTAGTGCTAGATTAGTGTCAAAGCTAAATTTAGCTACTAAACCACATCCTAGGCCATACAAACTTCAATGGCTTAGTAAGGATGGGGAGGTGCAAGTGAGGCAGCAAGTTGAAGTGGACGTTTCCATTGGGAAATACAATGATAAGGTACTTTGTGATGTTGTTCCTATGGAGGCCAGTCACTTACTTTTGGGGAGACCATGGCAATTTGATAAAAGAGCCAATCATGATGGTTACACCAACAAGATCTCTTTCATGCACCAAGACAAAAAGATTGTGCTCAAGCCATTGAGTCCACAAGAAGTGTGTGAGGATCAAAAGAAAATGAGAGAAAAACTTCTTCAAGAGAAAAGAGAAAAAGAAAAAGTGAGCAAAACACTTGAGAGTGAGAAAAAGAGGGAAACACTTGAGAGGAAAAAGAGTGAACAAAAAAAGAGTGAAACACTTGAAGTGAGGGAGAGCTATTTAGCCACAAAAAGTGAGGCCAAGAGGTTGTTTCGTGCTAAACAGTCACTATATATCTGGTGTTGCAAAAATCAGATTTTGACCACTAACACTTTTGATGATTTTGAAGTGCCTTCTAGTGTTAAAACTCTTTTGCAGGATTTTCAAGACATGTTTCCACCAAATGTGCCAAATGGACTACCACCTTTGAGGGGAATTGAGCATCAAATTGATCTCATTCCGGGAGCTTCTTTGCCCAATAGGCCAGCCTATAGAAGTAATCCACAAGAAACCAAAGAGATTCAAAGACAAGTGGATGAACTCATTAGCAAAGGTTGGGTAAGAGATAGTATGAGTCCTTATGCTGTCCCAGTGATTTTGGTCCCTAAAAAGGATGGGACATGGCGCATGTGTTCCGATTGTAGAGCCCTTAATAACATCACCATTAAATATAGGCATCCTATACCTAGGCTTGATGATTTGCTTGATGAATTGCATGGTGCATCTTACTTCTCTAAAATCGATTTAAAAAGTGGATACAATCAAATTAGGATTAGAGAAGGGGATGAATGGAAAACTGCTTTTAAAACAAAATATGGTTTGTATGAATGGTTGGTTATGCCTTTTGGCCTAACTAACGCTCCTAGCACTTTCATGAGACTAATGAACCATATCTTGAGAGAGTTCATAGGAAAGTTCGTTGTGGTGTACTTTGATGATATTCTTATCTATAGCACTTCACTTGATTTGCATATTGATCATTTAAAATCTGTCTTGACTATGCTTAGAGAAGAACAATTGTATGCCAATCTTGAAAAATGCATCTTTTGTACTAACCATGTTGTGTTTCTTGGTTTTGTTGTGAGTTCAAAAGGAGTGCAAGTAGATGAGGAGAAGGTTAGGGCTATTCAAGAATGGCCTACACCTAAGTCCGTGACCGAGGTGAGGAGTTTTCATGGCTTAGCAAGTTTTTATAGATGATTTGTGAAGGATTTTAGCACATTGGCAGCACCTCTCAATGAAGTGCTCAAGAAAAATGCTGGTTTCAAATGGGGAGAGAAACAAGAAGAAGCTTTCAATGTTCTTAAGCAAAAGCTAACTAATGCCCCCATACTTGCGTTGCCAAACTTTCAAAAATCTTTTGAAATTGAGTGCGATGCTTCAAATGTTGGGATTGGGGCTGTGTTGATGCAAGAAGGCCATCCAATTGCTTATTTTAGTGAAAAGTTAAGTGGTCCTACCCTTAACTATTCAACTTATGATAAGGAGTTGTATGCCTTAGTACGGGCTTTGAAAACATGGCAACACTACCTTTATCCCAAGGAATTTGTCATTCATAGTGACCATGAGTCCCTCAAATATATCAATGGGCAAGGCAAGCTTAACAAAAGGCATGCGAAGTGGGTGGAATTCCTAGAGCAATTCCCTTATGTTATCAAACATAAAAAGGGAAAAGGTAATATTGTAGCTGATGCTCTTTCTCGGCGTCATGCATTACTTTCTATGCTTGAAACAAAATTGATTGGTCTTGAATGTTTGAAAAGCATGTATGAAAATGATGAAACTTTTGGAGAAATTTTTAAAAATTGTGAAAAATTTTCAGAAAATGGTTTCTTTAGACATGAAGGCTTTCTTTTCAAAGAAAACAAATTGTGTGTGCCTAAATGTTCTACTAGAAATTTGCTTGTTTGTGAAGCACATGAAGGAGGTTTAATGGGGCATTTTGGGGTCCAAAAGACTCTAGAAACATTACAAAAACATTTTTATTGGCCTCATATGAAAAAGGATGTGCAGAAATTTTGTGAACATTGCATTGTATGTAAAAAGGCAAAGTCTAAGGTAAAGCCTCATGGATTGTATACTCCATTGCCAATTCCGGAGTATCCTTGGATTGATTTATCCATGGATTTTGTTTTGGGGCTGCCAAAAACAAGCAATGGTAAAGATTCCATTTTTGTGGTTGTTGATAGGTTTTCTAAAATGGCTCATTTTATTCCATGTAAAAAAGTTGATGATGCTTCCCATGTGGCTGATTTGTTTTTCAAGGAGATTGTAAGACTCCATGATCTGCCAAGGAGCATTGTTAGTGATAGGGACTCTAAGTTCCTAAGTCATTTTTGGAGGACTTTGTGGAGCAAGTTGGGCACTAAATTTTTATTTTCAACCACTTGTCACCCACAAACCGATGGGCAAACAGAAGTTGTTAATAGGACTTTGGGAACTTTGCTTAGGACAGTTTTAAGGAAGAACTTAAAAACTTGGGAAGCTTGTTTACCCCATGTTGAATTTGCTTACAATAGAGCTATTCATAACACCACTAATTGTTCTCCTTTTGAAGTTGTTTATGGTTTTAATCCACTAACTCCTCTTGATCTTTTGCCTATGCCTAATGTTTCTGTTTTTAAGCATAAAGAAGGTCAAGCAAAGGCGGACTATGTGAAGAAGCTTCATGAGAGAGTCAAAGATCAAATTGAGAGGAAAAATAAAAGTTATGATAAACAAGCCAACAAAGGGAGAAAGAAGGTTGTCTTCGAACCCGGAGATTGGGTTTGGGTGCACATGAGAAAAGAAAGGTTTCCGGAACAAAGGAAATCAAAGCTTCAACCAAGGGGAGATGGACCATTTCAAGTGCTTGAAAGAATCAATGACAATGCTTACAAAGTTGAGCTGCCCGGTGAGTATAATGTTAGTTCCACCTTCAATGTCTCTGATTTATCTCTTTTTGATGCAGATGGAGAATCCGATTTGAGGACAAATCCTTCTCAAGAGGGAGAGAATGATGAGGACATGACCAAGAGCAAGGGCAAGGATCCACTTGGAGGACCTATGACAAGGGATAGAGCAAGGAAAGCCAAGGAAGATCTTCAACAAGTGCTGTCCATACTATTTGAATACAAGCCCAAGTTTCAAGGAGAAAAGTCCAAGGTTGTGAGTTGTATCATGGCCCAAATGGAGGAGGACTAAATGACACCACTTTGTTTCAATTTTAGAGTGTTTAGTTTGTCTAAATAATGACCCAATCCTTGTAAAGTTGGCTGACCAAAAATATGTTTTGGGTTAATCAACTAAAAGGGCTTTAGTTAGGTTTAGTTCAAGTTGTAATAAGGGCCCAATTGGCAACCTAGGAATCAGCCTTTTGGGAGACCAAATGGTGGCTGACTTGTTGGCTGTTGGGGGTGACTTTTGGTTGCCACAATTTTAGTTACACTCAGCCATTAAGTTTTTTTTTTAATTCCCTAGGTTAATGACATTAAGTTATTTTAATTCTAGGTTAGTGGGTCATTACTAAAATCTGCTATAAAGCTTCTATATAAGCTGAACCATTTTATCAATAAACACAAGTTGAGTTTTATTCAGAAAATTAGAGTTTATCTCTTTTATCTTAGTGAGAGTGATTCTCCTAAATTCTTGAGTGATTCAAGAACACCCTGGCTGTATCAAAGGACTTTCACAACCTTTGTGTGTTGCCCTCGCTGGAAAGAGTGATTCTTTCCTTCCTTTCATCTTCACCCTTGTTCTTTCAAACCACAATTCCAGAAAATCCACCTCTGCCCAGAATTATCTCGTGGCCATAACTCCCGTTTTACGAACTCAAATTAAGTGATTCTTGAGCCTAAATTGAATTTCAAAACGAGACCTTTCACCTCGTTTTGGAATCATCTCATTTGGAGCCCTGTAGCTTCAGTTATTGCCATTTCTATATTTCTGTCCAGCCACCACTTAACCTACATTTTACCATCCCATTCATCCATTTTATGCCAAGAACCACCTTATTAAGACCCACGAAATTAACCACCTTATTTTCCATCCTTTCCTTAATCAATTTCCGTATTTTCCATCAAGGTTTAATCCTAGATGATCCTAAGTCAGCCCTTGTGCCATGAGGGTTCATATCACATTTTGTTCCTATGATGGGGTAGTTTTCAGGTTTCTCTACTAGTTCCCACACATTGTTTCTCTCAAATTGATTTAGTTCTTCTTGCATAGCAACTATCCAATGATCATCTATTATGGCTTCATTTAAATTTTTAGGTTCAATCATAGACACAAAAGCCATATTATTGCATAAATCTTTAAGAGAATGTCTAGTTGTTACCCCTTTTGAGATATCACCAATAATGTTGTCAAGGGGATGATCTCTTGAAGCTTTCCATTCTCTTGGAAGTTCATCATTTGATTTGGCTTCTTCTGGAGGATCTTCATTGCTTCCTTTTCCTTTTCCTTTTCCTTTAGAATCTTGTCCTTAAATATGCATTTGTTCTAAAGATTCTGCAATACCATCTAAAATATCCTTTCTTGAAGGAATAACGTTAGACTCATCAAAGGAAACATGAATAGATTCTTCAATAGTCATAGTTCTCTTATTATATATTCTATAAGCTTTACTATGCAAGGAATAACCAAGGAAAATTCCTTCATCTGACTTAGCATCAAACTTTCCTAAGTTTTCTTTTCCATTGTTTAATACAAAGCATTTGCAACCAAAAACATGAAGGTGTGAAATGTTGGGTTTTCTACCATTAAATAGTTCATATGGAGTTTTCTTTAAAATGGGTCTTATTAAAGCCCTATTCATGATGTAACATGCAATATTCACAGCTTTAGCCCAAAAATATTTTGGAAGAGGAGTGTCATTTAATAAGGTTCTAGCAATTTCTTCCAAAGATCTATTTTTCCTTTCAATAACTCCATTTTGTTGAGGGGTTCTAGGTGCAGAAAAGTTATGTTCAATGCCATGCTTATCACAAAATAATTCAAATTCTTTATTTTCAAATTCACCCCCATGATCACTCCTAATAGATATAATTTTGAGATTTTTCTTGTTTTGAATCATTTTTGCAAGTTTCCTAAATGCTTGAAATGCATCATTCTTATGAGTGATAAATAGTGTCCAAGTGTATCTAGAATAATCATCAACTATGACAAGGGCATAGTAACTTCCTCCAAAACTCATGATTCTAGAAGGGTCAAACAAATCCATGTGTAATAATTGTAAAGGTTGAGTAGTTGAAACAATGTTTTTGGATTTGAATGAAACTCTAGTTTGTTTTTCCTTTTGGCATGTATCACATAGTCTATCTTTTTCAAATTTTAGTTTTTGCAAACCAACAAATAAATCTTTTGAAATTAATTTGTTTAAGTGTTCCATGTTAATGTGACCAATCCTTTTATGCCATAGCCATGGATCATCATTTTTGCTAAGAAAACATTGATTATCACCTAGTTTTTGACTTAAGTCTATCATGTAAACATTATTGACTCTAAACCCTACATGCTTTATGTTTGTATCATGTCCATGTTCAATGACACATTTTTGAGAATCAAATGATACTAAATAGCCTTTATCACATAATTTACTAACACTAAGCAGGCTATGCTTAAGACCTTCAACAAGTAGAAAATTTTCAATGGAGGTTGAAGAATTTGTACCTATTTTACCAACTCCAAGAATTCTACCTTTGTTGTTGTCACCATAGGTTACATGCCCGCTTTTCTTGGGAGAAATATGTGTGAATTTTGATGCATCTCCCGTCATATGTTTTGAGTACCCGCTATCTATGTATCACTTTTTCCTCAAGGGTTCCTACAAGATCAATATTGTGACTTAGGTACCCAATCTTTATTGGGTCCTTGAGTGTTAGTGTGAACAATGGATCCTTTTGGGACCCAAATCATTTTAATATTGTTAAATTTTTCCTAAAATAGCATGTAGATATGCCATGCCCTTTTCTTCTATAGTAAAAACATGTAATGAAAGGAGAATTATATTTTTGTGTGGAAGAAAAGAAATTTTTATAAAACTTTTGTCATTTTTCTGGATTATATCCAATCCCTACTTTATAAAAAATACATCTTTGTTTCCCTAATATAATATCTAGGTTGTTTTTGCCACTTGAAAATTTGGCAAGTGAGTTTTTTAGATTTTTAATTTCTTCTACATATTTACTACAACATTGACATGAATTTTCTTTTTCAATAGTCATAGTAGAAGCATGAACTTTATCACTTGATTTAGAGATTGACACTTCAGACTTAAGATGATCTAACTCTTTATTTAACTTTGAAATCTCTTTCTCTAAATCTAAAATAGTTTTCTTAGATGAAGAAACAAGTTTTGCAAGTTTAATAGATTCACTATGTAATTTAGCAAATGCATCTTGTAACTCATCAAAAGAAATAGATTTGTTAGAAGATGTTACCTCTTCGTCGCTTTTATAGTTTTTGCCCATTAGAGATAGATTAATCACTTTTTTTTCAGAATCATCAGATGATTCTAAGTCGTTATCATCTCATGTGATGTAGGCCTTCTTTGCCTTCTTTTCTCCAATGTTCTTGTTTTCAAAATTCTCCATTCTTTTCTTAAAGATTGGACAATCAACCCTCAGATGTCCGAGTTGATTGCACTCATAGCATGTTGAAGTTTGAGATGATTCTTCAATCCTTCTTTTAGGTTTGAAGTTTTGTCTTCTTTGAGTTTCTCTCGTCCTAAGAAATTTGTTGAATCTTTTGACAAAGAGACTAAGTTCTTCATCATCATCCAAGTCAATTGAATCTTCCATATCACTTTCTTCTTGGATTGAAGATGAGACTTTAAGAGCAATTCCATTCTTCTTCTTATCATTTTCTTCATGTCGATTTAGTCTTTGCAACTCCATCTCATGTTCCTGTAATTTACCAAATAATGTGGCAAGAGACATACTAGATAAATCTCGAGATTATGTGATGGCTGTTACCTTGGGTTGCCATTCTCTACTTAGACATCTCAAAACTTTATTTATTAGATCCTCATTTGGAAACATTTTTCCTAAAGATGCAAGATGATTAACTATGTGTGTGAACCTCTTTTGCATGTCTTGTATACTTTCATTTGTATTCATCCTAAATAGTTCATATTCATGAGTTAATGTGTTTATCCTAGATCTTTTAACATCTGTTGTGCCTTCATGTGTTACTTGTAGGGTATCCCACATATATTTTCACTTTTACAGTTTGATACCCTAAAGTATTCATCCATTCCCAGGGCAGATGTAATTATGTTTTTGGCTTTTAAGTTATATTGTACTAGTCTTCTTTCTTTCTCACTCCAATCTTCCCTATGCTTTTCTATTGTTGTATTTCTAGCAACCATGGTGGGAATATAAGGCCCTATTTCTATGGCTTCCCAAATGTTTAAATCTATAGCCTCTATGAAGATTTGCATGCGGGTTTTCCAATAGTGGTAACCCACTCCATTAAAAATGGGAGGCCTATTAATTGAATTGCCTTCGGGGAACAAGTAGTTTGATGAGGCCATTAATTCTTGAAGCTTCTAAACTTTGTACAAGAATGAAGCTCTGATACCACTTGTTGGACAAGTGGCCTCAAAAATCTTAAGAAGGGGGGGGGGGGGGTTGAATTAAGATATCACAAACTATTCCCCAATTAAAAATTCTACTTTGATTTTAACCCAAGTCCCAAGATTCCTTTTAAAATGAATTCCTGAATAATAATTCAAATTAAACTTACTGAATAGAAACAATAAGCAACAATGAATAAAAGAGTTTAAGGGAAGAGAAAATGAAAACACAATTTTTATACTGGTTCGACAAAGTCTGTTGCCTACGTCCAGTCCCCAAGAAACCCACTTGGGAATTCCACTATCTCACAAATCCTTTACACCTTCTGAAATACACAAGGACAACCCTTCCTTTGTGCTCATATGCTTTAAAGCAAGAGACTCATAGTCTCTTACCCTATTTCAGAAGTAAGAAGAAGAAGAAAAAATGATCTCTCTTGAAAGAGACAGATGTTACAACGAAGCCCTCAATTCCTTATTGAATAACACAAGTGTTTGGCCAAGGAATTTTTGAAGATTAGAGATTTTTGTTTGAGAGGATTATGCCTTTTGTGAACAGTGAAAACTCTAAAGAAAATTCGTGCCCAAGTCACCTATTTAAATGCCTTTGATGGCCATTAAAATATCCAATCAAAATTTGTGACTGTTGGCAAATTTTCTCGAAAATCCTCTTTGATAATCGATTACAGCATTGGCGTAATCGATTACACAATTATTTTTATTCAAAATTCAAATGTCCAACGTTCAAAAGCTCTAGTAATCGATCGATTACGCACTTACAAAATCATGTTTGACCATTTTAAAGCATTGGTAATCGATTACAACTTTGAAAACTTTGAAAATATTTCCAGAAAGCTTTGTGGCCACTAGTAATCGATTACAACCTCTGGTAATCGATTACCAGAGAGTAAAATGCTTGGAAAAGTTTTTGTTAAGATAGAAACTCACTTGGCCAATCATTTGTGCTTTTCAAAAACTTTTCTAAGAGTCTATCTTAATTCTTATCTTGAGATCTTTGCTTTGCTTGACATCTTGCTTTCTTCATCCTTGAAATTCATCTTGAATGATCTTTGAAATTCCTTGGCATCATCAAAATAATTCTTAAATTCCTTGGCATCATCAAAATAATTCTTGAAGCTTTGCTTCTACAACTTCAAGGAGAAGATGAGTCAAGAAGAAGCTCACTACCATAGGAAGCCATGGATAAGAGCTTGAAGGTAGGAGAAGATGAGTGGAGGTAGAATGAGAGAAGGAACACAAAATTTTGTGCCTCAAATGAGGTATGAACTTTGAAGTGTAATTCTCAAATGATCAAAGTTGAAAAAATGCACACACATGACCTCTATTTATAGCCTAAGTGTCACACAAAATTGAAATTGAATTTCTATTCAAATTTCAGCCCAATAATCCAAGATCAAGTCCAAGATTCTCCACTAAGTGTGCTTAGGTGTCATGAAACATGTAAAGCATGAAGGAAATGCACAAAGTGTGACTAAATGATGTGGTAATGGGGTGTAGCAAGCAAATGCTCACCTCCCCCTCTAAAATTTAATTGGATTGGGCTTCTCCTAATTCAATTAAATTTATTTCTCAACACACACATCAAATATTCACTTAATGCATGTGAAATTACAAAACTACCCTTAATACAAAAACTAGTCTAGGTGCCCTAAAATACAAGGGCTGAAAAATCCTACATTTCTAGGGTACCTTACCTACATTATGGAGCCCTAAATACAAGACCCAAAAATAATGAAATCCTAATCTAGTATGTACAAAGATAAGTGGGCTTATACTTAGCCCATGGGTCCAAAATCTACCCTAAGGCTCAGGAGAACCCTAGGGCCTTCTCTTGCATCTCTGGCCCGATCTTCTTGGATTTTTCTATCCAATTCCCCTGGGAGGTAAGATTGAATCATTCCTGAAATTCTGATACTGGGGACAGATGTCGTACCGGATGTCACGACATCACGCTTCAGAACATGCAGATTGTATTTGACTGTATGAACAGATTAAACAAGTAAATAACACAAGAGAATTGTTAACCCAGTTCGGTGCAACCTCACCTACATCTGGGGGCTACCAAGCCAGGGAGGAAATCCACTAAAATAGTGTTAGTTCAAGGTCTAACAGCCACTGTTTACAACCTTCTCACCTAACCACTACCCGTGCGATCTCTACCTAAGAGCCACTCTTAGATATGAGAAACCCCGCTCACTCCCTCTCAAACACTCTCCCGTGTTTACAATCAAATCAAATACACACCAGAGATTGCTCTCTGAACAAAGGAGATCAACTCTACACAAAAGAGATCAACTCTACACACTCAGGTCCAACACTTGATGTTAGGGTACCATCAAGGTGGCTCACAAAAGACTCAAGTCCCAAAACTCACAAAATAACTCTTCAATCCCGGACTTGGTACAGAACTCGTGCAGCCTCCATGATTATATAGCAATGTGCGTTTCTGGGCTGCAACTGCTTGTGCTGGATGAGATCTATCATTTTCCTGAAAATCTGCACTTAAAGATCTAAAAGATACAGTTTGATCTTTTAGTTTTTATCTTTAATCTTTAATCCCTGAACGAACTCTTCTACTTTGAAATTCGAACTTTAATTATCTTTTAATTCGTTCCTAAAGATAGATCATCTAATCTCTTGCTAACTGCACAATAATCTGTTAAAGATATAACAGATTTATGTGTCCAGTATTTTCGGGCAAGATGTCAGGACATCGTATCCGACATCGTGGATCCTGCAGCTTCAATGCTTCATTTGACATTTTATCTTGACTTATACATTGTGCAGCAACTCCAGTATTTTCGGGCAGGATGTCAGGACATTGTATCCGACATCGTGGATCCTGCAACTTCAATTCTTCATTTGACATTTTATCTTGCCTTGTGCATTGTGCAGCCCGATCTTATTCCTTGACATAACGTTGGACATCATGTGCAGCAACTCCAGCTTTCCTTCATTGTCTAAGTGCTTATGTTTTAACAAAATCTTAGCCAATCTTTTAAAACTCCGTAGAGCTAAGCACTAACAATCTCCCCCTTTGGCAAATTTTGTCTAAAACATACTTAGACACTTCCTGAGCAGGTACGAGCAGTTATGCAAGTGGGATCAGCAACTTTCATTATCAGAGTAATCAAGCACAGCGGAAATTCTTCAAGTTGCAAATCTACAAGTCTTCTCCAGGATGTCAGGACATCTCACGTGACATCAGCTTTCTGCTTCTGCTCCCCCTGTCTTCATGCTTACTGCAGCATCTTCTATCAGCTACTAGTCTTTCCAGGATGTCAAGACATCTCTTGTGACATCAGCTTTCTGCTCCCCCTGTCTTCATGCTCTTACTGCAGCATCTTCTATCAGCTTCTAGTAGCTTACATCAGTCATCCTCAGCAGCAGCAGTCTCCCCCTCAAGATCATATTCATACATACATCATTTCCTACTGCCATACATCGTATCAATCATGCATAATACGACTATTGCATACATAGTATCCTACTGCTCAAAATCATGCATAATAGCAAGCATAATACTATTACTCCCCCTTTTTAGACAGAATTTGACAAAAGTAGAATGCATGAACTTAAGGTGCAAATATTACAGACCAATAACTAGTAATTGTTCAAGGGACATGCCCCTTTAGCTAGTAAAAGTAAAAAATATAAAGGTCTGATGATCATGGGGTGGCTTCAGAATCATCATCATCTGATTCTGTATCCTCTGCTGCATCTTCTTCTTCCTCAGCAGCTTCTTCTTCTTCCTCAGCTGCTTCTTCTTCCTCAGCTGCTTCACCATCATCAATGCCACTGTCTGTGAGTCTTTCGATCAGCCGTTCCAGCTCCATTTTCTTCTCTGTGGTGGCTTTGATGGTTGCCTCCAGCACCTTGCATGTGTCCTTGAGTTCAGCAATCAAGGCATCCTTGGACACAGCACCTGAAGCATCTTTCCCTGATGTCGAGACAATGTCTGGGACATGTGTCCCCTCAAACAATTTGTAATGCAGGGATAGAGGAGATTCTCTCTTCATCACAGAGTCAGTGTAGTTTAACATATTGGGATGTTGACTCAACATAATGCCACACAATACTTGATGAGGTCCATGATCTCCTTGCAATCCAAGGCAGCTCTTCCCAGTTCTCTTTCTACTGCAAGCCTGCGTTGATACACGAATTTCCACCTTTCTGCATTGCCAATGGAGTGGAATGAGATGTTGTCCAATGGTGCATCAGGAACATTTCCAGGCACCTTTTTCCCTGATTTCTTGGCCCTCTTTGATGTCGAGACATCTAGTTCGACATCATCATCAGAATCAGATGAGGAAATTTCTTTCCTCTTCTTGGAAGGAATTGCGACTTTGCTTCGTCTGGATGAGGTAGGAGTGATTGGAGCGCTCTTCTTCTGTGCCATAGTCTTGATTCGTCCAGACCTCTTAATGGGGGTTTTTCCTTTTCTGCTTTGTAGTCGTTCTGCAATGCCAGGTGCCAACCTGTTGGCAATGGGTTCCTCATCAGATTCTACTTCTTCCAGGTCAATGAGGTCACCTGGAGCAGGTTCTGGTGCCCTTGGTGCAGGGGTCTCCTCTGTGGCTTGATCATCTTCCTCTGTTGATTCCTCTTCACTGGGTGAAGGGAGGGCTTCAGCATTTGGAGCGGAAGATGTTGGAACATCTTTATCAACATCAGGCACAGAAACACTTGGGGTGGAAGATGTTGGAACATCTTCATCAGCATCAGGAACAGAGGCGTCTTTCAAAATGCTACTCACAATACTGCGGATCTTCTTGTCCATCTCCGGGTCTACTTCCCTAGGACTTGTTGCAGGGCTAGGGTTTTCAGCAATCTTCACTCCCTGTTGTCTTCTGGGAACCAGTTTCTCAGGAACAGGGGCTTGACCAGGAATCATCTGTATGGGCTGGATATTGAATTCAGGTCGTTCCTGGTTTGATGGTGCAGAGGGTGAACCAGGTGCTGAAGTTTCTTTTCGTGAGGTAGCCATGGAAAAGCAGAGCGTTTGGAATGGTTTCACAAATTTCTGAGAGCTATTGGGAAATGCTGATGAAAACACGAATGCCACGAAAATATAAATTTGAATGAGGAATGTAGAGGGACGTGAGAAGCAACGGTCGAATTTGCTTTGTAGTGAACGTGCTATTAGTGTTAAGTGATACGTTTGAGCACGTTCAGATTGCAGTAGTTGCTATAATTCCTCTAGCAGACAAATGCCCAGCTTGCCCCTCAGTTTTTCAAAATGTTTTGCATCCAATGCCTTTGTGAAAATATCTGCTATTTGTTCCTCAGTGTCAACATGCTCCAGTGTGATAACTTTATCATCAACAAGCTCTCTGATATAGTGATGTCTAATGTCAATGTGTTTGGTTCTGCTGTGTTGCACAGGATTTTTAGAAATATTAATAGCACTCATGTTGTCACAGTACAATGTCATGACATCTTGTTCGACATTGTACTCCTTCAGCATCTGCTTCATCCAAACTAGTTGTGAACAACTGCTTCCTGCTGCAATATACTCTGCTTCTGCAGTAGATAGGGACACACAGTTTTGCTTCTTGCTGAACCATGAAATGAGATTGTTGCCCAGATAGAAGCATCCACCTGAAGTGCTTTTTCTGTCATCTGCACTTCCAGCCCAATCAGCATCACAATACCCAACCAGCATTGAATCTGAACAATGACAGTACATAATCCCATAGTCACTGGTGCCATTTACATATTTCAGGATTCTCTTTACTTGAGTCAAGTGACTTATCTTAGGATTGGCTTGATATCTTGCACAAACACCTACTGCATAGGTGATGTCGGGTCTGCTAGCTGTTAAATATAGTAAGCTCCCAATCATGCTTCTGTACAGACTTTGATCAACACTGGTGCCAGCTTCATCCTTTGACAGCTTCAAGTGAGTAGGTGCAGGTGTTCTTTTATGGCTGGCATTCTCCATCCCAAACTTCTTGACAATTTTCTTTGCATACTTGCTTTGTGAGAGGAATATGGAGTCTTCCATCTACTTCACTTGAAGTCCCAGAAAATAAGTCAGCTCTCCAACAAGACTCATCTCAAATTCAGATTGCATCTGTTGAACAAAATGTCGAAGCATCTCATTCGACATCCCTCCAAACACAATGTCATCAACATATATCTGTGCTATCATCAAGTTTTCAGCATCTTGCTTGACAAAGAGAGTCTTGTCCATTCCTCCCTTCCTATACCCTTGCTGAGTAAGGAACTCTGTTAGCCTTTCATACCAAGCTCTTGGAGCTTGCTTCAATCCATAGAGAGCCTTCTTGAGCCTGTATACATGATCTGGATGAGTTGGATCTACAAATCCCTTTGGCTGCTCCACATAGGCTTCTTCATTCAGGTATCCATTCAGAAACGCGCTCTTCACATCCATTTGGTACAACTTGAATTTGAGGATGCAAGCTACACCAAGTAACAATCTGATGGACTCAAGTCTAGCAACTGGGGCAAAAGTTTCATCAAAGTCTACACCTTCAATCTGAGTGTAGCCTTGAGCAACAAGTCTGGCCTTGTTTCTGGTTATAACACCTTCTTCATTGGTTTTGTTCTTGAAGATCCACTTGGTGCCAATCACATTAGTTCCCTCGGGTCTCGGAACTAGCTCCCAGACTTCATTCCTTTTGAATTGCTCCAATTCTTCTTGCATAGCATTGATCCAGAACTCATCAGTCAGTGCCTCTTTCACATTCTTGGGCTCAATTTTGGAGACAAAACATGAGTTGGAGACAATCTCAATCTCCCTTGATCTTGTAGTGACTCCTCTGTTTGGATCTCCTATAATCAGCTCCTTGGGGTGCATCTTCTGGATTCTAATGGAGGGTCTCTTGTCAGGTTGGTTGATGTCTGGTTCATCTGTAGCAAAATCAGAGTTTTCTGTATTTTCTGCACTTTTAGCTGTATCTGCTACATTGTCTCCCGATGTTCTGACATCTTCTTCGACATCCTTCCTTCTTGCTGGAGTTAGATCATCAACAACCACATTGATGGATTCCATCACAGTTCTGGTTCTGGAGTTGAATACTCTATATGCTCTGCTGTTTGTAGAGTATCCCAGGAATATCCCTGCATCACTCTTGGGATCCATCTTTCTCCTTTGCTCTCTATCTGCCAAAATGTAACATGGACTTCCAAAGATGTGGAAGTGCTTAACCGTTGGCTTCCTCCCTTTCCAGATTTCATACAGAGTGGTTGGAGTCCCTCTTCTAAGTGTGACTCTGTTGTGGATGTAGCATGCTGTGTTCATGGCTTCAGCCCAGAGATTATAGGGTAGATCTTTGGCATGAAGCATGACCCTAGCAGCTTCTTGCAAAGTCCTGTTTTTCCTTTCAACTATGCCATTTTGTTGTGGTGTAATGGCTGCAGAGAACTCATGAGTGATGCCTTCAGATGTGCAGAATTCAGTAAACCTGCTGTTTTCAAACTCTCTGCCATGGTCACTCCTGATTCTCTTGATGACACAGTCTTTTTCTCTTTGAAGTCTTAGACTCAACTCCTTAAATACTTCAAAGGTGTCTGATTTCTCTCTGATAAAGTTGACCCAGGTAAATCTGGAGAAATCATCCACAACCACATAGGCATACCTCTTTCCTCCAAGGCTTTCAACTTGCATAGGCCCCATCAAGTCCATGTGAAGTAGTTCCAGCACCCTGGAAGTGGTCTGATGTTGAAGCTTCTGGTGGGACATCTTGACTTGCTTTCCAATCTGACATTCACCACAGATTCTGCCTTCTTCTATTTTCAGATTGGGAATGCCTCTAACAACACCTTTGTCAATGATTTTCTTCATGCCTCTTAAGTGCAGATGTCCAAATCTTTGATGCCATATTCTGACTTCATCTTCTTTGGAGGATAGACATGTGGAGGAGTAACTGGTTTCTTGAGGTGTCCATAGGTAGCAGTTGTCCTTTGATCTGCTGCCCTTCATTAGAACTTCACACTTCTCATTTGTCACTAAGCATTCTGACTTTGTGAAGTTTACATTGAATCCTTCATCACACAGCTGACTGATGCTGATCAAGTTTGCAGTCAGTCCCTTCACCAGCAGTACTTTGTCCAGACTAGGAAGTCCATCATGGACTAGCTTTCCCATTCCAGTGATCTTTCCTTTAGAACCATCTCCAAATGTCACATAGCTAGTGGAGCAAGGTTCAATGTTCACCAGGAATTCTTTGACTCCTGTCATGTGTCTGGAACAGCCGCTATCTAGGTACCAATCTTCTTTAGCTGATGCTCTAAGTGAAGTATGAACAACAAGACTAACAGTCTTGTGTTTTGGAACCCACATCATCTTCCTTCCACTGCTGCTACTTTGAGTTCCATGATGTGGATGGCCATGTAAATGATAGCAAAAGGGCTTTATGTGACCATACTTGCCACAGTAGTGACACCTCCACTTCTTTCTTTTGCTCCTTTTCTGCTGCGTTCCATGATGTCGAGACCGATGTTGTGACATCGTGGCTCCCGTGCTGTTTTTGGCAGGAACAAATCCTGTCATGGTTATTCTGTCAGCAGATTTATGATTAAACCCAAGTCCTCTCTGGTTTCCAACATTCTTCCCAAGCTGTAGCACCTCATCAAGCACATCTGAGCCTTTATTCAGCATCTTTATTGATTTGGTCATGTTTTCCAGTTTAGAGTTCAGAAAACCAACTTCTCCTTTAAGCTCAGAGATCTCCTCTTCATGTGCCTCCTTCTCAGCCTCCAGATTTGCAATGACCTTCTTCAGTTGTGCTTCTTGCTGGAGAATCTTCTCACTTCTGATGCATAGTTCTCTATAGGATGTAGCAAGCTCATCAAAAGTGATTTCACTATCTGTATCACTATCTTCAGCAGAGTCAAATCTCCCAGTGAGTGCATTCACATCTCTGTCAGAATCACTTTCTTGTTCACTCTCTGTATCATCAGACCGACATACAGAAAGTCCTTTCCTCTGCTTCTTGAGATGAGTGGGACATTCAGCTATGATGTGTCCATAGCCTTTACACCTATGGCATTGAATTCCTTTGCTGTGACTGGGCTTTTCATCTGATCTTTTCTGGTCTTTACTACCTTTCCTGATGTCGAAAGGGATGTTCTAGACATGTGGCTTCTGCCTCCTGTCCATTCTGTTCAGCACTTTGTTGAACTGCTTTCCAAGGAGCACAACTGCATTAGCCAGTCCTTCATCAGTATCCAGGTCATACTCATCTTCTTCTCCTTCATCATTGGACACGAACGCCAAGTTCTTGCTCTTCTTTTCAGCCCTATCCGAGAGTCCTAGCTCAAAGGTTTGAAGGGAACCAATGAGTTCATCTACTCTCATGTTGCAAATGTCTTGGGCCTCCTCTATTGCAGTGACTTTCATGTCAAATCTCTTAGGCAAGGATCTGAGGATCTTTCTCACCAGCTTTTCATCTGTCATTCTTTCTCCCAAGGCAGTGCAAGCATTGGCAATTTCAAGAATGTTCATGTGGAAGTCATGAATACATTCTTCCTCCTTCATCTTCAGATTTTCGAATTTAGTGGCCAATAGTTGCAATCTGGACATCTTCACTTTGGAGGTTCCTTCATGAGTGGTTTTCAGGATCTCCCATGCATTTTTGGCCACTGTGCATGTGTTGATTAGTCTGAAGATATTCTTGTCAACTCCATTGAATAGAGCATTCAAAGCTTTGGAGTTTCCAAGTGCCAATTCGTCTTCTTCTTTAGTCCAGTCTTCTTCTGGCTTCAATCCATCAGTGGGCTTTCCTTCTGTGTCCAGCATCTTGGGATGTTCCCAGCCTTTGATGACAGCTTTCCAGGTTCTGCTATCCAGTGATTTGAGGAAGGCCACCATTCTTGCTTTCCAGTATTCATAGTTGGTTCCATCAAGAATTGGTGGTCTGTTCACTGGTCCTCCTTCTTTCTCCATGTTCATCAGAATTTATCTCCCTAGATCTCACTCAGTGATTTCGAGTGCCTGCTCTGATACCAATTGAAATTCTGATACTGGGGACAGATGTCGTACCGGATGTCACGACATCACGCTTCAGAACATGCAGATTGTATTTGACTGTATGAACAGATTAAACAAGTAAATAACACAAGAGAATTGTTAACCCAGTTCGGTGCAACCTCACCTACATCTGGGGGCTACCAAGCCAGGGAGGAAATCCACTAAAATAGTGTTAGTTCAAGGTCTAACAGCCACTGTTTACAACCTTCTCACCTAACCACTACCCGTGCGATCTCTACCTAAGAGCCACTCTTAGATATGAGAAACCCCGCTCACTCCCTCTCAAACACTCTCCCGTGTTTACAATCAAATCAAATACACACCAGAGATTGCTCTCTGAACAAAGGAGATCAACTCTACACAAAAGAGATCAACTCTACACACTCAGGTCCAACACTTGATGTTAGGGTACCATCAAGGTGGCTCACAAAAGACTCAAGTCCCAAAACTCACAAAATAACTCTTCAATCCCGGACTTGGTACAGAACTCGTGCAGCCTCCATGATTATATAGCAATGTGCGTTTCTGGGCTGCAACTGCTTGTGCTGGATGAGATCTATCATTTTCCTGAAAATCTGCACTTAAAGATCTAAAAGATACAGTTTGATCTTTTAGTTTTTATCTTTAATCTTTAATCCCTGAACGAACTCTTCTACTTTGAAATTCGAACTTTAATTATCTTTTAATTCGTTCCTAAAGATAGATCATCTAATCTCTTGCTAACTGCACAATAATCTGTTAAAGATATAACAGATTTATGTGTCCAGTATTTTCGGGCAAGATGTCAGGACATCGTATCCGACATCGTGGATCCTGCAGCTTCAATGCTTCATTTGACATTTTATCTTGACTTATACATTGTGCAGCAACTCCAGTATTTTCGGGCAGGATGTCAGGACATTGTATCCGACATCGTGGATCCTGCAACTTCAATTCTTCATTTGACATTTTATCTTGCCTTGTGCATTGTGCAGCCCGATCTTATTCCTTGACATAACGTTGGACATCTTGTGCAGCAACTCCAGCTTTCCTTCATTGTCTAAGTGCTTATGTTTTAACAAAATCTTAGCCAATCTTTTAAAACTCCGTAGAGCTAAGCACTAACAATTCCCTTCCCCTTGAAAAGGATTTGACCTCAAATCTAGAGGTTCTTGAAGCTCTGGGCTTCTTCCCTCAACACTTGTAAAAAGAATAATAACATATATATTAGTGGTGTTTGGTATGTTGGAGTAGGGTAAGGTTTGAAAACCCCTTTCCTGGGCATCTTCCCATGAGGGAACATGGTTTCTCACCAACTCAATGAGTGGTGCTACAAGTATAGAAAAATAAAGGACAAACCTTTTGTAAAAGTATGTTAAGTCATGAAAGCCCCAAATTTTCCTTATACTTAGTAAAGTGGGCCATTCAGGAATGACCTTTATTCTCTTAGGGTCCGTGAGGACCCCTTGATCTTTATTTAAAAAATTAAGGAAAGTAATGCAATAAAACATACCTTTTTCTATATTTTCATGTTGATTATTCCTACCAAAAAGTACGACAAACCTAAGGTGTCCCATATGAACACCTAAGTTTGTATTGAAACTAAAAATAAGAACAAACCTACCTAATGAGTCCCTATGTTACAAAATGATTTTCCTTCTTAACAATCTTCTTGGTGGAATCCTTTTCCTCTTTTTCCTTCCCCTTGGCCTTTGAAGACAAGGCCTTACTATCCTTCTTTTTCTTTTGTTTTTCTAGTTTTTCTTCCTCATCCCTCTTGTCTTTCATAGTGATGAGAATCCTGAAACTGGCCAAATATAGGCTAAAGGCCCAAGTGGAGAAGGACAAAGCCCCCGAGTGGAGAAGGATGAAGGCCTAGAGGCAGGGACACTATTAAGACTATTAATTGTTGCTGAAGGCCCAGATTAATTTCAAGGCCCATAATAAATATGTTCTAACTTTTTATTTATAATTTTTTTGGCCCAAACTGTTTTGAAGGCTTATGTCTATTTTTATCTTTTTGTTCAGATACACTATAAGTATTGCTTTTTGTTTTCAAATAAAAAACTTTTGGCATTTTCATAAAATTTGGTGAGAACTTCTCTCTGGGTTCCTTGTTGAACCAATCTCAGACGTATCAAGGTAATCCTTGTGGCGTCTACCCTGACTTATCTTCCTTCACTGGAAGTGGCATCATCCAAATCTCCGTAGCCTGTATCAAGCGATCCGCTCCTTGGCAGGATCACATCATCTGGTATCAGAGCTTCGGCTCTTGATACAGGTTCTATCCTATCCAATTCTTTTTTTTTCTTTGTAATTTGTCCAGGTTCGTGTTTTGTTCCTTGTTCTGTTATTTGTTTTCTTGTTTGCGTCTTGCTGCGTTCTTGTTTATGTCTTTGTTTCGTTCTTGTTCTTGTTCTTGTCACGTTTTTGTTTTTGTTCTTGTTTCTTGTTTCTTTCAGACTTTGTGTCAAAATAGAAAAAAAATATGTTTAAACTCTGTTTCAAGTTAAAAAAAAAGTTGTAGAAATTTTGAAAAAAAAAGAGAAGAAAAGAAGAAAGAAAAAAAAGAAAGAAAGTGGGTGTTTGATCTTTGAACACGAAATTGAGGCAATTAGAGGCTTTTTTTTGGCAAGTTTGTTATTCAAATCTTTTTTTATTCTATCTGTTATCTTATCTATTATCTTATTTGTTATCTTCCTTGTTTATTCTTTTTGTTATCCAAATTAAATCAAATCAAAATTTGTTATCCAAATCAGATCTGTTATCCAAATCAAATCCAATCTGCTATCTAAATCAAATCTAAATCCAAATCAAGAGAATAAGGAGTAGATGAGAAACTTAACCAAAAGTAAAAGCGGAAATTAAAATGCATAGCGGAAAGTAAAAGAGTAGGGAAGAAGGAGACAAACACACAAGAGTTTTTATACTGGTTCAGCAACAACCCGTGCCTACATCCAGTCCCTAAGCGACCTGTGGTCCTCGAGATTTCTTTCAACCTTGTAAAAATTCTTTTACAAGAAAAGATCCACAAGGGATATACCCTCCCTTGTTCTCTTTGAAACCTTAGTGGATGTACCCTCCACTAGAACTGATCTACAAGAGATGTACCCTCTCTTGTTCTCAGTCAAACCTAAGTAGATGTACCCTCTACTTGTACCACAAAGGATGTACCCTCCAATGTGTTAAGACAAAGATCTCAGGCGGTTAAACCTTTAATACTTTATGAATGGGGATACAAAAGAATTCTCAAGCGGTTAGTCCTTTGAACACTTTTGTATAAGGGAAATGGAAGAATCAAAAGAATTCTCAGACTGTGTTGTTTTGAATTCTTTGACAAGGGAGAAAGGAGACACAAAAGAATTCAGGCGGTTAGTCCTTTGTTCTTTTGGAAAAGGGAGAAGAGAGACACAAAAAGAATTCAGGCGGTTAGTCCTTGGCGAATTCTTTTTGGCAAAGGGAGAAGAGAATGAAAAGATGAATAGCACAAGTTTTCAAGGTTTAGAAAACCAGAAAACTTCAAAAAGCTTTTGGTACAAAGAAGAAGAAGAAGTTCAAAGAGATTCAAGGCTTGTAAAGGATTGTAATGAATTGATTGGATAGAAAGATTCTTTAAAAGATTGAATGAATAATTGAATCCAAAACAAAGCCTCGCTTTTATAGACTCTTCATGTCTGGTCAAGAGGACCATTTTGAAGAGTTATAACTTTTAGAAAAACTTAAAACCAATTTGAAAAAGTCAAAACCCATTTGAAGAGTTACATCTTTTGATTTATTCAGAAACAATCACTGATAATCGATTACCAAAACAGTGTAATTGATTACACAAAGCTTTTATGTGAAAGGATGTGACTCTTCACATTTGAATTTGAATTTCAACGTTCAAAGGCACTGGTAATCGATTACCAAAACATTGTAATCGATTACAAATTTTTGAAATCAATTGGAACGTTGTAAATTCATTTGAAAACTTTTTCAAATCCATTTTGCTACAGGTAATCGATTACTAGAGAGTAAAAACTCTTTGGTAAACATGTTTTGAGAAAAATCCATGTGCTACTCAATTTTTGAGAAAAACCTTTTCATACTTATCTTGATTAATCCTTCTCTTGATTCTTGAATCTTGAGTCTTGAATCTTGATCTCTTGAATCTTAATTCTTGATTCTTGAATTCAACTTTCCTCTTGAATCTTGAAGTGTTCTTGATTCTATCTGGAATATCTTGAACTCATTCTTTGATTGACCTTTGAGCTTTTTGTCATCACCTTTGTCATCATCTTTTGTTATCATCTTTGTTATCATCAAAACATCCATGAATCACTCTTGATTCATCATGAAGATTTGCTTCTACACCAGGAACTTAAGAGGGAGTGAGTGGTAAAAGGCAAGAGTGAAAACATCACACAAAAGCCTATATTGAGAGCATCAAACACGAGTGAACTATCATCAAAGAGAGAAACACGTGAGCAGAGTGTGGTGAGGTCCTGATTTTTTTTTCAAATTACTGCAAAATTCTTTGTTCCTTAATCATGGCAGGAGCTGGTGACAATGGTGGTGTATATTATCAACTGGATGGATCTCAGCGCTTATTACTGGACGTGATGACTACACAAATGCAATGTTTGTTGAACTGTAACAATGAAGAGCTCTATAGGCGAATAGAAGGACTAGAGCACCAAATGAATCCAAATGCTGGGAGACCTTAAGGTGGCAACACAAGGGTCAGTGATGGATCGAACCGAATAGAGGGGCAAGATAGAATTAAGGGAGTAAAACTCAATGTATCCTCTTTTAAAGGCAGGAGTGACCCAGACGCCTATGTTGACTGGGAGATGAAGATTCAGCATGCATTCTCATACAATGATTATCCTGAAGAGCAGAAGGTGAAGTTAGCAGCAGCTTCATTCTCAGACTATGCCCTTGTTTGGTGGAAGAAAAATCAAAGAGAGATGAAGAGAGAAGAAGGGCGGGAGATAGATACATGGACTGTGAGATGAGAAGGGTTATGCGAAAGAGGTATGTTCCAACTAGCTACAGTAGAACCATGCGACAAAAACTCCAGAGGTTATCCTAGGGAAGTTTGATTGTTGAGGACAAGGAGATGGAGATGGCTCTAGTGAGAGCCAACATTGAAGAGGACACCAAAGCAGTGCATGATGGCTTCACCAACAAGATTTCTTTCCAGCACCATGACCAGAAAATTATTCTTAAACCTCAATCCCTGAAAGAAGTGTGTGATGACCAAATCAGAATGAGAGAAAAGAGAGAACAAGAGAAAGACAATAGTGAGGCACCACAGAGGAATAAAAAAAGGAATAGTGATACACTTGAGAGATGGAGTGATACAGAAGAGAGAGAGAGAGAGTGATAATTCTATTCAGTTAACTATTTATGTTTCTCCTAGTGTTTAACCCTTATTGCAGGAATTTAAAGATGTCTTTCCCAAGGAGATTTCTCATGGACTGCCACCTTCAAGAAGCATAGAACATCAAGCTGATCTCTTTCCAGAAGCTTCATTGCCTAACAGGCCAACTTACAACAGCAAGCCCCAAGAGACTCAACATAAGGATGCACAGGCCAAAGTTAAGTATGTGAAAAGATTGTATAACCAAGTGAAGGTGCAAATTGCAAAGAAGAAGGAAAGCTATGACAAGCAAGCCAACAACAAAAGGAAGGAAGTTGTACTTGAATTCGGTGATGATCCTGGACATTTGAGGGCAAATGTTTTCCAAGAAGGAGGTAATGATGAGAATCCTGCAACTGGCCAAATATAGGCTAAAGACCCAAGTGGAGAAGGATGAAGGCCCAGAGGCAGACAAATTATGAAGACTATTAATTGTTGTTGAAGGCCCAGATTAATTTGAAGGCCCATAATAAATATGTTCTATTTTTTTATTTATAATTTTTTTGGCCCAAACTGTTTTGAAGGCCCATGTGTATTTTTATCTTTTTGTTCAGATACACTATAAGTATTGGTTTTTGTTTTCAATAAAAAAAACTTTTGGCATTTTCATAAAATTTGGTAAGAACTGCTCTCTGGGTTCCTTGTTGAACCAATCTCAGACTTATCAAGGTAATCCTTCTGGCATCTAACCTGACTTATCTTCCTTCACTAGAAGTGGCATCATCCAAATCTCCGTAGCCTGTATCAAGCGATCCGCTCCTAGGCAGGATCACATCATCTGGTATCAGAGCTTCGACTCTTGATATAGGTTCTATCCTATCCAATACTTTTTTTCTTTGTAATTTGTCCAGGTTCGTGTTTTGTTCCTTGTTCTGTTATTTGTTTTCTTGCTTGTGTCTTGTTGCGTTCTTGTTTGTGTCTTTGTTTCGTTCTTGTCACGTTTTTGTTCTTGTTCTTGTTTCTTGTTTCTTTCAGACTTTGTGTCAAAATAAAAAAAAATTAAAAAAAATCTGTTTGAACTCTGTTTCAAGTTAAAAAAAAAAGTTGCAGAAATTTTGAAAAAAAAAGAGAAGAAAAGAAGAAAGAAAGAAAGTGGGTGTTTGATCTTTGAACATGAAATTGAGGCAATTAGAGGCTTTTTTTTTGGCAAGTCTATTATTCAAATCTTTTTTTATTCTATTTGTTATCCAAATCTGATCTGTTATCCAAATCAAATCAAATCAAAATTTGTTATCCAAATCAGATCTGTTATCCAAATCAAATCCAAATCAAATCTAATCTACTATCCAAATCAAGTCTAATTTGTTATCCAAATCAAGTCTAATCTGTTAACCAAAATCAAATCTGATTTGTTATCCAAATTAAATATGCTACATAGTCTGTGATAATTAAATTGTC
Source organism: Glycine max (assembly GCF_000004515.6). Taxonomy (NCBI): domain Eukaryota; kingdom Viridiplantae; phylum Streptophyta; class Magnoliopsida; order Fabales; family Fabaceae; genus Glycine; species Glycine max. The sequence goes on along the minus strand of NC_038249.2, from coordinate 10,636,304 downwards.
TTTCCTGTTATATACCTTGTGTGTCTAATTTGATTCATCCAGGAACTTAAGAGGGAGTGAGTGGTAAAAGGCAAGAGTGAAAACATCACACAAAAGCCTATATTGAGAGTATCAAACACGAGTGAACAATCATCAATGAGAGAAACACGTGAGTAGATTGTGGTGAGGTTTTGAATTTTTTTTTAAATTACTGCAAAATTCTTTGTTCCTTAATCATGGCAGGAGCTGGTGACAATGGTGGTGTATATCATCAACTAGACGGATCTCAACGCTTATTACTGGACGTGATGACTACACAAATGCAATGTTTGTTGAACCGTAACAATGAAGAGCTCTATAGGCGAATAGAAAGACTAGAGCAACAACTAAATCCAAATGCTGGGAGACCTTATGGTGGCAACACAAGGGTCAGTGATGGATCGAACCGAATAGAGGGGCAAGATAGAATTGAGGGAGTAAAACTCAATGTATCCTCTTTTAAAAGCAGGAGTGACCTAGACACCTATGTTGACTGGGAGATGAAGATTCAGCATGCATTCTCATACAATGATTATCCTGAAGAGCAGAAGGTGAAGTTAGCAGTAGCTTCATTCTCAGACTATGCCTTTGTTTGGTGGAAGAAAAATCAAAGAGAGATGAAGAAAGAAGAAAGGCGGGAGATAGATACATGGACTGAGATGAGAAGGGTTATGCGAAAGAGGTATGTTCCAACTAGCTACAATAGAACCATGCTACAAAAACCCCAGAGGTTATCCCAGGGAAGTTTGATTGTTGAGGACAAGGAGATGGAGATGGCACTAGTGAGAGCCAACATTGAAGAGGACAGCAAAGCAGTGCATGATGGCTTCACCTACAAGATTTCTTTCCAGCACCATGACCAGAAAATTATTCTTAAACCTCAATCCCTCAGAGAAGTGTGTGATGACCAAATCAGAAGGAGAGAAAAGAGAGAACAAGAGAAAGACAATAGTGAGGCACCACAGAGGAATAAAAAAAGGAATAGTGATACACTTGAGAGATGGAGTGATACACAAGAGAGAGAGAGTGATAATTCTAATCAGTCAACTATTTATGTTTCTCCTAGTGTTTAACCCTTATTGCAGGAATTTAAAGATGTCTTTCCCAAGGAGATTTCTCATGGACTGCCACCTTCAAGAAGCATAGAACATCAAGTTGATCTTTTTCCAGAAGCTTCATTGCCTAACAGGCCAACTTACAACAGCAAGCCCCAAGAGACTCAGCATAAGGATGCACAGGCCAAAGTTAAGTATGTGAAAAGATTGTATAACCAAGTGAAGGTGCAAATTGCAAAGAAGAATGAAAGCTATTATAAGCAAGCCAACAAGAAAAGGAAGGAAGTTGTACTTGAACCCAGTGATGATCCTTGACATTTGAGGGCAAATGTTTTCCAAGAAGGAGGGAATGATGAGAATCCTAAAACTGGCCAAATACAGGCTAAAGGCCCAAGTGGAGAAGGATGAAGGCCCAGAGGCAAACAGATTATCAAGACTATTAATTGTTGTTGAAGGCCCAGATTAATTTGAAGGCCCATAATAAATATGTTCTATTTTTTTTTATAATTTTTTTGGCCCAAACTGTTTTGAAGGCCCATGTCTATTTTTATCTTTTTGTTCAAATACACTATAAGTATTGCTTTTTGTTTTCAATAAAAAACTTTTGGCATTTTCATAAAATTTGGTGAGAACTTCTCTCTGGGTTCCTTGTTGAACCAATCTCAGGCTTATCAAGGTAATCCTTGTGGCATCTACCGTGACTTATCTTCCTTCACTGGAAGTGGCATCATCCAAATCTCCATAGCTTGTATCTAGCGATCTACTCCCTGGCAGGATTACATCATCTGGTATTAGAGCTTCAACTCTTGATACAGGTTCTATCTTATCCATTTCTTTTTTTTCTTTGTAATTTGTCCAGGTTCGTGTTTTGTTCCTTGTTCTGTTATTTGTTTTCTTGTTTGCGTCTTGTTGCGTTCTTGTTTGTGTCTTTGTTTCGTTCTTGTTCTTGTTCTTGTCACGTTTTTGTTCTTATTCTTGTTTCTTGTTTCTTTCAGATTGTGTCAAAATAAAAAAAATCTGTTTGAACTCTGTTTCAAGTTAAAAAAAAAGTTGCAGAAATTTTGAAAAAAACAAAAGAAGAAAAGAAGAAAGAAAAAGAAAGAAAGAAAGTGAGTGTTTGATCTTTGAACACGAAATTGAGGCAATTAGAGGCTTTTTTTTTACAAGTCTATTATTCAAATATTTTTTTATTCTATCTGTTATCTTATCCATTATCTTATTTGTTATCTTCCTTGTTTATTCTATTTGTTATCCAAATCTGATCTGTTATCCAAATCAAATCAAACCAAAATTTGTTATCCAAATCAGATCTGTTATCCAAATCAAATCTAATCTACTATCCAAATCAAGTCTAATATGTTTTCCAAATCAAATCTAAATCCAAATCAAGTCTAATCTGTTAACCAAAATCAAATTTGATTTGTTATCCAAATTAAATATGCTACACAATCTGTGATAATTAAACTGTCTTTGCCGTTATATACCTTGTGCGTCTAATTTGATTCATCTAGGAACTTAAGAGGGAGTGAGTGGTAAAAGGCAAGAGTGAAAACATCACACAAAAGCCTATATTGAGAGCATCAAACATGAGTGAACTATCATCAAAAAAAAGAAACACGTGAGTAGAGTGTGGTGAGGTCCTGAATTTTTTTTTAAATTACTGCAAAATTCTTTGTTCCTTAATCATGGCAGGAGCTGGTGACAATGGTGGTGTATATTATCAACTGGACGGATCTCAGCGCTTATTACTGGACGTGATGACTACACAAATGCAATGTTTGTTGAACTGTAACAATGAAGAGCTTTATAGGCGAATAGAAGGACTAGAGCACCAAATGAATCCAAATGCTGGGAGACCTTAAGGTGGCAACACAAGGGTCAGTGATGGATCGAACCGAATAGAGGGGCAAGATAGAATTGAGGGAGTAAAACTCAATGTATCCTCTTTTAAAGGCAGGAGTGACCCAGATGCCTATGTTGACTGGGAGATGAAGATTCAGCATGCATTCTCATACAATGATTATCCTGAAGAGCAGAAGGTGAAGTTAGCAGCAGCTTCATTCTCAGACTATGCCCTTTTTTGGTGGAAGAAAAATCAAAGAGAGATGAAGAGAGAAGAAGGGCGGGAGATAGATACATGGACTGTGAGATGAGAAGGGTTATGCGAAAGAGGTATGTTCCAACTAGCTACAGTAGAACCATGCGAAAAAAACTCCAGAGGTTATCCTAGGGAAGTTTGATTGTTGAGGACAAGGAGATGGAGATGGCTCTAGTGAGAGCCAACATTGAAGAGGACACCAAAGCAGTGCATGATGGCTTCACCAACAAGATTTCTTTCCAGCACCATGACCAGAAAATTATTCTTAAACCTCAATCCCTGAAAGAAGTGTGTGATGACCAAATCAGAATGAGAGAAAAGAGAGAACAAGAGAAAGACAATAGTGAGGCACCACAGAGGAATAGAAAAAGGAAGAGTGATACACTTGAGAGATGGAGTGATACACAAGGGAGAGAAAGTGATACACAAGACATTTGAAACATTTAATGTTGCTAGTACTTTCTTGGGAATTAGTCTTAGGTGTGGATTTCTCTATGGTCTTACTCTTATCTTCCTTGGGTTTTGAAGGTGCAGCCCCTTAAATTCCTTGGGTTTGGTCCTTTCTTGGATTAGAGTGAAAGCCATATGATTTTGAAGAAGGCTTCTTTTTAGTTGTTTCTCCACTCTTATACAAAGTTGGACAAGCTCATCTAGGTCCCTATATGGAAGGTGTTCAACCTTGTCCCTCACTTCCATATTAAGCCCACTAAGGAACCTAGCTATACTTGTTCTTTCCTCTTCCCTAAGTCCAGCTCTTAAAAGGAGTCGTTCCATTTGTTGTCTATATTCTTCAACACTCGTACTCCCTTGTCTAAGCCTTTGGAGCTTGTCCATAAGCTCCCTTTCATAGTAGGAGGGAATGTGCCTCTTTCTAAGGGCACTCTTAAGATCATTCCAATACTCTACTGGAGGATCCCCATGAATCCTTTGTTCCCTAACAAGGGAAGTCCACCAATAGAGGGCATACCCTTGAAAGCTAAGGGTAGCCAATGGAACTTTTCTCTCTTTGCTAATATGATGGCAAGAAAAGAGTTGTTCAACCTTCATTTCCCAATCTATGTAGGCCTCAACATTATCTTTTCCATGGAAATATGGGAGGCTAATGTTAACCTTTTGATGGAAGCTTGCTTGTGGAGCTTCTATGGAGGCTGGATCTTTGAGCTTCAATGAGGTCCTTTAATGGTGGTTTTCCACCATGGAGATGCAGCGGAAGACAAAGGAGAAGAGGTGAGAGGAGGCGCCATCCACTAGGGAATAAGCCATGGAAGAAGGAGCTTCACCATCAAGATGAGCCTTGGATAAGAAGCTTGGAGAGGATGCTTCAATGGAGGAAAAGAAAGAGGGAGAGAAAGAGGGAGGGGGGAGCACGAAATTGAAGAAAGAAAAAGGGAGAGAAGTTGAACTTTGAGTTGTGTCTCACAAGACTCTCATTCATCAAAGTTACAACAAGTGTTACACATGCTTCTATTTATAGACTAGGTAGCTTTCTTGAGAAGCTTTCTTGAGAAAACTTCCTTGAGAAGCTTCTTTGAGAAAACTTCCTTGATAAGCTAAAGCTTATCTAGACACACCTCTCTCATAACTAAGCTCACCTCCTTGAGAAGCTTCCTTAAGAAGATTCCTAAAGAAGCTAGAGCTTAGCTACACATACCTTTCTAATAGCTAAGCTCACCTCCTTGAGATGAGAAGCTAGAGCTTAGCTACACACCCCCTATAATAGCTAAGCTCACCCCCATGACAAAAAACATGGAAATACAAAAAAAGTCCTTACTACAAAGACTACTCAAAATGCCCCGAAATACAAGGCTAAAACCCTATACTACTAGAATGGCCAAAATACAAGGCCTAGACGAAGGAAAAGCCTATTCTAATGTTTACAAAGATAAGCGGGCTCATACTTAGCCCATGGGCTCGAAATCTACCCTAAGGCTCATGAGAACCCTAGGGCCTTCCCTTGGATCTCTAGCCCAATCTACTTGGAGTCTTCTACCCAATGCCCTTGCGGGGTAGGATTGCATCACCTCTTAAGGTCTTCTATCCTTTTCTCTTCTTTGGGAAAGATGTTTAGTATGTGAACTATGGCGCCCTCTATAATAGTCACTAAATTCTTCACTAAAACTCTTGCAAGAGTCATGACTACTATAGGAGGCATGTTTTTCTCTTTTAATTTCTTTCATTATTTTTCTTCTTTTTTCCTCTCTTATTTGTTCTCTCTCATCTTGATTTATTTCTACCCTCTCTTTTCCTTTTTATTTTCTTTCTTGTTTTTATTTCCATAACTTGAGGGAACTCAACTCATCTAATATTCTAGATAGAGGATCCTTATGACTAGTACCCTCACCGTTAACACTAGATGAATGATGACTCATATTGGTTCCTAAGTTGTGGTTCTTTCTTGTTGGGAGTTTGTAAAAGGTAAAAGCTAGGGTTCAAAAGAACTCAAGATAAGCGTGATAATCAAGAAGAAAGTATTATGTAATTACAAGATAAACTAGGTGTGACTAGTAAAGAAAAAAATCTATGAAAGTAAGCAAGAAATTAAAGTGCAAGAAATGTAAACTAGGCGGATCCTAGGAGTGTATGGATGACCATATTTAAGGTTCCCAACAAACACTCACTATCCTAAGGGAAAATTGCCTAAAATTATTACACACAAATGGAAGTTTGGTAACCTATTGGAGGCTCCCAACACACTTCCATTGAAAGGCCTTTTTGTTACAAAACTTGAAAGCAATGAAGGTAAGTAAATTGCCAATTACAAAATTACAAAATGGTCCTCCATTTTGGTGGTTGTTCTCTCTTTGGTGATTCACTCAATTTGGAGTGCTTCTTAGTCCAACAGCTCTTAAGGTAGTTGGCCCCTTGCTTCTTGACTCAAATTCTTTAAGGGATGACACCAATCCTCCTTTCCAATTTCCTATATGGCAACTCACAAACAAGGAAACAAAGAGACAAGCAATAACCAAGGACCGAAAAAATGAAATCAAAGCTAAACCAATAGAGTTTTAACAAGACAAATTTTCAAGAATTATTCAACAATTAAAGCAATGAAAAACACACAAAAGCAAGCGAGGACTCAAAGAGAAACCTAGAATGGCTCTAGAGTAGAGTAAAAAAAACTATAAAAAAAAGATTCAAGAAACCTCTTGTTTTGGCACTTTTTTCACACTAATTTTCAATTGAAATTTCAGAACTAAGATTGGTATAAAATAGACACCAATTATAGAAAATATTTCGAGCCAAAACAACAAGCACACTTCCCTTTTACTTTTTTTTTTCTTGACAACTTTTGTTATTTTTCGTATTTTTTCTTTTTATCCAAATAACTTGGTTCTTTTTTATAATTTTGTTCCAAATTTCTAGAAAATTCAGTAAAAATTTCAGCTTAAAATTTGCAGTGACCAATTCCCTGTTATTTTTACAAGTTCGTATGTTCAAGCTGCCTACACTAGTGATTTTAGCCTAGAAATCAAGAGTAGTATTTATGTTGCTTAAGGCTTGGGTAATTACAATTTGTCTTTGTTTATGCTCAAATGTCTTGAATAACAATATTCAAGAGAGCTTAAGACTTATTTTTATTCACAAATCCAGCCACAACTCAGCACCACAACTCAATTTCTTCATAGGCATCATATAGGAAACTTAGAAAACAAAACAAAGTTCAACAACCAGACTACTTCTAGGAATTGATTTAGAACATGTTATGAACTAAATAACATGCATGCATTAGACTCAAAATTTAAAAGATAGGCTAAGAATGACAAGAATACATGAACAAATGTATCTAGAATTCAATCAACAAAATCAAAATTTAGCATAAACTTAGAACATAATGTGACAATTATTATGACTAAACATGACTCTAAGACAACATGGATTAAGTAATTTACACTTACATTTATGTGTTTTTTTTTCTAATCAATATTTTGGAAGAAAATTTAGATCTAAAGGTTCAGCACAAGAAAATTATGACTGAAAAACACCAAACCATAGAAATGATTCAAGAGTAAATCTATAAAATTTGAACCATAGAAATGCAAGAACAAGTGTAGATCTAAGATTTAATCGGTTTATTTTTTTTTAATCTACTCTAAACAACACCAAACCACAAGACAATGGAGGATATACATGGAGAATAAGATGAAGAGCAAGGAATTAAAGTGTATTGACCGAACAAAAAGATAGAGGAAGAAAAACAACATCACCTAGACGAAGATGCTTTGATACCATATGATGTAGCTCATGTGGAGCTTGTAGGCCTTGGATCTTCTTCATCAATGGAGTCCTTTGCTTGTTGAAGATGAATGAAAGAAAAATAGAGAAGGAAGAAAGATTATTGGATATGCCACTTCAAGGAGAAGATGAGTCAAGAAGAAGCTCACCACCATAGGAAGCCATAGATAAGAGCTCGAAGGTAGGAGAAGATGAGTGGAGGGAGAAGGAGAGAAGGAGCATGAAATTTTGTGCCTCAAATGAGGTATGAAATTTGAAGTGTAATTCTCAAATGATCAAAGTTGAAAAAATGCACACACATGGCCTCTACAAGTATTGTTTACTTCCACTTCTGGCTCATGAGTTTAGTAATTGTGTTTGTCTTAGCTTATAGGTTCACAATGGATCCTAGAGCTGTTCTCAGGGATCCTTGACACTTTCCCTAGGGTTTTATTCATTCTAAATCCATTTTTAGTCTTAGAATTACCAAATTAAGTCATCTAATGTCTAGTGTCAAGCTGCTGTCCTGTTTCGCAAAGTTTCACTCTTAAACTTATCTTCAAATTTATAAGTGTTCTAGAAATCATTTTTTCATAAATTTTACATGCTAAAATATATATTCACACCTAACAAAATATTTTTTAAAAGTCAAATATTTAAGGAAAACAGTCCATACAACCATAACCACCATTTTAATTTCGTGACAGATTTAATCCTACAAAATATCCTTAAACTTGTTTTGTTCATAACTTTTTCTAGAAAACTCCAAATTAAATGAAATTTTAGGCTAACCCTAAGTTTTGGCACCCAAAGGACTCCTTTTTAACCTTACAATTTCTATAAAAAAAAAAAAGCATATCCTCTAGTTCGAGCCAAGATAGTAGCTACAAATTTTGAACATCATAACAACATGCAATGAAGCCTAGCTTCCAAAGACAACAAGGTTAGGGTTCAAGAAGTGGAAATGCCCCCCTTATCTTGATGAAGCTTTCACAAAAAATACTTAGATGAACCAAGAACTCAGATCTGGATGTTCCCAAGCTTCAAAGGATGAAAAAACAAAAATTTGGAACCAAGAATGAGAGTTTTGAAAGAAAATGGTAAGGAAACAAGAAGAAAATGAAGATTAAGAGCCTGCTACCATAGCTTGGAGAGAAGAAGCCTCAAGGACACTTGTATGAAGATTGAAAGAAGAACAAGAAAATGGATTCCTCTCCCTCCCTTGAAGAACTGATTCAAAACAATGGAGAATGAAGGTTCCAAGTTTGGTTTTTTTTGGAGAAGTGAAGTGATAAGACTTTAAGGCTTGGTCCAAATGAAACTTACTTAGGATTAATGTTTGTTTATAAGATCAAATTGAAAACATGAATGACTATTTGATAGCCATGGTGGACCTACCAAATTCTATCATATATGGGTATTTTTCCTTTTGAATTTTTAACCAGAAATGACTAAAGTAGATTTAAGCAAAAATGGTAAAAACTACTTTTGATAAAACTGATAAATCTTATCTCGATCTTCTAGATTAATGTGCTATCTTCCTAGATTAGTGTGCTAATATCCCTTGGGATATTTGTAATTAGAGTGAACCATGCACATAGTCCACTCACATAGAGACAAATTACACTACGACTCAATGCACAGTGCAATTCTTACACTATGACCCAAAGAATATGTCCAATTCATGGCAACCACCAAGTTTCCACTAACTTATCAAAGTTACAAGTATTGTTTACTTCCACTTTTGGCTCTTACATTTGCAAGTGTTACCCTAAGCTTGACTTAAACCCCAATATTCTTTGTCCTACCAAGACATTATTGTTGGCTCTAAACAAATCAACAAGATTTGTTGGAAGATTGCTCACTAACTAAAGTATGATCGCCTAATAAACGAATATAACACTTAACTCTTTTAGTCTTTTCTCTCAAGATATACAAGGTGTTTTGAGAGCTTTGTATCTTTACATAAATTTACAAAAAGCTTTACAAGAAGGAATGATTCATGTAGGTAATTTGTATCATGTTTCTTCAAAGCTTCTTTTATATATAGTCTTTATCTTCAAGTATTCGTCGTCTCTCAATAGTTGGATTCTTCACTCTATTCTTCATTTGAGGTCCTAAGTTCATTGGGGCATTTAATGTTAGGCATTAAATGCATGTCCCTTCTTCATGCAAAGTCCATGATGATAGGATAATGTGTCTTGTACTTTAGTAGGGAAGTCACTTCTTTCATCATAGTAGGTCTGCAACAATAGGGCACGCCTTTTGATGAGGATCAACGTCTTCCAGACTATGGAATTTATTTATTCTTCATAGAACTTTGATAGATCCTAAGAGAATATTTTTCACATGAAAGAATCTCAGACATAAAGTATTAAATGAAGACATTACTAAGAAAATGCTTTACTACGACTGTTCTTTTACGCATTCGACGATGGTTTTTAACTATTGTCATAACCAACATCGTGGAATGTGCCTCCATTTACGATGATGGTTCTCCGACTGTCTTAGAATGTGACACATTCTAAGACGTTTGTCACCTTTAAACCGTCTTTGAAGCCTACCACATTCTAAGATGGTTATAAGGCCGAAACCGTTTTAGAATATGTCACTTACCAAGACGATTTTGAGGTTATAACTGATGGAAGCTTGCTTGTGGGGCTTCTATGAAGGCTGGATCTTTGAGAGGATGCTTCAATGGAGGAAAAGAAAGAGAGAAGGGGGAGCACGAAATTGAAGGAATAAAAGAGGGAGAGAAGTGGAACTTTGAAGTGTGTCTCATAAGACTTTCATTCATCAAAGTTACAACAAGTGTTACACATGCTTCTTGCTATAGACTAGGTAGCTTCCTTGAGAAGCTTCCTTGAGAAAACTTCCTTGAGAAGCTAGAGCTTAGCTACACACACCCCTCTAATAACTAAACTCACCTCCTTGAGAATCTTCCTCGAGAAGATTCCTAAAGAAGCTAGAGCTTAGCTATACATACCTCTTTAATAGCTAAGCTCACCTCCTTAAGATGAGAAGCTAGAGCTTAGTTACACACCCCCTATAATAGCTAAGCTCACCCTAATTCCAAAAGTATATGAAAATACAAAAAAAAAAAGTCCCTACTACAAAGACTACTCAAAATGCCCTGAAATACAAGGCTAAAACCCTATACTACTAGAATGACCAAAATACAAGGCTCAAAAGAAGGAAAAACCTATTCTAATATTTACAAAGAAGAGTGGATCCAACCTTGACCCTTGGGCTAAAAAATCTACCCTTAGGTTCATGGGAACCCCAAGGCCTTCTTTAGCAGCTCTAGCCCAATACTCTTGGAGTCTTCTATCCAATACCCTTAGGGGGTAGATTGCATCAATAACTCTCTTAGAATGTGACGCATGCAAAGACGGTTATGAGGTCTCAACCGTCTTTGAATTCCTGCATTTTTACGTCAGTCTTTGGAGATAATCATCTTAGAAGAGGCTCCCTTCTAAGACGGTTTTTGTGTATTAATCGATGTTGGTTTTTTTGTTTTTTTATTGCACGTAAATACTACAATTGAAAATTAACCGAAAAAAATAACCAATTGAACTAATTAATTAATTTCATTTGCTAAACTAAAATAGCCTAATACAAAAATAACAAACTAATTACCATATATGACAAATTAGAATTAGGTAACAATGTAAATAATGTTTATAGTATCAATCTAAAATAGGTGGTTGTCCAAAGTTTGAATTAGCTTTGGTCTCACGAAAAGGAACTAGAACACCCTGCTTCTTGTTAATAATAGCCATTTCCTTGTAGCGAGTACCCATACCAATGTGAACACCTTCATCATGTCATTTCCAAAAGGAATCTTCACTATCACCTACAAGTAGCCAGTATACTGCCCTGAAAGATTCAGTCAATGTATTATGGAATTCAATCATTCTTTCATCTTTGGTTGGTTTGAAGAATGATCCACTGTGCGGATTGAATGAGATAAGATTAATCTTGCAAGGAATTCCCTTCACAAGCTCAATATATAAGCCTCTCTACATCTCTATGGTTGTCGGAACAAATGTACTAATTAGGAAAATGAATTACTTTTATGCATATAAGATAAGGTATATACAATGAGAGAAACCACTAACTAGTTAAATTTGAACCAAAATTATAACAATAATTGTTTATCTTGATGATTCATAATGAAAAATAAACAGCTATAGAGAAGAAAAGGAATAAGGACATAGAACATATCAAACATTTATAATAGAGGAATTTCAAGCATAAATTGGAAAAAGGGGCAAGAGGGAGATAAGAGCATCAACGAAGATTAAAGAATACATGCAACATCATACTTTGATTAATAACATTACATGTGCATAGCTGCTAGAGTCCAGTCTAGAGAATTTACCTCATGTTTGTATAACTGTTACCAAGGTATTAGCATAGCTACCAGAGTCCAGTCCAGAGAATTTCAGGATAACACCACGTTTACGAATCTGCAGTGCAGCAAGTTCATATAAATTAAAATATATATAAAAATAATGCAAATCATGTCATATTCTATCAATGAAGAATGGATCATGTAATATTAAGATAAGGCACTAAAGTCTAAAACATACTTAGCTTCATGCAACATTTATTTACTGCCATGGAAAAATTTGTTTTGTTTAGAAGAAAATTTATGCCTGTTAGTAATCTTGAGCAGATTTTAGAGATAGAACAATTCATGAAATATGTGAGTTGGAAGGTCATATAGGAAGGAGGTAAACATTTCTCATTATCTGCATATCAATCAGATTGCTAAGGGGAAAAATTTTCAGGAAAAACTAGCAATAATTTTATTAAAGTAATTTACAAAAACAAAAAAAGCTTCAAAAGTCTAACCTTTACATCTAGTGGGGTTGAAGGAGGTGTTTTAGTTGCATGCTATAAGACCAAATTTTTTAGAAGAATGTCAATGCCTGGAGGGGGGCCCTCTAAATAAAGGACCACTTTCGATGGAGAACCATTTAGAAGGAATTTTCCCTGCATTGTAACCCAATCTTTATCTGTTGCCTGCACACTTCAGAACACACCGACTTTCTTCAACAAGTGGAAGGAATGTTAAAGGAGAATGCTAATATCATTATATCAGTAAATCATACTATAGCAAGTTTCTTTTTGTTTTTTCATCAAGATTCAAGAAGAAGAAAAAGAAAGTCATATTATGCCTCAGAGTCCATGTGAAATGCAGTGATAGAAAAATAAGACAGATACTAACTTTGCAATGCCTATATACTGCTCTCGAAGATTTGGTGTTTGGACCCACAAAGTTGCCCGTACATCAGCAGTAGATACATTGTTTCCAAATATTCTAACTAATGTAGTGACCTCATAGGCCAGTTTGCACTGCACACGTCCAATGATCTCTTGCTGAATTCCTTTCCTGCTTTGTGTGCGTTCTGTTGCAGATGCAAAGAATTTCCCAGACTTTGGAACAATTTTCCCATCATTCATGGAATCATGCGACTTGCAGCCTCTTCTAAGCCAGTTATTCGAGCCATCATCAAATTAGGGGTTAATTATGATGTTGTCATCTCTAGCTGAAACACTTCCTGTGCTTGTGGTCTTTTAAAATAGGAGGATAATGTACAAGAGTTAGTATGTTGAAAACATACAGATTTCACAAGACAACTAAGCAGGGAAACTAACACATTTTTTGCAATTTCAATCTAATCATAGAAGAAGTAATAAAAATTGCACAATCATGAGTTTGATATTTATCTAACAGTATTAGACTTTGCCAATATGTTGAATTGCACAAAGAAATAACATTGCTTAAAATACACAACTTCATGACATACTGACTTACACTATTATTTGGAGTGGAACAATTGATCTCTACTGATCGTATAAGCAGGTCAACTCCAGGAGTAGGTCCTTCCAAATAAAATATAACTCGATGAGGCATAGTTGACAATGAGAATGTCCCTTCCAACTTTTCCCAACTATCCTTATTAACAGAAGTTCTGTAGAAAATAATGGCAAGCATGTAAATGGCATTTACCTCAATTTCTTTAAAAACAAGGAAGAAGATACAACGAAATCTTAAAAATATTTTCCACCTATATGTCATTCACTGATTGTGTCATCTCCCATTCCCACATTACACACATGGACAAAAATATTTTCCACCCATTATTAATGCATTTTGTTGCGCAAATTGCAAGAATTCTTCAACCCCGTTCTTATATTCATCACTTATGTGTGATGGTTTCATCCAACTTTGATCCATGATTGGTGTTCTGTGATACTAAGTATGCTATCCAATATGCATGAAGATCTCACTTTTTTTTCATAAAAGAGGTGTTGTCCTATCCCATTTAGGAGGACATTTTTTATATTTCATTCATACGTACTAGTTAAGTGCATAATGTTAAATTTGATGAAATTTTGACAATATTTTGCATTGGTCTCCAAGTACACGATATGAAAGTGGTGAGATATATTAACCACCATCAGGTATGCACTCGGTGAACAAAACATTATACAATAAACATAAATTGCATAAAATTTAACACATCATACTTAACCTATAAGTATGAATAAAGTATAAAAATGACTTTTCCCAAACTGTCCAAATAGACAATTCAAGATTCAATACAATAATAAATCCAAATTGTTCATATTAATCATTGTATTAAATTTTAAATGGGAAACTATGATTCACTCACAATACGCATAACTTTATAATTAAACAATAGTCATACAAGAGGAAACATGTAATAAGCACATAAGTCTGACAATGACATACATATCAGGAAAGATGCTCACTAACAAAAACAATGATTGCAATGCTGCCAATGGTATATACAAGTTTTTGTTGAGTGAAACAACAACAACATAAAAGTTAGCCTTAACTTCCTATGTCAGTCCAACACTTGTACCTACAAACAAAACCAATTGTTAAACATTGAAAATTAAAAAAATTGTCATAACAACATATTACATGTATGAACATTAATTTTATATATCATTATTGCAATGTTCGAAAACTTATTGATAAATTTCTCATACAAAACACAAGGCAATCTTTACAAAAATAATGCTTACATGCCACACATAAACCATGTTATTATATAGTAGTAGTAACTATAGTAATTGTAGTATTAATAGTAATTGGTATTATATTTATATATTAATTGTTATATTTTATTTATTTATAGCATGGCCGTAACCTTCGCCATGATCGCTGCACAACTAGGGTTCAAGAAGAAGAAAACCTAAACCCTAACAAAGCTCCACACATCTACTAAACCCTTCCCCAATAATTGATTGCAACATTTATCTTTTGAGTTAAGTGAAAAAGATAAATACTAAAATCTCTTTCAAGTAATAATAACTTCAATCTTGGCCTAAAACTCTAATTTCAAAATAAATATTGCATGGCATACTCAATTTCAAAATCAAAATTTTCTTTTCCAATTTTGACTTCAAAACCACTTTTTTTTTATACTAAACTTCACTTTTGAACTTTCAATTTGGAATTGGATGCTTGGTTATTGGCTAAACCATTCTTCGATAATCATTTCACGTGCCAACATGATTTATTTTTTGCCAATACAAATTTCCAAAGATTTATACCAAACTTCTATACATGAAGCCTAGATTTTTAATTACCATTCACTGAGGTCAATTTTTTTAATTGCTTTAGAACATAACTTCCACTATTTCAGGTTGAAAGATTTAAATTCATAAAAACCAATTTTTAAACTAGGGTGGTTACTATCAAACGTAAATTGGCCATTATCAAATATTAAAAAGCTTTATGCAAATAACCAAAAATTGCAATTCCGTAAAGCATGAACAGATCTATCTATAGGGCAATTAATTGATGGACATGATTAAATATTTAACATATGCTACCCACTTTTAAGGGCTCCCTACCTAGTGCACCATTTTGTTGATAGTAAAATTTTGCAATATTTTTTGCCAATAAACATAATCCCATAAATATTTGAGAAAATGGACAATTCTTTCTTTGGAGACAAATTGAGAAAAAGAGCTAAAAGTAAAATGGCCAAATTGAGGTTATGAGGATGTTGAAAGATCCCTCTGACATAATTATATATTTTGGTTCGAGAAGAACTTAGGTGCATGAAATTAGTGAAAATAAAGAGATATCATATTATGTCATGAATGGAATACAATGAACCATACGAAAGTCAAAGTTGACAATATATTTGTATATAATGTAGTACTAAATGTAATGAATGATAATGAGGATCAAGAATCTAAGTCTATAAAGGATTGTAAACAAAGAAATGACTGATCATAATAGAAAGACTTAATTGAGGAAAAATTAGACTTGCTTCCCAAAGTGAATGATTTTTGGACTTGTAGTGTATACACCTGAAGATGTAAAACATAGTTAGGTTTTTGAACATTTAGTTCATACACCTGAAAATGACAAACTAGTTGGATTTTTGGACTTGTAGTCCATATACTTGAAGACATAAAACTAGTTAGGTTTTTAGACTTGTAGTCCATATACTTGAAGATGTAAAAACAACTAAGTTTTTGAACTCATAGATTATACACTTGAAGATGTGAAAACAACAATGTTTTTGAACTCATAGGTTATACACATAAAGATGTCAAATTAGTTGGATGAAAATAGATTTTTGTAACAAGAATGATGAAATTGTGAGATATAAAGCATGACTTGTTGCTCAAGAATTTTCACAAAGACCTAACATTAATTTTGAATGCACATATTTACTTGTAGTGGATGTGAGACTTAATTAGTCTAGTTACAGATGAAAGGCTCAATTTAAATATAATGGATATTGTTACATCTTACTTATATAACTCTATTTATAATGGCATTTGCATAAAACTCCTTAAAGGAAATAGTTTGTCCAATAATGCATATTCTCAAGAAGAATACTTTGTATGGACTAAAGCAATCAAGTCGCATGTTGTATAATAGACTTAGTGAGTACTTGTTAAAGGAAGGATATTAAAATGATCTTATTTGTCATTTTTCAGGAAAATCTAAAAATATATTTTCATAATCATTGCTTATGTAGATGACGTATATATTATTGGAACTTTTGAAGAGCTTCCAAAAGCTATAGATTGATTGAAGAAATAATTTGAGATGAAATACATAGGAAACCCAAAGTTCTATTTGAGAAATTAAATATTTAAAGAATATAACTTTTGTCTTTTCTACATCAAGAAGCTTTTATAGCAAAGATGCTTAAAAAGTTTTAAATGGGAAAATCACATTAATTGTGCACTCCAATGATCGTAAGGTCTCTAAATATTAACTAGGATCCTTTTAGGTATTGAGAAAATAATGAAGAAATACTTGGTCCTATAGTGCTATGTCTAAGTGTTATTGAAACACTAATGTATTTTACTAAGCATACATGACTTGACATATCATTTTCCACTAATTCACTAGCAAAATATATTTATTCACCAATATGAAGGCATTTATGCATGTGTTTTGTTATTTTAGATGTTATTTGTTAGATCCTCATAATGATGTATCATAAGTTTACTTGATGTTATACAACAATTTCATGATAATATGTGAACCAAGCCAAAAATAGGCACATTAATTGATCATGCAGAAATTTTAGCCAAACATGAAGAAAATTGGCATCAACGATCACACATGAAGACAATGTTATAGATGCATTGCCTCAATTGAAAGAAGGAAACATCAAAGGAGATAACACAAATCATATTTTATCAAAGTTCTTTTTTCACCAATGATCTAAAAAAGAATAGTGATCTAAATGTTCAAGAAGTTCGTTCGCATGAAAATCTAGAAGATATCTTTATAAATTCATTGTCAAGGAAAAATTTTGAGTACCTTGTTAACAAGATTGAATTTTGTCATGTTAAAGATAACTACCTGCATGACGGGGAGAAATAATGCATTATGCACTTTTTTTCTATTAGTCATGGTTTTGCCCCACTGGATTTTCTTGGCAAGATTTATAATGAGGCAAGAGATAACATATTGAAGAATGATGTATTCTTTTTCCTTTACTAGATTTTTATCCCACGAGATTTGTCCTAACAAGGTTTTAACCAAACACATTCTCAAATAATGGACATTAAAGTGTTATGAATAATCTAATTGTGGTTATCCATATTATATATGTTATTAATTAAGGTTTAGGATAATTCCTCTTACATATGTTATTAAAGTTTAGAATCTTTTTGTATTTATGTTTATCTTTTATAATCTTTCAGATATCTTTTGTACTTATAAATAGGCTACTCATTGTTGGACAAATGGCCTCAAAAATTTTAAGAAGGGAAATTTTTCAATTAGGAATAGTCAATGAAATCTTAATTCAACTCCCCCCTTCTTAAAATTTCTGAGGTCACTTGTCCAACAAGTGGTATAAAAGTAGGTTTCTTGTAGAAAGCTTAGAAACTTCAAGAAAAATGGCCTCAACAAATTTCTTATTCCCGAAAGGAAATTCCATCAATAGGCCTCCTATCTTCAATGGAGAGGGTTACCACTACTGGAAAACCCATATGCAAATCTTCATTGAAGCAACAAATTTAAACATTTGGGAAGCCATAGGAATAGGACTACTCACCATAGAAGATGGAAGCACAACAATAGAAAAACCTAGAGATCAATGGTCCGAAGAAGATAGAAGAAGAGTTCAATATAATCTTAAAGCCAAAAACATCATTACTTCTGCCCTAGGAATAGATAAATATTTTAGAGTCTCAAACTTTACAAATGCCAAGGAGATGTGGGACACACTTCAACTCACACATGAGGGCACAATTGATGTTAACAGGTCTAGGATTAATACTCTAACCCATGAATATGAACTTTTTAGGATGAAAACAAATGAAAACATACAAGATATGCAGAAAAGATTCACTCACATAGTTAATCATCTTGCATCATTAGGAAAAACATTTCCAAATGAGGATTTAATAAATAAAGTACTATGATGCCTAAGTAGAGAATGACAACCAAAGGTAACTACCATTACTGAATCTAAAAATCTATCTAGTATGTCTCTTGCCACATTATTTGGAAAGTTGCAGGAACATGAGATGGAATTGCAAAGACTCAATCAAAATGAAGAAAGTGAAAAAAGAAAAAAGGGAATAGCACTCAAAGCCTCATCCTCCATCCAAGAAGATAGTGACAACGAGGGCTCGAATGATGAAGAAGTTTCTCTCTGTTTGTGAAAAGATTTCACAAATTCATCAAAACAAGAGGAAATCAAAGACGTCAAAATTTCAATCAAAATAAGGAATCACAAGAGACTTCTCCAACCCTAAGATGTTACAAGTGCAATCAACCTGGACATCTAAGGGAAAATTGTCCAACAAATAAGTAGTGGACTCAGAAAACTGAGAAGAAAAATTATGGAGAAAAGAAGGCTAAGAAAGCCTACATTGCTTGGGATGATAATGATTCATCTAAAGGTTCTGAAAAAGAAGAAATCAACCTTTTGACCAAAAACTATGAAAGCGAAGAAGATGATTCTCAAGAAATCAAAGACTAAAGCAAAAAGAGTAGAATATCTCCTAAAAACATCTTCTTGACAACATTATCAGTTATATCTCAAAAGAGGTAACATCTGAACTATCTCAAGGTTTGATTATTGCATTCAGTTAAGTTTTATTATTATGACTTTATGTTAGTTGTATGTTTTCTGAACTTGGTTATATTGTTTAATTATTTGCACTTAGTTGTTTGTGTTATGTGTTTAAACTTGGTTACCTTATTGGTATATGACTATGACTAGCATTTATGGATATGCTTTAGTTATGTCTTGTGTATGATTTTACTTTTCCACGCACTTTGGCTTTTTGATGTTGCCAAAGGGGGAGAGAAAAATGGGTATTTTAGAAATCAAGACAAAATTATTTATTGAATTTTAAATTAAGCACAAATTCAAAAAGAAAAGGGGAGAAAGGGATGAGTGAACGATAGATCAAATATTGCATATATTCTCTTCATTTTAGGATTTGTCATCATCAAAAAGGGGGAGATTGTAGAAGCAAAGCTTCCATGAGTATTTTGATGATGCCAAAGATTATTAAAGATTCATTCAAACAAGATTAAAGAATCAAGAAGATTCAAGTGAAGATTCAAGAGAAGACTCAAGATATGCAAGAACATCAAGAAAAGCATCAAGATAAGTTTAAAAAGAATTTTTCGAAGAAAAGATTGAACAACACAAAATTGTCCAAGAGAATTTTTCAAGAAATATTTTTTTACCAGAGTTTTTACTCTTTGGTAATCGATTACCATAAGGTAATAATCGATTACAGAAGTCCAAAACAATTTTATAACCGATTTACAAAGTAGTAATAGATTACCATGGGCATGTAATTGATTACCATTGTCTTGTAATGTTCAAAAATATTTTCAAAATAGTGTAATTGATTACACAATATTTGTAATTGATTGCTAGTGATTCTGAGCGTTAGATTTAAAACCTCAACATGAAGAGCCACAACCTTTGATAAAATAAACTGTGTAATCAATTACACCATAATCGATTACCAGTGACTGCTTTTGAAGAAATTACCAAGAGTCACAACTTTTAACATGGTTTCTTCAAGAGTCATCAAATGACTATAAATATGTGACCATAGCACGAATTTTAAAAAGAATTATTCTAAACATCTTTCTAAGAGTTTTTGTTCAACATTTGCTTTGTCAAGAAAAGTTCATTGAGCAAAAACTTGTGCTATTCTATTTTCTTCCTCTCCTCCATTCTTACAAAAAGCTTTTCAAGAGATCGACAAGTTTGTTCCTTGGTTGAATCATTGGACACAAAGGAGTAACGTCTTTTGGGGTTCACTGCAAGAAGTGGAATTTGCTTCTTGGTGTAAACACTGAAGACAAAAGAGGGAAGTCCTTTGTGGTTCATTGCTTGTAAAGGATTTTTACAAGGTTAGTGAAAACGCTTAAGTGAAATTTTCTTGAGGACTAAACATAGGCACGGGTTGTGGTCGAACCAGTATAAATCTGATTTTGCATTCTCTTTTTCCTTAATCTCTTTTACTTTCTGTTGTGTTTATATTTCTTTAAGTTTACTTCTCCTTATTTGTTATTCGAGTAACTTACAATTAAAGAAATAATTGAATTTAGGAAATATCTAAGTAAGGGAAAATTTTCAATTAGGAATAGTCAACGAAATCTTAATTCAACTCCCCTTCTTAAAATTTCTGAGGCCACTTGTCCAACACTCATATTAAAAATAATAGACACAATTATCATTATTTTTAAATTCTCTTATTCTTTACTTTTTCTCCATTATTCTTCTCACAGATAATATTATATTTAACAAAAATGGTAATTTTGCAAAATACATATATTCTGATTAAAAACCTAGAAAACTAGATTAATTAATTTACCTTAAATTATAGGATATTTTTAAAATAATCAGTATATAAAAATGATTATATATGAAAGAGTTATCTTTATTTTTGTAAGTATTAATTTAATTAGTCCAAAAACTTTAGCTCTGATTTGTATATTTTTTATGACTTCATAAAATTTTGAAACTTTAATATCACTAATAATAATGTTGTTTTCGAAAGAAAAAAAATCAAAAGATACAAAAATTAAATGTCTAAAATTTTATA
This sequence comes from Glycine max, assembly GCF_000004515.6. Taxonomy (NCBI): domain Eukaryota; kingdom Viridiplantae; phylum Streptophyta; class Magnoliopsida; order Fabales; family Fabaceae; genus Glycine; species Glycine max. Next base: position 10,615,307 of record NC_038249.2, on the reverse strand, counting down.
TATTATTTTTTTCCTGACTCAAAGGGGCTAAAGCCCATATATTATTATATATTGTTTAACTAACACCTAATATAATTGTTACATTGTTGTATGGTTTTTATAATTTATTCATTAGTCTAAATAATTTTTTCTGGGGAAATACATGTGTAAATGCTTCAGCGACTTTTTACATTTTTTTCTTTATTCAGCTAATAAAAAGATCGATGGTATAAATATTCCAAATAATAACAAACTTGACTGTGTAAAAAAATACTAAAACATTATAAAAGGATATTGGTTAAAGTAGTTTATTGATACTTTAATTTATTATTTAGGCTTTTAATTGGGTATATTAGTTTTTTTTTAGTTTTATTTGTTCCTTTATTTTTAAAACCGATTCCATTTGATATATTTTGAGGCTGTTTAAATCACTTAATTACTGTTTTAAACTATCATAAAATGTGATTTCTTGATATTATTGATTCAATTAAAATGTGATTTTTTGATATTATTGATTCAATTTAGACCCTAAAACTAAATTGAATCAATTTTAAAAATTATATTAACAAATTAAACCTAAGAAATTAAATAACTAAATTAAATATAAAAAATAAATTAGAACCAAAAACTTAAATACTTACATAAAAATAATAGTTAAATAACGTAAAAAAAAAAACACATAGCAACCCGTGTTATGCACGGGCCTCATACCATAAAAAAGAAAAAGAATAAAATGAGAATTTTTATATGAATATTTATAATATTAAGGTATTCACGTTTAATCTCTTAAATTGAGAAATTTCAGTTTTAAATACAAATTGAGAGTTAGTCTAAGATTGAGAAATTTCGGAGAAGAAAGGATAGAAACAAGAAAGCGTGTCGAGGTATAATAGACGATGGCCGAAAAATTGACTTGAATGGTTGAACCCTTTTATTTTATTTATTTAATTATTTAAATATTTCATAGTCTTTGCCTCGACGTGAACGACTTGTTGGGTTGGTCTTCGCCGTCCTTTTAATGAACAAAATCTTTGTTTTTGCCTTTTCCCAAAAACCATTCATTTACACCCAATATTACGGATTTGCCATTTTAACCTTTATTTCTCTTATCTATATACTCTTAATAAAAGAGAATCTTCAGAAAATTCCTAAAATACTCCTGTCTAAGATTGTGACAGTTATTCATTTCCTTGATTTTTTGGTCTTTTAGCCCTTTCATTTCTCACTCTCTTGCTTCTTACATGTGTCTGATTTTCCAGACTTCACTTGCTCACCTATTTTGAATATGTGTTTTGCTTTTTTTTCAACAGCAACACATGTTTTGCTTTTTTTCCAAAACAGCAACACGTCTTCTTTTTCTTAAAGCACTAAAACAGTTTTTAATTCATTCATTTCACACTTTCGTGCACTTTCTCCCCCCTATTTTGTTACCCTCTTGAGTTTCTTCCTCATTCATTGAACTTTTTGTGAATATTTTTGCATTTTTATCATATTATGTTTGCCAAGTTTTTGTTTTTGTTTTGTTTTAACGTATTTGGGAGTTTTCTAACATTTTTCCCTTCCTTAATGGTGTTTTATTTTGTCTGCAGAACAAGATGCAGGGTATCACGCGCATGGATGCTGCCCTGGACGCAATGCGTCCACTTGGATTTCGGACACAATTGATTCTACGAACGGTTAATGAGCTTCTCGATGTTGGTTAAGTCTTTTCTTAATTCATTGTGATTTTAAGTTAATTTTTGTTGTTAGGGATTGAGGGACCAAAAAGCCTAGGTTTGCATACTCTATATGATTGTCGTGCATGCACTATTTATGATGCAATGTTCTATGGAAATTGGATTAAGTGTGTGGATTTGGGCAAAGTTTTTGGTCACAATCGCGTGTTTGATGAGCTTATGTTTACCTGATTATTTTTATAGCACAGGGTGGAGGGAAAAAAACTGGTCAATACTCTAGGCATGTTACGGGCTGCAGGTATGGTATCAATCTGGCTAAAGGTATTCTGGAACATCACTCGAAAGGGATCCTAGATTCTGACAAACCAAGGAAATTGCTCGCAAATTTTCAAATTGGCAAGCTCATCATAGGTAATATACATAGGTTGCAGGTTTCTAATTAGCATTTTAGGATAACTTTTTTTTCCCATTTTTGATTAATTAAAATCATTCAGATTGATAATTCACATTTTCTGATCATGTTCATTAGGACATTTATTGGTTGCAGGTTATGTGTTTGATCAAATGTCAAGATGATATTTTTGGATATATTTTCTTATTTCTTATTGGTATATTTGAGAGGTATGGGTGTATATGCTTTCTTCTCTGCATCATGGGTCTCCTCTTTTTGTTTGTTTTATAAATACTTCTATGGGATATTGTGAACAGCAGGGAACACTCCAAATGTAGCATACGGCCATTGATATGCTGAGAAAGCTCTATTTCCAATTATCTGATTTTGTTTCATCTGTATTTGAGAATACTGTAACGGTTTTTGTTACGGCCGAATTCCCCTTTTCTGCAATTCCTAGAATTCGAGAGCTAGGACTCTCCAGAAACAAGATGAAGAAGATGAGTTTTATTCATTCTGCCCTTTTTTGATTACATAGTAATTGCTTTATATAGTATGTTCTTTGAATTGTTACTAACAGAATTGATAAATTCTGATGCTAGGGCCTAACCGAAAAGGATTCACGAAGATTCTATTCTAACAGAATTACAAGGCTCGTGGGATAATTCCCTTCTGGACCACTCTATGCCACGTCAGCTTCCTTTCCCCTTTAGACAATAAAGTCCTTCAGGTACTTTGGTTTAGTTCTTTGCCTCTGATTCCTTTCTGTTGATGGTTGCTCTGCTTGTGCCTCTGTTAATGGTGATTGTGGAACTGCATTCGTAACATTCCCCTGTGCTTCGAAAAGCACCTTGTCCTCAAGGTGGTATTCTGCTTTGAGTTCTTCCCACGATTCCCATGTAGCATCATCTGGGTGAAGGCCTGCCCATTGAACCAAAACCTTTAAGTTAGGAGTGCCCCCTGTTGAGTCCCATTTGGTGTTGAGAATCACAAGTGGTGTGATGAGGGGATCATTGCCAATCGACGATGGGGGTAACTCCACAGTGTCTCCGGTATCTGAGGGATCATGACATGGTTTGAGCAGAGAACAGTGGAAAACTGGGTGTATGCGCGAGTACGAGGGAAGTCGAAGTTGATACGCTACTGGGCCCACTTTCTGAGTAATCTGGAAAGGACCAAAGAATCTCTTGGTCAACTTAGGGTGGGAATTGCCCGTTACTGACACTTGGCGTCGTGGTCTGAGTTTAACAAATACCCAATCATCTACTTCAAACTCAACATCACGTCTGTTTCGATCAGCAAAGCGCTTCATATTATCTTGTGCCTTGAGGAGCTTCCTTCGAAGTTTCTCAAATAATTCCTCACGATTACTTAGGAAATCGTCTACTGCATCCACGCTCGAGCTCCCTGTGATGTATTGAGGAAAGGACGGAGGTGGTTTGCCGAAAGTCGCCTCATATGGAGTCATCTGCGTTCCGGAATGAATGGACGTGTTGTAAGACCATTCAGCCCACATAAGGTACCTTCCCCACGTCGTCGGTCGAGAGTGAACAAACGCTCTGAGATACTGCTCCACCACCCTGTTCATCACCTCAGTCTGCCCATCAGACTGGGGGTGATAGGACGAGCTCATACGGAGTTTCGTGCCACTTAATCTGAACAGCTCTTGCCAGAATCGGCTTAGAAACAACGGGTCACGATCAAAAACAAGACTGTGAGGCATCCCATGGAGCTTCCCTATGATTTCCATGAAGAGATGGGCAACATTGAACGCGGTGTGATGGGAAGGAAGTGAACCCAGGTGGATTCCCTTCGAGAACCTGTCCACAACCACGAGCACCACTGTGTGACCCTTGAATGCCGATAATCCTCCGATAAAATCCAACGATAAGTCTTCTGACGGTCGTACCGGCACAGATAAGGGACAAAGTAATCCCGGTGACTTCCTATGGTCATTCTTAGTTTGTTGACAATCCTTGCAAGCTAGAACAAACTTACAAACATCATCTTTCATCCCTGTCCATGTGAAGTTGTCACTAAGGCGCGCCAGTGTTTTTGTGATACCCATATGGCCCCCTGTTGGGGTTGAGTGAAATTCATGAAGGAGGGGTTCAATGAGACTGAGTGACCTTGGAAGCCAGATTCGCCCCTTTTGCATGATCCAATCCTGAACAATGATGCTATCAGGGTGTTTCTCAGGTTCTTGGTTAATTGAGGCTCGAAGAGCAATGAAGTCTGGGTGCTGGTGAAGTTGGGTCTGAAGTTCCTGCAAAAACACGAAATTTGGTGTTGTTAGCAGAAGTAATTGTCCTGGGGTTGTGTCTGGAATGCGAGATAGGGCATCTGCCGCCGCATTGGCCTTGCCGGAGCGATACTGAATTTTATAATCGTATCCTAATAATCGCGCCAAGTAGAGTTGCTGTTCGGGAGTTTGAACCACTTGGGACATTAGTTCCTTTAAACTCCGATGGTTAGTGAGTATGATGAATTGGTGGCCCAGTAGGTACTGGCGCCACTTCTTCATAGCAGATGTTATGGCGGCGAGCTCACGGACGTAAGTCGAAGCACAGAGCAACTTGGGGCAAAAAGCTTTACTGAAAAAGGCAATGGGATGATTCCCTGAGAAAGAATGGCCCCCATCCCGATTCCCGATGCATCCGTCTCCACCACAAAAGGCCGAGAGAAATCCGGCAGCCGTAAGACTGGGGCGTTGCAGATGACAGTCTTGAGTCTTTCAAAAGCTGTTTGAGCTTCCTGTGACCATCGGAACTTGTCTTTGGCCAAAAGCTGAGTGAGGGGTGCTGCAATTGAAGCATACCCCTTTATAAACCGGCGATAGAAGTCGGATAACCCAAGGAAGCCCCTTAAGGCCTTGGTCGATGATGGTGTCGGCCATTGCTGAATAGCATCGACCTTCGTCGAGACTGGTTGAACCCCAGACTAAGAGACCACGTGGCCCAAGTACTCCACCTGCTGCTGAGCGAAAGTACACTTGGATAATTTGAGGAAGAATTTTCCGGCGAGGAGGATCTGGAAAGCTTGTTCCAAGTGACTCACGTGCTCCTGAAAGGTTCTGCTATAGATTAAAATATCATCAAAGAACACGATGATGAATTTGCGTAGGTGTGGCCCAAATGTACTGTTCATCGTTGCCTGGAACGATGAAGGTGCGTTGCAGAGCCCGAAGGGCATCACACGAAATTCAAAGTGACCGTTGTGGGTCCTGAAAGCGGTCTTGGCAACATCTTCCTCCTTCATCCGGATCTGATGATACCCTTGCAATAGGTCTAGCTTCGAGAACCAACATGCACCGCCTAATTCATCTAGTAGCTCATCAATTGTCGGTATCGGAAACCTGTCCTTCACGGTGATGGCATTCAGCGCCCTGTAATCAACACAGAAACGCCAGGACCCATCACGTTTCTTCACGAGCAGAACCGGAGAAGAAAAAGGGCTCGTGCTGGGTCTGATTATCCCTTGTTGAAGCATGGTCTCGACTTGGGCCTCAATCTCGCATTTCTGAAAGTAAGGATATCTATAGGGTCTTACATTCACAGGTTCTGATTGGGGAAGGAGGTGGATGGAATGGTTAGTGGGGCGCGAAGGGGGTAGCGACGTAGGGGTCTGAAAGAGAGTGATGAAGGTAGTAAGCAAGGCATCAATCTCTGGGTAGTGTTTGGGTTGAAGGAAGCTCAGGTGGGATTAGGCTGATATGAAAATAGGCACTGGCACTTGCGGTTCGAACGATACGGCGGAGTTGTGGCGGTGTTATTTCTTGCAAGGTATCATCAGTGTCTCCTTTTAACTCCACTATGTGTCCGTCGGAAATGAATTTCATGGTGAGGTCGTTGTAATCTGTCAAGACCGAACCCAAAGACTTAAGCCACTGGACGCCGAGAACAATGTCGACATCGCACAAGGGTAATGCGTGAAGGTCCATGGTGAAGTCCTGGTTCTGAATTGTGACTGTGACCCCCGTGCATAGCTGCTGACAGAGGACCTCGTTGCCATTTCCGACCACCACGCGGAGAGGTTGCGTGGCTTGTGCCGTGAGGCCCAATGGACGGATGAGATGGGTTTGCACGAAATTGTGCATGCTCCCGCCGTCGATCAACACAACCACGGGTTGGTTAGCGACCCGGCCCACCATTCGCAAGGTTTCTGGGGCTAATTGACCCGATAGGGCGTAGAAGCTGATTTGGGCCTGGAGCGGGTCAGGGTCACTATTAGTGGCTTCTTCTTCTTCCATAGGATTGGGGTTTACGGCCGCGTCATCTGCTTCAGCGATGAGAAGGAAGAACTTGGAGGAGCACCTGTGCCCTCACGAGAACTCTCATCGCAGTTGAAGCACAGCCCCTTTTTCGCGACGCATCGCCATTTCTTCCGGTGACAAGCGTTTAAGTGGCGGAGGGGGAGGTTTAGCTGGTGGCGGCAGGAGAGCAGGAACCATTGATGGAGACACGGTGAGCGACGACCGTGGTGGCGCTGGTGGGCCAAACCTACCGCGGTTCACGTGGTGCTGGTCTGCTAGCTTTTCCTCGTGTAGACGAGCCAAGGCCGCGGCATGTGTGAGAGTGAGGGGTTGTGCAACCTGCACCTCACGACGTATCTCTGGTATTAGACCGGAGACAAAGCAGCTGAGCAGAAAAGAGTTTGGAAGCGCTATGGTTCTGTTGGCAAGGGTCTCGAATTGAGACAAGTACGTCGCGACTGTACCGGTTTGAGTAAGCTTCGAGAAGAGCCCTGTGGGGTCTTCATACTGGGACGTCGCAAATCGGCCTTCAAGAGCTTGCAAGAATCCCAGCCACGAAGAAATTTGCCCACTCCGTGACATCCATTGGAACCATGCGAGGGCAGGGCCCTCCATGGCGAAAGCAACAACGGTGAGTCGATCTGGTTCAGGAGTTGCGTGATAAGCAAAGAACTGGCTTATTTTGAACATCCAGCCGGAGGGATCTGTCCCATCAAAACGGGGGACGTCCAGTTTCATGCGAGGTAAGGGATTTGGGTTGTGAGGGGGTGTTGGGTTAGCGGAGGAAGATGAGTGAGAAGGAGTATTGTGTTGGTTGGCTTCAATGGCGGAGACTCGATTAAGAAGATCGTCGAGTTTATTTGAAACGTTGAGGTGGTTAGTGGCTAATTTGGCAATGGCTTCCTCGATTCGTTCCATGTTGGACTTAGATCGAGTGGATTCGGCCATGGACAACCTCTCAATGAAAGCACCAAAGTTGTTATGGCCGAATTCCCCTTTTCTGCAATTCCTAGAATTCGAGAGCTAGGACTCTCCAGAAACAAGATGAAGAAGATGAGTTTTATTCATTCTGCCCTTTTTTGATTACATAGTAATTGCTTTATATAGTATGTTCTCTGAATTGTTACTAACAGAATTGATAAATTCTGATGCTAGGGCCTAACCGAAAAGGATTCACGAAGATTCTATTCTAACAGAATTACAAGGCTCGTGGGATAATTCCCTTTTGGACCACTCTATGCCACGTCAGCTTCCTTTCCCCTTTAGACAATAAAGTCCTTCAGGTACTTTGGTTTAGTTCTCTGCCTCTGATTCCTTTCTGTTGATGGTTGCTCTGCTTGTGCCTCTGTTAATGGTGATTGTGGAACTGCATTCGTAACAGTTTTCTATTTTATGGTCTACAAATTCCTTTTATATTATTAATCAATCAACATGATTGTCTTTTATGGTATTTCATCATCAAATGTTTTTGGTATAGAGTTGCCTACTATGTAAGGAGGGATTCAAATTCATGAGAACAATGCACTCCATGTGGTCTTAATTTTTATTGTGTTCTCTTTACAGGCATGTCATCTGGAAAAAGTTCAGTGACAAGTTTCCAGGGATCACCTGTACCTGCAGGACTAATGGGTACAGGACTAATGGAGGGTGGTCTGATTGATGTTCAACAATTTTCACTCAAAGCTGTGCTTCTGTAAGAATTCCGTCAAGAAATAATTCACTCTCATAATATCCGGCTGCACCAATGGGGAAGGACATGCAGCAATGGTTCTTGGCATGCCAACAACAACAATCACTTTAAACAAAAAAATATATTTGTGCTGGCAATCACATGGAGTTTGGATACATTGGTTTGCAGATTCCACATCAATACAATTCACAATTTCATTGTCCATAGCTGGAGATTTAAATGTAACCACATGATGTTAAAAGCTGTGCATGCACAATAGTTCACTAATTTGTTTAAAATGTGGTATATATTGAATCAAATAAACAATTATTTCAGCATACTAGCATTATAGATTCTGCAGTATGTTCAAGTTACCCATTTATAAAATTGTAGCAAAAAGAAAATGTATTTTGAAGTTTGTATTTCATTATGGTACAAACTTTACACCTTCGAGTGCTGATCATTTCATAGCAAATGTTACATAGATCGAGAATAGAGTATGTGATTCAATGTATGATTCAGTGAGCCAAGAAGGAAGCAATAGATAGGCCAATGTTAGTATCAGCAAAAATGTTAAACACAAAATACAACATTCTGGTCAGCAGATCTTTTGAAAGTGGGAGTAAATAATTTATACACCACAAGAAATGAAAAGGAAATCCTCAGCAAAGTACATCAACTGCATCATGGTAGGTATACTAGCATCCACTTCTCATTTCTATGGCACCATTGTTGAACATCTAAGCCTTCCCAAATTTCTATTAACCTTATGCACGTTTTCCTTGAGCCAAGCTTACACGCATAATTCTTATTCCAAGTTTTTAATAGAATTGTATTTTTATGTATTTAAATTTAAAACATCTAATTAAATAAAAGATTTCGTTAATTAATTTGTTTATTCAATAGTAAATATTAAGATAGAGCGGGGTTACAAAGTTCTATAATAAAAAAGAGTAATATTTACAAGAGAAAAATTTAGTCAATTATGTTTTAAGATGAATGTAAATTAAATTTTATGAAAGTTTTCAACATAAAAATAATATAATAATAGTAATTAAATAAAAAAAATGTCTTTAAACGGAAATGTATATGAAAAGTAACAAACAAAAAGCCACTAAAAATCAATAAATGACATAACAACGAACTCAACCTATGCGAACGCACCCATTATTTAACTAAGTTCACCTATTTTTAAAATTAAGCAGATTTAGTTTTGTGGTGTTTTTCTATCTAGAATTCTAAAATTTAATTTTCTATTTAAAATCTTCACAAATTCAATTGATTATTGTCAATCTATTTCTCAAAATAGTTACAAATTAAAATTTAAATACAAAGCAAATTTGACCAAAATTGAGTTACATTAATTTTACCTCACTTTCAAAATGATTTTACATCCATTTTTTAAAAAGGCAATTTCAAGACGTGTTTGATTGTGTTTTTGTTTTTTTAATCTATTTTATACAATAATTTTAAAAATAGAGATGCTTTGATTTTTTTAGTTTTTTAGTCACCATAACATTGCATTAGTATAAAATATTAATCAATTTTATTAATGACTAATTTTTTATAAATGCATATATTTATTACTACTAAATAAGTTATTTATATTAATACAACTTAGTTTTATTTATTAATATTATCTTATTCATATATACTAATAATATTAATATTATTTTTGTTGTTGTTATTATTATTATTATTATTATTATTATTATTATTATTATTATTATTATTATTATTATTATTATTATTATTATTATTATTATTATTATTATTATTATTATTATTATTATTATTATTATTATTATTATTATTATTATTATTATTATTATTATTATTATTATTATTATTATTATTATTATTATTATTATTATTATTATTATTATTATTATTATTATTATTATTATTATTATTATTATTATTATTATTATTATTATTATTATTATTATTATTATGTAAGCTCTATTCTTCTATAGTTTTTTAGTTTATTTTCTAATTAGAGAATAAATAAAAAGGATTAGGGAAGAGAATAAATTGTTGCTTTGTTGAGTGGATGTACAACCAAAGTGACTATGTGAACTTCATCCAAACTCACGAAGCTACATATATTAAAAGTATTTGATTTCTAACATTTATTATTGTGGTTCCTTAGTCCATAATTGATGTTTCCTATACCAACTTTAATGCTGAGATTCACACGGGAAACAAATCACGTCAGTGGTGCAATGAAAATTAGAAATTTTCTTTACTTTCTCTTTTTTTATTTAATTAATTAATTAATTAATTTTGTTATTATTATTATTATTATTATCATTATTATCATTATTACTATTATCATCATTATTATTATTATCATTATTATTTAGTTATTATTGTTTGTTTCATGTTTTTTCTTCCTTACTGATTTTTTCCTTTTCTTCCACTTTCTGATTTTCTTGCTTGCAAGGTTCTTTCATTGTACTTTGTTTTATGCATGTTTATTATTATTATTTTAATTTTTTTTATGGAAGGTTCAAGCTATTTAAGAGGTACTTCAACTTCAAATTTCATACTATTGTGTTATGGATTTATGTCTTCTTTCTTCATTCTTATTAATTTGTCTTTTATTTTCTTCTTTACAATTACAGTCATGCTATTATCATATTTTTTTTGTTCGCTTCTCTGATCCCTTTTCTCCACCATGAGTAGGTCAAAATAATCACGGGATTTTAAAACATTAGCGTTCCTCTCATTTTTCACTTGAATTTTTTTTTTGTGGTGAAGTGAATGACAATGAGAAAAATCCCATAGAAATGGTGGTAAGTTCTATTCTTTTGCATTGTCTTTTGAATTTAAGTTGAAGTGCAGTTAATAGAACATGAACATGGATTTGAAATTGCTAATTTTTCTCTATTATTGCATGTAATTAGAGGAAATAGTGTGGTCACTGTTGAGGTGCTTCAAATTCAAGTATTTAAATGTAAATTAACAATTGTTAAGTGACCTGACAAATGTAAATATGGAGTAATTTATATTATAATTGACATGCTGTCATATATTTATAAAAAAAACTATTTTACTTATTTGAAATTACAATTCTCAATTTAATTACATTTTTTTTTTACTTTTTAACCCTTTTAGTTTTAAACATTTATTTTGTTTATTATGTTTAAGCCTTATGAGATTCATCTTAATATAGTTTGTTAATTTTGTGATCCATGCGTATACACAGGTTTTAAATTCGCATAAACATCAACCTTTGAAGTCTCTTAATCAAGTGACTCATACGTATGCACGGGTTTCAAATTCACATGAACATCAACCTTTGAAGTTTGATTAATCAAGTGACTCAAACAATTTGACAATTGATCAACTCTATTATTTAGAACTATTTAATATGAATGTTAGTTCTTTTATCCTTTTACAATCTCTTTCTTTTTATTCTTCCATCGAGTGACTCATATGTATGCACAGGTTTTAAATTCACATGAACATTAACCTTTGAAGTTTGGTTAATCAAGTGACTCAAACAATTTGACAACTTATCAACTCTACTATTTAGAACTATTTGATATGAATGTTAGTTCTTTTATCTTTTTACAATCTCTTTCTTTTTATTCTTTTATCAAAAATCATTTAGACAAAGACCCGTGTGTACGCACGAGTTACCGACTAATTTTCCACTAAAGTTGACTTATGATGGAAATTGATATGCGGCATATATATTTTAGATACGGAATATAAATGTGTTCAGTTGATTTCTTTGACATGAATTATTTAACATTAAAATTGATAAATATTTTAATCTAATATTATAATAATTAAAAAAATATGTTATCACCAAATTTTAGATGAATAATTTGTCTTTTTTTATCACCTAGTTTTAATGCTATTTTTTATCTCCTCGATGAAATATTGTAAAAGAAACTTAAACGATCAAGTAAATTAAGTTGGAGATATTATTTTTAATATAGTATTGATAATAAAGTTTGAATCTAGGACTTTATATAAGATATTCTAATTTGACAATTTCTACTAGTAGGTCGATTTTGGTGGTTTTTTAAATTAAGCTAAGTTATTGATAGAAAAATTGATTTTTTTTTATTTAAAGAAACTCTCCTAGTAGATCTCATAGAGGAAACAATTAAAAAAAAACAGGAAGGATATATAAAATCTCAAATTTGTATGCTTATAAGTCAAGTCACATAAATAATATTAATTTGAGGACATTTAAATTTTATTTTAAAAGGATTAATAAAGGCAAATTTAAGTATATATTTTGATATATTTTACATATTCATCTTCTCTTACCATTTTGTCTATTACATCTTTTCTTTTTCTTTTTCTTTTTTATTGAAAGAAACGCATTAGCCTTTAAGGAGTATTCCCTTTCCTTTTCTTATGCTACGGAGTTGCACATGACTCCAAAGTCATATTACTACCTAACTCGAACTTAAATTAGTATTAGAAAAAAAAATATTAAATTTTAGTTAAGAAAGGAAATTAATTCAATCAAATCTTGCCAAATACCTATCTTTATGGCTTCCGCCCAGGATTTTCACGAACATATGACCTAACTAAGCAAAAAAACAAAAGCGGTATAATCTAGAAAAAGAGTAATGGTAAAAGAGTTTCATAACTAATATTTTAGATAAAATAATGTTATTTTTTAACAATTAATGATGAAGTATATGAATCTTCTCCTGCCACTCCAACAACAAAATATAGAACGGAGAAAATAGAAGAAAAATAAATTAAAATTAGAATAAGAAAAACAAAGGAATAGAAAGACAGAGAGACTGAATATGGTCAGAATGCCAGAGTCTCATAGAGAATCTGAATCTATTGTTAAATATTTTTTTATTAATATTGATAAAAATTAAATATAGTCATTTGCATTATTATTTTTAAAAAAATACGCATTTAGGCACAAAATTAAATCAAAGAATTTTCTTTTTCGTTGCCACATTAGTTTGAAATATCCTGTCAATTATTTTAATAGGAGAACCTAACATATTATTTTAATTAGATCTCCTCTTACAATTACATTATTTTTCTATCTACAAACTCCAAATTCAAGATGTTATTTAATGATTCTAAATCTAATTCTACTAAAATCAATGACATGCTCTTAATTTGTTGTAGAAATGGTAAGATATATATTAGTCATTATTTATGAGCCAAGAGGAAAGAAAAAGTAGTGATTTGACTTTTCAACAAAGGCAATTCATTTGAAAACTAAGGGCAATGTGTTGCATTCAAGTCCGAAGTCATATTTTATTTGCTATAAACCTTTGACACATTCATTGATCCTCTTTCCAACACAACCTCCTCGTTGCTCATCTTCACCGAACCAACCACCTCAACAATTTTCCAAACCAAAACCTCAATAGAGAGAAACAAATTTTTCAGAGGCCATCATGGACAGAGAACAAGAAGAGATGCAATTTCTTGGGTTCTTTGACATATACAAAGAAGCCTCTAAGATCATACTTTCATGGAGGAAAATCTTCACCCAAATCACCTCAACACTAATCCTGCCTCTCTCCTTCATCTTCCTAATCCACATGGAAATCTCCAACCTCCTTTTCAGGAAGATCCTCATCAACGAAATAGTCATGGACGAAACAAGGCGTAACACACCCCAATACAACAAGCTTGACCGCATGATCTCTTCTGAATTGATCACTCTTGTGCTCTTCAAAATCGCATACTTCACTCTTCTTCTCATATTCTCTCTCCTTTCTACCTCGGCAGTAGTCTACACCATCGCATCAATCTACACCGCAAAAGAAGTGACATTCAAGAGGGTCATGAGTGTTGTCCCTAAGGTGTGGAAAAGGTTAATGTTGACCTTTCTATGTGCCTTTGCTGCTTTTTTCATTTACAATATCGTGACCATGTTGGTTATGTTCTTGTCAATAGTCACAATAGGGATAAGTAGTGGTGGGGTTGTGGTTTTGGTTTTGATAACGGTTTTGTACTTCATTGGGTTTGTGTACCTCACCGTGGTGTGGCAGCTAGCAAGTGTTGTGACCGTGTTGGAGGACTCGTGGGGGATTCGAGCCATGGCCAAGAGCAAGGAGTTGATAAAGGGGAAGATGGTTTTATCCATATTCGTCTTTTTCACCCTTGTGGCTTCTTTTGTTTCCATTAGGGTTTTGTTCAAGGTGATGGTGGTTGATGGATGGAGGGTGAGTTCTGTGGACAAAACAGCATATGGGGTTCTCTGTTTCTTGCTCTTGTCTTGTTTGTTCCTCTTTGGGCTTGTTCTTCAAACTGTGCTCTACTTTGTTTGCAAGTCCTATCACCATGAGAATATTGACAAATCGGCTTTGGCAGATCATCTTGAAGGGTATAGAGGAGAGTATGTTCCATTGACAGCTAAGGATGTTCAGCTGGAGCAATACCAAGTTTGATTAATAATTTATAATATAGCTTGGATAAATTATATTGGTGATGTGGTTAATTATATCTGCTATGGTTTCTTGATGTCATGAGAAATATCTTTTGTGTGTGAAATTAAGGCAGGTATGATGATGTGAATTTGATTACTCCATCTCTATATGATTATGTATTTAATTTACTGTTTGAAAATAGGAATCTTTTGCAAAGGTATTAATTAATGCTATGAGATGAGTTTATTATTTCATCAGTTTTTGAGTTTGCGTGTGTATGAACGTTATGGTAAACAGTATCAATCAGCGAATTAAATTTAGCTTAGAGTATGAGGCAGAGAAAAAATAGAATCATGTGTTGATTAAAAGTCGCATTCATTGTTCCTTAATTAGCAAGTGGATGAAGTTTCATAGGTTACGTCTACGAAGGAGAAGGATAAGTTTAGTCTCAAAATTAATCCGATGTGACAGCAGAAAATTAAGAACATACGGTTAGATGGTAAGAGCTATAATCTGAATTGTAATTTCGTCTAATGAAGTTATTCAAACTCAAATCTCACGACAAGCATGTGCCACAAAAAAATTGGGACTATTCCAAGATATTAAAAGAAAAGAAAAAATTTTCTATATATTAGGCCAGAGGTAATTGGAAATCTCAAATCTTAAACGTAGTGATAGCACCGGAAGCAAGCTATACTTCCTAATTTGAGAGAAATGTTGGCTTTCGGCTTAAAAGGTAATTAAATTCATGAAAGCACTATTCTTCTTTATGAGTTTGTAACTGTCACTACAAGCAAATTTGTTATTGCTGAAGGTAATAACAATTTACCTTTTTTTCAATGAAGAAAGATAAACAATTTACTACTATAATTGAAAAAGGAAAACACAATTGTATTTGGATTTAAACATGGATTATCAATGACCTTGTTGGCAACCGAAATTTAAATTTTCGGTAACTAATAATAGAAGATGATTGAAGCCCAAGGAAAGGGATAGCAATTGGGGGCAGGAATTGTTATGAAATCCGTTTATTATTTCGGAGGCCTTGAAAATGAATTAAATCTATTTATTTTTAATTAAAGGCTGCGGAAACAATGGAGACCAGGTCAAGGAAAGCATGAACATGACAGTTGAAATAGAGGCTGAAAAACAAGGGATTTGAAAAACAATGAAGGTCATGTACTTTTTTTTTTATTCATAGTACTTGAACACGGTACTAAGGAATTTACCTCATTCATTCATTCTGCTCTGTCAATTAAACTAGACTCTCGTTAATATCATGGACTTAAACCTCCAAGTTATGATTCGGTAGGTTGAAGGTTGTTGTAGATAATTTTTCCTATAAATACTTGTTATGTAGGAATTCAAAAATGACTTTTGACTTAAATTGAAATCAAATTATCTTATTTTTATGCATTTTTTTATTTCACTTATTGTTTTATTGCTTTTTTCAATTTTTTTTTTCCATTTCATCTACATTAAGCATTTTTGGAAGTAACTTAGGAACTCATTATTGAGGAGCATATTTCCCTCCTCAATACCAATCACTTGAATCTATTTTGGAATCATGTTGAAGTAGTTAATCAACTCAATTGGTTGATTTTCACGCGACAATAGAATTGGCACGTCCAGTGGAACCTTAGTAGGTGAATTGATTGCCAAATTCAAAATAAAGGTTTTGGTCAAATTGGCCTATGCATTTGCGCTTTGGTAAAACTACAAGGGAGCTTTTGGTAGTGGAGAAGTTTGTTTCATACCTAAAAATTATGACTCCTAGGAATGATGTTTCCTGAGAATGAATAAAATTTGTTTGGTTGGCCATTGTGAATATTTAGATAATTTTCTTGCGAATCAAAGAGTTACCCAATATTATTACTAGTTATCTTAATTTAATAAAAGTAAGAAGACATATTTTTACTATACTAAAAGAAAAATTAACTTGGGAAAGTAAGATTCCTACCTCCCCACATGGGAAAGTTTTCATGGGAAACCAGTTAAAAAACATTCTTGAGAAACATTGTTTCTGAGGACTATTATTTTTTTAAAATAGATATCAAACATGGGAAACTAGGATTCTCAACCAAAGATTCCCAAGAAACTAAAAGTTTTTACCCTGCCAAACGCCCCACAAGATATATGGAACCAACTTGGAAAAAGGTGTGCAATAGAAAAACCATCGAATCCATCACACTCAATGTGCATGCATCCATGATGTTGGCAATACAATCAACCCCGGTGTCAAGTGTGTCTAGTTTGCTTGTTGTTTTTGCTACCAGTCGATGCCATGAAGGTAGGAATAAAGGGGTCTACTATAATGACTATGTCATTCATTAGGCAACAAATTGATTTAGGGATAGATGATATTATGTACTAGGTGTTTGAACAACTTGTCAATATTGAAAAGCCTATGGTCCATAATGAGTATCATAATGTGAAGGAGTTTGACAATGGATTATCAAGATCGTATGGGAGTTCAACAACATCATTTACCTAGGGATGGAATGTACAGTCGAATTAGGGTGTGGGGCAAAGTTATGAAGTCCAGCAAGCTTCCACAACAAGAGTTTCACAGTTCAATTCAACTTAATGTGATTCAGCCAAGTGCAATTCTAGTAAGATCACCAATTAGGGTCTAACTAAGTCCATTTCAGGCAATTTCACTTTCTCTTGGGCAAGATAACCCTATTCAGGCTGCATCTATTGGGATGGTTCACTACTACAAAAAGCAGTTTTAACATCGACAGATTAACATCGGTTTTTGACAAAACCGATGTTAACATAAATGTGGTGGCATAATTGTAAATAATGTGTATCGTTAACATTGGTTTTCTACAAAACCAATGCTAACGTATGATCCGTTAACACCGGTTTTTTTGAATAAAACCGATGTTAACGTTAACATCAATTTGTTAACATCAATTTTTTATTCAAAACCGATGTTGAAATTATATTTGACGCGGCCTATTTTGCTCACGTTCTCTTCTTCTCCGTGTATTCTCTCTCGCTCTCTTCTTCTCCGTTAACATCAAAGGTTGTTGCTCTCCATTGTGCTGAAGACCGTGATAGGTATGCTTCGTTTCGTCTACCTGTGTTGTTCTATTGAATAGCTAGGGCTGTTTCTGGAACCTTTGGTTAACCTAAGTACCTTTTTTGGTTTCTGAGACCCATTGTCGCTACCATTGAATAGCTGAGTCTCGCTGCCATTGTCGGTGTTGGGTTCGAGGTAAGCTTCATGTCTTCATTGTAACTTTGTGTTTCCATGTACATGCTCTTTGTGCTCACTTCTGTCTGAAACATGTTTATGTTCCCATTGTAATTTGTTCTTATGAAAACTAGTTGGTTATAGATTGTTAGTTAGTTTGTTAATTAGTTACTACTACTAGGGTTTGGAATGCAACTAGTTGGTTATAAATTAGCTAGATTATTGATTACAGTGTCAAAGCTAAAATAAAAGATATACGGACCATGTTTTGGAGTTGAAGGCTTAGATCTCTGGACACCCAAAGAAATTCAACTATGCACAAGTTGTGATTACATTGGCCATAGTGCCAGGAGATGGCTTCACTCCAAATTTCAAACATTCTAAATGCAATGTCAATTTTCCCACCTTTTAAGTACATTACAATCAATGATGTTTCAACATGTGCATCCAAGTAAAAAGTAGCTCTTAAAATCTGCCCATGCAAGCACCTTCCCAATTTCAACTCAACCCTTGATGCAGCCATAGATAAAATAGACCCAAAAGTTTGTGGGTTACAACTTTTAAGGAACAACTTTTAATTTTATCCCCTCCCAACTGTGAAGGAACAACTTTTAAGGATGAGCCACAAAACTCATGTCCATCTAGCTTAGCAGCTCTTTTGACAACATTTGGGGACATAAATGTTATCCTGCCCCACTTATCCCTATCTTCATCCCTCATATTGCCTGTGAATTTGTGCACAGCACAGATGCAACCAGAGGTATTCTTCTCAAAAAAACATCAAGAGCTCCTTGTCATCAATTTCATTTACGTTTGGATGACACACATCAACACTCAAGGAATGTTTCTCAAGTTCCAAATGTTTTATCTCAGCACTAGACCCAAACAAAGCTACAGGTGGAGAGAAACCAAAACTATGATTCAAAAACTTATCCATACATTCAGTGCATAACCACTTTCTCTCTTATTCTAGAACATCATTAACCAACCCAAGGGCTATATCCATATAATTTGAAGAGGCATATAAGTGGATTTCATTATTGTCAACATTCACTTCAATGAAGCAGCCGGAGTACATGGCTACATTCTCAGCAGGTGAGGACAGTATTACCCTTTTCAAATTCTTATCATGATTAGAAGGCATACAAGTGTCCCAACGCCAGTAACTCGGAGTAACAATGTCATGTTAATGCTCAAGGAAAGTTTCTAACTCCAAAATTGTGTCTTGGCACCTCCTCATGGATTTGGCATTGATATTGTTTTCCCAACACCATTTGTTCTTCCTTTCTCGAGGCAAAGCTTCCCATTCCTTGTACACAGAGAGAAGAGTAAAGAGGTCACCATCACAATGGCAAAATTGCACTTTAAGACCATCAAATCTTTGTTTATCAAATTCACTGCCAACTCTGCAAAAGATGCTACTAGCATTGGCCATCACAGTAGCAAGGATGATACCTTCCTTACCCAAACCATGTTTGAAACAACCAAGAATAAGTTTACCCAGCCTAGGTTCAATTCCCATTCTTACCAAGCACCAACCTTCAGAAGTTAAATCATGAACATCATAGTTGAGTTCAATGGCTCGTAATTGAATTAGATTTTTGATTGCCATATCTATGGAGCTAGGACTTGGAGCATCCACAAAATCAAAACCTAGCACATCTTTCACTCCTAAAGCAAGGATCCTCAGAACTGCTACACCAAGATGAACTCTCCGAATCTCCGACTCTTGATTTAGGTCCATAGACTGATAATCAACTTTCGTGTACAACCTATAGCACACACCAGGTCCTAGACATTTATGAGATATATTCATTGAGAATCAACAACCTCAACCCGATCATACTCATGCCTATGTCTCTCAACCTATGGGGGAAACACATGAAGCTCCCTAAGACCATACTCATGCCTATGTCTCTCAACCTTGTATCTATTACCTTCAGCATCGACCACCATCACAACCCTTACATTTTGTGATGGAAGGAGGACCTCTTGTTATAGTTGAAAAGAAAAAAAAATTGATCATATAGAGGAGAGGCTGAGGGGCATTGAAGGAGGAGGAAATTATGGCTTTGCTGACATGACAAAATTATGCTTGGTACCCAACGTGGTTATTCCTCTGAAGTTCAAGGTGCCAGAATTTGATAAGTACAAAGGAACCACTTGCCCAAAGAATCACCCAAAAATGTATTGTAGGAAGATGGGAGCATATGCAAAATATGAAAAATTATTGATGCATTTCTTCCAAGAGAGTATTGCTAGGGCAGCTATTACCTGGTATACTAACCTGGAACCTTCCCGGATCCGCTCTCGGAAGGACCTAATGGATGCCTTCATTAGGTAGTATCAGTATAACTTTGATATGACTCCAGATAGAATGCAACTACAAAACATGTGCAAGAGAGACAATGAATCTTTCAAAGAATATGCTCAAAGGTGGAGAGATCTGGCAGCTCAAGTAATGTCCCCGATGAAGGAGAGAAAGATGATAACAATGATAATGGACACACTGTCGATGTTCTACTATGAGAAAATGATAGGTTACATGCCTTCGAGTTTTGCAGATATAGTGTTTGCTGGCAAGAGAATTGAAGCACGTTTGAGGAAAGGAAAATTTAATTATGTTGCTTTTGGGAATCCTGGTAATGGAGGGCCCGGGAGGAGTAGTGAAAGGAAGAAGGAGGGAGAACCTCATGTTATGCCTGCACTTCTCGCGTGGCCAACCTTTCCATTAGTCCATTATAATCCCATGTACCAATATCCTTCCCAACAATATCACTACCTAGCCAATATCAGTCCTACCCATTACCCACCACCCTACCAGCCAAGAACACCCAATCATCCACAAAGTCCATCCCTAAATCGGCCACAAAATCCACCTGTTGCACATCCAAGACCAAACAGCACCCCTAATACCAACCAAAACACCAATCAGGGAAGAAATTTCCCAGAAAATAAGCTTGTAGAATTCACCCCAATTCCAATGTCATATGCTGACTTACTCTCGTATTTGCTCAATAATGCAATGGTAGCCATAAGCCCAACAAAGATCCCTCAACCCCCATTTCCCTGAGGATGCAACTCGAATGTGACATGTGCTTATCATGGGGGAGTTCCGGGGCATTCCATTCAGCATTGTATGACCCTGAAACATAAGGTGCAAAGTTTGATTCATGCAGTCAAGCTGAGATTTGAGGAGGAGAATTGCTTGTGAATTCTAATGTCGTCAAGCAATACTATGCATGATGCTTGGGGCAATTTGAAGGTTGTTGTTAGAAATCTCCAATGACTCATTAGGATTTTCAGGTTTATGCTATAACTGTAAACAACAATCACAATGCTAATAACATGGATGAATTTGATGTCGTTGTCTCATTCTCTCACAATTACATCTTTGCATATTTATTTAACTTTCACTAGAATATGAATGTACATCGTTGGTTTGTTTACTCAAGTGACTTGCGCTCCTGAGTTGATCTCCAAGTCTGCTCAATCAAAAATTACACGTTCTACACGTTTGGTGGAGGTCCCTAAGCGACGAGTAAAGTTGAATAAACATTTGATTTCATGTTGTTAGTGCTTAGCTTTACTGAGTTTTAAAAGATTGGCTAAAATTTTGTTAAAACATAAGCACTTAGACAATGAAGGAAAGCTGGAGTTGCTGCACATGATGTCCAACGTTATGTCAAGGAATCAGATTGGGCTGCACAATGCACAAGGCAAGATAAAATGTCAAATGAAGAATTGAAGCTGCAGGATCCACGATGTCGGATACGATGTCCAGGACATCCTGCCCGAAAATACTGGACACATAAATCTGTTATATCTTTAACAGATTAATGTGCAGTTAGCAACAGATTTGGCGATCTATCTTTAGGAACGAATTAAAAGATAATTAAAGTTCGAATTACAAACTTGAATAGTTCGTTCAGGGATTAAAGATTAAAGATAAAAACTAAAAGATCAAACTTTATCTTTTAGATCTTTAAGTGCAGATTTTCAGGAGAATGATAGATCTTATCCAGCGCAAGTTGTTGCAGCCCAGATACGCACACTGCTATATAAACATGAAGGCTGCACGAGTTTTTCACCAAGTCCGAGATTGAAGAGTTATTTTGTGAGTTTTTGGGACTTGAGTGTTTTGTGAGCCACCTTGATGTTACCCTAACATCAAGTGTTGGACCTGAGTGTGTAGAGTTGATCTCTATTGTTCAGAGAGCAATCTCTGGTGTGTCTTTGATTTATTTGTAAACACGGGAGAGTGATTGAGAGGGAGTGAGAGGGGTTCTCATATCTAAGAGTGGCTCTTAGGTAGAAGTTGCACGGGTAGTGGTTAGGTGAGAAGGTTGTATACAGTGGCTGTTAGATCTTCGAACTAATACTATTTTAGTGGATTTCCTTCCTGGCTTGGTAGCCCCCAGATGTAGGTGACGTTGCACCGAACTAGGTTAACAATTCTCTTGTGTTATTTACTTGTTTAATCTGTTCATACGGTCATATACAATCTGCATGTTCTGAAGCGCGATGTCGTGACATCCTGTACGACATCTGTCCCCAGTATCAGAATTTCAATTGGTATCAGAGCAGGCACTCTAAATCACTGAGTGAGATCTAGGGAGATAAATTCTGATGAACATGGAGAAAGAAGGAGGACCAGTGAACAGACCACCGATTCTGGATGGAACCAACTATGAATACTGGAAAGCAAGGATGGTGGCCTTCCTTAAATCACTGGATAGCAGAACCTGGAAAGCTGTCATCAAAGGCTGGGAACATCCCAAGATGCTGAACACAGAAGGAAAGCTCACTGATGAATTAAAGCCAGAAGAAGACTGGACAAAAGAAGAAGACGAATTGGCACTTGGAAACTCCAAAGCCTTGAATGCCCTATTCAATGGAGTTGACAAGAATATCTTCAGATTGATCAACACATGCACAGTTGCCAAGGATGCATGGGAGATTCTGAAAACCACTCATGAAGGAACCTCCAAAGTGAAGATGTCCAGATTGCAACTATTGGCTACAAAATTCGAAAATCTGAAAATGAAGGAGGAAGAATGCATTCATGACTTCCACATGAACATTCTTGAAATTGCCAATGCTTGCACTGCCTTGGGAGAAAGGATGACAGATGAAAAGCTGGTGAGAAAGATCCTCAGATCTTTGCCTAAGAGATTTGACATGAAAGTCACTGCAATAGAGGAGGCCCAAGACATTTGCAACATGAGAGTAGATGAACTCATTGGTTCCCTTCAAACCTTTGAGCTGGGACTCTCGGATAGGACTGAAAAGAAGAGCAAGAGCCTGGCGTTCGTGTCCAATGATGAAGGAGAAGAAGATGAGTATGACCTGGATACTGATGAAGGTCTGACTAACGCAGTTGTGCTCCTTGGAAAACAGTTCAACAAAGTGCTGAAAAGAATGGACAGGAGGCAGAAACCACATGTCCGGAACATCCCTTTCGACATCAGGAAAGGTAGTGAACACCAGAAGATGTCAGATGAAAAGCCCAGCAAAGGAATTCAATGCCATGGGTGTGAAGGCTATGGACACATCAAAGCTGAATGTCCCACCCATCTCAAGAAGCAGAGGAAAGGACTTTCTGTATGTCGGTCTGATGATACAGAGAGTGAACAAGAAAGTGATTCTGACAGAGATGTGAATGCACTCACTGGGAGATTTGAATCTGATGAAGATTCAAGTGATATTGATATTGAAATCACTTTTGATGAGCTTGCTATATCCTATAGAGAACTATGCATCAAAAGTGAGAAGATTCTTCAGCAAGAAGCACAACTGAAGAAGGTCATTGCAAATCTGGAGGCTGAGAAGGAGGCACATGAAGAGGAAATCTCTGAGCTTAAAGGAGAAATTGGTTTTCTGAACTCTAAACTGGAAAACATGACAAAATCAATAAAGATGCTGAATAAAGGCTCAGATATGCTTGATGAGGTGCTACAGCTTGGAAAGAATGTTGGAAACCAAAGAGGACTTGGATTTAATCATAAATCTGCTGGCAGATCAACCATGACAGAATTTGTTCCTGCCAAAAACAGCATTGGAGCCTCGATGTCACAACATCGGTCTCGACATCATGGAACGCAGCAGAAAAAGAGCAACAGAAAGAAGTGGAGGTGTCACTACTGTGGCAAGTATGGTCACATAAAGCCTTTTTGTTATCATATACATGGCCATCCGCGTCATGGAACTCAAAATAGCAGCAGCGGAAGAAAGATGGTGTGGGTTCCAAAACACAAGATTGTTAGTCTTGTTGTTCATACTTCACTTAGAGCATCAGCTAAGGAAGATTGGTACCTAGATAGCGGCTGTTCCAGACACATGACAGGAGTTAAAGAATTCCTGGTGAACATTGAACCTTGCTCCACTAGCTATGTGACATTTGGAGATGGCTCTAAAGGAAAGATCACTGGAATGGGAAAGCTAGTCCATGATGGACTTCCTAGTCTGAACAAAGTACTGCTGGTGAAGGGACTGACTGCAAACTTGATCAGCATCAGTCAGTTGTGTGATGAAGGATTCAATGTAAACTTCACAAAGTCAGAATGCTTGGTGACAAATGAGAAGAATGAAGTTCTAATGAAGGGCAGCAGATCAAAGGACAACTGCTACCTATGGACACCTCAAGAAACCAGTTACTCCTCCACATGTCCATCCTCCAAGGAAGATGAAGTCAAAATATGGCATCAAAGATTTGGACATCTGCACTTAAGAGGCATGAAGAATATCATTGACAAAGGTGCTGTTAGAGGCATTCCCAATCTGAAAATAGAAGAAGGCAGAATCTGTGGTGAATGTCAGATTGGAAAGCAAGTCAAGATGTCCCACCAGAAGCTTCAACATCAGACCACTTCCAGGGTGCTGGAACTACTTCACATGGACTTGATGGGGCCTATGCAAGTTGAAAGCCTTGGAGGAAAGAGGTATGCCTATGTTGTTGTGGATGATTTCTCCAGATTTACCTGGGTCAACTTTATCAGAGAGAAATCAGACACCTTTGAAGTATTCAAAGAGTTAAGTCTAAGACTTCAAAGAGAAAAAGACTGTGTCATCAAGAGAATTAGGAGTGACCATGGCAGAGAGTTTGAAAACAGCAAGTTTACTGAATTCTGCACATCTGAAGGCATCACTCATGAGTTCTCTGCAGCCATTACACCACAACAAAATGGCATAGTTGAAAGGAAAAACAGGACTTTGCAAGAAGCTGCTAGGGTCATGCTTCATGCCAAAGAACTTCCCTATAATCTCTGGGCTGAAGCCATGAACACAACATGCTATATCCACAACAGAGTCACACTTAGAAGAGGGACTCCAACCACACTGTATGAAATCTGGAAAGGGAGGAAGCCAACTGTCAAGCACTTCCACATCTTTGGAAGTCCATGTTACATTTTGGCAGATAGAGAGCAAAGGAGAAAGATGGATCCCAAGAGTGATGCAGGAATATTCTTGGGATACTCTACAAACAGCAGAGCATATAGAGTATTCAATTCCAGAACCAGAACTGTGATGGAATCCATCAATGTGGTTGTTGATGATCTAACTCCAGCAAGAAAGAAGGATGTCGAAGAAGATGTCAGAACATCGGGAGACAATGTAGCAGATACAGCTAAAAGTGCAGAAAATGCGGAAAACTCTGATTCTGCTACAGATGAACCAAACATCAATCAACCTGACAAGAGTCCCTCCATTAGAATCCAGAAGATGCACCCCAAGGAGCTGATTATAGGAGATCCAAACAGAGGAGTCACTACAAGATCAAGGGAGATTGAGATTGTCTCCAATTCATGTTTTGTCTCCAAAATTGAGCCCAAGAATGTGAAAGAGGCACTGACTGATGAGTTCTGGATCAATGCTATGCAAGAAGAATTGGAGCAATTCAAAAGGAATGAAGTTTGGGAGCTAGTTCCTAGACCCGAGGGAACTAATGTGATTGGCACCAAGTGGATCTTCAAGAACAAAACCAATGAAGAAGGTGTTATAACCAGAAACAAGGCCAGACTTGTTGCTCAAGGCTACACTCAGATTGAAGGTGTAGACTTTGATGAAACTTTCGCCCCTGTTGCTAGACTTGAGTCCATCAGATTGTTACTTGGTGTAGCTTGCATCCTCAAATTCAAGCTGTACCAGATGGATGTGAAGAGCGCGTTTCTGAATGGATACCTGAATGAAGAAGCCTATGTGGAGCAGCCAAAGGGATTTGTAGATCCAACTCATCCAGATCATGTATACAGGCTCAAGAAGGCTCTCTATGGATTGAAGCAAGCTCCAAGAGCTTGGTATGAAAGGCTAACAGAGTTCCTTACTCAGCAAGGGTATAGGAAGGGAGGAATTGACAAGACTCTCTTTGTCAAACAAGATGCTGAAAACCTGATGATAGCACAGATATATGTTGATGACATTGTGTTTGGAGGGATGTCGAATGAGATGCTTCGACATTTTGTCCAACAGATGCAATCTGAATTTGAGATGAGTCTTGTTGGAGAGCTGACTTATTTTCTGGGACTCCAAGTGAAGCAGATGGAAGACTCCATATTCCTCTCACAAAGCAAGTATGCAAAGAACATTGTCAAGAAGTTTGGGATGGAAAATGCCAGCCATAAAAGAACACCTGCACCTACTCACTTGAAGCTGTCAAAAGATGAAGCTGGCACCAGTGTTAATCAAAGTCTGTACAGAAGCATGATTGGGAGCTTACTATATTTAACAGCCAGCAGACCTGACATCACCTTTGCAGTAGGTGTTTGTGCAAGATATCAAGCCAATCCTAAGATAAGTCACTTGAATCAAGTAAAGAGAATTCTGAAATATGTAAATGGCACCAGTAACTATGGGATTATGTACTGTCATTGTTCAGATTCAATGCTGGTTGGGTATTGTGATGCTGATTGGGCTGGAAGTGCAGATGACAGAAAAAGCACTTCTGGTGGATGTTTCTATTTGGGCAACAATCTTATTTCATGGTTCAGCAAGAAGCAGAACTATGTGTCCCTATCTACTGCAGAAGCAGAGTATATTGCAGCAGGAAGCAACTGTTCACAACTAGTTTGGATGAAACAGATGCTTAAGGAGTACAATGTCGAACAAGATGTCATGACATTGTACTGTGTCAACTTGAGTGCTATTAATATTTCTAAAAATCCTGTTCAACACAGCAGAACCAAGCACATTGACATTAGACATCACTATATTAGAGATCTTGTTGATGATAAAGTTATCACACTGGAGCATGTTGACACTGAGGAACAAATAGCAGATATTTTCACAAAGGCATTGGATGCAAATCAGTTTGAAAAACTGAGGGGCAAGCTGGGCATTTGTCTGCTAGAGGATTTATAGCAATTACTTTTATCTGAACGTGCTCAAACGTTAATAGCGCGTTCACTACTGGGCCAAAACAAATTCGACCGTTGCTTCACACGTCCCTCTACATTCCTCATTCAAACTCATATTTTCGTGGTAATCTCGTTTTCATCAGCATTCCCCAACACCTCTCAGAGATTCACGAAACCACTCCAAAGGCTCTGCTTCTCCATGGCTACCTCACCAAAAGATACTTCATCTCCTGGTTCACCCTCTGTACCATCATCTCCATCATCCACCAAAGCACCATCAAACCAGGAACAATCTGAATTCAATATCCAACCCATACAAATGATTCCTGGTCCAGCCCCTGTTCCTGAGAAACTGGTCCCCAAAAGACAACAGGGAGTGAAGATTTCTGAAAACCCTAGCCTTGCAACAAGTCCTAGGGAAGTAGACACGGAGATGGATAAGAAGATCCGCAGTATTGTGAGTAACATTTTGAAAAATGCTTCTGTCCCTGATGCTGATAAAGATGTTCCAACATCTTCCACCCCAAATGCTGAAGTCCTCTCTTCATCCAGTAAAGAGGAATCAACAGAGGAAGAGGATCAAGCCACAGAGGAGATCCCTGCACCAAGGGCACCAGAACCTGCTCCAGGTGACCTCATTGACCTAGAAGAAGTAGAATCTGATGAGGAACCCATTGCCAACAAGTTGGCACCTGGCATTGCAGAAAGATTACAAAGCAGAAAGGGAAAAACCCCCATTACTAGGTCTGGACGAATCAAAACTATGGCACAGAAGAAGAGCACACCAATCACTCCTACCACATCCAGATGGAGCAAAGTTGCAATCCCGTCCAAGAAGAGGAAAGAAATTTCCTCATCTGATTCTGATGATGATGTCGAACTAGATGTTCCCGACATCAAGAGGGCCAAGAAATCAGGGAAAAAGGTGCCTGGAAATGTCCCTGATGCACCATTGGACAACATTTCATTCCACTCCATTGGCAATGTTGAAAGGTGGAAATTTGTATATCAACGCAGACTTGCTGTTGAAAGAGAACTGGGAAGAGATGCCTTGGATTGCAAGGAGATCATGGACTTCATCAAGGCTGCTGGACTGCTGAAAACTGTCACCAAGTTGGGAGATTGCTATGAAAGTCTAGTCAGGGAATTCATTGTCAACATTCCCTCTGACATAACAAACAGAAAGAGTGATGAGTATCAGAAAGTGTTTGTCAGAGGAAAATGTGTTAGATTCTCCCCTGCTGTAATCAACAAATACCTGGGCAGACCAACTGAAGGAGTGGTGGATATTGCTGTTTCTGAGCATCAAATTGCCAAGGAAATCACTGCCAAACAAGTCCAGCATTGGCCAAAGAAAGGGAAGCTTTCTGCAGGGAAGCTAAGTGTGAAGTATGCAATCCTGCATAGGATTGGCACTGCAAACTGGGTACCCACCAATCATACTTCCACTGTTGCCACAGGTTTGGTTAAATTTCTGTATGCTGTTGGAACCAAGTCCAAATTTAATTTTGGAAACTATATTTTTGATCAAACTGTTAAGCATTCAGAATCTTTTGCTGTCAAATTACCCATTGCCTTCCCAACTGTATTGTGTGGCATTATGTTGAGTCAACATCCCAATATTTTAAACAACATTGACTCTGTGAAGAAGAGAGAATCTGCTCTGTCCCTGCATTACAAACTGTTTGAGGGGACACATGTCCCAGACATTGTCTCGACATCAGGGAAAGCTGCTGCTTCAGGTGCTGTGTCCAAGGATGCTTTGATTGCTGAACTCAAGGACACATGCAAGGTGCTGGAAGCAACCATCAAAGCCACCACAGAGAAGAAAATGGAGCTGGAACGCCTGATCAAAAGACTCTCAGACAGTGGCATTGATGATGGAGAAGCAGCTGAGGAAGAAGAAGAAGCAGCTGAGGAAGAAGAAGAAGCAGCTGAGGAAGAAGAAGATGCAGCAGAGGATACAGAGTCAGATGATGATGATTCTGATACCACCCCATGACCATCAGACCTTTATTTTTGCTTTTACTTTTACTAGTTATTGGTCTGTAATATGTGCACATTAATTTCATGCATTCTACTTTTGCCAAATTCTGTCTAAAAAGGGGGAGTAGTAGGATATTATATTATGCATGATTTATGATTTTGAGGGGGAGTAGTAGTTATATGATTTGAGGGGGAGTAGTATGTATACTACTGCTGCTGATGATGATTGATGTAAGCTACTAAAACTAGTAGCTGATAGAAGATGCCGCAGTGAACTGCTTCACAGCAGTAGGAGCATGGAGACAGGGGGAGCAGAAAGCTGATGTCACGTGAGATGTCTTGACATCCTGGAAACGACTTGCAACTTGCAGAATTTTGCTGTCGCCACTACAGATACCGCTGTGCTTGATTACTCTGATAATGAAAGTTGCTGATCCCACTTGCATAACTGCTCGTACCTGCTCAGGAAGAGTCTAAGTATGTTTTAGACAAAATTTGCCAAAGGGGGAGATTGTTAGTGCTTAGCTTTACTGAGTTTTAAAAGATTGGCTAAAATTTTGTTAAAACATAAGCACTTAGACAATGAAGGAAAGCTGGAGTTGCTGCACATGATGTCCAACGTTATGTCAAGGAATCAGATTGGGCTGCACAATGCACAAGGCAAGATAAAATGTCAAATGAAGAATTGAAGCTGCAGGATCCACGATGTCGGATACGATGTCCAGGACATCCTGCCCGAAAATACTGGACACATAAATCTGTTATATCTTTAACAGATTAATGTGCAGTTAGCAACAGATTTGGCGATCTATCTTTAGGAACGAATTAAAAGATAATTAAAGTTCGAATTACAAACTTGAATAGTTCGTTCAGGGATTAAAGATTAAAGATAAAAACTAAAAGATCAAACTCTATCTTTTAGATCTTTAAGTGCAGATTTTCAGGAGAATGATAGATCTTATCCAGCGCAAGTTGTTGTAGCCCAGATACGCACACTGCTATATAAACATGAAGGCTGCACGAGTTTTTCACCAAGTCCGAGATTGAAGAGTTATTTTGTGAGTTTTTGGGACTTGAGTGTTTTGTGAGCCACCTTGATGTTACCCTAACATCAAGTGTTGGACCTGAGTGTGTAGAGTTGATCTCTATTGTTCAGAGAGCAATCTCTGGTGTGTCTTTGATTTATTTGTAAAC
This sequence comes from Glycine max, assembly GCF_000004515.6. Taxonomy (NCBI): domain Eukaryota; kingdom Viridiplantae; phylum Streptophyta; class Magnoliopsida; order Fabales; family Fabaceae; genus Glycine; species Glycine max. The sequence continues at coordinate 10,585,228 of NC_038249.2, read as the reverse complement.
ACGGGAGAGTGATTGAGAGGGAGTGAGAGGGGTTCTCATATCTAAGAGTGGCTCTTAGGTAGAAGTTGCACGGGTAGTGGTTAGGTGAGAAGGTTGTATACAGTGGCTGTTAGATCTTCGAACTAATACTATTTTAGTGGATTTCCTCCCTGGCTTGGTAGCCCCCAGATGTAGGTGACGTTGCACCGAACTAGGTTAACAATTCTCTTGTGTTATTTACTTGTTTAATCTGTTCATACGGTCATATACAATCTGCATGTTCTGAAGCGCGATGTCGTGACATCCTGTACGACATTTGTCCCCAGTATCAGAATTTCACATGTATTTCAAATCAATAAATAATAAGTACAAAAATTCATGCGACCTAATCTTATCTTTCTTAAAAGTGGTCTTTCTTAAAAAAAATTTGAAGAGCAAGAGTCATTTGGCTTAATCTATCAATTGAAAATCCTTTAAACATTTATTGTCCTTGAAAATTCTCTTTCGAGAACCTGCAAAGTTTCTTTCATTTCTTCTTTTCTTTCAATTCTTCTTGCTACCAGGATGTGACAAACGACAACAATGGATACCTCCGAACCCTACATTGGGGCAATGACAGCACCTTGCATGAGCTTCAAGCGAACTAGGGGACAGATAAGAAGTTCTCACTAGGTAGGTTGAAAACTCAAAAGAGCGGCCTAGGCAAAAGTTAGGGTAATAATATTTATAAAAAAGAAAAAGAAAAACAATCAAGAGCGTGTGTTATAAGAGGTTTTGTCCCAATATCCAAACTGTAAGTGTCTCTAGTCGAGATTTGAAATGACACATAGCCATGTTTCTTCATCCCAAACACTAATTTATCCCTTGTTATTCCCTCTGAGCCAAAGTATATTTGTTTTCTTAAAAGAACAACAAAAAAAAAACAAAAACCCTGAGTAGGAACCACCGCTAAACTGACGGGAAGAGCAATGCAAACAACACATGCATGAGGTTTACTAAGCTCTAGGTTGGGCAATGTTCGCGGCCGGCAAGTGTACTGGATCGCACAAGTAGTATAAAACGGTAAGAACCGAGTATCGAACTCTCGGGGAACTTGTGTCATCTAGCAAGCTATTTCGGTAAATAGGTGTCTGGTATGAAAAGATTATTGTGGATATGAACAGGTATGTAAACTATCTATGCAAAAAGAAAGAAAATCACGCAAGAGAAATGTTGTAACATCCTGGAAATTTCTACCCGGAGTTTACGGAAACGATGTATCTTGAATGATTATATATAAGTATTATTCAGTGTATATGCCTATATGTTCTTGGTAGAAGTAGGAATAGCGGGGGGCAAGATATGCGGGTTAGGCTAATTAAGGGAGAGAAATCCATAACTGGGAGGTTATGGGTTAATTCCTAATTAATTAGTTAAAAATCATCGTTTTGCGTGCGACTTAAAATTTAACGAAACCAACCTCTAAACCACGCTCGGGGTTTTATTCTGAGCGTTTTGATATATATATTGCTTGCTTTCGAAAACTGGCCCCGGCGGACGCAGAGAAACGCGAGAAACTGGAATCAGAGAAACGGCACGCAAACCGAGGCAGGATTTTAGCGTTTCAAAGGTCAGATTTTTCTCACTTTTGTGACTGAGTATGGGTCACAGTCAAAAAGAGAAAGTGGGCCCTTTTGCTCCAATCAAATAGGGACATGTGGCAGAGCTTGAATAAAATAATGGAAAAAGGGAAAACCCTTTTATTAAAACCAAAAAGCTTTTCTCTCTCCTCACTCAGCCAAAGCAGAAATTCAGAAGCCTTTTCTCTCTCTCTCTCTCTCTCTCACGCAGCCTTCTTCTTCTTTTCTCCCATCCACCATTGTTGCCCAACAAAGCTTCAACCTTTGGTGCTCATTTCTGCTCCAAATCGCGAAAGGAGAGCATTTTCGGAGTCGTGAAGTGCGTGGCTACGAGTGGGACTTCGAAAATTCAGGTTTGGGTGGACTTCTTTCCCTCTTGATTTTCGTGGGTATGGGGTTTTGGGAGATATGAGGGGTAGTTTTGTTAGTTTTCTGCTGTGTGATGATTATTTGTGAAGACATTTGTTGAAAGCTTGTCGAAATTGCCATGTTTGGGTGAGTTAGACATACCCATTCTGTTTTAGGGTTTTTGTGATGATGTTTGTGATGTTTATATGCTGAAATTGCTGATGGAAATCTGTTAGAGACGAAGGGTAGAACTAACCCAAGGTTAGAAAGTGAGAATGTGATGTTATGAGTGGAAAAAAAAAAAAGAGTGAGACTTTGAGAGTTGGAAGGCTAAGTCTGAATTTTGTGGTAAATGGAGGTTAGAGTGAGTTAATACTAGCTTGAAATGTCATTTAGAACATGTGAGAAAGGTTAGGCTGAGCTAGAGAGAAAAACAAATGACCAAAGTGAACAAAGAGCCATTGCTAGGGCAAATTTGGGTGTTGAAGAGTCAAATTTTGATTCGGTGAGATTTTAGGTGTAAATCCAGTTTGAACAAGTCTAAATGGATGTTATGGACTGGTGTGAGGTGAGAGTTTGCCTCAAATTTACCTCATTCTAAATTTCACTTTTCAAACCTAGAAAACCCATTGAATTGAGGGGTTTTGGACACCTAGATTCTGTGTTGCTGTGTTTTGAAGCTTGATTTTGGGTTAGACATGATTGATACATGAATTGGGACTTGTAGGAATTGATTTGGGTAAGATTGGATGAGGGGAAGTGTGGTTTTCGAAATATGCTCTTTGTGCAGATTTTGCTGTAAAATTGTGCAGCAGAATTCTGCACAAGTGCAGAAAAATCCATGTATTTGCTGGTTGTGGAAAGAGTAATGTAGAATGAGTTCTGGATGTTTGCTAGTAGATCCCAACGGTCAAAATGTAGGCTTATGCACTATGGACTTCCAGTAAAATTTTGGAGTCGATCCAACGATTAACAAATTGGATCGAAGGAATTGTTACTGGGGTCTTTGAGTGGGAAAAGCTGTGATTTTTGGTTGGTGTTTTGGCAGAGTTTTCTGCCTTTGCTTTGTTTTGCTTGGCTGTGATAGCTTGTGCTGTGTGAATGTTGTTTTGCTTGGATGTTGTGGAAGCTTGGGAGGATTGATGGGGACCCGGTGTTGAGAGAAACGAGGATATGGGCTACGTGGGAGTACGTGAGCTCAGTTGGAGGTGGGCAACAGGGGATGGTGGGTTTATGCGCGCATTGTGGATGTGGAAAAACTTGTTGTGCACCATCGCCCGACCGCCACCTAGTACCACATGTGATGGGTACCCCATAATCCTACAAGCTTGAGATGAGGAAGTGTTGAAGGGTGAAACTTCCTGCTTTTATTGTTGACCACAGAGTGGTACCTGGAGATATGTCGCGGGGGTCAGGAGACCTTGGGGACGTCAGGTGGGGTGCTATTGCCCAAAACCAAGCTTGACCAATCCCGACCCAACCCGGGCATAGTCGGTCAGTGAGAACCTGTGATGTACCTAAGCAGGCGAGCTCCTGGCAGTCAACAGATAAAAGGAAAACAAGACCACAAAGCAAGGAGGCTTGTGGTGGCTGGCCAGCTGTGAATTTTGTATAATATGTGGATTGTGGCCTCTGGTAATCGATTACTAAGGGTGGGTAATCGATTACAAGGCTTAAAATTGAAGACAGGAGGCTAAGATGGTCTCTGGTAATCGATTACCACGGGGTGTAATCGATTACCAGGCGTGAAAACGAGGTCAGGAAGCTAAGGAAGCCTCTGGTAATCGATTACCAAGGGGTGTAATCGATTACCAGGCTTAAAAAGGGATTTGGGAGATGATAGAAGCCTCTGGTAATCGATTACCAGCCTGTGTAATCGATTACACAGAGGAATGGGTCACTGGTAATCGATTACCAGGCATGTGTAATCGATTACACAGTGTATTATTGCATATTTCATGTCCTGAGGCTGTGTAATTCAAGTTTAGCCTCTGGTAATCGATTACCAAGGATGTGTAATCGATTACCAGAGATGGAAAGCCTTAAAATACCCATTTTTCTTGCATGTAATGGTTATGAGAAGCTTTGTGTTGCGGCATAGTTAGATTCTTGTGAAAGAGTCTACCCCTTTCTTTTCTTCCTTGTAGATCGTGATGGCGGCGCAGCTAATCCGTGATCGAGTAGAGATGGAGTGCCTAGAGGGAGCTTGGGAGACCCTCGAAGGTAACATGAGGTGCCGATTTCGGGGCACCATTCGATTCACGGCTACTTCTTTGGTGCATCCAGATGAACCTGCACGGACGCTTCAGCGCACGGTGGAGTGGACAACTCCTTGGATTAGCTTTGTGTATTTTTTAGGGTGGGTGTATCTAGGACTGACTGTTAGGTTTACTCTTTTGCTTTGTATGGGTAGACCTGATGTATAGGAATTTGATAATTGTATACATGTGGCTGAAGCCAACACTGTGGACACCTTTGCTCTGGATGACACTATATATTTTGTAAAAACTCCCATATTTTGGACAGCTTTAAATGATGAAAGCATTTATGATCAATCTTGTTATTTGAAAAGAAAGCATTAGCAACTTTATTTGTAAAAGAGTTTATCGATTGTATTTTATCCTTTTATTTTCACGTGACGACCTAAAGTAATGGCTGGTATATTCTTCCTTTTGAAACAGCGAAATAATTTAGAGAATTATGAGCGGTAAGAAAGAAATGACTCCGAATAGAGTTGTGAACTGGCCATTCAGGACTTTATAGTGAGGATTTTCCTTCTAAACCTAGTTATGGTCAAAAAGAGAAAGAAATGAAAAAGAAAAAGAAAAAAAAAATTTACCATGGTTTTTGTTATTTAAATTATTACTATTAAACCAGTCATTAATTTAGGGACGCCACAATTGGTGGTATCAGAGCAAAAGTTGGATTCTAGTGAACCTGTTATGGTCTTGCTGTGTGAATGCTGTGTATCTCTGAAACTTGGGAGTAGGTTTCGGGGAGTGACGTTAAGTCACACATTGTGTGTATTTCTGCTTTCTTGTCTTGAGCATGGATGTGTGACTGATTCATAGGGTTGTTGTGTGTATGAGTATGTATAAAGAGAAGGATGTTGTTATAACTGTCATAGCCTGTGTGGTACACTCTCTCATTAGGATTTCTTGGGTGCTAATAGTTTCCCTACAGGATAGGTATGGCAGGACGTGGTAGGGATCAGAACCGTGATGTCCTTGACCGCATCACCGCTGTGCTGGAAACTCTAGTGCAGGAACGTGATGTGGAGCCGGCGGAGTATCGGGGACTCATGGCTTTCCGTAAGAACCACCCGCCAAAGTTCAGTGGAGACTATGATCCGGAAGGTGCTAGGTTGTGGTTAGCTGAGACGGAGAAGATTTTCGAGGCGATGGGTTGCCTTGAGGAGCATAAGGTCCTTTATGCAACATTTATGCTCCAAGGGGAGGCCAAAATTGGTGGAAGTTCGTGAAGCCTTCATTTGTTGCACCTGGAGGCGTGATTCCTTGGAATGCCTTCAAGGACAAGTTCCTGGAGAATTACTTTCCACGAGATCTCAGGAAGCGGAAGGCGAGGGAATTTCTGGATTTGAAGCAAGGAAACATGTCTGTTGGGGAGTACACGGCTAAGTTTAATGAGCTTCTGCAGTATTGGCCTCAATACCAAGATGCTCGGAATGAGGAAGATTTATGTGCTCAGTTTGAGAATGGGCTTCGGTTGGAGATCCAACAGGCGGTTAGTTATATGCAGATCACGGATTTTAATCAGTTGGTGACAAAGTGCAGGATTTTTGAAGATAAGATGAAGGAGAGGCAAGCTAGAGGCGTTGGAGGACCTCAGAGGAACCATCCTTTTAGAGGAAATGGTAACAAGAGGATGAAGCCGTATGCTAGCAACAAAGGGAAGCAACCTATGGCTGCCTCCAACATGAGCCAGTCAAGGGGGACTGGGGTACAATGCTTTCAGTGTGGAGGACCGCATCTTAAGAGGAATTGCCCACAGCTCCAGCAGACACAGGAGAACCGTTGTTATGTGTGTGGCAAGGTGGGCCATTATGCTCGAGAATGTAGGGTGACCGGGAGACCGACGGTAACTGCCAATTCCAACACCGTCAATCGTGGACCCACTAATTCCACAAGGAGCGGTAATGTTAGCAACAACAACATTAGTGGTGGAAGACCAAAAGTACCCTCTCGGGTATTTGCTATGAGTGGCTCAGAAGCGGCTGCCTCCGACGATTTGATACGGGGTAAGTGTTTGATTGCTGATAAACTACTAGATGTACTTTATGATTCAGGTGCCACACATTCTTTCATATCTCATGCATGTGTGGAGAGGTTGGGGTTATGTGCGACGGAGTTGCCATATGATATGGTGGTGTCTACTCCGACGAGCGAGCCTGTAACCACCTCTCGGGTGTGTTTGAAGTGTCCTATAATTGTTGAGGGTCGATCTTTTATGGCGGACTTGATTTGCCTACCTTTAGCTCATCTAGATGTGATCTTGGGGATGGATTGGTTATCTACTAACCATATTTTTCTAGACTGTAAGGAGAAGATGCTAGTGTTTGGTGGAGATGTAGTTCCACGTGAACCATTGAAAGAGGATGCGGCCAACGAAGAAACGGAAGATGTTCGAACTTACATGGTGTTGTTCTCTATGTATGTGGAAGAGGACGCTGAAGTTAGTTGTATACCGGTGGTGTCAGAATTTCCAGAAGTTTTTCCGGATGATATTTGTGAATTGCCACCTGAGAGAGAAGTGGAATTCATTATTGACTTGGTGCCTGGGGCGAATCCAGTGTCGATTGCGCCTTATAGAATGTCTCCGGTAGAACTAGCAGAGGTGAAGGCACAAGTGCAGGATCTTTTGAGCAAACAATTTGTTCGTCCAAGTGCATCACCGTGGGGAGCACCGGTCTTGTTGGTTAAAAAGAAGGATGGAAGTATGAGGATGTGTGTAGACTACCGGCAGTTAAACAAGGTCACTATCAAGAACAAATATCCGCTACCAAGGATAGATGATTTGATTGACCAATTGAGGGGAGCAACGGTATTTTCGAAGATAGATTTGCGATCGGGGTATCATCAAATCCGAGTTAAGAAGGAAGATATCCCAAAGACTGCGTTTCGGACTCGGTATGGGCACTACGAGTATTTAGTCATGCCATTTGGAGTGACTAATGCTCCGGCTATTTTCATGGACTATATGAACCGTATATTCCATGATTACTTGGACCAATTTGTGGTTGTGTTTATTGATGATATCCTAGTGTATTCAAGGAATAAGGAGGAGCATGAGAAGCACTTGAGGATTGTGTTGCATATCCTGAGGGATAGGAAGTTGTTCGCCAAATTGTCAAAATGTGACTTTTGGTTGGAGAAAGTGCAGTTCTTGGGGCACGTGATTTCTAAGGATGGGGTTGCGGTGGATCCAAACAAGGTGGAGTCGGTTATGGAGTGGCAACAACCGACAACTCCAACGGAGGTTCGAAGTTTCTTGGGGTTAGCTGGCTATTATAGAAAATTCATTGAAGGATTTTCTAAATTGGCATTGCCCCTAACTAAGTTGACTCGTAAGAATGAGAAGTTTGTCTGGAATGAGAAGTGTGATCAAAGTTTCCAAGAGTTGAAGAGGCGGTTGACGACAGCTCCAGTGTTAATTTTGCCCGACCCTAAGAGAACATTTGAAGTGTATTGCGATGCAAGCGGGCAAGGCTTGGGATGTGTGTTGATGCAAGAGGGAAGAGTAGTGGCTTATGCTTCGCGTCAATTACGTCCTCATGAAGTTAACTATCCGACTCATGACTTGGAACTAGCAGCGGTGGTCTTTGCCTTAAAGATTTGGAGGCATTATTTGTACGGTACTCGTTTTGAAGTTTTCAGTGATCACAAGAGTCTCAAATACTTGTTCGATCAGAAGGAACTCAATATGAGACAACGAAGATGGATGGAGTTCCTCAAGGATTATGATTTTGGACTTTCCTACCATCCAGGAAAGGCTAATGTAGTAGCCGATGCGCTAAGCCGGAAATCTTTACATGTTGCGACTATGATGAGTTTGGAGCAAAGATTGATAGAGGAGTTCCGAGATCTGAATCTAGCAATCGAGGTGCGACCCAAGAGCTTATTTGTGGGAACGTTGCAGATTACCAATGAATTTGTAGACCACATACGCGAGGCTCAAGGGGATGATCCGTTTTTGCAAGGCAAGGTGTTAGATGTAATGGGGGATAGGGGTGTGGAGTTTGAGAAGGATACAACCGGGTTAATTAGATTCAAGGGGAGGATATGTGTGCCATCTCTAGATGATTTGAAAGTTAAGATTTTGGAGGAAGCACATAAAAGTCGTCTTAGTTTCAATCCAGGAATGACTAAGATGTACCAAGATTTGAAGAGAAGTTTTTGGTGGCATGGCATGAAGAAAGATGTAGCTGAATATGTAGCAAGATGTTTGACATGTCAAAAGGCTAAGGCTGAGCACCAGCGACCATCAGGGGAATTGAAGCCATTGGAAATTCCGGAATGGAAATGGGAGAGCATATCTATGGATTTTGTATCTAGTTTACCCAAGACTAGTCGTGGACATGATGCTGTGTGGGTCATAGTAGATCGACTCACCAAATCTGCTCATTTTATTCCGGTGAATATGAAGTATAGAATGGAGAAACTCGTGGAGTTGTACATCAAGGAAGTAGTAAGGTTGCATGGAATTCCTTCTAGTATTGTATCTGACAGGGATCCGAGGTTCACTTCGCGATTTTGGACGAGTCTACATGAAGCCTTGGGGACAAAGCTGAAGCTTAGTTCAGCTTATCATCCTCAAACAGATGGTCAGACTGAACGAACCATTCAGACTCTAGAGGATCTACTTAGGGCGTGTATTATAGAGCAACAAGGTAGCTGGATGGATTGTTTGTCGTTGATTGAGTTTACTTACAACAATAGCTACCAAGCCAGTATTGGTATGGCTCCTTTTGAAGCTCTATATGGACGAAAGTGCAAAACTCCTATTTGTTGGCATGATGATGGAGAAGCAGTACTTCTTGGACCTGAAATGCTACAACAGATTAACGAACAAGTGAAGTTGATTCGAGAGAAGATAAAAGCATCTCAGGATAGGCAGAAGAGCTATTATGATAGAAGGAGGAAGCCACTAGATTTCCAGGAAGGGGAGCATGTGTTTTTGAAGGTTTCTCCCGTAACCGGGGTCGGAAGAGCTCTCAAGACTAGGAAGTTGACACCCAAGTATCTAGGTCCATATCAGATTTTGAAGAAGATTGGGCCTGTAGCTTATCATATCGCCTTACCTCCGAGTTTATCGAATTTGCACCCTGTGTTCCATGTCTCTCAACTGAGACGGTACAACCCGGATCCATCACATATTCTTGCAGTGGACGAGGTACAGGTGAAGGATAACCTCACCTATAAAGCACAACCTCAGAAGATCACTGACCGAAGAATGAAGTCGTTGAGAGGAAAGGAGATCGCGTTGGTGAAGGTGCAGTGGGGAACCGATGAGGGTGATTCTACATGGGAGTTGGAAGATAGGATGAGAGAATTGTACCCAAGTTTGTTCATAGAGTAGTAATTTCGGGGACGAAATTCCTAAAAGGGTGGGAGTATTGTAACATCCTGGAAATTTCTACCCGGAGTTTACGGAAACGATGTATCTTGAATGATTATATATAAGTATTATTCAGTGTATATGCCTATATGTTCTTGGTAGAAGTAGGAATAGCGGGGGGCAAGATATGCGGGTTAGGCTAATTAAGGGAGAGAAATCCATAACTGGGAGGTTATGGGTTAATTCCTAATTAATTAGTTAAAAATCATCGTTTTGCGTGCGACTTAAAATTTAACGAAACCAACCTCTAAACCACGCTCGGGGTTTTATTCTGAGCGTTTTGATATATATATTGCTTGCTTTCGAAAACTGGCCCCGGCGGACGCAGAGAAACGCGAGAAACTGGAATCAGAGAAACGGCACGCAAACCGAGGCAGGATTTTAGCGTTTCAAAGGTCAGATTTTTCTCACTTTTGTGACTGAGTATGGGTCACAGTCAAAAAGAGAAAGTGGGCCCTTTTGCTCCAATCAAATAGGGACATGTGGCAGAGCTTGAATAAAATAATGGAAAAAGGGAAAACCCTTTTATTAAAACCAAAAAGCTTTTCTCTCTCCTCACTCAGCCAAAGCAGAAATTCAGAAGCCTTTTCTCTCTCTCTCTCTCTCTCTCACGCAGCCTTCTTCTTCTTTTCTCCCATCCACCATTGTTGCCCAACAAAGCTTCAACCTTTGGTGCTCATTTCTGCTCCAAATCGCGAAAGGAGAGCATTTTCGGAGTCGTGAAGTGCGTGGCTACGAGTGGGACTTCGAAAATTCAGGTTTGGGTGGACTTCTTTCCCTCTTGATTTTCGTGGGTATGGGGTTTTGGGAGATATGAGGGGTAGTTTTGTTAGTTTTCTGCTGTGTGATGATTATTTGTGAAGACATTTGTTGAAAGCTTGTCGAAATTGCCATGTTTGGGTGAGTTAGACATACCCATTCTGTTTTAGGGTTTTTGTGATGATGTTTGTGATGTTTATATGCTGAAATTGCTGATGGAAATCTGTTAGAGACGAAGGGTAGAACTAACCCAAGGTTAGAAAGTGAGAATGTGATGTTATGAGTGGAAAAAAAAAAAAAAGTGAGACTTTGAGAGTTGGAAGGCTAAGTCTGAATTCTGTGGTAAATGGAGGTTAGAGTGAGTTAATACTAGCTTGAAATGTCATTTAGAACATGTGAGAAAGGTTAGGCTGAGCTAGAGAGAAAAACAAATGACCAAAGTGAACAAAGAGCCATTGCTAGGGCAAATTTGGGTGTTGAAGAGTCAAATTTTGATTCGGTGAGATTTTAGGTGTAAATCCAGTTTGAACAAGTCTAAATGGATGTTATGGACTGGTGTGAGGTGAGAGTTTGCCTCAAATTTACCTCATTCTAAATTTCACTTTTCAAACCTAGAAAACCCATTGAATTGAGGGGTTTTGGACACCTAGATTCTGTGTTGCTGTGTTTTGAAGCTTGATTTTGGGTTAGACATGATTGATACATGAATTGGGACTTGTAGGAATTGATTTGGGCAAAATTGGATGAGGGGAAGTGTGGTTTTCGAAATATGCTCTTTGTGCAGATTTTGCTGTAAAATTGTGCAGCAGAATTCTGCACAAGTGCAGAAAAATCCATGTATTTGCTGGTTGTGGAAAGAGTAATGTAGAATGAGTTCTGGATGTTTGCTAGTAGATCCCAACGGTCAAAATGTAGGCTTATGCACTGTAGACTTCCAGTAAAATTTTGGAGTCGATCCAACGGTTAACGAATTGGATCGAAGGAATTGTTACTGGGGTCTTTGAGTGGGAAAAGCTGTGATTTTTGGTTGGTGTTTTGGCAGAGTTTTCTGCCTTTGCTCTGTTTTGCTTGGCTGTGATAGCTTGTGCTGTGTGAATGTTGTTTTGCTTGGATGTTGTGGAAGCTTGGGAGGATTGATGGGGACCCGGTGTTGAGAGAAACGAGGATATGGGCTACGTGGGAGTACGTGAGCTCAGTTGGAGGTGGGCAACAGGGGATGGTGGGTTTATGCGCGCATTGTGGATGTGGAAAACTTGTTGTGCACCATCGCCCGACCGCCACCTAGTACCACATGTGATGGGTACCCCATAATCCTACAAGCTTGAGATGAGGAAGTGTTGAAGGGTGAAACTTCCTGCTTTTATTGTTGACCACAGAGTGGTACCTGGAGATATGTCGCGGGGGTCAGGAGACCTTGGGGACGTCAGGTGGGGTGCTATTGCCCAAAACCAAGCTTGACCAATCCCGACCCAACCCGGGCATAGTCGGTCAGTGAGAACCTGTGATGTACCTAAGCAGGCGAGCTCCTGGCAGTCAACAGATAAAAGGAAAACAAGACCACAAAGCAAGGAGGCTTGTGGTGGCTGGCCAGCTGTGAATTTTGTATAATATGTGGATTGTGGCCTCTGGTAATCGATTACTAAGGGTGGGTAATCGATTACAAGGCTTAAAATTGAAGACAGGAGGCTAAGATGGTCTCTGGTAATCGATTACCACGGGGTGTAATCGATTACCAGGCGTGAAAACGAGGTCAGGAAGCTAAGGAAGCCTCTGGTAATCGATTACCAAGGGGTGTAATCGATTACCAGGCTTAAAAAGGGATTTGGGAGATGATAGAAGCCTCTGGTAATCGATTACCAGCCTGTGTAATCGATTACACAGAGGAATGGGTCACTGGTAATCGATTACCAGGCATGTGTAATCGATTACACAGTGTATTATTGCATATTTCATGTCCTGAGGCTGTGTAATTCAAGTTTAGCCTCTGGTAATCGATTACCAAGGATGTGTAATCGATTACCAGAGATGGAAAGCCTTAAAATACCCATTTTTCTTGCATGTAATGGTTATGAGAAGCTTTGTGTTGCGGCATAGTTAGATTCTTGTGAAAGAGTCTACCCCTTTCTTTTCTTCCTTGTAGATCGTGATGGCGGCGCAGCTAATCCGTGATCGAGTAGAGATGGAGTGCCTAGAGGGAGCTTGGGAGACCCTCGAAGGTAACATGAGGTGCCGATTTCGGGGCACCATTCGATTCACGGCTACTTCTTTGGTGCATCCAGATGAACCTGCACGGACGCTTCAGCGCACGGTGGAGTGGACAACTCCTTGGATTAGCTTTGTGTATTTTTTAGGGTGGGTGTATCTAGGACTGACTGTTAGGTTTACTCTTTTGCTTTGTATGGGTAGACCTGATGTATAGGAATTTGATAATTGTATACATGTGGCTGAAGCCAACACTGTGGACACCTTTGCTCTGGATGACACTATATATTTTGTAAAAACTCCCATATTTTGGACAGCTTTAAATGATGAAAGCATTTATGATCAATCTTGTTATTTGAAAAGAAAGCATTAGCAACTTTATTTGTAAAAGAGTTTATCGATTGTATTTTATCCTTTTATTTTCACGTGACGACCTAAAGTAATGGCTGGTATATTCTTCCTTTTGAAACAGCGAAATAATTTAGAGAATTATGAGCGGTAAGAAAGAAATGACTCCGAATAGAGTTGTGAACTGGCCATTCAGGACTTTATAGTGAGGATTTTCCTTCTAAACCTAGTTATGGTCAAAAAGAGAAAGAAATGAAAAAGAAAAAGAAAAAAAAAATTTACCATGGTTTTTGTTATTTAAATTATTACTATTAAACCAGTCATTAATTTAGGGACGCCACAAATGTTGTGTAAAAACAAGTAGAGAACGCGTTGGTCTTGTTATGGTCTTGCTGTGTGAATGCTGTGTATCTCTGAAACTTGGGAGTAGGTTTCGGGGAGTGACGTTAAGTCACACATCGATTCCTCATGATAGCCTAGCCTAATCCTGATCAAACCTCGTCCGCAAACTCCTCTTGTAAGACTAAACTCAACCAGGACCACATTAAGACACACATACACAACTAAGTTCTTGTACCCCGATTCCTCGTGATAGTACAACAACTTAGCCCCGTACTATCAAGGACTTTAGAATCACACCAGTTTCCACTGTTGAATGACCCTAACAAAGCATGCATCTATGTGATCAAGGTAAAGGCATACTGGAATGAAAAGCAGATAGCACAGAGAACACACAAAACATCATTACATAGATAGAAATATATTAACATCAGGTACCTACAGGGAAGATCCAACAGAGGATTTAGCTTTTCATAGTCTGGAAACCTCCTTTACAACACAGAGAAGAACAAGATGAAAGATTGCAAAAATACAAGTGATGAGGATGTCTCCTTCACCTCTAAGATCTCACAATCACTCACAAACTCATCTCAAGCTCTCAGAACGGCTTCCGCTTCGAGCTCTCGCCTCTGCAGATCTTCACGCAACAAAATCTCTTAGAACTCTCTGGAACTTAGACCTTTCTCTCTGTAGAACTTCCTACACATTCAAAAGCTTCAAGCCAAGGCCAGACTCTCGTGCATCCAGAGGCTTCTCAAGGAAAAATGCCAAACTCCCTCAAAAAATTTGATTTCAAGCTTAAATAGGTGGGTTGGTCTGTGCTTGCGCGCTTAGCGCAAATCTGAATCGCTTAGCGCGCATAAGTGGATTTTGGCTTAGCGCACTTCTCTCGCTTGGCGGATGAGTTGAAGCGGTGCGCTTGATGACCTGGAGCGGTGCGCTCAGCAAACCTGACAGCTCATCTTCTTCTGGATTCTTCCTTGCGCTTAGCCACTGAGTGTCGCGCTTAGTGAATGCTCGCTAAGCCAGAAGATTGGCTTAGCGAGAAAGTGAAAACAACACTTTTGAAAATTTTCCTAATTAACCTGAAATTGAGAGAAATTGATTATTAAACGCATAAAACAAAAGTATAAATTATCTATTACCTATATTTAATAGAAAAAAAAACTATAAATTGGAGAAGTTTAATACAATATACACAAGTTTTATACATAAAAGTTAGTCGTATTCATCGACTAACAACTCCCTTAAATTTACAGTTTTGCTTGTTCTCAAGCAAAAGAGAACAACTCACTTGTCCTCAAGTGGTAAAGCACAAAGGTGTATGCATCAAAATTTATTGATTGCATGATGAGAAAGATGAAGCAATGTGTACCTATCACTTGTTTTCACAAAATATGCAGCTAGACAAAAAGGAGAACAAAATGTGAACTATAGAGTTAGATGAAGTTAATCATAAGACAAATATCAAGGAAAGTAGCTCAAACCACAGTCTCACGGCTACTGTTTCACTCAAGCACAAGTGTTTAAGCTATTCAATGATAACAACTAACAGGAGGTCCAATCTTTGCATTTCATCTCATGCCATCAAGTTAGAAATGTTTAAACAGAATTAGAAGGACTTTCTCAGGCTTGTAGTGAGGTTTGCCTACAAAAATTCATTGGTTTTTCTAGGATTCAAAGGTTTAGATTTTAAGAGAGCACAAGTCCTAGACTTATCCCAATGATCTTTCCTTGTATTATACAAGTAGCCTTCTCACTATTTTTCTTCTCTTAAGTCTCTTTTGACCTTATTGAAACAACATACTTATTCTTTTCTTCTCCCCCCCTTTTTTTAACATACAACTTATTTGTTGTGTGTGCTGATGCTTAACCTTTTTCTTTTCATTCTAATTGACTTTCCGACCCCCAAATTTAGAGTAAATTTGCCTTGAATCATATGCTCTCCTAGAATCTAAACAAGGTATTAGGAGATAATCATTTAAGTTTAGGGTTCAATTCATGACAAAAATCATTCAACTTATAGAAGGAGCGAAAGATACAGTTATCATTCAAGGTGAGCTATTTGGTCAAAAGAGCTTGTGTATACACAAATCATGGCCTTCATCATGTTCTAAGCTATAGATATCATTCTAGAATTCAGAGATTCATGCAAAGATCATTACTCACAGTTAGTCGTTCACTCACAGAGTAAGCTCACACTCTCACCGGTTTTTGGTTCAAGCTTTTTCTTTCACAATCAGTCTGTCTATTGACTAACAATTCTACTGTAAGTTCACACTCTTGTTCTTTCTTTGTTCAACATGCATATTTGTTGAAATTCATGAAAAGAAACACAAATCTCATATTAAGCATGCATTCAATTCAAAATAAGGCATACATCCATTTCACAAAATAAATAAACTATTTCACTGCCATACCAACAAAATTTAAGTTAAATTGTTCCAGATGCTTCAGGATGAGCAACTACACTACTCATGCACAAAAATATAAAAAGTAAATAATGTACTAACACCATAATTATACTAATAGATCAAAAAGCACAAAAAATCAACAGAAATTTAAAATTCCTGTGATTGGTCCTGGGTGTCCTGTGTTTGAACCTCCTTCTCTTCCGACAAATGAAGTACAGGAGTAGCAATAGGAGAGGCGTTTGGAGACTGGACTGGGGTGGTTTAATCCTCATGCATGGAAGGGTCTGCTGCCTGCTGCGGAGAAGTGGTATCTGCCACTAGTGTCGAAGGCTCTGGAGTGGCTTCAAGAGACTTTTCAGAGGTGGCTGCAGCTTCCTGGGTTACAACTACCCTCCTCTTCCTGATCAAGGGCTCAAGAGTGGAAGACTCTGATGACTATTCTTTGACTGATGGGGTACCTGAGCGGTGGGATCTTCGTCTTCCCTGTGAAGAGGAGGTTGAGTCCCTGGCCAGACTACCCATTCATTAAATTGCTCTACCGTCGGGATGGAGTCTGGAGGTGCTACCAACTGTAGGCTTTACAGTAAAATAATTTGCCCCTGATGTATGCTCCGAAGCATGGCCTTGAAACGTTGAAAATCTGCAGGAGGTAGGGTAGAAGGAGTTGCCGTCATACGTGCTGGAGGAGGAGCTGCTGATGTAGAAGTTGGATGAGGAGCTGCTGATGTAGAAGGAACCTCAGCTAGCCTTGCCCTTGGTCTTCTGCCCCCCTAATAATAACTGTTGGATCATTCGGGTTCCAACAGTTTTTCCTTATGTAGGCCAAATTAATGACCGGGCTCAAACATTCAAAGGCCAAGCTATCGGAAGTGACTCCTCTGGACCTACATAAAGCTGTGATAAGAGCAGGGAACTTGAGTCTAGAGGAGTTAGACTGGGCCATTGATGTGATCTGTCCAGAGATGAGAGCTCCGACATTCATGTCTAGCTGAATAACTAGGCCCAAGATTAACCTAGCTCTATCCACAGTCAAATCCGAGGTGTGGGAAGTCAGAGCCAGGTTGGAGTATGAGAGAACACTCCAGACCTGAGCAAGAGTGGTTAGATCTTTTCTGAGGATCTTCCTAGGGTGACCTTCAGCATTTAAAATAAACCCTCGGCCGGGTATGCACAGAGCAACCTCAATTTCCCTGATGTCAGTAGGCATCCTACAATATCTTGAGTAAGCGGGTAAAGATTCACCCTCAGCAAGCACCACACGGGTTTCTAAAAAGACATTGAGGTTGTCTGCATCAATCCTTATCAAGTGGCCCTGTATTTTGACTTGTTTTGGTGAAGGTCCCTCAGGACTGTAGAGGTTGGTGTAGAACTCCTTCAATGCTAGGTCAATGCTACTGTCAGCTAAATTTGTGAGGCGCTTATGGAAGTTACGCCTCTCCAATTCAGCCTTAAATTCATCCAGCTCTATATGATATATTTCCACTTTCCTCTCAGCTAATATATGTCTTCCCAGGACATTATCAGTGTATCTAGTCCAAGCCTCAAAAGAGTGGAATCTTCTTGTATCATATTGAGTGGTGTGCCTTGAACCGACACTCTTTCTTTTCCTAGAAGACATCTGCAGACAAAAGAATCAAACATTTGATTAGGACTCAATTTATTAAAAAAACTAAAAAAAGAAAAAAAAATAAAACTGAAAAAGACACTCTCCGCTTAGCGAGACAACATTCGCTTAGCGGGCCTTCATAAAAGACACACATCTGCTTAGTGAGACATGGGTCGTGTCGCAACCAACCCTTTTGCTTTTTTGGTGATTCTTTTTTCGTAACGTTATGAAACTTTACGAATTTCGTAACAATACTTGTTTTCTTTTCGTAAGGTTACGGAACCTTACGGATCATATAATTACTCATTTTTTAGCTTTCGAAGAGTTACGGAAACTCACAGATTGCGTAACAATACTTCCTTTTGATTTCTGTCACGTTACGGAATTTCACGGATTGCGTAACAACTCTTCCTTTTGATTTCTGGCACGTCTCGGGACTTCACATATTGTGCAACAAAGGGTGCCAAGTACCTTGAAGCGGTCAATCAAAGGTTGCATGCCATCAAGCAATAGTTCCCGAACGAAATTAGGGTATGACAGGTCGCTTAGTGGGCATCACAAAAAATGACACTGGGCTTAGCAACATAGAAGTGTTGCTTAGTGGAAAATGCTAAGTTATAGTGTCTACAAAGTTGGCTTAGTTGGCAAGGAGCCCGCTAAGCCTAAGGTTAGCCGCATGGATTTGCGCTTAGCCAAGAATAAGTTGCGCTTAACGGCACTAAGCTGAGAAAAAATTTCACTAAGTTATGTAGGCTTAGCGAACAGGGCCGCTCAGCTCAACAGATGCCGCAAGGAATTTCGCTTGGTGCAGCAGATCCTGGCTTAGCGTGCGGCCAATCAATAAAATTTTTTTACTAAGTTACCTGGGCTTAGCGAATCAGCCTCACTTAGCCACAGGTATTGTACCAGGCGGATGAGTGTTCATCCTCAAGAAATAAACTCACTTAGCGTGGTAGGCGCACTCAGCGAGTTCTTCAGGAAAATGCCTATATTTAACGAATATTGATGAACTCGCTTCGCGCGGTAAGCGCGCTAAGCGGATTCATTTCGTTTTCTAGAAAAAACGCAGAAAAAGTGGCACATTTTCTTCCATATTTTGGGCCTCTACCTAGTGGATTAAACATGCACAACCCTCAATACAGTTTTCAGACACAAAATGAACCTAAAGTTTTCAATTTCAAACTATTCTTAAAACAGCAAAACCCTAAAAGTTTAAGCCTACTATAGAGTTGTCTATCCTATGGTTTGATAAAATAACAAGAAGAAAGATCAAGGAACTTACTTGTGCCACGAATGATTGATGAGAACAAAAGGATGCAAAGCAAAAGAAACAAAACGCATAGAGAGCAGTTTGAGGGAGAGAGGGAGCAGAAAGGGTGCAAATTTTTGGAAAGTGGGTGCAACTGACGTTGCACCCACTAAGAACGTTTCGTTCTTTTCGCTTAGTGGCGAGGTTTGCTGAGCGAGAAGGCGAGACGTTTGGTTTCTCAAGTTTTCCCGCTCAGCAGCCCGCGCTTAGCCAAATTTAAAATTCAAAATATATATTTTTTTTCGCACAGAATTTGGCTTAGCGCGAGGGTGTTGTCGCTTAGCGAGATCTACAGATCAAAAAACCTGCAACTTTCGCTAAGCCAAGCTCTAGTCCGCTTAGCTGAAAGTATGCATTTTAAGTGCAGAGGAGCTGGCGCTGAGCAGTTAATAGCATCGCTTAGCGAGCGTACAGCCACAAGCGATTGAGCTCAGTGACCATGAATGGCGCTAAGCTACATCAAATCCAGTTCCATCTACAAGATAGTCCGCTTAGCCAGCAAATTATGTGCTCAGCCCCATGGCCCTGAATTCTAGCCGCAATGAATTGCACTTGGCGACACTAGGTCTCACTTAGCCAAGGGAAGCCATCGGTCAGCGATCATCTGTTACTTAGCTGAATTCAACTCGAATTGATTTTGGCTTAGCTAACCTTGGCTAGCTTAGCGGAATTAATCAGCCTCAGATGCCAGGGTTATGCGCTAAGCACTTGAAACTCGTGGCTTAGCGCATGAACGATTATGCGCTTAGCAAGAAGCAGGCGCTTAATGAAAGGACTAATTTTTATAAAGATTTTTTAAGTTTTGAACTTAGGGAGGCTGATATGCTCCAATATTTAGATTATACAACAAGTTCCCAATGATTAAATACATGAAAAACCAAAAATAACACAAATTGAAACTGGGTTGCCTCCCAGGGAGCGCTTTTTTAACGTCATTAGCTTGACGCTTTTACCTCACTGGGCGATCTTACGTTTTGGTTCTCACCTTCAGAACCTCTTGACCTTCTCCCATTACCCGCAAGCAAACATTGTGTTCTAGAGCAGGCTTGTCTTCAACAAACAAGTCAAAATCAATTTTCAGGTCTTTAAAACCTAACTCCAGCTTCCTCTTCCCCATGTCAACTATGCAACTTGCAGTCAACATGAACGGCCTCCCCAAGATTACAAGGATGTCAATATCTTCAAAGATATCCATGACCACAAAGTCTGCTGGGAAGATAAAATGCTTGACCCTGACCAATACATCTTCAATTACTCCGTAAGGCCTGGTAATGGAGCGGTTAGCTAATTGTAGAGTCATTCGAGTGGGCATAATCTCCAACTCTCCCAATCTTCTGCACATGGAGAGTGACATCAAATTAATGTTGGCTCCCAGATCAATCAGAGCCTTTCCCACATTGACTTCTCCTATTGAACAAGGAATAGTTACACTCCTAGGATCTTTATGCTTAGGTGGAAGAATCTTTTGGATCATAGCACTACAATTTCCTTCCACTATGATGTTTTCTTGATGAATGTACTTGTGCCTTCTTGTCAACATATCTTTCAAAAATTTGGAGTAGAGCGGTATCTACTGCTGAGCTTCGCCAAAGGGCATGGTTATTTCCAATTTTCTGAAAATATCCAAAAATCTTGCCAAATGACGATCTTTTTCTTTCTTGGAAGGTACCACAGGATATGGTACTTCCACACCTTTGTCCACAGCCTTTCCACTTCCACTCTTCTCTAAAATCTTTTTTTTTTCTTTTTCATTTTTCTCATTTTCTATTTCTTTTTCTTGGTTCTCCATTTCTTTATTTTGGACCATTATTTTCTTCCCTTTTTCCTGATTCTCTTTACCCTTCACATCATTTTCCTTAACCTCAGCACCTATCTTTTCACCCATTTGGTCCTTGTACACCACACTCTCTTCATCCTCAGCTTCCTCAAACCTTTTACTTCTAGTCATCACAGCCTTGCATTCCTCCTTAGGATTATTTTCCGTATTTGCTCCAAAACTGTTGGATGACTTGTCAGCTATATGCTTGTGATGCAATCCTACCCCGCAAGGGCATTGGATAGAAAAACTCCAAGTAGATTGGGCCAGAGATGCAAGAGAAGGCCCTAGGGTTCTTATGAGCCTTAGGGTAGATTTCGGGCCCATGGGCTAAGTACGAGCCCGTTTATCTTTGTAAATATTAGATTAAGGTTTCATTATTTTTGGGCCTTGTATTTAGGGCTCCATAATGTAGGTAGGGTACCCTAGAAATTTAGGATTTTTCAGCCCTTGTATTTTAGGGCACCTAGACTAGTTTTTGTATTAGGGGTAGTTTTGTAATTTCACATGCACTAAGTGGATATTTGATGTGTGTGGTTGGAAATAAATTTAATTGAATTGGTAGAAGCCCAATCCAATTAAATTATAGAGGGGGAGGTGAGCATTTGCTTACTACACCCCATTGCCACATCATATAGTCACACTTTGTGCATGTCCTTCATGTTTTTCATGCCTCATGACACCTAAGCACACTTAGTGGGGAATCTTGGAATTGATCTTGGATTAGTGGGCTGAACCATAACTAAAATTCACTAATCATAATTAGTGAAATTTTGGCTCCAAAGTTTGGCTCCAAAGTTTGGCTCCACAAATTCAATTTCAAATTCAAGTGAAATTTGAATTTCCCTCCAATTTTGTGTGACACTTAGGCTATAAATAGAGGTCATGTGTGTGCATTTTTTTCAACTTTGATCATTTGAATATTAAACTTCAGATTTCAAAGCTCATTTGGAGCACAAAATTTTGTGCTCTTCTCTCCCTCTCCTTTCATTCATCTCCTTCTTCCTCCAAGCTCTTATCCATGGCCTCCTATGGTGGTGAGCTTCTTCTAGACTCATCTTCTCCTTGAAGTGGCGTCTCCTCTCTCTCTCCCTTTCTCCATTCCGCTTCCATTCATCTTCCAAGAAGCAAAGGAATCCATTGATGAAGAAGATTCTAGGCCTACAAGCTCCAATGGAGCTTGCATCAGCTTGGTCAGTTGTCCCACCTGGACCTCAAGGTTCTTTAGTACGGACTCAATACTCTTATGATTTGACATCGTTACTTGCATAAACCGAGTCAAGGTCTCTTCCAACTTAGTCATCCTCTGAAAGATGTTAGGCCCTTGTTGAATTGGCCTGTTTGAGGATCCACCCTGGTCTTTATTGAGCTGGTTGCTAGGGTGTGTCCTCCACTGCCCTTGCTGATTATAAGGACCTTGCTGGAAGCCTGAAAATCCTCCTTGAGTATACCCTTGCCTCTGCTGATTCCCCATGAAATGAATTTCTTGAGTGTTTTCTTCAATTGAGATGCATTGGCCTATCTCATGAGCTTCACCACAAATGGTACAATCTGTGACTTACAAAACAGAATAATGTGTAGGTTGTCCAATCGACAATTTAGTTGGCAGCTTACCAAGTGTTTCCGTTAGGATCTCAAGTTGCTTAGATAGCAACTTATTCTGTGCCAACAAAGCATCGTGTGATGTTAGCTCCAACAGGCTCTTCTTTGTGGGTTGATGGGTTCTGTCCCTCAGAATGGCATGATCACTGGCTGACATGTTCTCTATGAGCTTAGTTGCTTCTTCTGGGGTTTTCAGCTTTATTTTTTCCCCTAGCAGAAGCATCTAGTAATTGCTTGGTTTGTGGTCTCAGCCCATCTATGAACATATTTAGTTGGATTGGCTCGGAGAATCCATGGGTGGGAGTTCTTCTCAGTAAGTCTCTGAATCTCTCCAACGCCTCACTTAAGGATTCATCAGGGAATTGATGAAATGAAGATATTGTTGCCTTCCCTTCAGCAGTCTTAGATTTTGGGAAATACTTCTTTAGGAACTTTTCCACAACCTCTTCCCAGGTTTTAAGACTGTTACCTTTGAATGAGTGGAGCCACCTCTTGGCCTCTCCTGCCAGTGAAAATGAGAAAAGACTGAGTCTGATAGCTTCATCTGGTACACCGACAATCTTAATAGTGTTGCAAATCTCAATAAATGTTGCCAAGTGTGCATAGGGATCTTCATTAGGTAATCCTTGAAATAAATTCCCTTGTATCAGATGGATCAAAGAATGTGGGTAGGTGATGTTGTGCGCTTGCACTTCAGGACGTGCAATGCTAGTGAAAAATTATGGTACCGAGCTACTTGAATAGTCTTCAAGGGTAGTCCTCTGGAGCAACCTAATAATTACCCAACCCCACTTGCAAAACAACCAGAAAATTCCCAGGTAGATACAACAATTATAGCACATGTCGTCTATCCTAGGATTCAATACCACAATTTATTTCTAACCACGAAGGTAATAGATACAAGGATATACACCAAGATGTAACAACGTAGTAAAGGCTATATACAAGCATGAGCGAAACAAAGAATAAAGGAAATGAGATCGAAGCAAAACCACAAAAAGAACAGTAATGGAATGAAACTTTAATGAACGGGAGCACAACGTAAGGATAAAAGAGAAAGGAAAAATAAATAAAGAAAATGTCACGATAAAATTGCACACTTGATCAAATGGCTTAACTCTCTAGCGAGTCCCTAGTGGACTCGCCATCTGTCGCAACGTGGGCCACGACCAGACAACAAAATAAAATATATCAAAATAAATAAATAAATTGTTTTCCCAAAAATGAAAAACTTGGAGAGTCGCCACCAATGTTTATTTAAGGAAAATGTCAAAAAAACCAAAAAGGATAAGGAATGGTCTATGGTTTGAGAAAAAAGATTTGGGAGTCGTTTGAGCAGGGTGAAGGTGTTAGCACCCCACGCGTCCGTCATGAAAACGAAAACTTTTAATCGAGCGTGCTAAAAATAAAGTGACTTTTAATTATTTATCTTCCCTAGAAAACATGAATTATATATTTTTTTTTAATTATTTTTATTTAGAAAAGGAAATCAAATTTTTATTTTATTTTTCTCAAACAAAAAAGGATTTTATTTTGTTTTTAGTTTTTCTTTTTTTTTTTCAAGAAGGGATTTGCCCTTGCTCCTATGTATCCCCAGGTATAATGAGGAAATCAGAGTTACGTAGTCCTTTGTAGAAAAAGAGGTTGTGTGTTGAGTTGATTTTATTTTATTTTATTTTGAAAGATTTTGGTTTTGTGGTAAAATTTGTGAAGTCAAGCAAGTCGAAGACCCAACATGACATTCACAAAATTTACTCACACTTTATTAAAAAACCGTCAAACAAGTTGGGGACCCAACATGGAGTGTGTGTAAGGAGAATTGAGTGATCATTTATCTGAGAATGTTACAATTTTTAGAAAATATTTTAGTTTTGTGGTAAACTTTGTGAACCAAGCAAGTCGGAGACCCAACATGTCATTCATAAAATTTACCCACACATTATTGAAACACCACTAAGCAAGTCGGAGACCCAGCATGAAGTGCATATAGTGTAAGCGTGTACTAAAGAATGCTAATGCGAATTTACAAAAATAAATAAATAATTGACATAGTGCTACGAAATCAGATAAATAGAATCATAATAGAAAAGGATAGAATAGAAGTGAGGAGTACACTTAGTAATTAAGGATGTAAGATTTAAACGTGGGGAAAATAAGATGTATAATGAGATATTTACAATGCATTATTAATTAAACTAACTAGCTAGACAATGATAAAAAAATAAAATTACATTGAAGAATAAACGATAGAGACAATAAAAAAATACAAAAGAAAAAAGAGATATCCACTAATATTTATAACTATTTTTATTTTCCTTTTTTTAAAGTCAAAGGGTTTACTTGGACTTAGTCAACGCTGACGGATGGCGGACCTAGTCACCATCCTAAGTAGTAAAGGTGCACATATAAAGAAATGAGTGTAACCATCAATTTTATTTTATTTCAGACTTCACAAAAAAAAAGACTGAGCCCAAAATAAAAATGGTGAATGTGTTGAAAAAAGAGATGTAAATAGTAGTTTTAGTTTTGTTTGACATCGCATAAATGGGCTAGGCCCAAAACAAAAGGAGTGCATGTATGAAAAAATATGGTGTGAATAGCATTTCCATCTTATTACATACTGCAAAATGGGCTAGGCCCAAAACGAAAAAAAGGGTGCATATAAATGTGTTGAAAAAAGATATGTAAATAGTAGTTTTTGGTTTTATTTGACGTCGCAAAAATGGGCTAGGCCCAAAACAAAAGGAGTGCATGTATGAAAAAACATGGTGTTAGTAGCATTTCCAACTTATTACAGACTACAAAATGGGCTATTCCCAAAACAAAAAAGTGCATATATAAAAAAGCGGTGTAAACAGTAAATTTTGTTGTTGTGATTTTTTTTACGTTTTTAGGATTGGGTTGAAAATGGGCTAGGGCGATCCAACCTAACCCGCATTTAGGCATCAGGATTAAAACAACCCTAGATGACCTAGCCCCAAAACGGCGGCACAATAGGAGAAGCCACCACGGAGGGTGGCACATCTCCTCGGCACTAGTGGTGCATGGCATCGAGGCCGCCACTGGGACGGTGCTGGCAGCAGTGGCGCGGAAGTTGCCCACGATGGTGGCGTGCTAGCTTCGTCGGAAAACGAAAGAAGGAAGAAGAAAAAGAAAAGAAAAGAAGAAAATGATGACGAAATGCAAAAACACCAAGAAAAGAACGATATCATCATGTACAAATCTCGCTGGTGAGAAGAACGATGAGACTTTGTAAGAGATAAAGAAGAAAAACGAAGAAGAGGAAGAAGAAGAAGAGAGAAAGAGGGAGAAGAAACTTGAGAGAATAAGGGAATGAGGGGTCACCTGGTGACGCTTCTCTCTTCTCTAACGTTGTAACCAAATGATGCGATGTGATTGGTCCATTTGTCTTCTTCGGGATCCGTGCTACGCTGTGCATTAATCATCTTTCTTCTTTCCTTTTGTATGCAAAGTGTTATCTTCCTTTTCTCTTGACCTAATTGGCTCTCTTTGAAAGTCCAATAGGACATACAAAATGTTTTTTATTTATTTTACTTTTAGCGTTCTTTATTTTTTTTGTTTGTTTTTTTTTTCAGGTTGTCTTTGTTTTCTCTTTTCTTAATACTTTTTTTTCTTTTTTATACGTTTTCTCTTTTTTTTTCTTTCATTCTGATACGCACGTTGAGGATGAAGCTATGCACCAGAGACGTTCAGCTAGGACGAAGCAGCTACCCAAGCATTGGGATATCTACCAATTAGGATAAAAGAGTCTGGGAAATGGGGTACAAGCTGTGGGTAGAACGTTGGCGGGAAAGGTAATTACGTGTTGTTCATATTGTTAGGGCTTAGCAACAACAACTAACCATTTACGGTTAAGCGTGGGTCCTCACATTATGAAAGTTGTAACTAACTTGAAGAGGATATGAATAAAAATTCCAGAAGTTTCCTTTCTCTCTCGAGCTCCTTCTCTTACTTTCTTCTCTCTGAACTTGCGTTTCCTTCCTCCCCGCGAGCTTTGAGCTCTCTCGCGGTTCACGCGCAGTGTGGAGGTTCCCTAGCCCTCGAATGCTAGGTATCACATTCATTTTTTGTTTTTGTTTTCTCATTTTTGATGGAAGGAAAAGAACAGCTTTTGGGTGAGATAAAAGAAATTGAAATTCAAGGAAAACATTAATAAATTAACATTACTTATATACTTATATATATTATATACATATATAATTTTAAATTTTTTTAATTTTAATATATATCAAATTAATTATTAATCCACCAACTCACCTACCATTTTCACCGGATCAATCAGATGAATACCGTTGCGAAAAAACACCGACAACCAAAACAGTCACTCACCGCAGCATGCACGCGACAAACTTGAAACGGGTTTTCTTTGACCGTCCGCAACCTTCTACTAAATCCTCGTTCTCTTCAATCTCTTTCCTTTTCCTTCTGCTTCCACTTTCCACCGAATCCAAGTCAAGTCTAGAATTTCCAATAAGCTTAAGAAAAGGAAACAAAACCACCTCTTAGATCTAATCCAAAACAATACCCTATCTATAAAGTCAAAACCTAAGTCCAAGCGTCGTCGATTGAATTTCTCATTTGGAGTTCTCAATGGATGCTTCTTCTTCCTCGTCGTCGACTCAACCCGAATTCGATTACTTGTTCAAGCTTCTCTTGATTGGGGATTCTGGCGTTGGCAAAAGCACCCTGCTTTTGAGTTTTACCTCTGATACTTTCGAGGATCTTTCTCCCACCATCGGTTAGTTTTCCTTCCTTCTTTTTTTTTTCAAAATATTAAAAATAAAAATAAGTCTTGTTTTATTTTGTCGTTGAGATTTTCGCAATAATTTATGCTGTCCCACTTATCAATTTTTTTTTTATCGACAAATGTTAATCTGTAACATTTTTGTTGGTAGAAAAATTCGAACTCATGACACCACTCTCTCTCTTCTCGCTTCAAACACCAAGCAAACCTTATAATTCTTTGTCCCACTTGTCAATCTTTAGTATTTTGTAGTATTGAGTTCTAGAGGTTTTTTCTGATGATGGGTGTTGGAAGAAAATTTATGGGATCAAAATTTTAGTTGAAGGGTTGAAGCGTTATTAATATAGTGGATTTGTGGACTTTAATGTTGCAAACTCTGTGCATGTTTGGATTAAAGTTTGAACAGCTTAAAAATACTTTTACTCTCGAAACAACATTTTTATCCTTTTACATTTAATGCATTGGAATCTGTTCTTGTGCATTAAAATTTGCATGAAGTATTTTCCAAACTTTAATCCAAATATAGCCTTTGTCTTTTGGCCTCTGCGTTAATCTTGAAAGGTATATTTGACGGAATAGGGTGTGGTTGATAATGTGATGGACATGGACAGAGTTCGATTTATAAAATAGCTGGAGCAATACCAAGTTTGATTTATATTATAGCTTAGATAAATTAAATCATCACATGTCTAGATTGATGATGTGGTTATATCTGCTATGGTTTCTTTATGCCATAAGAAATATGATTTGTGCGTGAAATTAAGGCAGGTATGAAGCAAACCGAGTAGTACCCACAAGATTGATTATATGTTTAATTTACTGTTTAAATATAGGATTATGTGGCTTCTTTTTGTAAAGGTATTAATTAATACTATGATATGAGTTTTCTTCAGATTAGTTATTGCCTTTGTGTGTGTGCCAATTGTATGGTTAGCAATATCAATTAGCAAATTTTAGCAAGGAATAGGAGGCAGGGGATAAATAGAATCGTGTGTTAATTGAAAGAGCCAGTCATTGTTCCTTAATTAGAAAGAGAATGAAATTTTATAGGTTACGTGTATGGAGGAGAAGGTTTAATAAGGTCGCACACTTAATCCGATATTGCTTGAGCTTTTAATGCCAGCCACTTTCTCTCACAGACAGGTTTAATGTCAATGCGATAATGCTTGAGCTTGACTATTTATATAAGTGAACCTAAAACTAAGCTTAAGATTATTTTTTTGGTAAAACAAACAAGCTTGATCGAGTATTTACTAAATTGACTGCATTAATTCATGACTAGCTTAACTCATTTACACCTCTAACTACATATTTTGGCTACAAATAAACAAATCAGTACCAAGTTTACTGACAAGTTATGGCCAGTCAGATCAGGCTTCATACACTTGGACTATTTACCTGATCTAATAATATCAGTTGTAGTGGACCCAACCTAATTCAGTAAATCAGGATTGGACAGTTACTGGTTTCTCTGTTGCGTTAAATAGAATTCTATTGTTTTTAAGAAATATATAGTGTTTGTTGTTGACAACCTTGGGAGAACCGCACCACAAAAGCTAGCTATTGTTGTTGGAGGGCCCAAAGCCTTAACAACCCCTCACTAGAATCCCATACTTCCATCGTGGGACTCAAGTCCCATACCTTGCAATTAGATCCTAACACCCCACCACGCTTCGTAACCCCGTGTCCCCGCGGCTGGCTGTGCACTAGCCCTTTGACTAGTCTCAGGCAAACACTGCAATGCCAGTGTTACCATCCCCGCCATTTGTTAGCTGAGCTGAGAGACATGGTGGAAGGCTCTAATACCAATTGATAAGAACCTTGTGAGAACCACACCACAAAAGCAAGCTATTGTAGTTGGAGAGCCCAAAGCCTTTATAAATCCCACACTAGAATCCCATACTTCTAATGTGGGACTCAAGTGTCATACCTTGCAATTGGATCCGAACAGTCTACAACATAGATTATTTAGTTGTTCCATCATGGAGTCATGATAATCCATTACAATAGGTGATGTCCATGTTATGATTCATTATTTATTATGGAGACTATCATGAAATTATTTGTAAGTTGTACTTTCTCTCAATCATATGCATTGATTTTTATATTCATGATGCAGGTGTAGATTTCAAAGTTAAATATGTTACAATGGGAGGGAAAAAGTTGAAACTTGCTATTTGGGACACTGGTAATGTGCAATTTGTTAATTATAATTTCTTGAAAGTCAAATCCCTTTTATTCTATGTTGTTTGCTTCTGTTATATATTTTCAGAATTACATATTAGTTAAGGTGAAGAATTTTTTCCATTGCTAGAAACTTATGCTGAAGAGTGAGTGTGGAGCTTTGGAGCTCTGATGTACTTGACTCTTTCGAGCTTTAATTGAGAGTTTTGCCATACCAGTTGGAATCTTCAAATTTTATTGTTGAATATTTCACTGTTGGTTCATTAACATATTATTAGGATGACATGTATAGATTTGGAGGTTGAGATTATAAGTCTTAACACCTAAGTTTAACAGAATTTGGAAAGTTCTGCAATATTGTTTAAAATCAGCATACTGGAATGTACCTTATCTTTTATCAGAGTCCTTAGACCTTAATAGAGTAGAATACTATAAAATTATATTTCAAATATATTTTATTGAAATTGTGGCATATTTAAAATGTTCCATCATGTAAATTTAAGAGAACATATAGTGTTATGTAATGCTTCAGCTACTATGTGCAGTATATAACTTATATTATTTCTATTATAGAGAAATAAGAAGCTTCTGATATACTTAATTCTCCTCTCTTTGCTGCAAATTTGTTTAACCTATGCTTTAGAGAAGTCAGGTCAACCTTCATGAGAATAAGCTAATTACAATACTTTTTATTTTCTCTTTGTGCAGCCGGAC
The DNA here is from genome assembly GCF_000004515.6 of Glycine max. Lineage (NCBI taxonomy): Eukaryota > Viridiplantae > Streptophyta > Magnoliopsida > Fabales > Fabaceae > Glycine > Glycine max. The sequence goes on along the minus strand of NC_038249.2, from coordinate 10,555,589 downwards.
AGGAAAGGTTTAGAACACTTACTAGTTCATATTACAGAGGAGCTCAAGGAATAATTATGGGTATGTTGTATTTCCAAATTTTCTCCTTTACTTGTTGTCTTTTCAGTTAGCTATCCCATGAATGTGATGTTCACATCTTTTATTGTTTGTTTAAAGTTTGGTATCTTGTTAAGCTGTAAATCATGCAACATGGTATTATGTAGTTTATACTTATTTCTATTTTATCCCTTTCAAATTTATTTTATAAGAATATAGCAATATAGTCTTGTGCATGAAGCATCATTTTGTTAAATAACACATTTATTAGAACGATTGACCAAATCTAATGGCATAACTGTGTCATGAACCACGTATTTTAAATTAGACAGTGAAAATTTATAGAGAAAAATTTGATAGGTAAAAAAATAAAATATAATTAATATAGTCTTGTGCATGAAGCATCATTTTGTTAAATAACACATTTATTAGAATGACTGACCAAATCTAATGGCATAACTGTGTCATGAACCACGTATTTTAAATTAGACAGTGAAAATTTAGAGAGAAAAATTTGATAGGTAAAAAAATAAAATATAATTTGAAAGTATAATATGCTTTTAAATGGATGGGTTGGATATCCATCCATAAAAATAACTAATGGAATAGTGGATAGGGTTGGGCAATTTTTTTAAATGGGCCATAGATTGATTGAATTCTTTTAACATATTTTTAATAGATTATAAATCGATTAAGAGTTCATTGTTATAGTCAAATTCAAAATTATCCAAACTATTCATTTTACACTCCTATTAAGAACTATGAGAAATATTCATTCCACCAAATGCATCCCGTAAAATGGGACAAGGGATATGCTCGTTGTGGATGCAGATCTTTGATAACCTGGAGTTCTAATAGTTAAACTACACTTTAGTTAAGAATTGAGAGAGTTAGCAATGCCCATAAACACTACTAGCATTAATATATAAACATATTAGCTATAGTTTTGTGGCAATGGACAGCGGTGATGGCAATGATTTAGCTGACTTTTCTGTTAAACATATATTTCCTTCAATTTGAAAATATTGAACATTTGATGTCTGAGTATTGGCAATTCACAATATCGTAAATCAGATACTACTGCAATGAGTAGGGGTGTTCATTAACCAATTGAATCTAATGTGGACCGGAAAAACTGATCCAAAAATCCGATAACTGTATAAACCAAAAACCAAACAGATAAAAAAAATTGTAAAATCAAGATTTTTATTGGATCAGATTGGATTTCGGATTTGAATGTAAAAACCAATCAAATCCAAACCAAACTTGTACACATGCATATATTTTCATTCATAAATTTATAATACCACTCATTTTATTTTTATTTCCTATATATTTGTAAAATTATCATATGACTTATACCTATTTATGAAAAATACGTTTAGTTAAAGAAATGTTTTTACTACCTATTTGAGTAAAGATGGGTAAATATACTATTATTAGTTATATAGTGATATTTGAATGAAATATTTGATATTTTAAATTATTTTATTATATTTATTATATATATCTTATTTCTTATTTAATATTTTCTAAAACAAACAAAAGTAAGAATAAAACCGAAAATCAGTCCAATTCAAATTGCTTTAAATTGGATCGAATTAAATTTTTAAACTAAACAGATTGGATGATAAATCAACAAAACCAAAATGATTGAATCAGATGGTTTTTCTCTTCAAAACTGATTCAATCCAATCTGCAAACACCCATTGCCAATGAGAGTGTTGGACACATTACTTAGAGGATTTATTGATGTTATAATTTCTCATTTTTTGAATAATTACTTAGTATTGTTATTGTCTTTATTTCTGGACCATAAATTTGGTTGGCTGAAATATTATAGCAGATTTTGCTTCCAAATGTAATGTGATTGTTTATTGTTTAAATTGTTTTATCTGTATCAATCACATTCTTGTTGCTGTTATATATTATAAAGCTATTCAATGAATCTGGGTTATTAATACAGTATATGATGTAACGCGGCGGGAAACCTTTACAAATCTATCTGATATATGGGCTAAAGAAATTGACTTATACTCAACAAATCAAGACTGCATCAAGATGCTTGTAGGAAACAAAGTTGATAAGGTACGTCATTAATGATTTGGCTTGTATAATTCCTCTTTCTAACAAATAGTGAGGGGTAAGTCTCAATTCACTAATTCAGTTAAAAATTTGCATGGGAATATTTTTTGCAAATGCTGCTCTTGTGACCTGTCATATTTTAAAGTAGACATGAATGGAAGTATTCCTCATTAATAGTGAGGGTAAGTCATTAATGAATTAGCCTTGTATAATTCCTCTTTCTAACAAATAGTGAGGGTAAGTCTCAATTCAGTAATTCAGTTAAAAAATTGCACGGGAATATTTTTTGGGAATGCTGCTCTTGTGAGCTGTCATATTTTAAAGTAGACATGAATGAAAGTATACTTCATCCTAATAATCTCATATTTCAGGAAAGTGAAAGGGTTGTCAGCAAAAAGGAAGGAATAGACTTTGCTAGGGAATATGGATGTCTGTATACTGAATGCAGTGCAAAAACCAGAGTCAATGTTGCACAGTGTTTTGATGAGCTTGTGATGAAGGTACGCATACAATGCAACTCTTCCCAACTCAAGAAGGACAAAAACAGGGAGGGGGGGTCTGAAATAATTGAAATGGTTATTATTGCTATGTTTGTGTCATTTCATGACTTTATCTTTTTTGTGAAATATTGTTTTTGGAAAGACTTAACTTCCAAGTTATGAAATGAACAGTAACTTGACATATTATGACAGGATAAATGGAATTTTGCTCTGTAGTATACAGGCCGTGCGATATAACTTAGGCACACTAGATGTCATAAGAGAAGAAGGGTTGAAGAGATTTGAACACAGCCAATAGAGAGATTCTAGCTATTATTAATTAATAAAATAAAAAGTTACCAATCTGGCCCATACAAGACAGATCCTGACCCTTAGGAAAGTCTAGTCCTAGCTGTCTTATGTAACTAGAACCAAAAGAAACAGTGGAAAATAAAATATGAAACAACTCTGCCGATTACCTCAAATGAACACTAATAGCTTAAGCAATCCCAATCTCAGTAGCCAGTATTACAGCAGCTCAGTTTATATTTAAATAGAGTACCTTTGTCCTTCACTCCTTACCTCCAAGAAATGCTTGCAGCTTGATGGCTGTCCTAGATAAGTTTCAAATGGTAAAGTTTAATAACAAAATCTCATGGTGTAGGCTTCTCAAATACCCAAAAGACTGATGTATCCTTCTAAGACTTTGCATTTGCAATCATTTTTGTGCATAGATACTGAATCTAATTGACATGCATTGCAAGATTTTCCTTTTTATTTCCATCTTCCTCAAAAGAATTGTGGGTGTAATGTTGCCCTCCCTGGTTTGCTTATATTTTATTTGAGTCAAGTGCAATTCAACACCTCAGAAAATGGAAGAAATGATTCAAATTTGGGTTCCCTGTTTATCTGCAGATTTTGGAGACACCAAGCCTCTTGGCTGAGGGCTCGTCCGGTGTGAAAAAAAACATCTTCAAGCAGAAACCCCCACAGTCTGATGCATCAAGTAGTGGCTGCTGCTCATGGTGATTGTCATGTTCACGAGGGGCACTCACCTTCCACTTCTTGGTATGATCTGGGTTTCAAGTGCGTCAATTTCATTACATGTATCAACTATCAAAAATAATTTTATTACAACCCATATATCTAGATTAAATTATTGTTCTCAAGAATTTGCTTAACGTTTAGAGATCTCCATTTTATTTGGTGTGAGCAAGTAATCAGCTGGGGATTCGTAGTTCATACTGCCCTTGCAGTTGCATATGAAAAGTGTTTGTCTATATTTATGCTTCTGATATTTTAACATGATCATATTCATGGGTATGATTCACATAATGGGGAAAAAATTTCACTATAGAAGCCTAGCAACTACCATGCTACCCAATATGCAACATAGAAGTAGCACTTCCGCAGCATAATAGTATGGAACATCATAGATTTTTGAATCTGCCACCCAATATGCAGAATTGCAGATATTGCAAATCAGTGGTAAATTCATGGTCATGGTCTACTGTATTTGGTGATTAAACTAAAACTAAACAAAATGGAGATGATAATGTTATACCCAAATAATAATAAGTAGAGAACAATTGGGAATTCAGAAGATGAAACAAACGAAAAACATGGCATCATGGTTCTGACTGTGTATATTCTTTAATTAGAAGCGTGTAACATCATTGTCATTTCATCATCGTGATAAGGTTTAAATTGTTTCTTAAAACGAGAATTCTGAGGTGGTGTTGTGGTAACGTTCTCGAAGGTTGACATTTAATTTAAAACAGATTGAAAACCATTTTACACCAATCTTAAATGCTAAGTAGTTTATGTTGAAGGGAAGTAGAAGAGGTTGCGTTCGAATCTTCCCGCTAAAATAAACTAATAATGCTAACCATAAATATTTATCGATAAAAGAATCTTTTTAATTACTCGAACTTCCTTTTAAGTTTGAAAAATTGCACCAACATTTCTTTACATTACAGTGATACTCTCTCAATATTTCTTCAAATCTTATATTAACACTTCTTATAAGAGATGAATGTAATAGTAAAAAAACAAGTAGAAAGTCCTTTTGGAATTACACTCAGAAAATTACTCTTAAGAATATACTTGGAAAACTGCCACAACAGCTTGGACAATGCCTCACCAAGAGATGTCAACGTGATTTTCTGTCGGGTGTAGTGGCGTCCATGGTCCGTCCCTCTTTACGTGTCATAAACGTTTTGATTCATATTATCACTAGCTTGTTTATTTATTAACATGGAAATCTAGTTAAGAAAATAATTAACAAAAGAATTTTTGTAAGAATGTTGAAGATGCCCATAGAAAGTGTTTCAAAAATGAAAATCTTTTAATAAGCTTATATTGTTTAAGATACAACGATTTTACCATTAATCAAGTTTTTTTAATTTCAATTGATACAAAAATTTAAGTTAACTATACTTCTGATCCTTTTAGTTTGGATTATGTACAAATTTTGGTGCTAAAGTTTTTGTCATTCTAGATCCTTTACTTTTAAAACTAAGTGAACTCATTCTCTACTCAATTTCCTTCTATGTTTTTTATCCAAATATTTAATGGTTTATGGTGAACTCGCAATATGAAATAATTTTAAGACTGTCGTATTTTCTCAAAAAAAATAATAATGAAATTTGATAGATTTTTGTAAGACTTCATATTAGGATATCAAAATAGTTTAAGTCGGTTGGTTGAATTGAATAAAAATAAAAATGCTGTATTAGGATTTGAGTAGGGGATATTTTATTATTTTGGTTATATTAGATATTTTTGTTGGCCGTCAGAGAGTTTTTTTTCTTAAAATAAAAACTTACTTTTTTTTTGCTGAATAGAAAAACTGAAAACTTAAGCAATTTGAAAGAAGTATAATTACACATAATATAAACTAAAGTATAAAATGAAACATTAAAAATATAATTTAACCTTAAAAAATAATTTTCGTGGCGTTAAAATTTTCCCAGAATATCTAATGGCCGGGCTCTGGGTAGCAATACCCGCGTTGGGCTCTTGCACCATTATGGTGTAATTTTTTCAAAAAATTATCATAATAGGTATATTTAAAAAAAATTAAAAAAGGGTAAATCGTGGTTTAAAGTACGATTTTACTAAGAAGTAATCGTGCTTCAAATTATAATTTTCTTTTAAAAAAAATTACACTAAAATCGTATATGTATATACAATTTTAGTTTTTTAATTTTTCTTATTATTAAAAGTTGAAATTGTAGATGAACATACAATTTCAACATGTTTTTTAAAAAAATTATTTTAGAAATCGTGTATCTGAACATGATTATATTTTTAATTATTTAAGAAATTATAGGGAATTTTAATCATTGTAACTACATTGTTTTCATGTTATTGTAGTTTGTTCTTCTTGTCACCTAAAGATTGACTTATTTGTTGATCAGTGTATAAGTTGTAAAACATTTATTGAACTTATGAACTTTAATTTCACTCGAAAATAAGGATTAGTAGTCTCAATATATAGATCCAAAATTTGTTCGTGATCTTGACATGCAACGATTTCAATCTGACACACCAACAACTAGTTGCATACATAATAAAATAGATGAATTAATTTCAAATAGACGAGAGAAATGTTTAGTGTATTGAAATGAAGATCATCATGATAACTCTCTATATAGGTAATGAATTATGTTGAATATTTTGTAATTTTTAATCTTTCAATCATAATTAATTACTATATATTGTTCAACTTATAAATTTTGTCCATATATCACTTTATTTTTAATGTATTATTTAAAAAAAATTAAAAAAATAATAAATTTATTTTAAAAATAAAACCATTTAAAAAAAACATAACTGAAATCATGTTAAACAATACGATTTCAATTTTTTTAAAAGAAAAAATATGGAAATCATATCCTATCATACGATTTCATTAGAAAAAAAGAAAAAAAAATTAAAATTGTATTTTAACATATAATTTCGGTCCTCATAGATAAAAATAAAAACAAATGACAAGTGAAATCGAATTTTGATATACGATTTCTTGATCGTGAAATTATATATTAAAATATGTTTTTTAACTGTGAAATCTAATATCAAAATATGATTTACCCATTTTCATAATTTTAAAAAAAATATCCATTATGGTAATTTTTTTTTTAAAAAAAATCTTCCCATTTCCGTATTTAACCCGTTTGTGTTTATAAATACAGTTTTGCAACTGATTATAAAATTCATCGAATTTTGATGAAATAAAAAAAACAGCCAATCCTCATGGTTGGTCGCAAAAGCTTGACTCTCAGCTAACAAATAACAATGCTAAAAAGAAGAGAAAATCTCACAATGACAACGTACAAATAATAAAAATACAAATTCTACTTAGGCTTACGTCTGTTATCAAGTGGTTCTATGGTGTAGTGGTTAGCACTCTGGACTTTGAATCCAGCGACCTGGGTTCGACTCCCGGTAGGACCTTTTTTATCATTTATTAATTACTTATTAGAAATATCTAATTTACCTTTTGTCGGAATTCTCTTCCTCTGCTTTCAGCTCGAGTCCAGCCACAGAATGACACCAATATATCAAATCATGATCCTCGAAGCCCAAAACTCACACACTCTCAGCAGCTAAGTCGAAAAGAAGAACAACAACTAACTAAGGCCCCACAAGACAGCTCCGAAAGCCAATCCCCTCATTATTCCATTTTGTCGATATGAAAATTGATGGCACTGTCACTGGGACACACCAAAACGCTTAAAAAACTGTTTCCTCCCGCGAAAAAGTACTTCCCGTGAAATACAATATTGCCCATCAGAACTGTAAAGCCTCCACTTCCTCGTGACCCCTTCCCTTCCCATTCCTCTCTTTCTTTCTTTCTTCTTCTTTCTCCTCTTCGATTCCATTGTTCTCACCTTTGGGAATTTTCGCACACACACAACAATGGTGAAGGAAACAGAGTACTACGATATCCTCGGAGTCTCTCCCTCTGCCTCCGATGACCAAATTCGCAAGGCCTATTACCACAAGGTTATTATTATCTTATTCATTTCAATTAAATATGTAATTCGTTCATTTTTTATTTTTTTTATGGATTTAACTCTTTTCTCTTCTCATTTTCTGGTGTTGTTAAATATTTGATCACAGGCAATGCAAGTTCATCCCGATAAAAACCCGAACGATCCTCACGCTGCCGAAAAGTTTCAGGTAGCTTGAATCCACTGCAATCTCTCAAGTTTACTAGTAGAATTTTTATTATTATTACTAGAATTTAGTTAGAATGCACTCATCTAATCGTTGATTGCCTAATATAGTAATAACTACTTTAAACTATATGCAAATCATATTGAGTAATTTCTAATTGATTAAGTTCAGGTTTATCGAAATTAAACTATTATTATTGTTAACAAGGTTCTTAAATGCTTTGATGTTGCTATATATATTTTAGTTGTTTATTGTAATTTGTGATGTTGGCAGATTTTGGGTGAAGCGTACCAAATTTTGAGTGTTCCGGTGCAGAGGAATGCGTATAATCAAAATGGGAAGCATTCTGTATCTAGGTACATATGATGCTCAATGATGATGATGATGATGATGAAACCTTTTAGCTTAAATGTAATTCGATGAGGAACTTTTTTAATTTATTTGCTAACAATCTGGATTGATGAGTTCACTGAAAAAAGTTATATTAGGTATTATGACTAGAATTTAATGATAATGTTAGTTTATGAAGAGCCTCTCTGACTATTAATTACATTGCCGTCGTGAATAGTTGGTATCTAGTCGCAATTCTACTTGACTGATTTGAAACAGAGTACAATCCAAGTTAAGAAAGTGAAAATTCCTCAAAAGGGAATAGGAAAGAGAAGGAAAAATAACAAGGATAAGGTCAAATAAATAAAAATCAAAAGACGATTAGTTTACGCCCCGGTTTACGGTCTTTAAGGGGTGTTAGTATAAATAATTTAGTTAAGAATTTATTTAATAAAAACTTTCATTGTATTGTAGAAGAACCTATGTCATAACCACTTAATTTAGTAAACTTATTTTAATAAGCTTCATTAATTATCATTGGGATAAAGTTAAAAATCACTTATAGACAAGATGATAATTTAGTAAGCTCTTTTGAAAGCTTCTTAATTATCTACTAGAATCGGTTTAGTGACGAAGGTTTAGGTAGTTTAGATGAGATTTTAAGTTCAAAAATCCTCGTTGTAAAAGTAAAAAAGTGTCCTGAATTTCTATCTTCCCTAAAGAAGATTTATTTTTATTAGACAATGAATGGATTCCTTGACAGGGAAACTATGCTTGACCCCATGGCTGTCTTCGCCCTGCTCTTTGGGAGTGAATTGTTTGAGGACTACATAGGGCATCTAGCTGTGGCATCAATGGCTTCCTCTGAGCTAGCTGATGAAACTGAGGATCCTGATAAACTCAATGAGAAGCTAAAGGCAAGAATGTTCTACATTCACTTTTCAGTATTACTTTGACTCTTTCTTTGTAAGTTTGCTAAGAGAAAAAACTAAAAAGGTTCAAGTTATGGATTGGGTTTTTTGGTGTGTAATCATATTTTCAGTGTTAGATTTCCGGAACACAATACAGTTGCACAATTTCTCTTATTATGATGACAAAGAAAAAAAAAATCAATATGAGTAATTTGCGTAGTAGAAGCTGGTCATTTTGGTTTACTGTGATGCTAACAAAAAACTCTGACCACACACTGCCTTTCAAATAGTGTAACTTTGTTTCTATGAAACACAAATTATCATTAGTTTAGACTTTTTGATTTATTGATCAAAACTAGAGAAATGCCAATTTTGTTCAGCTAGAACTAGAATGCTAAAGTGGTGAATATTAATTTCATCTATTTTGAAACATAATTTACTTCAATAGTTTGATATGGCAGACTAGGTAAGCTACTATATATTTAGTTTTGCTAAAACTTCTGCAGTAGTATTCTCTTTGTTATAAAAAAAATCATTCCAATTCTAAGACTGATTATTCTTTCTATGACTAAGAAATTGAAATATCTGTACTGTCCCGACTTCTCATTATATTGCTTCTGCCTCTTTTGTTCAGTACGTATTTCCCTGAGTATATATAATATATGTTTATAACCATTTCACTAAGTACTTGGACTCGTTTAAAACCTTGTTGCATCTTGCAATGATAAGATGGCATTGAAAATTAACTATGCTTTCCATAGTTAATTTGAGAAAAAGAAAGGGGGGTACATTTTTATTTTTTTTTTGTATTTTACCTATCTTTTCTGTGTTTTATAGGCTGTCCAAAAAGAAAGAGAAGAAAAGCTAGCAAGAATTTTGAGGGATTATCTTGGCCAATATGTCCGGGGTAACAAAAAAGGATTCTTCCAACGCGCAGAATCTGAAACAAGGCGGCTTTCTCGTGCTGGTTAGTGAACTTTAACACTTTTCTAGGGACTAAACACTCGGTAACTTTGCTCATCATTCAATGCCATCAAAACTCGAATACATAGGAACGACAGTGGTTTTTAGCATGCTATTGTATAATGTATCAATGATATAATCAATCAGTTTCACTGTTTCTGAATGCAGCATTTGGAGTTGATATGTTACATACCATCGGCTACATATATTCAAGACAGGCAGCACAAGAACTAGGTAAAAAAGCCATTTATCTTGGAGTGCCATTTCTGGCTGAATGGGTACGAAACAAAGGGCATTTCTGGAAATCACAATTCACAGCTGCTAAAGGTAAAAAGACCGACAATTCCATTAGCAACCCCTCCCTTAAAAGTCAGTTGCATTTTCTTGGAGATTAGTTATTCCGAACAATGTTTAATTTTTTCAAGGACATGCAATTTAGGTGCTTATCAGTTACTTCAGCTCCAAGACGACATGCGCAAGCAATTTAAAATGGATGGTAGTAGTGTGCCTGAAAATGATGTTGACTCTCACATTCGCCTTAACAAGGATACATTGATGAATTCCTTGTGGAAGTTAAATGTAGTGGACATAGAAGTAACCCTCGTACACGTGTGTCAAATGGTGAGTTCTTAACTCATTTTTAGTTATATGACAAAAAGGGATGCTCTTAGGTAGTTCCAAACTTCCATAGTTGATCATGAAACAGGTTATTGTATTCATTGTCGCTTATCCAGATACCATGAAGCTCTTGGTATGAAAAAATAACTAGTTATAATGAGGAATAGTTTGTTAGCTAGAAAACCTGAGATACTAAAGCCTAATGTAATCTAAAACGAGTTATAATGAATTTTAGATAAGGCATCTTTTGTAAGAACTGGACATTTTTTATCACCTAAGACCAGAACAAAGGAAATTAAAATGGCTAACAGATTTTTGTTCTTAAATCTATTGTGGCAGGTGCTAAGGGAAAATAACGTTAAGAAGGAGGAACTTAGACTTCGGGCTACTGCTCTTAAAATTCTTGGGAAGATATTTCAGGTGCAAATTTTCAGATACTTTGGCATCAATTATTTCAGTTTTCAGCTTTCTAGGAATATTGCTCATTATAATAATTTCTGTGTTTAAATAACTTTAGTCCCGATAATATGATCGTTTTCGTTTTAGTCCTCTTAAAATTTTGTCTGTTATAGACTTTGTATCCCTATCAAGTATTTATTTTTCATTTTAGTCCTTAATGTCAGGATTCCTGTAATCCTGTTAAATGATGGCATCGCTTACTAAAATTGGAAAACAACAGGTTTGATATTTTTTTAAAAATACGGACTATAATGAAATCTTCTAATGTTTTATATCATTCAGTTTAGAAAAAAAGAAATAGACTTATATCAAAAGGTTACAATTTTATATGGATTAGAATGATAATAATGTGAAAGATTAGAATGAAACGAACTCTTTTAATAAGGATCAAAATAGGAAAAAAATTATGAGAATTAAAATTTAAACAACTTTTTATTATTGAAGCCAAAAAAATATAGTTAAAGTCTAAATTTTGTTATCTATACAATCCTCTGCCCCAAGCCACCCTTTTCCCATTGTATGCATTATACCTATCTGTCTCTGACAAAAGATAAGCTTCAGAATATTTATATATAGTAGAAAATTAAAGTCAAGTACGTTCGTCACCTTGCATCTAAAACAGTGTATAGTTGTGTATAACTATAAAAATCAAGACATTTTTGGTCTTCATATACGATTTCTTTGCAATTTGCATCTAATTATAAGGCCAAATTCCTGTCCCACAAGGAAGTAAAACAAGCTATCGTCATTTATCAAGTTTGCTGATATAATATGACGATGCTTCCTTCAGGACAAGTATCCAAAAGGAGAAACATTGAAGAAGAAGATTGCTGCTGATTCTGATGATGAAGAAAGCAGTTCTGAATCTTCAGATGATGAATCCTCTAGAGCAATTTCCTACCGAACTCCCTTTTTTACGCAGGTATGTTTAGAAATATTTAGAACTAATCTCATGCATGCGTGTGAGACCTCCTTCAAATTTACTCTTCATAATATTAACAAAGAGTAAAATGTTTTTTATTTCTAACATATTTAAATTTTGTGTTTATTTTTTTATAATTTTTTTATATTGAGTCTAATAAAATAATAATTTTATTTTTAATCTTTTTATTTCTTTAATCTTTAATAAATTAATAAATTTTATATTTATTTTTTATATTTTATTTCATTTGTTATTAGCCTCTTTTGACTAACAACTGTTGAATTCTTCCAATAAAAAACTTATAACTTATAGTGACTACAAAAAGTTTCAAGAAACAAAAAAAATTGTTGTTTTATCATGGAACAAAAATAAAATTCTTTTTTATTTTTAATAAATGATTTTTTTATAATTTTTTTAAGAGTCTCTAATAAAATAATAATTTTATTTTTAATCTTTAATACTTTTTACGAATCTTGTATTTGATATTTTATTTCATTTGTCATTGATCTTTTACAAAAAGGACTAATAACAATTGAATTTTTTTATCCAACAACAAATACAAAAATTTCTAGCTTTAATTAAAAAAAATAAAATTATTATTTTATCAAAAACAAAAATAAAAATAAAATTATTAAAAAAACACAAAATATTTATTAGAAATCCCAAACATATTTTAATCTATTTATATTTAAGTTAAAACCACCGTGTATAATACATGATACTCAGAATACGAAAATGTGTGTGCATTTATGCTTCTACAGGGTCTCGGAAGGCTCTTCAAATGCCTTTGTAGTCCAGCATTTGATGTGGATGATGAAGAGATAGTTTACAAAAGCAAATGATTCTTATATACGTATGGACTATGAAAACAAAAATTTAGCCATTTCAATACTTTGTTCGTGAGATGATATGCTAAAAGGAATTTTTCTGATACCCTCTGAACGTAGTTTTGGGAAGACAATGGTGCAAGCCGTGAATAATCATATTTTGTTGCTTGCTGTCATTACCACTCTCTTCAAGTTACATGTGGCATAACACTTGGTCAAAGATTAAACATTTCTGTCAATTCCACAGCACTTTTTTTTTTCCTTCTCCTTTTGTATGTTACAAAATTGGAAATTCATAGTAACTTCTATTTGGAAATTCACAGCAACATCGGAAGGGCTTTTAGCAAACTATCGATTCCTATCACATTACATTGAATTTATTGACGTTAACGGTACACAATAATAACCGTACGCATAATACTAATAAATATTTCAACTGAGATATTAAAATATTTTTTTATAATCTGTTTGGATAAGATATTTTAAAAGTAATTAAAATAGTCATTTTTTAAAAGCATTTTAATATACTAACTTAACATCATTTCAAATTCTTACCAAAATCAAAGAAATTAAAATTTCTCAACGCACACCAGCTCTCTCTCCCTCTCTCAGCCACACGTGCTCTCCATAACTCTCTCTCTCAGCAGCGTACCGGTTAGCTAGTTTCGAGTCAGCAACATGCGGCTCAGCATGACCAGATTCCCGAAGTCTTTCAGAATCTCGCCGCAAAGCTGATTATTGTTGAGGTTAAGGTGTTTCAGTGAGCCCAGCCAGGTGATGGACGTTGGAATTTTGTCGCTAAGGGCGTTGTCAGTGAGGTTCAGGACTGTCAGACATGAGAATTTGCTGACATCTGCGGGGATCTCACCGGAGAGCTTGTTGCCGATGAGGTCCAGGATGCGATGGGAGGGAAGCGCGGTGATGCAGGCGGGGATCTCCTTGGCAATGTCTTTCCAATCAGCGACAACGAGGGTGGTGAGGGTGTCGATGCCACAGATCGCTGGTGAGAGTTTTCCGGTCACGTAGCCAGAGCGACCGGCTTTCTTGAAGATTGGGTCTTCAGACTCCCCGCGGAGGTTGATGTCGGTGACGCGGCCGGTGGTGGTGTCGCAGCTGATGTCGTACCAATTGAGGCAGCAATTGGAGCCTGTCCACGAGTTGAAGAGGCCAAGGTAGGGCTCGTTCAATGCTTATTTTGATTATTTAATTATTAAATATTAAAAAAAATTGATTATTAAATATTGTATAACATTAAATTTATTTTGAATATTTAACTATTTAAAAAATGACTCATATATATTTTCATTCAATATTGAAATTTTAATTTTTAAATAAATATTTAAAAATGAAAATTTGAATTTCATTGAAATTGAATTATTTTATCCAAACAAAGAAATTAAAAGACAAGCAATTGAATTGCCTCATCCAAACAAAATAATTACAAAATGAAAGGAATTTAAATCAAGGCATTTAAAATATTGTGCATTTGAATTTCCTAGAAATTTTTAAATCCCTCATCCAAACACATGGTTACACTATAACAAATAACTGTATAATAATTTTAGCACCTAGCTAGATAACCATTGTATAAATTAATACCCTATATAAAAAGATAAAGTATAAAATGTAATTTTCTTTCTCCTATTTTTAAAAATTTATAATTTTAGTTCTTGTAACACCCTCGGATATTATAAGTTATAGATTGATGTTTAATTGTATTTATTGTGTTGTTTGAGTATATGATAGACTTGAATGAGTTGAAGTATGCCTTGAACAAGTCATGGGTGAATTTCTTGATATGGATCTTGAATTATGTGGAGTTTTGTTGAGCTAAGTTGAAAGTATGAGATTTTAGATTTTACCAAAACCTAGTTCAACGAAATCGTGATAACGGATTCGTTAACCGTTGAATCCTCTTTAAATTTTGTCTGGATATCCCTAAGATGTGTTTCTACAGTCTGACCGTTGGGATCTTGGAAATATTAACTTTTGGTCTCCCGCTAAGCGAGAAAGGCGTGCTAAGCGCAATTCCAACCGAGTGGAATTGCGCTGAGCGGCCCAAAGCTGCGCTAAGCCCATTTCCAACTGAGAGGAAGTGCGTTGAGCGCCTAGAAGGCCCGCTAAGTGAAAGTTGCAGGTTATAAATACGTTCTTAGCGTGAAAAACACGATTTTCACTCTCTTCGTCTCCCAAAAACGTCTCCCAAATCCTAAAATCTTATTTTCCACCACCCAAGACCACTGGTGGCCGCCGTGAGCCGCCGTTGCTTGCCGTTGGACCCCCACTCCAAGAGGAACACTTTAGTCGGAGCGGAATCCTCAGAATCCTCCTCGAAGATTCGATGGAGAAAACCCCTCAATCCTCTATTTCAAAGTTTCTATGAGGTAACCTTGACTTCTAAGCCTTCTCCTAGCTAGTTTGAGTTCCTCTTAGTGTCTCTTATGTGTTGGGTACTGTAATAGGGTGTTTTTACACTTCTTTTGAAAAATCCTAGAGAATGAGACATTGTAAAAATTATCTTTTTATAACCTTGAGATTGTTTTTGCGACATTCACTGAACCCCGATCACATTGGCGTGATCGGAATTTCAAAATGATGTTTCCATTTGTAGAATCTGAAACACCCCTCATCCCTTTATGTTTTGGCAGTGGTATTTGACCCCAAATGTTGCCTTTGACCTTGTTTTTGAAACCTATGCTAAAATTCCTTTCGTTTTGGCGTAATAGAGACTTGCGTTGGACCGACAAGCACGAACGAGAGAGAGATCTCTAAGTGATGCAAAGAGGAACTGACGGAGAGCTCACGATAGGTGAGGGGAGTTATTATAAAATTTACCGTTTTGACACCATAGTTAGGGTAAGGGAACCTAACTATGAGAATATCTGCCTGTCCCTGTTGCATGCTGATTTTCTTTCAAGAAATCTACGTTTTTAACGAATGGGATGCGATATATCTATTGTTGATGAATAATATTATTGTTTATTAAACTTGTGTCGTTTAAAGACCTGAGAGTGTGAATCTCAGGCATGAAAGAAATATGTATGTGCGGAATGCGATTTATTGTTGATGTCGTTATTGAGGATTTTAATTGATATGTGGTGATATTGATGATATTGATTTGAGATGGCGTTGTTAATAAAAATCATGTCAACATGAATTAATGGTATTGTTGATGATTATGTGAATATGAAATGAGGTTGTTGTTGTTGATAACGTCATTGAGACGAGATGATGTCTATGTTGAGAATGATATGAAAATGGAATGTTGATTGATGTTGGAAATGCATTGACATGTGCATGTTGTGTATGTTCGTGGGGGGCGAAGTGCACTGACCTTCCTGGGTCTTTAACACTTGCTTTGGGCCACGTTCATACGTTGGATGTTGTGTATGTTCGTGGGAGGCGAAGTGCACTGACCTTCCAGGGTCTTTGGCACTTGCTTTGGACCACGTTCATACGTCATATGTAGTGTATGTCATGGGGGGTTAAGTGCACTGACCTTGTCGGATGGCCCAGATGTGGGTGACAAGCGTGGTTAAAGAATCTAAGCCTTTCTAAGGGGATGCTTATACGCTTTAAATGGTCCATGGTTTTTGGCACTTGCTTTTGGTCATGTTCATAGCTCATACAACACAGGAAATAAAATAACTATGGCAGAGTATACTTTGTACTGAGGGGGCTTGTCACTTGGTAGGGAACTCCTTTTGGCCCCAGGCTGATCACCTATGGGGGGGGGGGTTACGTGCACAACCGGGTGGTCTCGATGAGCTCAGCATGGTTTCCTAAGTGAGAGTGTCGTGTGGACACGCTTAGGCTATTTCCTGGGATTTGGTTGTTGGTACGTACCACATTGCATCTGAGAGATGAGTCAGGTGCATGCATCATTATGTGCAGTCTTGATTGGATCCATGGATGGATGATGAGTAATTGTTGAATATGGATGATGAGTAATTGTCGGATGTGGACAATGACCAATTGTTGGATGTGAGTGTTGGATAATGAATGTTGTGTAAGCTCATGATGTTTGCTTACGTTTTCTTGCTAAATGTGATTATTTGGATTTAACATTGGTTCTTTTTATAATGAACTAACCCTTGCAATTTTGTATCGTGTGGTTGATACCTGTGATGATCGCGAACCTTGTTCGTGAGAGCAAAATGACAGCAGTAGGGTGCAGGGATGAGATTCTGTTGAGGAGTCGCCAAGCCGGCGTGATGACATTGGGATTATTTTGGGGAGAGAGCTGTGTTTTGTTAATCAACTCCTCCATAGTGGTTCATGTTTTCTTTTGTTGGATTAAGGATGTAAATCACATATTTAATTATATGTTCGAACTGATTTAATCTTCATTATGTGTATGATGTGTACTGAACTACTATATTAATATTCATGTATTCGATTAAACATTGGTGCGTGTTTGGGGACATACATATATATATGTATATATATATTTGTGAAATTCAAATTTACTATGATTTTCATAAGCAAAAATAATGGAGTTTTCATAAAAGAAAGAAAAATAATTTAATTTCATGAGTTATTAGAGTGATGATATCATAGCGATGAGGCGGGTCATTACAGTGCTCTTATTTTTTAATTGAAATATTTTATCTTTCACTTTTAAAAGTTTGCAATTTTAGTCTCTCATTTTTTAATTGAGACATTTCATCCTACATTTTAAAAATCTGTAACTTTGATTCATGCAACTAATTTCAAGCATTGATTTATGTATCTTGTGAGCATTATCTTATGCGTGTTTATTTATTATCCACATGATAAATATTTTTTTAAAATTATTTAATTACTAACAAGCTTAATTCATTAAGAAAAAAATTAGAAAAATACATAGTCAAGTCTGAAATTGAAAAATGAGACTAAAATCATAGATTTCTTTAAGATACACACAAACACAATTAAAAATAATATTATAGAATTATATAAATTTATTTATTATGATCTAAAATACAATTGATATGATTAAAGGTATTCATTTATTATAAACTTCGGTTATAAAATAATTTATATATTTGAGAATATCAATTTTTTAAAATTTAATTATATATAAAGAACATCTGTCCAATAAAATATAAATAAATAAAATAATGATAATTATTGTTATTATAAACGTCACCACAAATATATATTTTTAGTTTTTTTTTTATCTGAATAGTGATAACAATTCTTATCAGGCCCGCTTTATTATTATGATCTAAAATACAATTGATATGTTTAAAGGTATTCATTTATTATAAACTTCGGTTATAAAATAATTTATATATTTAAAAATATCAATTTTTTAAAATTTAATTATATATAAAGAACATCTGTCCAATACAATATAAATAAATAAAATAATGATAATTAGTATTATTATAAACGTCACCACAAATATATATTTTTAGTTTTTTTTTTCATCTGAATAGTGATAACAATTCTTATCAGGCCTGCTTTATTTTACGTTTGCATTTGGATTCTATCACCTCACGCACGTTACACGTTGTGTTCGATACACGTCAATGCATTCCAATAGAATTGACTACTGACTTCCCAAAACAAAACAAATGATCTCGAGTAACATCTAGGGGGTTCAAGTACAATCATAATCCAAGGACTAAGGTGGGTAGATATCATCATCTATGAAGATAATATTTGAGAAATAATAGACAGAGCAATATCTAGTACGGTAATTAAAAAACAATCTTTTGAGAAATATCTAGAGCCAGTGGTATGCTACAATAGAGTCAATGGTGTAAGTAAGTGAACAGCCACGCTGAATTCGTACATGAGAACTTGAGTCTCAATTCCCAATAAATTTTGTAAGTGTAACTAAGTTAAGTTAGAAGTCAAGAATTAGTTTTATAATTGATTTAAAGATTGAAACTTATAAAAATATTTTAAAATATCATCAAACAATCAAAAGTTTTAATTATGATATTCTCATAAATATAAAAATATTTAAAATTCTTTTTGGTAAAACTTTTCGATATATTTTTCATCTTCGTGTTATTTTTTTATTGGGTTATATGTCTGATTTTACATTAGTTACATATACAATTAATATATATATATATATATAAATAATATGAATGTAAAAAGTCATCATCATAAATTTAAATTCATTGACATTCGGACAAAAAAGTATTATATTTTAATTTTATAAAACAAAAACATATTAAATTTTTTATAAAAACAAATTTCAAACATTTTTATGTTGATACATATTTTATCCTAGAAAAACAAATACTACCATAGAAAGAGAAAAAATAGAGACACGGCGACGTATATGAAGGGTGGTGGGGATATATGCAACTCCAAGATTCTTGCCACGTCAAAATTAATATCCACCATCCGTGGTAGCAATCAGTATCTATATCTACCACCTCAGCATCCATGACTTCTTGCTTCGTGTTCAAGTTCAACACTTCAACATAACAATCATATTCAAGTGCTGAAACGGACCACTAAAGATTCTACACAGGACCCGACTGACCCAGAGTCAAAGAGTCATTCTGATTGTTCATCCTACGTTTAGAAAAAAGAAATTGATCTTAATCGAC
Source organism: Glycine max (assembly GCF_000004515.6). NCBI lineage: Eukaryota > Viridiplantae > Streptophyta > Magnoliopsida > Fabales > Fabaceae > Glycine > Glycine max. The sequence goes on along the minus strand of NC_038249.2, from coordinate 10,536,218 downwards.
GATGATTGCATCGTTAAAGTAGGTTAACTTGTAATTCTTCTAACATGGTGACAAAAAATTGTGAATTATATTCTTGTTTTCTATGAGTACAAGACTTCCAAGTTCCATCCTTGGTCCATTCACATTTTAATGTAATCCCTCAAGGCCTCAACCATTATTTTTTTAAATGATTCTTAAATTAATGTATTTTACTAATACTACATAATTAATTTATTTTTTAATATTCAGAAGACTACATAGCAGTTTTTAATACTTAAAGGTCTAATTATTTGTATTTTAAAAATTATTTAGGAGAAATTAATATTTTAAAGACGAAATTAATGATTGGTCATTTATTCCATCTTCCTCTACCTGGTTGTTTAACAAAATCGTTTTCAACACTACTCGGTGGTCCAAATGGCCTAAAACCTGGTTTCCCAGGTTGGAAAATACCTTAAAATGAGTACTACAAAACATTGAGAATAACAAGAGGAAAATGACTTTGGAATTTTATTTTTTTTTACTGGAAAAATATTTATATCATTTCATTCATAATCAAGTCTTCAATACAAACGATCACATGCCTTGCAACTTGCAAGCTCATGGTAACAACTTGGCCCTGTTTCTTAGCAAATCCAATAGAATGGATTATTAACTAACAAACTCCAACAATGTTGAACCATATGTCCCAAACTCAGACTTATAAACTGCATTGCTCTTGATTTTATCAATTTTTTACACTGGAATTTTTTTACATGGGAAACTCTTTCAATTTGAGAAAGTGCTTATTTTTGAATTCTGGGGTTATTTGAGAAAGATGTTATTTTATTATAGTACAGATTTTGAATTAATATACAATTTCATTTTTAAAAATGGTAATTTATGGTGATTTATTTTTAAAAAATTATTATGTATATAGATCCTAGTTCCTAAATTCGCAACAGAGTAGTCCTTTTAGGGTGCCTTGACATTATCGGGAGTTAAATTTATCATGAAAGTTGATAAAAAAAAAAAAGAGGTTAAATTATTATGTAGTAGATGATAACTAAATGGTGTATTTGTATTAGGGAAAACTGCGTGTTAATTTTTAAACTTTAATCCCGTAATTTTTCATTCTCAAATTGAAAAAATTTCCCATGTTAAAAATTTCCAGTGTCAAAAGTGGATAAAATCGAGCAATAAAAAAAATACTTTTATAACCTCCAATTCATTAAATAGGATGAAAATGACATTTTCTTTTCTTAAAAAGATAAAAAAAATCTCAATCACTAAAATAATAATAAAAATTTGATTTGATGAATCATGAAACACAAGTCACTAAAATAATAATAAAAATTTGATTTGATTAGATCAGAAACACTCTACCGCCTTACAAGATCTTTATGTAGTAAATGAGGCAAGACTTCCAAGAAAAAAATATTCTACAAAGAGATAATATATGGCATATTTCAAAGTTCCTTACTTTTCAAGTTAAATTTGAGAATGTTTTGACATCCAAAAAGTTCATTGAAATTAATTATAGTTATAATCTAAAGTAAAGAAGAAAATTCCAATTTCAAGAAATGCGTTATATATCTAGACAAATGCTAGCCAAAGAAAATCCAACTTAACTAAGGTTTTATCAAGGGTGTGAATGTGTGACTGGTGCCAAGAAGAAAAAATAATATACTAACAAATTTTTATACTTTATTCCGTGGGATTAGCACTTCTTTTAATCAACTTTTAATTTAAAAATTTCTCTTCTATCTCTCTACTATAAACCAAACACAGTTAACTTCCCATAAGAAAAAACACACATCCTTGCATAAACATCCCATTATATAAAAGTCCATGTCACAAAATAAATTCAGAGCCATTTTTACATCCAAAATATTCTGACCCTTCACATGAAAGTCAGAGACCAAAAGAAAACTCAAGCACCAAGCTCAAGCTGTTCTAGAATCAACATGACATGATGCAGCATTCAACTTAAACTTATCAACAAGACACCTAAAACTATCAAACCCTTCAAGGGAACTTCCTCAAAGTGTCTTTATGCATCACCAACCCCCAAGGTTTTAAATATCCGTCTGCAACATCAAGATTTTTTACCTGTATGCGACTGCCATGCAACTGCAATTGGAACCATATTGGCCGCACTTGTCCACGATTGTGACGAAATCACAACGCGACCACGACTGATATTTAAAACCTTGCCAACCCCTTAGCTCAATGAGCTGCATGTGGGAGAGTGAAAGCACGGTGTGCTTGGCCAGCACAAGCACAATGCACAGAAGTCAGATTCAGACAACCACTCATGATGAGTGAGTGTCTTCCAGAACAGGTGTGGAGGGAAGGGCATGAGTCACACACAGCTTGCACAGCAGAAGGGGTGAGTGCTGTGCATTGGCTAATGTTCAAAGTTCTTAGTCCATCATCATTATCATCATTATTTCCACCACCTTTCATAGAACCCCACATCCTGTTGTTCACTTTGCTTTGTGCCAAGGAATACATTGCCCTGTCTGTGATGTTTTGGCAGAAGTAAAGTCCAAGGGACCTCAGATGAGGACATCTGTTTGCCAAGGCAATTACACTGTCATCTGAAATAACAACACAAGAGTGTACTATTGTTAATCTAGAGACAAAAAAAAAACATTTAAAGCAGAGAAAATAGGATATGCAATGAAGGTGTAAAGTAATTTTGCACTCATCTGATCACAAACCACCAAATATGATAAGTTAGTCAACTTTTATAATAATAATTATTTTAAAAGTCATACCAACAATAATTTCTGATTGGTTGACCATGTAAGTACATAACCATTAAACTCTTTAAACTAAATGATATAACTATTGGTCACTTACTAAAACTGCACGAAGCTAAGAAACGTTAAGGTTAGGAGATTATAGATTTTGAAAGTGTACACACTACCCAGGTTAGAAAAGTTTTGAGCTAGTGCACTAAAGTTTAGATATTTCTATTTGTCTTCCATGTATACAGCTCAATTCAAACTTCTTAATTATGGACTTTTTCTGGTTCATAAGTTTGTGACTATCAGTTTCCAATGTTTTATTGCAACAAGCTCTTTTGCATGTCAAAATACATTATGTTGCCTTCTACATATTTTGCAACCTCATCCATTCAGAATATGGAAACAAAAAACTCTGGCATTGAGCAGAGATCATGTGCATTTGAATGTGTACACATGGTGATCAACAACATGAAAGTCAGAAGCCTGCTTCTTTCTTCCCTTCAATTAACACTTAACATTCCACTACTGGATAATCTCAAACAAGGAACAATAAGGGGATGAAAGTTGTTGTGTAATGAATTTGAACGTCAGGTAGAATAACAAAACTATGAATGCTGCAACCAATTGGCATTTAAAGTAGACTTAAACTGCTGAAATTTGAATGATACCTGTTATAAGGACACAACCACATAAATCGAGTGTTCTAAGATCACGGCAGCCATATGCTAAACTCATCACTCCAACATCGCTGACATTTTCACACCATCCAAGGTTCAAAAACTGTAACTGATTGCAGTAATGCCCAATTGCCTGCATTTCATTAATTTATTGGATTATAACTCAGAGCCATCTTAGTCCTTCTATGATTATGAAAACCAACTAGTCTCTCAATCATACCTGTAACGCAGTATCAGATGCAGCTTTAACACATCCACAGAGATTCAAAACTTTCAGCTTTCTACAAAAACTGGCCAGGTAAGCCAGAGCATTGTCACTAAAGGCTGAACAACCACTGATGTTCAGTTTTGTAAGATCCTGACAACCAAGGGCTATGGCATACAACGAATGATCGGTAAGCTTGAAACTTTTGCTGAGGTCCAAGATTTGGAGGTCATGACAAAAATTTGAAATAGTTTCAACAGCATTGTCCTCTAGTTGAGGCTTGTCTTGACGAAGGATTAAAGTCTGTAATTTTGTGAATTTAGGAGCTAGGGATAGGACCAAATTATTCATGTTCTTGCTACACCTGAAAGGAATTACGCAAAGAAGGTTATTAAGGGTTTAAAAGCATTGCCCCCAATAATATAGAACATACATCAGTTTTTCTTGTTTAAATTTTTTAAAAACAATACGCATACATCAAGCCAATGTTTTGATCTAGAGTTTTTAAAGGGTGCATAGATTAGAGGAAACAAAATGAAACAAGTATATCAAGTCATCAACCTAATGAATCCTGGCACCAAATTGACCCAATACCAGTAACTTCTAGTTGTAATTTAAACCACTGCATGGTAAAAACCAAAAGACAACTGATTACTTGACTTAGAAAGTAAATGTTTAACCCCAGAGGCACACTACAATGTGTCAGTTCTCAAATAATTGAAATGTGTTAGTTTCAATGACATACACATTAAACTTGCCTTTTATACAAAGGAATTAATCCATCAAACTCAATGGGATATAAATTATAAAACAAATATATGAAATTAAAGAGGGTTGCTACATCCCCCAGTGTCTCTATTCCAGTAATTCATGAAGGTAGGCGAAAACTTACTGGCAGAATCAAGATTGCAGCATAGCAAATTCAATTCAAGTTCACATCATAAACCAATGAGACCAAGAATGCACTTAATAGACAGTAAATTGCAGAAAAATAGAAAAGGATCATGTTTAAGGCCTATTATATTGGAGAAAACCATGTTTCCATTACTTATTTCTATAAATATAAATAATAAATAATTACAAGAATCTTCATGTGTTCAAATGTTTGTAAACCAAACAGTGAAAACATGTTTTTTTTCGTTTATAATGTTTGGTGTTACAGATATTTGTGAAATCAGAAAACAAAAATCATAATTTTTTTATAACTACTTGCAAAAAAAAAAAAAAAATCACCCTTTTCAATATTCACTGCCTCCACAAGCATAATAACCTCAAAAGTGAAAAAAAGCATTAGAAGGGAAGGTAAAAAAACAGATGATGTACCATGAGAGTGATAACCGAGTCAGGCCAAAGCAAATTGCCTCTCTCCACCCACGACAAACTTCAGAAGCTATCATAACCGTTTGATCATCCACAAGTGACAAAATCTGCATCAAAAGCTCAACTGGAATATCCTTCCATTCTGTGATCACCCCCGCTTTAAAGTTCACTCCTTTCCCACTATTTCCACCACAGTCAACCATCATAAGCTTCTCAAAGCTAAAGTTCAAGACCTCATGAGTTCTCAAACTCTCCTTGCCAACCATTACTACTTCAACCAAAGCCAGATATTCTTAGCCCTTGTAATTACAAACAAAGAAATAAAGTGGAAGTGATGTCACACACGGAACATAGATAAACCTTGAAGCCCTTGTTTCAGCATATATACAACGTGTCGCAAAAACAATAACAACCACAAATCATAAATTAATTAATTAATTAATTAATTAATTAAAGGCCACATGTTATTACCCGAGAAAGATGGTGATTAACAATAATCATGATCATATTTGTGATGAAACTGTATATTAAGTAAAACACAAGGGTCTAATCTTATTGGACGAAGAATTCTGCAATTTCCAGAAATACCCATCACATGTTTCTCAATGACACGAAAAACAAAGCATCAAACTTAATCATCACAGAATGAGGATCAAACAGCCCCTCCTTCAAAAAAGGGAAAACCCTTTTGATCAAATTTGACATGCATGTAAAAAAGAACCCAAATAGTTCAAATCATAAGAATAAGGAGCAAACTAACCAGGGAAAAAAAAGTTGATCAGAAGAAGAACTAAAACTTTTTTCTGATAAAACAAGACATTATAAAACAACAACCCCACTTCTCAAAATGAAAACAAAAAAAAAAAAAAAGAAAGGAGAAAACCCACAATCCATTCTAACTGAAAATTTTGTTTTTTGCTCTTTGTTTTATTTAAATATATCAGCAGGGCTTGAAATGTGTATGATCAAAAGTAAAAGTAGAAAACAACATATGAGAGAAACAGAAATGGTCATTACCAGAACGTTACTATAGAGAACAGAAAAGTTTGATTCTTTGTGACTCTGTTAATAACAAGAATAATGGGTTTTCGCTTCTCAGCTAGCTGCAATGGAAAAAGAGAAGGGAAGGCTTTAAAAATAAAGAAGAAACGGGAAGAGGGAGGAAGAGAGAGAGAACGGTACGGCGCATGATAGCGACGCGTATGAGGCCACGTGTACTTTGATGTGACAATCTTGTAGACCCCACTCTAAGCTTGCAAATAAGAAAAAGAAGATTAAGGTGGTGATCAGCACCGAAAAAGAATACAAAAAGCTTATCTGTTACTGGATTTAAAAAGAAATTAATGTTTTAAAGGAAAGATGAATATAAATGTAAGATGTTACGGTAAATAGGAATACGGAAAGAAACCAGTTAAATGTAATTTTGATTTTTTTATTTTTTAAATTATAATTTTAGTTTTTTATTTAAAAAAAATTATATGATTACTTTTTAAAAAAAATTATAATTATAATTATTTTATTTTAAAATAAAAATATTTAATTTTCAGTTTTATAAAATCTATAATTCTTTCATCAAATTCAAAAAATAATGATAAATAAAAATTTTAAATTGATGTGACTTATATTAATAACATGACAAAAATTAATTGATTAATTTATATTATATTTAATATTAATACATTAATAGTCAATATTTTTGATTTTATAAAAAATTAAAATTATATATGTTATAAAATGAAAGATTTTTATTTTAAATAAAATAAAATAAAATTTATATTTTAAAATAAAATGACTAAAATTAAAAAATTTAAATATTATGAAAATTAAAATTACATTTAAGAGAAAAAAATAATTAGAGTATGTGTAGAAGTTTCGTTTTGCCTGAACCCGAAACCGCTCGAAAAGGCAGAAGATGCTTAGGTTGGTCTAGGGCAGGCAATATGAGGATATGGGATAGAGATTGGAAAGACAAGTCCTGACGCAACGTTTTCTGTCTAGCGTTCAATGGTTGGTTAATGGAATGCTGACATTTTTTATTTCTATATTTGATTGATTTCATTTTTTAATATAATATTTATTTAGATATGAATCTAATTTGATTAATACATTTAGAAGACATGTATTCATGTAATATTTTAACCATAAAAAATAAAGTAATAATCCCATCCATTTAAAAATAAAAGTTGCAGACAATAAGACATGAGAATATTGTGTTCATATTTTATTCAATTGTATTTTTAATCTCTTCTTTTCCCTTTTATATTTCATGTTTGTTATATACCTTGTTTTATTGAAGTGAGATTGACATAGTATACTTGGGGTAGCTACTATTAGCTATAGTCCCTACCCCCTATTTAACAGTAACAAGATACTGAAGATAGATTGCAACAAGGTTGCATAGTAATTGTTTGGTTGGTTTAGAAAATAAAAAAACATTAATTAAAATAGTGTAAAAATTGCAAGTCTCACTAAAAAGATATACAAATATTTCAATATTATTTTTATCTTTTCTTTCAAACATACTTTAAACAGGTATGAAATATTTTTGTTTGTAAATAATTAATTTTTTATTTGTTCAAATATGTATTTTTTATTTATTACTAAAAATTCCTTAAGAAAATATTACTGAAAATATTAATAAAAATAGAAACAGATATTAATAAAAAATATTATTGAAAAACAGTATCAACTTTTCCAAAAATTAATGTTTTTTTATTTTTTTATATCTTATATGTTTTTTTAATTACCAACTTATAATTATTTATATCACAACTTATCATTTAAAGTTATAAAAAAATTGACAAAATAAGTCATGCACCAAAAGTTATAAACAAAGTATATCATGCACCAAGAGTAGATATAATCATTTATAAACAAAATATATCACAAATATGTTCAGGATGTTTCAATATTTCTCACAAAATATATCACCAATACTTATAAACAAAAATTTACATATTGATAATAGTAGAATAGTAATGTACTTTAATTACAAACAAATCCAAAATAAAACAAAGTTAGAAGTTGCATCTAGGAACTCAAATATAATTTGAGATTCAACTTGCATCAAGTTCCAGCTTGCAAATTATGTGATTGTGCAAAATTTCTCCATCCATTTTCAATTTTTGCAGTCTTTCTCCAATGATTATAAAATATCCTACACTTCGTAGTCCCTTCCAAGTTCAGATGGGTGAATCCTACAATTTTCATAAATGAGTACATGGTACTAGGCACATCTTGAAATTAACATGAAATTCATATTAGATATATATATGATTTTAAAATTTGACAGAAGTGCTTAATTACTCATCAAGTTGTTGAAAGTCATTTTGTACTCAGTCAGCAAGACTTTAAAGGTGACTGAGTTGGGAACTTGGTGGTACAAGAAATGTCATTTAGGATAAGCTTTTGGTTCTACTTTTGAAGATTGTGAGGAAGAAAATACTCTGTCAAAAGTGGGTCAAGGTCACTTGGTAAGATCACTTGATAATTTCCAATGAGCCCATAGAACTCTCTGAGTTTTGTCAATCCAGCTAGTAAAGCTGGGCTCACAAGATCTTAGTTATATGTAATAGGGTGCATGTTGCCACTAGAGTGTAGCAGATGTCAAGTATGCTCTAGTTCATCATTTCATATGACAACAAATGACCTGCTAACTTCACCATAAAACTACATTTAACAAGAAAAATAATATGAAAAAATGTATTATATCATGTCATGTTTATTTAAAAATAGTCTTAAAATTTTTAACATGATCCACAACATGAACAATGTTGAACATTTTCTCTACTTTTTTGTTATTCTTACTCATTGTGTTAGCCATTTTCTTCCAGTTTTGTTGATCTTCATCTATAATTTATAAACTCCATTTATAATATAAATATGACATTAAGTAAATTTTGCCAAACCAACTAAACCCTCTAACTGATCCATGCACAAACTGACTATGCATCATGCTTATCTAGGAGTTTATTCCATGCAACTAATATAATATGATATGTTTGACATAATAATATGATACCAATAAATCTACAAAACCAAGAATTCTCACACCAGTACATAGTCTATGGCAGAATGATATTCCTATTTTGAAAACCAACAACGATATTCCTATTTTGGAGACCTAAGGCTGTAGCAGAATTCTCACACCAACACAAAGTCTCATTAACAACCATTTTCATGTTTTAGTAATACGCACAAAGTTCCAATATCAGTATTTGTATATCCAGAAAATAACACATGTTTTTAGCAACATACACAAAAATAAGCATTTTCATGTTAGTAATACGCACATTAACAAGAAGCAATACGTACTTCAAAACGAGAACTGGAAATCATCAAAATCAAGAACGAGCCCTAGCTTCTCGCTTACCATCACCATCAAAACCAAACATAGACACAAACATTTATAAAGACTAACCTTTCATGAGTGAGTGAGAGCGCGAGAGTGAGAGAATGAGAACGACAACACGAGAGTGATTGTGAGAACGAGAGCGCAAGTGTGAGAACGAGATGATAGCGAGAGCAAGAGCGAGAATGGTGTGGCCGTGCCACCGCAAAGAGTGCGTGAGAGTAAGAGTGAGAAGGAAAGCGCGAGAGATGAGTGATAGTGAGAATGAAAGTGCAAGAGTGAGAGTGAGAGATGGTTCAGAATGAGCGCAAGAAGATGAAAAGACAGGTTTAATTTAACTAACACACCATCAGTTTTCCAAAAAACTTATGTTAACATGAGTTTGTTAACATTGATTTTTCCAAAAACTAAAGTTAATGTACTCACTTTATTTACGAATATGCCACCGTATTTTTGTTAACATCGATTTTCTAAAAAACTGATGTTATCATATCTATGTTATATCCATTCTTTGTACTGGTGTATGGTCCTTAAAAATTCCTCTTAAGATCAAGCACCTTCTATGGAGGATCCTTTGAAACTGCTTACCAACGAGAGTGAGGCTTCAAGACAAGGGAGTGCAATGTCCATTGACATGTTCGTATTGCAAAAATTTGGAGAATAGTTGGCATATATTTTTTTGGATGTGAGAATGCAATCTCTGTTTGGTTAGTTGTTGGTCTATGGCCAAAAATCCAACAGATCATGTGCAAATGGCAGAAGGTATAAATGACCTTATTTTTTTCTCTTATAGTTACAATGTCCAATGATCAAGATTGTAGCAGATTTGCCATTATTTAATGGACCAACTGGCGGTGAAGGAATGAAAAAATTTGGGACACCATAGAAACCCTTCCATCCATATTTGTCTCCCTTGCTTATCAACATCTCAACAAGTGGAAGAATGCTCATGCTCCATCGCCAACAACTATTCTTCATCTCCATCAAAATATTTCATAACAACCTCTTCAACCTGGGCAATTTAATTGCAATATAGACGCCATAATTTTTAAAGATCAAATCTGTTTTGGTATTGGCTAGTGCATCAGGAACAAATGAGGTCATTTTGTTAAAGCAAACTCTTCTTTTCACCAAGGATGTTTGGAACCTAATATATATTAATATCCAATAAATATATATTATGGTTGTTAATCAATATTATCCTTGTTATTATATTTGTTTTAATTTATGCTTGTAATAATTTAAAAATGGAGATGAATTTATTGCACTGAATATGTCACATAGGCTATTTTATTAACGGTAACAGATAGAAGTTAACGAATGAATGAATTTATTGCACTTTTTTTCATGAACTAAAATTTGAATTTTCATCTTTTGGAGATGAATTTGTTAGCACACTACACATTCAAATACAATAATGACTATTCACCATTGTTTTATTTTGTTCTCTAACGTGAGCTTAGTGGTTGGCTAAGGAGGTGTTTGGTTTGGTTGTTTTCTATTTTCATTTTCACTGGAAATAGAAAATGATGATGAAAATGTGTTTGGTTGGATTTCTCTTTTCATTTTCAGTGAAAATATTTTCTGAAACGAACCAAAAATTGGAAACAATTAAATCTTGTTTTCAGTTGAAACCAGGAATCTCATTTTGGGTAAAATGAAAACGCATTGACAATAAATGTAATTTTAAGTAAATCTAAAAATATATTTTCTTTTGAGAATGCATTTTCAGTGTTTTTATTTCTTGAAAACAGAAAACAAGAAGTCAACCCAACATGTTTCAGAATTCTAATCTTTTGAAAATGAAAACATTTTTCAAAAAATAAAAATAAAAAATAAAAACAAAAAATAAAAATACAAACTAAATACATCATAAGTTGCCACTATTTAACGTTAGTCTTATGAATGCATAAATCGTCAACCTTTTATTTAAGTTAGCATTCACTTGGTTGATAATATCATTAACATCGATTGATATACATGTTAATTTGAGATAGCTGTCATGTTAGCATCAGCTCCGCCCATGCTAAATTAGCATTGACCAAAAATTTTAGCGTCTGCCACAAATCCGACCCCAAGTCACATTTAGCATCAGCTTCAGGTTGACATTACCCCGCATTTTTCTTGTAGAAAATTCTCAAACTTCGCTTTATTGATTGATCATCGGTTTTATAGTTGTTTTTTTTTCTAAATTAAAAACTCATTTTTTTATTATTTTGCGTTGCCTTCTCTTCGAAATTTTGTCACAACAGTGACAGATAACTTCCATATTAAAGCACTAGAAGTAAAACAGTTAAATTATGCTTAAATAAAATTTTGATTTCTTTTACTTTATAACTTTTTTTTAGAGATTAGTAATTGTCTTTTCTTAAAATATTACTACAACGTTTATCCATATATTATCCTTGGTAATGGGCAAAATCTGTTGGTAATGATCAAACGACACAATATCTATTAGAAAATTTCTCGTTGGATCAAAACAAAAGTAGATGTTAATGTTTGTGGCTAAACAACATTAGAAAGAGTAAAAAAATAACCATAATTTGTATACAACTAACGGTTAAATCATCTAAAAGTTATTAAGATCATATTTGACAATTATTTAATTAAGAAAAATATGTTTAGTCTTTCAGCATCTCATTGAAAAGATTGAATTCTTACTTGTCAATGAAGATCCTTCTTATTTCCTTGGCAGTACGTAGAAACACTAACTAATTAAGGAGTGCCCGTTAATCAAAGGATAAACACATTTTAGATTTTTTGTCCCAAGCCAAAATGAGTTCAACCAAGCCTATGCCCATAAAAATGATTAATGGTCTAAATCTTACAACTTAAGACCATATAGAATTTGTTGATCCCGTCCGATATCGGTGTATTGATGGGGGCTTCCATTACGCCACTACCACAAGACCTGAATTAGCTTATTCATATAACAATGATAGTCATACTAAAAGAAGTTAAAAAGGATTTTGAGGTATCTTACTGAAAAACCAACCGATCTCACACTAAGGGAGACCTAAAACAAATTTTAAAAGAATTTTTTTACTTTAAATATGTTTTTTTGTTAATATATGTAATAACTTTTTTTTATCAATATATAAGATCTTTTTTACTTTATAAATATTAATAAAAAATATTATTTCGTTGGTAGACATAAAACATAAATTTTAGTTGCTTTACAATTAATTGATGTTATAGTTTAGTTAATGTGATTCTTATAATTTGGGGCTGATATATGGATGCCAGACGGTATTGCATTGGTTTATATAAAGCTCATAGTTGCACATGGAGATGGATCTGTTTTAATTTGTAATGTTGTTTCAATCGGTCGTTTTCTTGATCTCGAACACAAAATAAAGTGGATGAGACTAGTTAGACTCCATCTTAAGCTTGGGAGAGGCATTGTGGGAAAGATAAGTTTGAAAAGGGAATGCACGAGCAAATTGATGATTTTAAGCGTTGCTTAATCGATGAATTTTTTTAAAAGATAAGAACTTGAAAAATGTTTAACGATTAGAATTATAATCCTTAAAAGGAAAGAAAGACACTTTTTTACTACAACACTCAAATACTTATTTGAATCTTTAGTTTAAAATATAATATTAATATAAATTTTATACGACAATAATTCAAAATTAAATTTTTTTAATTTATTAAATTTTTTTAATTTTATATATTATCTTTTAAAATATAATATATAAAAATAAATTTTATTTTCATATAAATTATAATACGTATATTTAGATAAGTTTTATTTTTATTTTATATATGTTATATTTATTTTTAAAATAATACGTATGATTTAATGATAATATTTTTATTATGAATATAGGTAAAATAGGGTGAAAAATTTTGTAATTAAGCTTTTGTTAAATTACGTTGAAATTATAAATTCGAATTCAATTTTTGTCATGAATATGTATAAATGTATAATGTGTGCTATGTCCAGATCATAATAAATTCAAATACGTCACTTTCGTTTTGTTTTCTTTTTTATTCTCTCTCTGCTCTAGCATACCTTTAGCCTCTTATATTTAATAATGAATCATTTGAATATTTTTTTAAAATAAATTTTTCGGTCTTTATTTTGGTATAATTTTAAAATAAATTATATCATTATGTATTATTATAATCTAATCATAATATGTTATGTGAATTATATAGTCACATTAATTAATAATTTTTTTTTGCAATTCAAATATGAAGATCTTATAGTAAATTTTATATTTTTATTTAAATTTTTAATTTAATATATTATTAAAAGATCACTTTATTTTTAATATTCTCAATTCAATCCTTAATGTTTCACTCTCATTATTATGATAGGCTCTTTCAATCTCAACACTGTCCTTTCTTCCGAAAACACAAAAATTGGGGAGAGGAAGAAAGAGCGGCATTGATATTGGTCATGAGAGTGAGTGTGAGAGTGAGAGAGGAGCATTAAGAATTAAATTAGAAAGATTAGCTAGGGATAAAGTGATATTTTAATAGTATATTAAATTAAAAATAATAAATTTGCTAAAAAATTTCAAATTTAAATTTTAAAAAATAGTTGGCTGACTGTATACGTAATCACATACGGCTCTGTCCCTACATCTATTTCTTTATTAATTATATCTCTCAAACCTACAAATTAAAAGAAGATAGAGCAGGTAAATTATTGGAGTTTGATTTTAAAAAACAATAGTTTGATATGTATGAAAAAGAATCTCGGGCCCTTTTTCAGTTGGTGTGATAGCGTCTTGAAATGTCCACCCCCATTACGTTAACATTTTTGTCTAAAGAATTGATTGGTGCAATTGGTCATGCATATCCCTTAATACCTATCTGCATGTATGTTGACTGTGGATAGCAATCAAGCAGTCATTGAAGAAATGTACCACTGAAAAATTGTCTTTGTGCAACTGAATAACCCTCGCCCCCACCCCTCAATAAATTTGTGCAAGTTGAGAGGTAAAGGAATGGACAAGTTTCATGTTTCACATCATTATTATGCTTACAATTAATATATAATGAAATACTACGAGTAGAAAATCCAACCGGCCTAGCCTACGCTTTCCCTACCACACACACACACGTGTATATATATATATATATATATATATATATATATATATATATATATATATATATATATATATAAAAGATGATGATTAATTAATTAATCAAGAAATTATGTAGTTCACTTAAAAAAGAAGAAACTAAGTACAGTAGTTAGTAGTCCATGCAATACACACGTGTTCCATTTTGAAATAATTTTAGTGATGCAATTATACATATATATATATATATATATATATATATATATATATAATTTATTAAAAAAATTATGTGTACGTATAGAGGATATATTTAGTGATTACATGGGATGTAAGGGATCTAATTTTATTGATGCAATTATATAAAGGCGGTTAAAATTATTTTAATTGTAACCATTCATTTAATTATATGGTTGAACAACAAAAAAAATTATATGATTAAAATTTACTCTTCTCATTACTCTTATCTCTCACCCAAACCCAATAGAATCCAACCCCCTCACATATCTGAGTTTAATTAATTTCTTTTTATTATTAGTATTAATATTATGCAATTATTCAATTAAAAACAATCTTGTAGTATACAACTTTTTAAGTTATTATTCAAAATTGAAGTATTTTACCATACATAATAATCTATTAAAAATACCTAAGAGACTACCATTAAAGCTGAGAGAAGATGTGTTTTCTCTCAAACTGGAGAAATTCCCTATTACCCCCGTGATATCAAGACTTTCCTGTTATGTGTGATTCACTTCCTTCTGTGAGATTTGATCTTTTCCCTTTGTTCAGAGATAACCTTTCACACACTTTACCTTTATCCCCTTCATCATGGAAGATCCACCTATCAATGACCTAAATATGGAAGAAAATGATGTTGAGGTTTGGAGATTCCCGTAGAAGATAATATCAACCATGATTTCAACCCTGCTCTATGTTTAGTGGGCAGGTTTTTAGCTGACAGACCTCTATGTGTCTAAATTATGAAGGAAATAATTAATGGCAAATATATGGAAGCCTCTTAAAGGAGTTACCATTTCATATATTGGCAATGGAACTTTCCTATTCCGGTTCTACCATCAAGTTGACATTCAAAGAGTTCTAAAAGGAGGGTCATGGAGGTTTGACAGATACATGCTAATTCTGGGAGTGATTACGGAGGACGAGAATCCTTTAGAGATACCGTTGTTCAACGTGCCTTTTTGGGTCCAAATTCATAATTTGCCTTTGGGATTCATGTCAAAAAGGGTAGGGCAGAATATCGGCAACTACTTAGGCAAATTCCTAGAATATGATGAGAAGAACTTTATAAATTTCTGCATCCATTTATGTGTATTTGTGTCCTTCTCGATGTGCGTAAACCTTTGAAAAAATCGGAAAAATGTGAAGAAGCCTGGAGGTGATCCAAAGGAAGTCTTCTTCAAATTTGAAAGACCTGGCACGTTTTGCTATTTATGTGGCTTGATTAGTCATATTGGTGAACATTGTGAGAAGCTTCTTCTGATTGGTGAAGTCAATGGAATTAGAAAGTGGAGCTAAGATCTTAAAGCTGATCAGAGAAACCCTACTGCAGCAGGAGGCTCAAAATACCTTCGGGATGGTGGCAACAGAGGTTCCGATGAGCCCAAAACCCAGACAGCTCGTGATTTGGAGATTCAAGGCATTAATTGTCGAGGGACAACGACAATAAATGCCAATGATTTGGAGATTCAGAAACGGGTGGAATTGATGGCCGAAATATTTAAGAATCCCAAACTGATATTCTCGAATTCAGTGCAACAATAATCTCGAATTAACGTCTCCAATGATGAGCCCATGAATATTGAAGATTCTAACATCCAGGATTTGATTGTAGGTGGAAAAAAGAGACGTTTAGACGTTCATCAGCTGCAACTCTCCTCTGTTATCACAAATGAAAAACCTAATTAAACCTAATCGCATCCTCCCAAATTGTAAACACCTTAAATTTTTTCTCCAGATTTTGTTTCAAAAATTATTTAAATAATAAATTTTGTGAAACGCATCATTAAGACGATCTTTCTTTAAAAATCATTTGGAAAATTGTTGTCATTTTTTTTCATCCTAATACAGCACTATAATAAAATATAACTTATAAATAATTAATTAACTTGCACAAAATTAAATGATGATAAACGGAAAGAAATACATAATTATAAATACTGAGCCTCGGTGACCCTTAAGATATATACATAGATGTTTTAAAATAATTTCAAGTGTTTGCAAGAACGATAAAATATTCATATCATTTACATTATTACACATTATCACCAAGAGGATTAATATAATGAAATATCAGGACACTGGGTATAGAAATATTCTCACCCCACGTATGACTCAAAAAGGAGAAAACAATCTTACACTCAAAGTAGTCACTACTAGAGACCCTCAAACTACCTAGGGCGAAGTCATATCCTCAGAATGGTTGCTTTTGTTTTTCGAGAAGTCTCATTCCTTGTCGACGAAACCATCTCTTCCCTAAATATCTCTTCACCACAGACACCCTGATAAAAAGTGGTCTCGGATGGCGCTAAATCCTCATCATCAATAAAATCTCCTTCATCCTCGTAGACTTCGATAGTCGTATCCTGCATAAGGTAGATCTAGTGGCCCTCCCATTAGCATCATGCTCAAAGAAGTGTCTCATGAACCGCAGTAGGTTGTCTGGCCATTCAAATCCTAAGTACGTAGGCGTGGTAGATGATAATATTATTAATGCATGTCGCACCAAAGAGTATGCTCGAAAGGAACATGATACGTAACAAGTTCCTTATGGTGATTGGTGGTATCTGAGCTCATCTAACAACAAAAAGTGACACCGAATGTAACCAAAGTGCGCGTGGGGGCATGCCTCTTCCTCCACTGTATAATTGTAGTTGTATCTACTTATCCATGTGAACATCCTTTGCGGATACTCCATGACCTGCTCTTGAAAAGTTGTTGGTTGTATGGGTGAGTCCTCTTCTCC
Source organism: Glycine max (assembly GCF_000004515.6). NCBI lineage: Eukaryota > Viridiplantae > Streptophyta > Magnoliopsida > Fabales > Fabaceae > Glycine > Glycine max. The sequence goes on along the minus strand of NC_038249.2, from coordinate 10,518,926 downwards.
TCAAATGCCACAAACAACAAACAAATTAAAACCATAGTATACAATCTACTTAATCACTACGTGTGGTTGTCTAAGAAAATAGCATTCTCGTGTCCTAAGCACACAATTATCCCACTTATTTTACAATAGGGCCCAACCACTACCACCAAGCCTCCCAATGATCATGATGGTCTTACATTTTGTGTAGATGATATTGCCACATACATATACAATGTACATCGATCCCCAGCTTACAACTTAAAAAGTTAAGTCTCAGAGCCAGTCAGGAATAGCAAAGTGAGGCCTATGAACTTCCTTAGCCAAATTATTTGCACAAAATGTTGGGTAGTCACCACTTGCTTATTCCCGTAGTCTCATAAACCTTTCTGCCCACTACACCCTAGTGTATCTCTGTCCGTCATCCATTTCTTCAACGCAACCTCACCATTCATAAATGGCACAAAATCTTCGGTTCCTTACTTTTCCTTTGGTCCTTTCGCTCTTATTGTCGCATCGTGTGTGTAGCCCTTGCGTAGCACACGACAAACATAATCAAACATTCACACCACAAGAAATTGAGGCGAGGATAAAACATTCATCCTACTCTCGGGAAACCAATCTCAATCTCTCAAGTAATAAAAAAAATGTCTATTTCACGGATAACACAACAACTAAAATAAAATCATTCATAAATTATAATAGACAATTTGCCAAGGGTTGAACACCCCTGGACCCAACCCAGAGCGCGTACAGAAAAGATAGTCAATACACACACACACACAACCAAAGTATAGATCTCACACACAATAGATATATTTTGTCGGAGTTCACACTTTCACAATCTTACTCATATTCAGTGACTATCCTAGGGTTCTAGACTAGAATAAAATTCACACGCCACAGATAAATACTACCACAGTTCATACTCTCATAGTCTTATACATTCAAAACAATAGTAATTTAGAAATAAATGCTTAGCATGCTCAATCATGTTATTTAGAAATACCATACACAAAGCACTCAATTCTAGCGATTTTATCGGTTTGTCTATTGTCCTGTAATTTAGCCAGAATAAATTCTTACATTCCTTACTACTTCCTTGAGGTTTTTCCATGTTCTAAATTAAATTTAAACTTAAAACCACTGAATTAAATCATCTAATACTTGAAATTCCCCTTTTGTCTAGGTTTACAAAATTTCATTCCTAAACTTTAATTGGGTTTTCTAATGCTTGAAAATTGGTTTTTCCTAAACCTTATGTGTTAGCTGCAACGCCCAGAAATTTCGCTATATGAAAATCGATGTTTAATGTATTTCTTGTGTTATTTGATTATTTGATTGATTTGGATGAGTTGGAGTGTTGTGTGAATTATCTATTTGTCATTTTTTGATGTGGATGTTAGGTTATGTGAAGTTTGATACCTATCTTAAAATTGTGAGATTTCAAGTTTTACCAAAACCTGTTCCAGTAAAATTACGACCCCGAACTTGTTAACCGTTGGATTGTCTTTAAATTTGGATTGTAGGTTTGTAACCAAAGTCTTCACGCTTTGACCATTGGGATTTCTAATCTAACACTTTTGGACATCTTTCTTAGTGAGACAAGCGCGCTAAGTGCAATTCCAACTCGAGGAGAAATTGCGCTCAGCGGGAAATGTATCGCTTAGCGCCAAAAGTTGAATTTCGATAAGTGAGATGAGCTTGCTAAGCGATATTTGCAGATTATAAATACGTTCTTCAGTGTGAACCTGAGGAGAAATTGCGCTCATCAGGAAATGTATCGCTTAGCGCCAAAAGTTGAATTTCGATAAGTGAGATGAGGTTGCTAAGCGATATTTGCAGATTATAAATACGTTCTTTAGTGTGAAAAACACGATTTTTCACTCATCTTCTCTCCAAATTCCCACCCAAACCCTAACATCGTCTTCTCCACCACCCACGACCACCAGTTACCACCATAAGTCATTGTTGCTTGCCGTTGGACCACTGCACGGAGAGGAACATTTTAATCGGAGCATAATCCTCAGAATCCACCTCAAGGATTTAGTAGAGAAACAAGCTCTTGATCCTTTCTTTCGTAATTTTTCTGAGGTAACCTTGACTTGTATACCTTTCTCCTAGTTAGTTTGAGCTTCTCTTAGTATCTTTTGTGTTTTGGGTACTATAATAGGATATTTTTACACTTCCTTTGAAAAACCCTTAAAAATGAGATGTTGTAAAAGTTACTTTTTTAGAAAATTGATGTTGTTCTCGTGACCATCACTGAACCCCAGTCACATTGGCATAATCAAAATTTCAAAATGACGTCTCTTTGTAATAGAACCTGAAACACCCTTTAGCCCCTTTTATTTTGATAGGGTTATTTGACCCCGAGTGTTGATATTAACCTTGTTTTTTCAAATTCATACTAAATTGCCATCGATTTGGTATATAGAACATTGCATTTGTACCAACAAACATGAACATGAAAGAACTCTGAATGACACAGAGAGGAGCTGATAGAGAGCTCATGATAGGCGAAGGGAGTTTATTATAATTTATGGCTTTGATACCATAATTGGGATCAGGGAACCCAATTATGACAATGTATGTTTGTCCTTGTGCATGCTGGTTTTCAAGAAAGACAATGTTTTCGACTAATGGGATGCGATACATCTGTTTTTGATAAATAACATTATCATTTTATTAGACTTATGATGTCTGAAGACCTGGGGAGTGTGAATCTCAGACATGAAATTTATATGTATCTATGTGTGGAATGTGATTACTAATGATGTTGTTATTGATGATAATAATTGATATGAGAGGATGTTGACGTTTATGATAATATTGATATAAGATGATGTTGTTATTGATGATAATATTAATATAAGATGGTAATGATGTTGATAATGTCATTGAGATGAGATGATATTGATGTTGAGAATGACATTGAGATTGGATGATGTTGACGTTGGTAATGACATTGAGATGAGATGATGTTGATGTTGATAATGACATTGAGATGAGATGATGTTGATGTTGATAATGACATTGAAATGAGATGTTGTTGATGTTGATAATGTCATTGTGATGATGTATGTTGTGTACGTACATGGGGGGTGCAATGACCAAGTTGGATATCCCTTGTGGGTGAAATAGAATGGTTAAAGAGTTTTAAGCATCTCTAGAGTGAAGGGGTGGCTTAGAATCTTTAATTACTCACGGTCAGTGCATTGATGGTACCCATGTGTCATACTTCATACTGCATGGAAATAGTATAAACTTTGTCAGTAAGTGCATGTAGTTTTTCATGATGGAAAATACTTGTACTTGAGGGCATGTCACTCGATTTGGAACTCCCTTGTGACTCAAGCCGATCACCATTTGGGGGGGGGGGAGTTTAGGGTAATCTCAACACTTGTTGCCTAGTTTTCCTGAGTGTGAGTGTTGCGTGAACACGCTCAGGCTATTTCCTGACAAATGATACCACATTGCATTTGAGAGTTGAGGTCAAGTGCATACATCATACTAAGCATGATTGATTGGATGTTGAATTGATGGATAATTGTGTATGATCATGGTACTTGTTATTGTTTCTCTTGCTAATTATTTTCATTTGATAATTGTTGGTTTCTTTTATAATAAACTCACCCTTGCAATTTTTACCGTTTGGTTGGTACCTGTGATGATCGCAAACCTTTGTTCGTGAGAGCAGATGAACATCAATAGATGACGAGGAGGGAGATTCTTTTTGTGGGAACCGCCAAGTCAACACTATGACGTTGAGATTATTTTGGGAGAGAGTTGTGTTTAGTTATCAACTCCTCTGTAGTGGCTCCATGATTTTGTTTGATTTGGGCATGTAAATCTCAAATTTAGATACATGTAAAAAACTAAATTGTTTTCTGTCATGTGAATGGTATATAATAGTTTAAGATATACATATATATGTGTTTATTTAAGTGTTTTTGCGTTGTTTGGTGAATGTATATCGGGAAAAATTTACTCTCATTTTCATAATTAAATTAATGGAGATTTTATTTAAAAATTGAAATTACGCGTTTTAGAGTTAATGATATCGTAGTGACGAGGGAGGTCGTTACATTAGCCTACATTTTCATACCTAACAAAATCTTTTTTGAGGTTAACAATTCTAGAAAACAAACAACACAACAATACCAACCAGGTCAAATTCATGCTCAAATTGTGGCTTCCTAAAAATCTCTTTAACTTGTTTTGGTGGTCACTTTCTCTGGAAGATTCCATTTTAGACACACCTTAAGTCTAACCCTAGGTTTTAAAATCCAAAGAACTCATTTTTGGCATCAAAATTTCAAGATAAACAACCTAACATATAGCTCCAAGAAAGGGAATCAAGCATCAAAATTTTAAGAACAACACAACTACATTTTTTAAGCTAAGTTTCCATGCATCACATCTTGGATTCAAAGATTGGAGAGACCCCCCTTACCTTGATGATGCTCCACAAAATTTAGAAGGAAGAATGAGGGAGTTTAGATTCTAGTTTCCAACCTTCAAGAGTGCAAAAATAAGATTTTGAAACTACAAGTAAGAATAAAGCAAGAAAATGAAGTGAAAATCAAGCTTAGAATTGAAAATGGAGGTCATTTACCTAAGTTTGATAGAAGAAGAGCTCAAGAACACTTGGGAAAGCTTGGAATAATAATGAAAATGGTGTCTCCTTTCCTCATGACCAGCTCCTAAAAGAGAGGAAGAATGACCAAGTTTTTGTGAGTTCTTGGGAGTTTATATGAACTTGTAGAAGAAGCTTAGAGCATGGTCCATTGGATTAAGGTGTTGGCTTACCTTAATCACTCAATTTTTACTCATGAATGACCCTAGCTCGACTATGAAAATGGTGTACATCAACTACCAAATGTGGTGTGCTTCAATTTTGAAATTTTTACTTAAAAAGGCTAAAGTAGAGTTTTTCCAAAAATAAGTATTATTGCTTTATACCAAAACTAGTAAATTCTATCCTAAATGCCTTGATTATTGTGTTAATCTCTCTAGGATTATCTATAACTAGAGTGAACTGCACACCGAGGTAACTCTCACACAGAGCTAAATTACACTGACACTCAATGTACAACACAATTTTGTTACAAATGGAATTTTTGCTTAGGCAGTTTCCATGTCTCTACCAAGCTAGACCAAACAAATTATTTACACTAAATAATAATATATATAGAACGATAATAAATAATTAGAAGCATATGTTCCCTGCAATTAACTACACACAAGCACCAAAGACACAACACACTTTCCTCTGTCAGCCTGAGAAGTAATTTTTGTTAGGTTGTTATAACTCTTCTACCCTTTAAGAAATTTCGTCCCCAAAATTAATAACCTTGGAAAATATGCGGATATGATTCCCCCATCTTATCTTTGACTTCATACGTCGCATTGCGTTCATTAGTGGCACTCCAATAACTTTCACCAACGGGATCGTTTTGCCATCCTCACCATTCAACCCATCCAAACACTTCCTTATCCACTGCCTATCCAAACCAGCCATTCAATATGTCTCATGTAAACACAACACCTCACACAAACAACCCAAATAATTCTCATCCAATTGAACCTAAACCCAATTTGTCTTCCTTGAACCTTAGTCCTAACCCTAATCCTACCCTAAGAAATACAAACCCTAACCATAGCCAACCAGACATGACAACCTCAAAGACTAAAACCTCTCCTTAATATAACCTTTCCAATGTTAGTTCTTTTCAATTGGCTTGCCTTGGCAAAGAGGCCTTTCAGGGAAGATTAGTTTCAAAGTTGAAACTGTCAGGGCTTGGGCAACCCGAGCACAATTCCTACCCTAAAAGATCTCATTGGAATATCATTTTATTATGTGAAACTCGTGTTTACTCTTAGCATATTGATGATATTTGTATTCAAATTGGTTTTGATTTATGCTTTTTTTTTTGTTGATGCTAAAGGCCGGAGTGGTGGGCTGACTATGTTTTGGAAAACCCCCTTTAATTGTTGTCTCTTAAACTACTATTTTAATTTTATCAACATGAAAATCCATCTTGTCAAAATTGTCTCGAAGTTAATAGTTTACTATGGATTCCAAAAGAGAGATAAGAGAAAAGGTTCATGGAATCTTTTGTGATCTTTAGCTCATTCCTCTATTGGTGCTTGGTGCATATTTGGTGATTTTAATGATCTCTTTCCAATGACGATAAGCTTGGCACTAATGACCACCCTAATTGGCTCATCCATGGCTTTCATGATGCAATTTCTTATTGTAACCTTCGTGATCTTCCTATTGAAGGTTCCAATTAATACACTTGGGCTCATAGGAAGGGCAAACCAGATAGCATCGAAGAACAACATGATAGAGTTCTAGCCACACATGAATGGATTGATCTTTTCCCTAATTTTAATCTTGTAAATGTTGTTTCTTCCAAGTCTGATCACTTGACAATCTTGTTGTGCCTCCAGGATGATGTTGCAAGGAGATTTGAAAAACAATTTAAATTTGAAAACTCTTGGCTACTAGAACCTAATTTTAATGAGATTGTGGAAAACAACTGGACTAATTCCTCCTTTGATGGTTTCCGCACTAAGATCAAATATGTTTATGAAAATATGAATAATTGGGTCAAACAACCAAGAATGAAATTTTGGTATCACATTGATTGTTGCAAGCACAATATGGAGATGGTAAGGCCTAGGACAAATGAAACCTCTACTGCAAAAATACAATGAAGCAAACGAAAAACTCTCGAAATGAATTGCACAGGAAAAAACCTTGCTGGAAGCAAATAGCCAAGGTGTTATGGCTCAAAGATGGAGATATAAATTCCAAGTTTTTCCATTCTTCAGTCAAAACATGTAAGAAAATTAATATGATTTCTTCCTTGGTGAATGATGATGGTTCCATCTCGTAAGGCACCACGATCTTTGTTCTGCAGTAATTTTTTTTATGGCCTCTTGAAAGGAGGGACAAATGATAGTGCTAGAAATTTGGACTATATTAGGCGCACCATTTATATAGAGGATAATAACATTTTGCTTGCACCATTTTCAATGAAAGAGTTCAAATCAACTATCTTCAATATGGATTCAAATAAATCTCCAAGTTCGGATGGTATGAATCCTATCTTCTATAAAAAATTTGGCGCCTTTGTGGCCTTTGTGGCCTTCTATAAAAAATTCACGTGATTGTTATGTTAGGCTTCTTGATGATGTGGCAAGTCAATGGGTTGCCAATGTCGGTATTACATCATCATTTTACACTATTACTTGACAGTATGGGCCCAAACAAAAATCTTTAAAGAACTTAAAAAACTCTATTTTATAAAGACCAAAAAATTATTTAAGCCAAGATAAAATTATATTTTATGTTAGATTTCTCATTATAGTGTTTAGTGATGTTAATGACCTAGTATGTCCTTGTCCTACCAACCCAACTAAGTCTGAAGGGACTTTTGAAACATTCGATTTAAAAAATTAAACCTGATGTATTTTAAGGACATGTATGGATTATACATTGGGCCGGGTCATCCCAACCCAATCTAATGTTATATATTCTTTTAAAAGATATAATTTTTTAATAATTATTTATTATTAATACAACTTCTTATCTTAATAAATAATATTTTGTGTAACATAATATTATATTTTAATTGATACCATTTATCTTAAAATATCATAAAATATTTTTTATTCTTGTTGTATATTTTTTTAACTCTAAGATTTAGCTACATATAATATTAAGATTAATATATTGTGTCAACAAGTTAGATTAATCTAGTGATGTCCCAAATATTGTCATATCTGAATTGGGTCAAATTTAAGTTCACGAAAAAAAAAAATTATTAAAAAAAGTCTTCATCAAACATAAATTAACTCACCGATTAAAAAAAGCATAAATTAACACGTCCCACAATGACCATGTTACATTATAATTGTAAAATAAAATCAGAGTCATCCAAGTGGGTTATGATCATATCCAATCATTTTAGGGGGGAAATTTAAAAAACCAATAATTAGGAGTGAAAATGGGTTGGGTTGGATTAGGCCCTAGCTAAGCTTGGCCTAATTTGTTTTAAATTTTATAATTCAAGTCTAGGTATGCTATCCATCACGAACCTATTTTTAGGCCTAAGCCCAACCTTTGCATAAGTCCATCAACCCATTTAAAGGTCTGATTTATATTAAGAAGAATAAAAAATATTTTAAAATAAAACCAAATATTTTCATTGAAAACAATAAGATAACTTTAAATTATAAGATATAGACAAAATATGTCTACAAACATTACATGTGACATTTTACCAAAGTCTTTTAAGTCTTACCAAAGGAAAATAGTTCATATTCTTACTACCCATTTGTGCTTATATAAATTAAAATATTTCAAAATTAATTAAAATTATTCAAATCATCAAACTACTAAAATATTTTTTAATTTAAATAAAATAACTATAATATTATATATCATATGAATAATAATATTTTTATTATAAAATATTATTGTTAACCAAGCCGGTCCTTTAGGCTTAATAAGTTTTTTAAGGCCTATCATCGGAACTATTTAACTAAATAGGCTTTTAAAAAAGTTTGAGCTTGACATTTTTGCTAAATGAGCCAAGCCAGATCAAACCTTAAACAGATCGAGCCATAGGCTCTCAACAGGCAGTGCAACCTACTTCCTCCCCTACCAATAATACTTGAAATGTACCAAAGGGACTACTATTGACCCTTACAAAATTGCTCTTGACCCCTACTAGCCAAGAGCAAATACTAAAATTCCTTTCCCTACCCTAACCAAAATACCCCCTTCTTCCCTTCATTTCTTTTACCCTTCCCTCTTTTTGTTTCTTTCTTCATTTATTCATTTCCTCATTCTCTCTCGTCCCTCTCTTCACTCACTTAGGTCTCCGTTGTTGAGGTAATTTTTTCTTTTTGGTAAACATAATGGAATCAAGATTATGTTGTGCAAAAATTGCATAAAGAAATATTGATTCTATGTTTTTTTGGGGTTTTGGTTACACAAAAAAATTGTGATTCTGATACAAATTCACCCCTTATGTACATAAAAAAGTACAAAAAATTGTGCAACGGAAGTTGGACTCTATTGCATACTATACAACACAATCTTAGTTCCAATGTACATTTTAAGGAAAAAAAATGCACAAAGAAAGTGTGATTTCGTTGTACGTTGTGCAAAGAAAACATAATTTCTTTGTAAATGTTGTGTTTACTCCCCCCCCTTCTGCACAAAAAATCATGATTTTGTTGTGTACTTTGTCCACAAACCCAGATACACAATGAAATCGTGATTTTGTTGTATACTTTGTCCACAAACCCAGATGCACAAAAAAATTGCGATTTCATTGCACTAGTAGGGGTGCAAAATTAATACAATAGAATCACGATTCTGTTGTACATTGCATAATGAAATCGTTTATTTTGAACCTCCTCTAGTGTTGTGGAATCATGATTCCGTTGTGTATTTTAGGGAAGATTAATGTTAGAATTTTTGAATGATGGTAGGAGCCAACAACAAAGTGGTTTGGGCCAATAGCAACTACCATGTAGCAATGCTTAAAAACTAAAGATATAAGTTGACATAATGTTTGAACCAAGTGGGCTACTTGATGGCCCTTTTTGGGGAGTTGCTTTAGGCACCACCACAATTGCTATTAACACCACCCATGTGGGTAATTTTGGAGAAAACACAACATCATCGTGTTACTGTTGCCTATATGAAGGGTGAAAGAACAAATAATGATAGAAACTTCGGGTGAAATAGAATCATGTTTCCATTATTATTTTTTTACCCTCATATAAGTGATGAAATTGTGTTTCTGTTATGGAGGTGGGGGTGAAAAAAATAAAATGATGGAAATATAGTTCTATTGTACATTGTACAACAGAATCACATTTCTATTTTTTTCTTCACCCCATGTGTGAAACAAAAATGCAATTCCATTGTACACTATACAAAGAAATCGTATTTCTATTGGGTATTTTTTTTCCATCCCTTTAGTGAAAACCGAAATACGATTCCGTTGCTAAATTGTTAAACAACGAAATCACATTAAGCTTCATCCTCTTGCCTCTGCGACCCAAACATCACCAACATGTATGCGCCGTCACCACCATCCTAACATCGTGTCGCGCCACACCGCACCGCCATCACCACTATAGCAACATATATGCGGCCCAAACAACACCTTGCGGCCCAAATAGATCTGCATGTGATACCTTTGTGGCTTCACCTCATCGCCAACGTGCCTTCACTAGAACCAACATGCAAATATGAGTAAACCATTCCTCAAAGACCACACCTAGATCTGCCCTAATCTCGTCTTCAACCACAACAACAACAAAGCCAAATCTATGTTGTTGGACAAGTGGCCTCAATAACTTAAGAGGGGGGAGGGTGAATTAAGTCATACAAATTTCTCACTAACAAATTTTAACCCCCTTTTAAACGATATACGATAGGCTCAGAATGCAGAAGATGAATAAGAAATCAATTTAGTAATGTTCTTTTAAATGCACAAGACAAAGTAATCTATAATAAAATAACTGAGATAAGCGAAGAGAGAAATGCAAACTCAATTTATACTAGTTCAACACTTCCTGTGTCTACGTCCAGTCTTCAAGCAACCCACTTGAGATTTTCCACTATCTCTATAAATCCTTTACAGACTTTGAACACACCTTGGGATGAATAGAAAGATTACAATTGAGTTTATGAGATTAATAGAAAGATTTTTCTCCTTTAGAGTAGATGATACAAATTTAACATCTTAAAAGAATTCTCAATAGATTTGCAAGTGTTTGGCCAATAGTTGTTTAGAGAGCATTTGACAATTAAGTTCTTTTAGAACATCTCTCTCTTTCTTTTTGAAGTCAGACACACATATATATAGGCCCATTGTGCCTTTTCAAAATGGTTTGAGGAGATGTGTTTTTTCAAAAAGCTATTCTAAAATTTTCTCACTGGTAATCGATTACACAATTATATTTTGAAGGGTAATGACTTTTCAAAGTGTTTTCTAAAGTGTCGGTATTGGTAATTTTTGCAACCTACCCTTCAACGAGAGGGTGAGGCGAAAATCCAAAGGTGTGTATTCTAAAAAGGAAAACGCGCAGGATTCACCACCAACGTTTATTCGAGGAAAATAATAGAAAAACCAAAAAAGGGTCTGCGAATTTTAAAAATAAGGGTTTAGGAGTTATTTACGCATGGGGAAGGTATTAACACCCCTCGTGTCTGTCACAAGGGATGATAGCCTTTAATCGAGTATGCGCAACGTGACTTCAGAATTATTTACTTTTCCCTTTTTACATTTTTTTTGGGGGGTCGACAAGGGTGTTGCTCTTGCTCCTACGTATCCTCAGGTGCGATGAGGAGTTCAGATCTACGTAGTTTTTTAAGTCTAAATTTTTGTGTGCTAAATTGATTTTTATGTTTTTGAAAAATTCATTTTAATTGCGAACAAAAATTCGTTTAAGGCGTTGGACTTTGAAACGATGTTTTAAATTTTGAAAAGCGGAGAGAATCGTTAAGGCGTTGGACCTTGAAATGATCATTTAAAATTTGAAAAACGGAGAGAATCATTAAGGTGTTGGACCTTAAAATTATCTCAAGTGATATTTTGATAAAAAGAAGTTAGTTATGAGTTGGTTTTATCTTGGTTTTGTTGATTAACTTTCAATCTCTTTACAGATAACTTGACAACACTAGTGATCGGTTAAGATTGAACTTTACAAAGAAAAATGTGATCGCCGATGATAGATGGAGAATATGGATGTGCACATAATGACAAGGGGGACCCCTAAGGGTACATAGATCACATTCAAATCTTAAAAACAACAAAACTAACCGACGATCGCACGAAGAACACCTAACAAGGAACGATGTAGAGGATGATCATGGTCGTAATTCGGTAGCGCCTTGACCTTATTTCCTCTTCTTTCTTCTTCTTCTTTGTCTCTTCTCTCAATTCCCTCACCTTTTGACCCTTGGAACCCTTCCTCAGCCTCCCTTTTACACCTATTTATAGAAAAAAGGGCACTTAGGACCATGGCAGCTCGCCCAAGCGAGCTGAGACTTACTCCTGAAGTAATTGGCTTGCCCAGGCGAGCTGGTTTCTTCACCCTAAAGCCATTTGGGGGCTCAGGCGAGCCAGAGGCTAGCCTGGGCAAGCTAGGGTCCAGGAAACTCAACAAAAAGACCTTTTTGCCCCTCATCTTTGGTATTTTTCGCATTCTTGATCAAAACACTGAATGATAATCTGTTTCGCACTGTAATTGGCATTCTACACAGTAAGTCAACTAACAAGGATCAAAAGATCAAAAAATGATAGTCCCTGAACAAAATTAGGGTATGATAGTAATCGATTACAAACATCTGGTAATCGATTACAAGATTCAAATTCAAATTTCAAAACCCTTTCTGAAAAGCCCATTTGCAATCTATTTCTGGTAATCGATTTAAGTCATTGTAATCAATTACGAATGCCTTGAGTTGTTGAAAATAATTTGTTTAAGGCCAAAACTGATCAACCAGTGAGATTCTTTTAACAAATAAACTAAGGCCTTATCTTTTTCTTGATCTTGTTTGCTTGACCTTGAATTAATCTTGAAGCAATCTCTCTTTGCTTAACCTTGAATGTTTCTTGAAGCAATCTTATTTAATTATACTTTGGCATCATCAAAACCTGTATTCATACATTTACATTCTCCCCTTTTTTTATGATGACAACCATTATCAAGTAAATTCTTTCTAGCATCATCAAAACCTGCATTATTCACATTCTTCCCCTTTTTGATGATGACAACCATTATCAAGTAAATTCTTTTTGGCATCATCAAAACCTGCATGATTCACATTTTCCCCCTTTTTGATGATGACAACCATCTGTAGGTTAGGAGTAAAAAGAATATCTATTTGTGTCATTCACTCCCCCTTGATTTTGCAATGATTGCTTATATGAAACAATTGAGGATTTCATAGATTTCATATATATATAAAACTGTCTCAAAAAAATAGATAATTCCTCTTACTATCTTATCTTTTATCTATCTCTCCCCCTTTGTCAACATAAAAAACAAATCATGAGCAGATAGAAGAAAAGCATTCCGCAATTTATAATGAATTAATAGAGTAAAGCATGACATACCGTTCAAAGTACCATTTCTTGGCCTAATAGAGTTAGTCTTCATAAAAAATATTATGAGAATCAAATGGTACCAAAAAGCCTTTATCACATAATTGATGAATACTTAATAAACTATGCTTAAGACCATCAACAAGTAAAAAAAATAATTCTATGGAGGTAAAGGGATTCATACCTATTTTTTAACTCCAATAGTTTTACCTTTGTTGTTGTCTCCATAGGTCACATGTTCACTATTTTTGGGAGAAATATGAATAAACTTTTATGCATCTCCCGCCATGTGTTTGGAGCAACCGCTATCAATGTACCAACTTTGCTTCAAGGATTCCATCATTCATATAATCATATTTTGATTTTGGTATCCAAATTTTCTTGGGTCCTTGAATGTTGGTTTTGACTAAAGATCCTTTTAGAACCCATACCATTTTTCCAATGCTACTACCATTCTTTCTACTATAACATGTTGATGCACTATGACCTTTCTTACCACAGTAAAAGCAAGTTAAGAAGGGAGAACTAGTCTTTTGAGTGGAGGCAAAGAAATTTTTATAGATATTTTATTGATTTTCAAGATTATATCCTAATCCAGCCTTATCAAAACACATCTTTGTTTGCCTAATATAATATCTAAATTATTTTTACCAAGAGTAAATTTGGCAAGAACAATTTTTAAATCTACAATTTATTCTTTGAATTTATCACAACATTCACATGAATGAGATGCTTTATTGTTTTCTTGTATTAAGCATTTTGTAGAAGATTGGTTTTTATCTACTGATTTTAAAATTTTAACTTCAAATTTAAGATTTTCTAACTCTACATTTAATTTCAAAATTTCCTTTTCTCAAGTGCTCAAGTTGATTGTATTCATAGCATTTTGGAACTAAGGAAAAATCTTCTCCTTTTTTCTTTGGATTGAAGTTTGATCTCTTTTGATTTCCTTTATTTCTCATAAATTTATTGAATCTCTTCACAAAGAGACTAAAATCATCATCTTCTTCTAAGTTCTTTTCATTTGAGTCTTCTTTGTCATTTTCCTCATGAATAGAAGAAGATGAGGCTTTGAGTGCAATTCCTTTCCTTTTTTTTTGTCATTTTCTTCGTGTTGATAGAGTCTCATAAGTTCCATTTCATGTTCTTGAAGTTTCTCAAAGAGAGTGGCAAGAGACATGTTGGTGAGATCTTTTGATTCTACAATTGCTGTTACTTTTGGTTGTCATTGCCTGCCTAAACATCTCAATACTTTGTTAATAAGATCTTCATTAGGAAATATTTTTCCTAATGATGCAAGATGATTAACTATATATGTAAATCTCTTTTGCATATCTTGTATGGTCTCATTTTGATTCATTCTAAACAGTTCATATTCATGTGTGAGAGTGTTTGTTCTAGATCTCTTATCATCAATTGTGCCTTCATGTGTAACTTGTAATGTATCTCACATTTCTTTTTCATTTTTACAATTTCAAACTCTAAAATACTCATCCATGCCCAATGCAGAAGTAATTATATTCTTGGCTTTTAAATTATATTGAACCCTTCTTCTTTCATCTTCATCTCATTGTTCTCTAGGTTTTTCCCACTACCATTGTAGGAATGAAGGGACAAATTTCAATGGTTTCCCATATATTTAAATCTGCGGCTTCTATAAAGATCTGCATACGGGTTTTCCAATAGTGATAACCCTCACTATTGAAAATAAGAGGCCTATTAATAAAATTTCCCTCAGGAAATGGAAAGTTAGATGAGGCCATAATTATTCTTGAAGTTTTTATATTTTCGACAAGAATCCCGCTTTGATACTACTTGTTGGACAAGTGGCCTCAATAACTTAAGAGAGGGGGTGAATTAAGTCTTACAAATTTCCCACTAAAAATTTTTAACCTTCTTTTAAATGATATATGATAGGTTCAGAATACAGAAGAAGAAACAATCAATTTAATAATGTTCTTTTAAATGTGCAAGAAAAAGTAATCTGTAATAAAATAACTAAGATAAGGGAAGAAAGAAATACAAACTCAATTTATACTGGTTCGGCCACTTCCCGTGCCTACGTCCAGTCCTCAAGCAACCCACTTGAGATTTTTTACTCTCTCTATAAATCATTTATAAACTTTGAACACACCTTGGGAACTGTCACCCTTGTGTTCAATATTCTCACAATCCAAGAGACAACCAGTCTCTTGATTACCACTGAGTTTATGAGATGAATAGAAAGATTTCTCTCCTTTAGAGTAGATGATACAAATTGAAGATCTTAAAAGAATTCTCAATAGATTTGCAAGTGTTTGGCCAATAGTTGTTTAGAGAGCATTTGACAATTATGTTCATTTAGAACATCTCTTTTTCTTTTTGAAGTCAGACACACATATATATAGGCCCATTGTGCCTTTTCAAAATGATTTTAAGAGATGTGTCTTTTCAAAAAGCTTTTCTGAAATTTTCTCACTGGTAATCGATTACATGATTCTGGTAATCGATTACAGAGTTATATTTTGAAGGGTCATGACTTTTCAAAGTGTTTTCTAAAGTGTCATTTTTGGTAATCGATTACGAGCATCTGGTAATCGATTACAAGATTCAAAATTATAATTTCAAAACCCTTTTTGAAAAGCCCTTTTGCAATCTGTCTCTAGTAATCTATTACGATGTTTGGTAATCGATTACCAGTGCCTTGAGTTGTTGAAAATAATTTGTTTGAGGCCAAAACTGATTAACCAATAAGATTCTTTTAACAAATAAACTAAGGTCTTATCTTTTTCTTGATCTTGTTTGCTTAACCTTGAATTAATTTTGAAGCAATCTCTCTTTGCTTAACCTTGAATGTTTCTTGAAGCAATCTTGTTTGATTATACTTTGGCATCATCAAAACCTGTATTCATACATTTACGTTCTCCCCTTTTTTATGATGACAACCATTATCAAGTAATTTTTTTTTGGCATCATCAAAACCTGTATGATTCACATATGCGATGCTAACATCGTCACTATAACAAATGCATGACACCACCAACCAAACCCCATAGTTGACGCGACCCTAATTTAGGTAATTTTGCAAGCGAGGGTTGATGGTCGTGTGTTGGTGTTGTTTGGGTGTGGGTAAGGAAATGGATAAGTACAATTTATTAAGGTGGATAAGAACAATTTGGTAGTGCCAATAGCAAAGTTGGTAGTGGCAATAACAGTCTCCCCCTTTAATTGGATTTAGGTCAATGTCTATATGTGGGTTGTGGATCCAGCTTGCAAACAAACATTAGAGAATTGATTCCTAGATCTCCTTGTTTGTATCATACACCTCCTTCTTCCACTTGAAATTATCATAATACCCTTAATGAAATAGTGCTCCTTCCCCAACCCTAACGTCTCCCTCCCTTAGAAGCCAATCACCTCCCTCCCCCCGATGGCACACCACCTCTCTCCCCCAGCAGTGCACCTCCCCCTTCTTCCTCTTTCATTGCCTTCCTCGTTTGTCTTGTAAGGTAAGCCCCTACTTCCTCTTTCATTCCTTTCTAGTGGGTGTGGGTTTGGTTTCTAGTTTGGATGGGGATAAGGGTGGGTTCCGATTTGGATGGGGGTGGCGGTAGGTTCCAGAACTGGTTTCCGGAACAAGTATTTCTGAATAGCATTCTGGAATGGCTATTTCGGAATAGCATTCCAGAATGCTAACTAAACAAGTTATTTAAATCTTGTTTGAAAATGAATTTGAGTTGTTGAATTATAGTCATGTTAAAACTAATAATCATTACATTATCACAACTGAATTCATATGATTAAAAATGATCAAAGATTAGCATAACTACTTTAGAAAATAACATTGCCTATTCTACTTTATTATTGTTAGTGTAAAAATTAGAAAATATATTTTGTATGATCAACTTGAAAACTTGCTCTACATTTGGTTGAATCATACTGGTATGTGTTGTTTATCTTATTGATATTTGATAACAATGACAAAAACATTTTATGAGTAGTTGGAAAAATTCCATAATTTAATTTTCAGTTGAATTATTCAGAATACTTGGAACTGCCTAAGAGAATTTCTCTCAGTCTATATGAATTTATATTCATATATGATAACATTTTATGAGTTTTTGACATTCAGTAAGTGTGAAATAATACTAATTTTTACAATGCTTTTAAACTATTTGATTGTAGAATCTAATGACTAAAATTTAATGTTCAAATGGCGTGTACAAAAAGAGTTAGCTTTCATGGTGATGATGACAATGACTAACACAATAGACCTATTGATGCAATCCTACCCCACAAGGGCATTAGATAGAAGACTCCAAGTAGATTGGGCCAGAGATGTAAGAGAATGCCCTAGGGTTCTCATGAGTCTTAAGGTAGATTTCGGGCCCATGGGCTAAGTATAAGCCCACTTATCTTTGTACATATTAGATTAAGGTTTCATTATTTTTGGGCCTTGTATTTAGGACTCCATAATGTAGGTAGGGTACCCTAGAAATGTAGGTTTTTTTAGCCTTTGTATTTTAGGGCACCTAGACTAGATTTTCTATTAGGAGTAGTTTTGTAATTTCACATGCATTAAGTGAATATTTGATGTGTGTGTTGGGAAATAAATTTAATTGAATTTGGAGAAGCCCAATCCAATTAAATTTTAGAGGGGGAGGTGAGCATTTGCTTGTTACATTCCATTTCCACATCATATAGTCATACTTTGTGCATGTCCTTTATGCTTTACATGCCACATGACACCTAAGCACACTTAGTGGAAAATCTTGGACTTGATCATGGATTAGTGGGCTGAACCATAACTAAAATTCACTAATCATAATTAGTAAAATTTTGGCTCCAAAATTTGGCTCCAAAAATTCAATTTCAAATCCAAGTGAAATTTGAATAGAAAATTCAAATTTCCCTCCAATTTTGTATGACACTTAGGCTATAAATAGAGGTCATGTGTGTGCATTTTTTTCAACTTTGATCATTTGAGAATTACACTTCAAAGTTCATACCTCTTTTGAGGCACAAAATTTCGTGCTCCTTTTCTCCTTCTCCCTTTACTCATCTTCTCCTACCTTTAAGCTCTTATCCATGGCTTCCTATAGTGGTGCGATTCTTCTTGACTCATCTTCTCCTTGAAGTGGTGTCTCCTCTCAACACTTCTTCTTTTCCATTCCGCTACCATTAAAATTCAAGAAGCAAAAGACTCCATTGATGAAGAAGATCCAAGGCCTACAAGCTCCAATGGAGCTACATCATCTATTAATTATAATGATGATATTATCACTTTCATAGTTGTAAAAAATATGCGACAATCTTCATTTTTAACGGTATCATCCATATCCATGTCAGACATCTTATTGAAGTAATCATCATCCAGACAACTAAAACTAAAACTATAAAATAACAAATTTACTAAAATTGTAAAATAACAGTATAAAATTTAATTATCTGTTTAACAACTTCCGAAAGGACCATTTTGTAACCAAAAAATGCTTTCGGAATAGTATTTTGAAAAGTAGGAAAAGGTGTTCTGGAAAGGCCTTTCTGGAAGCAACAAGTAAATTTTGAAACAGGCTTTCTGAAAAGGTGTTCTCAAAAACCTTTTTTGGGAATGGTCATTCTGGAAGCAAAAAATTTAGGAATGATATTTCTGGAAAGGGTGTTCTAGAAAGTATTATTGGGCTTACAGAAAGCCCACTCTATAAGAAATAAGTGCACTATGGAACAGGCTTTCTAGAATTGTTTTTTGGTTTCCGAAAAGGTGTTATGGACAGGCCTTTCCAAAAGCAAAAAAAAAATCCATAACAAGCTTTCTGAAAAGGATTTGATTCCGAAAGAGGTGTTCTGGAAATCATTTTTCCATATCAGTCATTCCGAAAACAAAAAAAATATTTCGAAAAGCCAGTTTTGGAATCATGTTGTACTTGGTGTTGAGAGTTGGAGGAGGAAAGGAATTTCTGTGCTAGAACTTTTGGCATTGAGAGTTGGAAGAAGACTTCAGTTGGAGAAGACAATTTGGTGAGGAAGAGTTTGAGAAGAAGAGAAGAACTAGAAAGCAGGTGTGGTGTGGGAAAGAGAGAAGAACAAACGAAAGGGTCTGCAGGAGAAAGAAGAGGAAGAAGATAGAAGGGGTATGTTGGGGTTTTCTTTAAAAATGGGAGGTGCAGGATGCGATTAGGGAGGTGTAGAACATAAGTCCCCAAAAATTATTAACTTTTTGTGAGTCAACTTTACACTACATCAAAATATAGATATCATTATATGAACACTTAAGAAATATTTTTTTATGTTTAATATTAAACATTTATAATATAATCTAATAATCAATCCCCAATTGTAGTCTGACCATGGTGACATGATTCATTGGCATCAACCTTTGTTGCTTTGATTGGTAAGAAAAAGGTCTAGAAGGTACATTAAAGTTAAAAATAGGATAACATTGAGAGATAAGTATACAAAAGAAAAGTTTGCATATAAGTTACACCTTATAAAGCATCAATTTGAAACAAAGTGTCTACATGTGGGTTGTGGATCCAACTTGCTAATTTATGAGTCAACTTTATAATATATCAAAATATAGATAAGATTATATTATCACTTGAGAAAGATAGGGGTGTTGCAGGTTTTGTTGGGGGTTGCTTTGGTGCTGGCTTGGTAGGAATTAAAACAACCAGCAACTTTTGCCATAACCCTCTTGCTTAAAAAAAACTTAAGAAAGATATTTTTTATGTTTAATATTAATAACATTATATAATCACTTAAACATTTGTAATATAATATAACAATCAATATTCATCGCCAATTTTAGACCGATCTTAGTGATAGGATTCATTGATATTCAACCTTTGTTACTTTTTTTAATGATCATAGTATTGATACGAAGTAGTAATTCTCGCTGAAAACAGTGATTAATCTTCGTCAGGGACTGTGAGGGCATATATGGTGGGTATTCCTCTCCCAACATGATTTATTCCATACACAAAAGTCAATCAGAATTCAAAACCTAGATCACTTGATTAAGAGATAGAAGTCACTACCACTTATGTCGATTGGTGATTAATTTTGTTGATTTAATTGGTAAGAAAAAGGTTCAAAAGAAACAATAGAGTGAAAATAGGACACCATTGAGAGCTGGGCATGCAAAAGGAAAGTCTATTGATAAGTTACACCATATAAAGAAGTGGTTTGAAACAAAGGGACCAAGTCCAACAACCCCTACCAAAGTCTGACACGCAACAACTTTATTCTTATCCTTAAATATATATACATTTTGATGTATCCTTTACCAAGAACCTAGAATCACTTGCAAGATCCTCAAGTTAATTTCATTATCAAGTCAAGAATCTTTCCAACAAGTTCCCAAAGAAGAAGCTTGTTCTAGCCCAACCTCGGGTTTCAACTGGTGCTTTGGCATAGGCAGCTGGTATCCTCTTCACATTGACCATCACTGTCTGTCCAATTTCCTTGTGTAGTGCTTCGATGATCTTCATGTCCACTGGGTTCCCAGATGCATCTCTCACATAGAACACATTGAGGCCTTTCTCCCCTACAGTTGACACACCTGCCCTACTAACTGTTAAGCCATTCTCTCTTAGAATCCTTGTCACTTCAGATAGCAACCCCACTCTGTCCTTTGCACAAAGCTCAAGACTCACACCCTGTGTCCACCACCATCCACAAAATCAATGCTAACAACATGATGATGATGATGATAACAATTGCATGCATAAATGTCAGATAGGAATAGTGACTTATGAAGCACGAACTCTGACACATACATCAGTCACCAGACATGACACAAACACTTATACATGGTTAATGGCTAAAATATAGGATATGGGGACACCACATATACACACAAACTAAGAGATTCTAATTAAATAAAGTATGAGAAACATGTAACAAAATATTTAAATAATGGTATATTCATCTTTTTAAACCAACTTCTATTTTTTCAAGTTGAATCAGACACCTAATAAAAAGTGTTGAACAAGTGTTTGGATGTGTTGGTGTCGTAGATGTGTCTGACGCAGCGACACTTCAAACAAGAGAAGTGTTCGTGTTTCGTAAATAACAAATAATGGCAATGTCACATAATTGTATGTTGTTCCTGCATATGGCTGATAATGACATACCTTTGTCACATAAACTCAATTTTCATATGATGAAACAAAGCAAAACAAACTTTTCCCTTTATTTTTTTTTTAATTTTTATTTTAGGGTCATACGAAAAATTATTACATAATCTGGGACAACACGTGTCTAGGATCCATGGTCCTTACTAATCTTCATATAATAGAAACATATGACTAAGATATTTAATTAACGAAAAAAATAACAAAACTTAGTTATATGTCACCTAAAGATTAGTTGGGATCATGCATAGTATTCTATATCATGTAATAATTTCTCGAGTAGGAATGTGGATGAGATGATATTACGTGGAGCATATAGGTTCTTAAGCTCTAATGCTCTATTGAAGACAAAAGATCATCATTGTCACCGATTCATTAGGTGGATATGATGGTCACATACAATCATAGTGGACTTAGCCTCATTTATCTGCTGTACCATTCGCAACAATACAAGTAGATGGCTGCAGGTGCAAAATGTATTAATTGGGTTAAACTCAGAAAACTTTCTTATGCAGAGAAAGAAAGAAATGAGCAGAAAAGAATAGCAGTAGATGGTGACTTAGAAGAGGGGTCAACATAAAATTAACTGAATAGTTAAAACAAACATTATTAGAAAACTAACTCATGAAACCAAAGGACTTACTAACTTGAGAACCCGTCTTCATTTTTTGGTATGAGTTAAAGAAGCATACAGAAATGAATTTTAAACGGCACATTACCTCGCTAACTCTTCTTTGTATGGCAGCTTCAATGCATTTGATGGCCCTTTCTTTCTCTCCTTCAGTATCAAGTGTGCATCCGTCCATGTGCCGGATAAAGTACTCCTAACATTGCCACATAACACTTCTTTAGTACACATTTCTCAGTTAGGTCATTCTAATTCTAATTTTCTCAAGAGTAAATAGTCTAGACAGTAACAGTACAAATGATTTTACATTGTTATTTAAGCACAAATTGTCATACATGGTATGCTTGTTGACTTTTATAATAACTACATTGAAAATCATATTCATACCTACCATGATTTCTAATTTGTTTACAGACAGTGCAAAAGTTTTTACAACGAAATTGCATAGAAATTAAACTCTTTTCTCAATTACATGTATGAATTATTCAACTTTGCAGTTTCTCACAAACTATCATTACATTTGCACCATTAAGATTTGGGTTAGCGAATCAATTGAGCAAAGAAAAAAGTTAGATGACAAAGTGTACTTATCTGTGATTGGTTAATCAAAGTACAGAATAAATTATTGTTAATACATGATGTGTACCTGGGATGCATATTGCCCTTCGGAAGAGATTGTAGCATGGAAAACAACATATTCCATGTCAGTGAGAGTGCAAACAATGTCAAACATCAATTTTGCCCGATCTTTGCATTTCACACTAACCACTGAGTAACCTTTTTCCACAATACGTTCTATTCTAATATTTGGCCTAAAACAAGGGGGACAATCAACATCTGTTGTTGTTACTCCAGCACTTTCATAGTCCCTATCAGCAAACAGCATTTGGTGGAGCCTCCGATCCATGTGGGTGATACCCATTGAGAAACTGGTCCTAGCCACTTTCTCATCATCCTCACACCCGCGTAGGATGTGGTTGAGTTGCTCCTCTATAATAGACAGTCTTTTTGAGTCATCCATGGCTTGGTTTGTAGCATCATTGACATAAAGGACACAAGCTATTCTCCTGTTATGAGTCCAAACTTCAGCTGCAATGACATTGAATTGGAGGCTGGCAAGGACTGCTGATATCTCAGACAAAAGACCAGGGCGGTCTCTACCGATGAGCTCAATTACTGTGTGATCACCAATTGAGTGCACTCCAACCCTTTTGCCTTTCCAACTCTTCACCCCTTCTGTGCTCTGGCCTTTTGGTCCTAGAGTCTGTTGTAATGTTAACAAATAGCTCTCAGCATTTGCTGTGTGTTAATCTACTTGTGTCTCTCCAAGGATGCAATTCTGCTATATGTAGTTATGGATATGGAAGGGGAGGTAACTACTAACATGAACCTGGTCAATTGTTTCTCAAGATTTGAGTTATGGACAATATTACTAGGGGATTTCCTAGAGAGTGGGAAAGTTCCTAGGTGAGTGCAGAATTTCTCTCCAAGTTTGAAAGTGCATTGGTGACTCAAAAATGAGATAGGGTACAGATATCTTGATTGAGTATGGCGTGAACCAAGTATTTGGCTTATACAACTATTGATGCTTTTTGAAAGAACAAAATAAGAATTGGTAATCATGTATGGTTCCTTTCCTAAGACATATAAGCTAATTGTATACATAATGCTCCATTTAAGCAACTCTCAAAATATGTTGTGCTATTTTAATCTATTACATCAACAATTTGAATCTTTTTACTTGGTTGTTAGATTGCTATCAAATTATATCTTACTATAAGAATATATCAGATATAGAGGAAAAGATGAGTACCTTTTCAATGAAGTCAATCGTTTTGCTGTCTGTTATCTTCTTTCCTTGCTGATCCGTGACATGAAATACTGTTTATTCCATTGGGTAAACATGTTAAATTCATCTCATTTTTTTTTACAAGACAACGTTTTAGTAAATATGTCCATAAGAACTACATGTGTGCTGTTTTCTGTTCAAGTACTTAGTCTACTAAACAATGAATTTTCCTTCTTTCTGGCTCAAATACACAGACAGCGAGAAATACTTCATGGACATATTCATACAAAGTCAAGAGAAAACAAAATATAGAGCATCTTGATAGCAACCAGTGTTCCCAGTAATTACCAGCTTTTAATTAGGCTAACAACAAGCAATGACAAGACAAATCTTTGTAGTCAATGCGTTACCGATTCAAGTTTCAATCACGAACATACCATCCATAAACCATCCACCATCAGACGATATGTAAGCTTTGGTAATTATGAAGTCAAGGTCTGTCAGGATTTGCACCACTTCCAGCAGAATTCCAGGTTTGTTAATACTATCAAACTGCGTATTATTTTTGGAAATAAAGAAGTAAAAAGAATCCATTAGATATTGCATGAACTTATCTCCATGTTAATGATTTTTTCAACAACTATGGAAAAAAAATGATCTGGTAATGATATCCACTTGGGGTAGCCTAATGTTTTTCATAACTTAACCTTTTAGCAATCGACTTAATGGGGTTTTAACAGAACTTTTATCTGTTCAATAAGTTTTTCAATTCAAATTTTCAACTTTTTCTGTTTAAACAGTCAAAGTAGATCAAAGAAGAAAATACTGCTTCACATGAGTTTCTAATCAAAGGCAATCAAATAAGTGGTACACTTGTGGGTAGAATGAGAATGATCTTCTTGTAAAATGAAATTTGGCTAAAGTTTTTGACTTAGGTCAGAGGATTGAATGGGGGACAACAAAGTCTCATTTGGCACATAAGAATAAGAATAAAGGAAAATTCAATGTAGTTTGAAAAAAAAAATAGGGCAATAGGTGGGTTAATAAAGTAACTTTAAAAATCCACGTGGGCTAGGTAGGTTCCCTAAGATGCTGAGCTG
The DNA here is from genome assembly GCF_000004515.6 of Glycine max. Taxonomy (NCBI): domain Eukaryota; kingdom Viridiplantae; phylum Streptophyta; class Magnoliopsida; order Fabales; family Fabaceae; genus Glycine; species Glycine max. Next base: position 10,494,171 of record NC_038249.2, on the reverse strand, counting down.
CCAAATCATGGACTCACAAAGAGGCCATGATAAATATCATTATCATAATTAATCATTTTGAGAAATTATACCTTGATCAGTGTACAATCATGGCAACTATCGTTGTCCACAGAGACCCTGCGAAGTGGAAACAGAGTTACCATAAAAGAGTCACTTCTTCCGGGTATTAGAAATTCCCACCACAAACCCAAGTTCATAGGGAGTTTTAACTTGACTCAAGTGAGGATTAAATTGATGACATTTTCCGTATATAACATATGACTAGTTAAGTTAGGAATTACTGAAGCTTTTAATTTTTTGTGGTGCTGTTTTCTTTTTTCTTTTTACTTTAAGATGGTATTAAAGCAAAATTAAGCTACACAGGAAAATCCCAAAGAGGCCTAAATTTCCACAAATGCCAAGAGAATCTACATAATTTGCATACCATTGGGAAAAAAAAGGAAAACCAAAGTTGTAATACAAGGGGAGATAACAGTGAACCTTGGAGGGTTGATTCTGTTGCTGAAGTTCTCATACTCCGGATCAAAATATGGCCAACAAACTTTTGTCATTCAATAAACTTCCCCAGTCAAACCCCTTGCTTCGTTTTCCCTTTAACAAAGTGAAAAAAAGTCTAGTCAGAGGAGGAAACAGAACCGTTACTTTCTTCAGCAGATTCCAATCTGCATTATACAATATAATACTTATATCCACATAGTGCAAAACAGGTCACAAGTAACTAATGAAAACATACAATAAAAGGAATCAATCAAATGAATTGTGCAGTTCCTAAAAAAGACCCCATCTTGAGTGCTATTATATGTTGTGGTGCATAATAGTTCTATGAACTATGTAGTGCATATCCACATATGCCATATATATACCTGTAATTTTCACAATTTTGAAGAAAATCATAGCACAGTCAAAACCATATTATAAAACCATGATGTCATCAGTAGGGAGGGTGATAGAGCACTACTTAATGCAATGCTGTAGGCACACATTCTTCCAAGCATATGTAAAAGAATCCTCGTGCTTCATTTCCTGACCTTTGAACATGACTTTAGGAATAATCACAAGTTAAGCACTGAAGTTCCTTGTCCAATAGATTATGAAATGCAAGAGAGAGAGAGAGAGAAGAATAAAGAAGATGACAAGAGAATCATGGAATCAGTAAAAGGAGACATTTTCGGTGCAAAACCTGGATGGGTACATTGAAGAATCCAGAGGAGTTTATATTAATGCCATAGTGGAAATATAAAATGCTATTACCTTTTACTTTCTTTTGACCACGCAATAAAGCATTTTACTTTACAAATAGAGTAACAAAATCCACAATTATTTGGGTTGGATCACAGAAAGCAACTTGGTTCCTCTGGTTGAGAGTTGTTCATGCAACTTTTTTCTGAGTTCCAATGTCTGCATATTATAGTGATTATTTTCTGAATATTGTGTGGTATATCGATCTCTTTCTTGCTAGAATCACCTTCAAGCCACCATCTTTCATGTAATGCTTGGTTGACAATATATATGGTGAGATCGCTCATACTTTAAATAAATTTTGGTACTTACTTTAATATGCATATTTTTTATTTAATAAGAAAACAGAATATCTATAATTTTACATTGATCTCTAATCATAAAAATTGTTTTAAACTGTGCATGATTATTAAAATTTCTATATATAAATAGATAAGCATATTTTTATGAATAAAGTAATCTTAAACTCCCGTTGTTTTTCCTAAAAAAGAAAAATCCCTTTATTTCATATTATATGACATTTAACGTTTGGTCAAGTATTAAGAAATCTAATTAAAATCTTGAATTTCATAAAAATATCATTATTGTCGTATAAGAAAAAAAATTATCTCAAAATAATTATGAATTTAGTATTTCAATGTAACATTAATTAATTTTTTTTACTTATATCTCTTATAATATTAATGGTGGACAATAAAATTTATAAATAAATTAATAATGATATAATATTAATTTTATAAAATTATTATTCTTATCCATTTATTTATTATTTTTTCTTAATTTGTGTAAAACAACTTAGGACAACTATTACTTTAAGATGGAGAGAGTGACATTCTAATATATCATTTATCTCTAATTAATTATCATATTTTTTATCTGAATTGTCTAGTATTCCAACAACTACTCCCACTAAGGCTATTTAATGAAAAAATATTTGATATTTCATTGATTTTATAAAATGAAAACTAATTATTGATGACAATTTTTTTATAAGGTTTCATAAAAAAAACTAATTATTGATAACAATTTTTTTTTATAAGGTTTCATAAAAAAAAAACTACATGACCACTTTTAATATGATATTCTCTTTTAATAATATTATTTTGTCACTAACTTCTTTTTTATGACTAATTTTCACCTAAAACCCCGCTCGGGCATGTTGGTAAATGAACATGCGACTTTAGTCAACAGTTCCATTCCAGTATTCTTTTTTTTTTTTTTTTTTCTTTTACAATGAGTGTCTCTCAATGATGATAGGACAACCTCCGGGGCATTGAAGGTAAAGAATAGATCCCTCTCAACTAAGTTTACTTCATTCACAATAATTGAGAATTAAATTCTTAATCTATTGTTTAAGAGTCGAGAATCCTTACACGTCAACCTGAGTTGGTAGCAACTAGCTAGCACGCTCATTTTTATGCTACATGATATTGTAATTTCTACGTCCGATCCATGTCGACACTGTTCTAAACACGCCATAAAGCAAATATAAAATTTTACGTGTTTTTTTAATCGGAAAATGATAATTGTTAGTTTTTATAAGTAAAAAATTTTAAACTTATAATATTTTTTCTCTTTCCTTTTCCATTCATCACAGACACCAAATAAACCTTTTATTTACTTAAAATTCCACGTGGTGATGAGACATTCTTAGGCTTTACAAGCCCATGCATATCATACCCAAATGAATGAAAATGAAGCTTCGTCACGAATTTGTACCTCGTAACATAGCAGCAAACACTTGAATGGAATCTTAGAAGTCCGACCAAAATGACTTGAATGTGACATCTGATTCCAACTTTAATAGGAATACTTGTTTTGTTTCCCTTTATATATTTGTGAATTTAACCATCACAGAAGGTACAACCGCGCCAAATTGCGATCACCGTATCATCTACTATATTCCATAATATAGAAAAGATCTTAAGTTACCACCGTTCAATCTGATGATTTAACTAACACCCTTTTCTGTAGGTTTCTGAAAAAATATTCCTTTATAATGATTTTATACTCACACATGGCATATCTACTAATATTTTTATAGTTTTTATGTGAAAGTGAGAGAAATCAATCTGAATTATGTAACCACTTAAATAAGTTGTGTGAGCTTTTTAATTTTTTGCATAACTTATATATATGGATGACAAAAAAATCATATCCATAGATATCAGTGGACCGTGGTTAAATAAATTATTATTTTTTTCTGTCCACTTATTATTAGGGCAGGTGGCAAGGTACTCGCACAAGTACTCACTATTTAAAATTAATTGAATATTCTTAATTATATATAATGTAAATTGTTTTAATTTAATTTATTTTTTAGTATAAATATCTGTATTATTGCATGAATATAGTTATGGTACGGATCTATATCTAGTATATATGGACACAGGCACGAGATTTGAGATTTTTCAAAAGTCTAGCATATCATATGGATACATTAATATAAATTGTTAAAAAAATACATTTTAAAAAAGAATTTATATAAATGATATAAAACACAGAAAAATATAATTTATATAAAAAATGAGATTAAATTTTTCAACATAAAAAATCTCATAATAAAAAGCTATAATATATAAATGTTTAAAAATTAATATTATAACACATAGGCATGACTAAAAATCAGACTTTAATTTAACCGTTTCCATCTCATAATTTTCTTGTCTATTATCCGTGAAAACTATTCTCTCTATATCTGATTTATCAAAAGAAACAGTAGTAACTTTAAGAATATCAATGCCTTCAAATGAATGTTATTAATCTCCACCAATATTTTACATTTTTTTTAGTCCGATTATAATTCTTATTCTTTCTCGATAAGAGATGAAGATTTGTATATATAAAAAATAAATCTTCAGCTCACATATGTACACAAACAATACCCATATATAATATCATATGAATTCAAATTAATTAAGTACTCAACTTTTTTTAAAATGTTTATTGTTCATACGTACCCATGAGTACCCAAACGCGTAGTGAGTACAAATATATATTTGTACAGATACAATATGATTATTGAAGTATGCGTATGACAATGACTTCAAAGATAATTATATGTTTTAGAATTATTTATTCTATCATAAATATTTGTTAGAAAGTTATTTTTAATTTTTTTTTTTTTACTTATGTTTTTAACAATTATAGTTTAAAAAATATCCATGAATACCCAAAGACACATGAATATCCATAAACATTAAATTTTAAAACCGTGCGCTTTACGGATTCGACTAAATTATATAATTTTTATATTTATATTTAGTAATTTTTATAATATATATCATGTTAAAATTGTATAATAAATAGCATTGTATTACTTAATTATTAAAACTATCAAATTATTTTTTAATTATCAAAATTCTATATTAAATAGAATTAATGTAAGCAACTTAATTTTTCATCAAATACAATTCTTAAAAGAATAAATATGATATTATAAAGTAGAAGTTTCAATCAATGAAAAATATTTATTGAAGTCTCCATTATTATATATCTTCGTTACATCTTATTAGGTTAGTGATTATGTATTTGTTTACATAATTACATTGTTGATGATAATTAGGTTAGTTAAATTTGAAATTTGATCAGATTATATCAACGACTAAATATTGTGAAAATTAAGTATCCATCAACTACTCATATTAGCTTTAAATCACAACTTTTAATTGTTATTGTTCACAAAATTTATTTTAATAACTAAATTTAAAATAAATTATATTGATCATTAAACATCAAAACCTATTTATTAATATTTATACCCTTAGTTATTACATATTAGGAATTATATTAAATTTAACTACATATTTTAAAATTATTATTTTATTTTTTAAAATATATATCAAAGTAATTAATTTAAAAAATGTTTATAGGCACCAATATAATTATAATTTTACTATGTAATATCAAAGTTATTAAATTTAATATTTAATTATTGAAATTATATAATAAATAATATGTTACTTAATATAAAAAAATATAAAAATTAATTTTTAATTATCGAAATTGTATGTTTAACAACATTAATGTAGGCAATTTAATTTTTCATTAAATAAAATTGTTAGAGACAAAAAAAAAATCTATTATCGGCTATTATAAAATTGAATCTTTCATCATTGATTAATATTTGTTGAAGTGAAGTTTACTTTATATATATATACTAGATTGTTGTGACTCTTGTCAGGCACGAGTAAATATTATTTTTGGATATTTTGTAAAATATTTGAAATATATATTTGTTTTAAAAAGTTATTTTATTTTAATCATACAGATTATATTTAATTATACAGATTAGATTTAATTATCTCTCATGTAAAATATCTTCCACTCCTGTCATGTATCATCTCTATATATAAATGTTAATACTCTTTAAATGGATACCTATATGGGTACATGACAAATTTTCATTTGGTAGAGTGAGTTACGGAGAATTACTACTGTATCCGCTACAACTCGTTGTCATTCCTACTTATAAGTTTTAATCATGATCGTTTATATTGCAGGATAGTTAATAGTTAATATTTATTCTCACTCCTATGGTCACTTTATATATAAAAAAAAAAGTCTTCTCATTCGATATATTCTTTTTTATATATTGTTGATTCACGTGATACAATATATATATATATATATATATATATATATATATAATTTTTCACAATTTAAATATTTATAGATACGTAATTCAGTGGTGGTAGTTATTTACTTATGGTTTAAATAGCATCTTACATATTAAAATAGAAGTAGAGTAATAAAATATCAAATTAAATTATATAAAATTTCATTGACTTGATCTAATATAAGGAATGCCATATTAGTAAGAATTTAAAATTAATAAAAAAATTCAAAAGAAACTATACTTATTTTAAAATATATTTTTTCTACAAAATAAAAATAAACATATATAAATAATTCGTTAAATATATTTTTATCTCATTATAGTTTTTATATTTTAAAAAATAAAAGTTAGCGATTGTATTATTGTTTAGAACTCAATTACTTTTTCTCTTCCTTTTTCAATCAAGTTAACCTAATAAGTCCCTTGAAGATTAAATTGATGTTTGCTCATCCTTTAATAATGAGTTAGAAATATTTTTTTATTGACAAATGTTAATTAATTTTTTATTGGTAAAGTAGATTCAAATTCATAACCTTTCCTTCCTTCCTTATTCCTTCATTAGGCCAAACTTATAACCCTTGAGTTTGAAGCCTATATCAAACTAAATATAAGATGTTGAAGGGATTATAAGGTTGAAATTAGAGAGAAAGTTGGCTGCATAAACATTTAACACTTGTTTTACAGTAATAATATTTAGACACTCTTAATTTACAAGTATCTCACCAATATCTTTCAGTTCTCTTTATCTTTCTCTTCCTATTACATCATATCATCAATATTATGAATTACTTATTTCTCCTCTCTTCCTAATCTCTCTCAAGGTATCTACACCCTTTGGGTGTTCAAGCATCATTTTCCCCTTTTTTAACCCGGACTGGCTAATGAGTTTTAAGGGTTTAAGTCATGTATTCCTTCAACTTCAAGAGACAACAAATAGAACTCCTATATTATATTTTATTTGAATTGATTTGCAAGATAATAACTATGGTGATAAGATAATTGGCGTGAGAGAACCCAACCAGCTTAATTCAACATTCAACAATCACAAATTCACAAACAAGTTGCAGAGAAAAAGTACATACCTCTTATCCCGAAGAACAAAGTTCCTGCAAAGACTCCAACTCCAACGACACAAACTTAAATGACGACTCTCAATTTCTCCACATCCTCCTCCACAGCGCAACGCAGAGTGATACCGATTCTGAGATATCTATCTATAGAAATTAGAAAGAGAAAAATGAGAGAAAAAAAAGACAACAACAGTGCACTTTTGGAGAAACCTTCGTGTTTCTGTTCTGCTGGTGATTTTGGAACAACAAATAATGGTATCAGCAAAGCAAAAGCGTTGGCGACTTGGCGTAGCCAAGAGCAGGGGAACGCCTTATATAGTCTTTGTAATTTTTTTTATAAAGGCTTCTGGCATTATTATTTTTTTTTTAAATATGTCTTTTATACCGGTGAGTTTGTATTTTTTTAATTTTAATTTCTAAAAAAACTTTATTTATTGTTAGTCCCTTTAAATTTTTATTTTTAATCGTTGTAAGTTTGTCTTAATTTTGGTCAATGTAAAAACTTTCTTTATTTTTAATTTTTATAAGTTTGTATTTTTTTAAATTTTGGTCAACATATTTTGTTATTTTTGGTTTCAATACATTTTTATTTTTTAATTTTAGTTTTTGTAAGTGTGAATTTATGAGGACTATAAATAAAAAAATTATAATCTTAAATGACTAAAATTAAAAAAACACAAAATTACAAAAACGAATAAAAAACTTATACCGACCAAAATTGGAAAAACATCAATTTATAGGGACTTAAATTTAAATTAGAAAAATGAACTTACATAAATCAAAAATAAAAAACACTAACTTACATGGACAAAAACATATTTTTATTTTTTTGTTAATCCTTGCCGTTGAAAATTGATAACGTGGTTAACGGTTACTAACGTAAGCAAATGACGACCTAAACAAGTATCCCATTGATAAAATATTAATGAGAAGTTCTAAGAACAAACTCCTTGAATATATTTTTCCCTAATTTGTTAAAATTTGTTAAGTCTCACATCAAATATGATGTAAGACTCACCAAATTTTATTATTTTCAATAAATTTAAACTAATGATAAAGTGTATTTGAAGGAGTATGTTACAAAAATATATTTTTAACATGTCTAATAAAATATTTCATGTCATATAATCAAGTGACTATAAAAAATAAAAATTAATTAAAAACAAAATTGATATAATTTATAGGGACTAAAAAAATTTTAATTATAAAGACTAAAAATAAAAGAAAATAATTCATAGGAACTAAAAAAAAATAAGTGACATGGACAAAAAATGCATTTAAGTGTGCATTTAAGTCTTACATTAAATATTAATATATAATAAATGCTTAAATATGAAATAATTCTATCTAAAAAAAAATTATTATGAAAGTTGAGTATAGTATATGTTCTATAATTACAAATCTGAGTCTAATTTATTTACATGTGTATAAACTAATTTTTAAGGCTTGACTTAACTTGTTTGAAAATCTAATTAGTCTAAAAATCTGCTTAGCTCGACGAAAGAATCTCGGTATTATGATTTTTAGGTGATCGTCATAGATGATGGTATGATCGATGGTGATTTAAGGATATATAGAACCATGGATTAACCCTACAATGAAAATTTGGAGAAACAAAAAATTCATGATGTAATCGTCATAAAACCTTCAAATTGACCAACTCATGTAAGTAGGCTTCTAAATAATTAGATCAAATTAAACCTTTAAATTAGTTTCTCCTTGTCATTGCAACTATGATCTAACAATGTAATTCTTTAAAATGTGTGTTGATGAGTGTTCATGTAAAATCCTCTAAAATAGGTCAGATTTTCAAACATGACAAATAAAGCCTTCAAAATTAGCTTGTAACAAGAAAATAAACCAAGTCAACTTTTTGTAATTTTGAATGGATATAGACTTAAACATATCAAAACATAGCTACTTTTGCTCCTAAATTCTTATTTCACATTAAAGTTTTGAGATAAGTCAACAATATATTTAAGTATTTATTTTATATTAATATTTAATTAAAGATTTAATTTTTTTTCTTCTTGCAAATATGTCATTATTTTACTTTTAATTCTTATAACTTATGTTTTTTTATTCTCTATAAATTATTCTTATTTATTTAGTCCTTACCATAGACTCTGAATGATGTAAATTTTTTTGATGATATGACTTTTATGATATCATTTTTTTGTTCACATGATATTTACTTATATTAGCAATTGTTGCTCTCGTCAACAATGTACCATTACAAATTTTGAATGATTGGAACTAAGGACAAATAAAAAAAGAATTCTATGGATCTTTTTAATAATAATTACAAGGACTAAAATAAAAAAGTAAATTATAAACTAAAAATATATTTAAGGATGCGTGTGTGTGATTTCTTAATTTACACCAACTTATTTTTTTAATTAGAATAAGTTAGTAAGCTATGCAATTGGAGTAGTATAAGAAAATCTCTAGTAATAACTTGTTATCGTACTTCAATTAAGAAACAATTGTGTATATATTAATAAACTCCACAAAACATTTGCTAAGTTAGACATACTTTTATATATATATATATATATATATATATATATATATATATATATATATATATATATATATATATATATATATATATATATATATATATATATATATATATATATATAGAAGAATGAATCTAATTGCTAAAACATAATATTAAACACTATTCCTATTTGTATATGAGGTTTGAAATCACTAACTTTGTTATTTTTAATTATCATTAATCTTATTTGTAAAAGCTATAGAGCTAGATACTTTCACCTTTTTCCTTTTAAGAGACATAATAAAAAAAAAGAAAACGGACAATGTGAGAAATTAAATAATTCTTGCAATTGCATCGCAATTGCATCGTAATAAGGTTTAATTAATAAAAAAAAACATACGGTACCACTTATATAGACGTGTAGTGTAAATATGGTTTTATTAATAAAAAAACAAATTAATTGTCCATATATGCAACTAACCTCTATGCAACTAATTATTCATATATTAATCATACACAATATGCATTTTAAGGTTATATTTGGATTTTTTAATGCTATGTTTGAATGATTTAAGATTATATATATTTACATTATTTAAGGGTGAATTTTTAATTCAATTTGAAAGTATAAAATTTCAAGAGTTATAATTGATGCCACATGACACATGGAGTAGAGTTAGTAGAACTTTACATTACATCATTTGTATAAATATTGTTAGTGATTGTGGATATATATGATTTCGTGTTCATGTACGTGAAATTGAGAGATTGTATTAGCTATATGTATGGAAATTTAGTATTGTTATGTTTCTATTTTTTTACATTGATATTTAGTTACAAAGTATTATTTATGATATTTTAGTTAAGTTTTAGAATAATTATATTAAAAATCATTGTAAAGATATTTTTTTTGTTCTTTTACAGTATAAAAAGTTTTGTATTGATCGAGAAGATATTAAACTCTTTTTTTTTTTTTTACTTCTTTTAATATAAAATATTTAAACATAATCATCATAAAATAAACTGAACATACATAACAGTTTCTATAGCTTTTACTTTATCAAAGGAATCTACTCTCTCTCTCTCTCTATATATATATGGCATGCTTTGAAGTTCTTGCGATTATTCTGGCTATAAGAATATTGGCTGCCTCTTGTAGTCCACTAATGATTAACTTGGGCAATTACAACGATGTATTTTATGCATTCCATTCAAATGAATTATGTACAAATGAATTTAGATATATGGCATGCATCAAGTTGTTCTCTTTCCCTTCTTACTTCTTTCGGTTTTGGTCTACTGAATCAAGATTCCATAGCATAGACAATTATTATATTAATTAGTCTGAAGAATAAAAATTCTCGCCCACGAAAATGGCACCTCCTCATTTTTAAGAAACTTTGTTAATATTAATTGTATTGATCTGATTGATTTACATTGGTGAAATGAATAATGAGGGGACTAATGAACCAATTTAGTACAACCATTTAGAATGCTAGATATTATGGTGCGTCCTTCTTTTTTTTTGAAAAAGAGATATTATGGTACGTCCTACGCATTAATTCAAACGCATATAATGACATGCAGCAATCATGGAATACTTTCTAGCCTGCGGTTCTCCCATATGTTTTGCTATTCTTTCTCCCACTTTAGGGAATACTTTCTATTCCATTAATTAGTTTGTACTTTTTTTAAGAAAAATAATTAAATGTATATCAAGGATTTAGCACATTAAATAAATTTTATAATAAAATTGTTTATCTTTATAATAAAATTGCATATTAATGTTTTATGCTTTAAAGATAAAATAACATACGGATGTGTTTGCTTTGAAGAATATATTGTATTTGATTGATTGAAAACAAATACATGATCAATTATATGTATATACAAGTTTATCTAACAATCCCACTAGGTTCAATCTAACGGTGAAAATTTAGGTAATTTGCATAGGTTTTAGGTTCTAATCTAAGACGGCTTCTAGTGTAGGTGGGAAATTTTTATCGCCCATCGGATCCATCTGATACTTAACATTAGGTGTAGACTCTCTTATTCATTGCCGCACTGTATTTCACCCATGCATAGGATTATGTGCCATGGGCTATATATTTATTACGCTGGATGCTTTGTCATTTTGTGATCACCCGCGCAAGGAGCCAAAGCCATGGACTATAATATCGTGACGACTTATGAATCAACCGGATTGGTTCTTTTTAATTATATATATTTTTTTAAAAAAAATGTAAATTATATTAAACCCAAAATGATTCAACAATAAACGGGACATATCTCGCAGTTAGAGAAAATCAAAAGTCTCCCTAATACAAGAAGACCTATATCAAGATGTTAAAACAAATGCAACAAATGCACGTGTCTATACATAAGAAACTTAATCTTGCTAATAACCTTTATTACAGTAGACTGTAATTGCTATAGCCAAACAACGAAATTTTCCTCGAACACCTGATGTGGCTCTGCCCCTAATTAAAGAGTCAGTAATGCGCTGCAAAGAAGTGAAAGACTTGCGAAAAGGAGCCAAATCACGAATGTGAGTCCAAACTTGGAGAGATTTCCTGCAAGAAAAGAACAAATGAGCATTTGACTCAGCCTCATGTGAACATAAAGGGCATAGGAAACCCTTGTTCAAAAAAATAGTTTTGTCAAGAGTAAGCAGCCAGTTCCTTTTATCAAGCCATAAAATGAAAGACATCTTAGGGGGGATTGCTGGGTTCCATATAACGGAACACCAACTAACAGTAGGCTTGACACCTCTAATGTATTCATAGACTTTGCCAACAAGCAATTGTTCATTGGTGTTCCAAGATTGAATCCTCTTTTTGGCCTCTTCCGTACTTAGCTCTTTGGAGATAATAAAGTTCCTTATTTGAATGATTTTCTTTATCAAAACTGAATCTGATGAAGAAGTATTGTAATTCCACAAATCGCTCCTTCTGAAATAGTAATGGTGAACCCATCGAACCCATAGAGAATCTTTCTTACAATGAAAGTTCCACAGGATACGGGAAAGAAGCGCAAGGTTCCAGTCCTTGAGATTAAAAAGACCTAAACCCCTTTTTTTTTTCGGAGAACAAACTACTGACCAAGCAACCAAGAGCTTGTTTTTGCCAATATCCGCTTTGCCCCATAGAAAATTACAATATGAAGCGTTGATCCGGTCCAGAACAGATTGAGGCAAAGGAAAAATCCCCATCCAGAAATTCACAATTCCTTGAATAACTGCTCTGATCAACTCTAGCTTACCTGCATAAGATAAAGACTTCTTGTTCCATCCCTGAATCAGCCCAGTAATCTTGGAAAGCAAGGGAGCATAGTGTCATACATTTAATCTAGATGATAAAAGGGGAACACCCAAGTATCTAAAAGGGAAACCACCCAAGCTAAATCCAGTAAGCTGCTGAATATGAGAAAGCTCATGAGGCTTAATACTGGCTGAGTATATGGAAGATTTATCAAACCTGATGGAAAGCCCTAAAACCCTACAAAAGTGCTAAAGCTTGGCAAATATAGTTGACACAAAAGGGATATCTCCTCTAGATAGAAGCATAATATCATCTGCAAAAGCCAAATGAAATAGCTGAATTCATGCACAATTGGGATGAAATTTAAAATTGGCATCATCCTTGAGGCTGCTCATATCTCTGGAAAAGTACTCCAAACAAAACACAAACAAATAAGGGGAGAGAGGATTCCCTTGTCTAAGACCCTGCTGCCCTTTGAAGTGGCCATAAATGGATCCATTGACTGTCACACTAAAGGAAGTGGAAGAAACACATTCCATGATCCAAGTACAGAACTGGGCTGGGAAGCCAATGGACTTAAGCATCCAATCCAAGAATTCCCAGGAAATGGAATCATAAGCTTTATGTAAGTCAATTTTCAGGAGGCATCTCGGAGAGGATCTTTTCCGTGCATATTTGCGCAAAATCTCTTGAACTAGGAAGATGTTGTCCATCATCTTTCTGTTCTTAATGAAGGCAGTTTGAGTTTCCCCAATAATAGTCTCAAGCACTGGGGCTATGCGGTTGACCAAAATTTTAGACATAATCTTGTATAACAAATTACAATAAGATATGGGTCTAAAATGGTTAACCTGGGAGGCCTAATCATGCTTAGGAATAAGTGCAATAATAGCATGGTTGATCTGCTTTAAAATTTTTCTAGTTGTAAAGAATTCATTAACCGCCTCAAAGATATCATCACCAATGATATTCCAAGCCTTCTTGAAGAATAAAGCATTGAAACCATTTGGCCCTGGAGCTTTATTGTTATCCATCACAAAAATAACGTTCCAAACTTCTTGCTTAGAAGTAGGACAAAGTATGGTCGCAAAGCAATCGGTGGGAACCTTAAGACCCCTGTTGCAGATCGAAATGGAAGGAGTTTGGGTCAGCTCATGAGCACTAAACAAATTCCTAAAGTGATTCACAAAAGCAAGGGCAATTTCATCTTGGGAGGAAGTGTTATGCCCATCCTCTAGCCTTATGGCAGCAATAAACCGACTGTGTCTGTTGCGCTTGATTAAAGCATGAAAAAATTTGGAGCATATATCAACCTGTAGGAGATATCTATTTTTGATGAGCTGAGCGAACTTCATAGACTCCACTTTTCTAAACATAATGGTCTGCCCTCTAGTGCGGTTTGCTAGAGCAAGAAGGGAATGGTCCTGAGGATTTTGCTTTAGAGAATTAAGCACACTGTTATATTCAACCTCAGCTAGCTCCACTCGGTTGGAGATGTTGCTGAACTCCTGCTTAAAAAGATTCTTCAAGGAAGCTTTAAGAACTTTCAATTTCTTACAGACCTTGAACATGCTACAGCCATGAATATTTTGCTTCCAGCCATCTGCAACAATTCTTGAGAAATTTGGATGATCCACAATAGCATTGTTGAATTTAAATGGAGAATTACCTCTAGGCACTACCAACTTAGTGGTGACAACTAGAGGAGTATGATCTGAAATAGAAATAAACTCCATAACTTCACAAGCAGAATTTCCAAAGGAATTGAACCAGACCTGATTACATAAAGCTCTGTCCAGTTTGCTCCACACCCTGCCATTAGTCCACGTGTACAAGGGGCCATGAGTGTTGATGCTCCCCAGCCCCAGGTCAGAACAACAATCAACAAAATCTTGCAACTCATAAGCATTGGGCTCAGCTCCATTGAAACGATCGGTGGGAGACAAAATGGAGTTGAAGTCACCAATGAGGAGCCAGAGGCAGTTCATATTAGCATTGATACTATTCATATTTATCCAAAGAGATTTTCTTGCCACAATGGAGTGAAGACCGTAGATGAATGAAACCTGAAAGCGCTTGGCAGTGGTTTTACAATCAATAGCACAATGAATCAATTTGGCATTTGACTCAAAAACAGAAAAATGAATCTTATCCTGCTTCTAGAGGATAAGAATTCTGCCAGTATTATGAGATGCAAAGTTGTGGGTGAAGTGTCAGTCACCAAACTTTCTTCTCATGATTTCCTCAACTGAAACCTTATTCAACTTAAAGTAATCACAAATTTCTACTGTTATACTACATAAATTAACTTAAATTAATTATTTCTTTATAATTTATAAGTAAATATATTTAATTACAAATATATAATTCAAAATTATCACAACAATAATTAAAAAATAGTTAAATTAATTTAAAATATAAACTTATTCTTTATAATTAAATACATTTAATGATAATATATATAGCAAAATAAATATAAACACACAATTATATAAATTTAATTATAAATATATTTAACGCAAATAAAATATATATTGTCAATGGAGTCTAAGCTAAGTTGGTTGAATAAGGGTGCATGAATTGTTGTAAGTCTCATAAATATTTTTTTTATTAAATTTATTAAAATAAATTAAAATATCCTTCTTTATCTTTGTGATGAAAAACTTAAATTTCAATTACATTTTAAATATAATTTCATAAATTGCATATAATTAGTTAAATATGAGAAAATATAACATTTTAAATAGTAATCCTTGTAATGTAGTAACTCAAAATTATAAAATAAGAGGGAATTTGTTTCATGGATAATTTTTGTTAAACTTATTATTTATTAAATAATTATTTCAATAATTGTCTAAAAAAAACTTGGTCCTCTTTAGTACACTTTTGGACCTGTTCATGGACGAAAGAGATCTAATTGAGGTATTTAAAAAAATTTTAAGACCAAATTAGAGCATTTAAAATTTTGAGGATTCAATTGACGTATTTTAAATAATTTAGGCACCAAATTATTATTTAAGCCTATTATATATTCTTATTATTTATTTTTATTCATTTTTTTCTAACAATGTGAACTATTTCAAAATACTGCTCATGTCTAACAATTGATTGATTATACTTTCAAAATTAAATTAATTGAACCAATAGAAGGATATAACGAGAACACAAAAAAAGGATTGAAATAATGCAAATCCATATTAAAATACATATTCGCATTGTTTAGCCCATGACTCGTATGCGCAGATGGGGCTGTGACTGTTCTAGCTTAACTTCACGTGGTGTTTCAAATTAATTTAAATAAAGGCAGATTGTGATATGGTGTGATATAGGAGAAGAGAGCCTACATCTCGCACTGAGGAATAGATATATGGATCCGATGGGCGATAAATTTTTGCATCGTGCAGGACCTAGTAAGCATTCGCACGCTAGAAGCCATCTCTAATTTAATCTAATCTCAGAATTATCATTTTACACACAAAATTTGATGAGATATGCAACAAATTTATATGGATGAGATATTCCTAACAACAAACAAAAAATAGGTGCACTCCCGGAAGAGTCAGCTTCTATTTTTTTTAAGGTGTCACATAATATTAAATTATAATTATCCATATATAAAATGTGTATGTGTGCTACGTATGTGAGCGAACAATTTTAGTGCATAATATAAACTATTACTTCCGGGTCAAAGTAGTTTTACAATATATTTGCAAGGTACCACGTGAAAATAACAATAGGCAAACTACCAAAATTGCGAGAATTTGGAGCGAAAATCCTACAATAAACAATCAAGAGTTACATGTTATGACTAATGGATATTGATCGATTAAAGAAATACAAACGTAATAAGCAGATGCAAGTCCCACCTCTTCTTCACATATTATATTTTGATACGAATTGGTCTGCGTTAATGGAACAAAAGAGGTCATTTTGTCCCTCAAGAAGGCGAACAACCTAAAATTACAAGTTATTAATTGAAATTAAGCATTGGACAGAAACAAGCTGAAGGTATAAAATGCAATATCAATAGTGCTACAATTTCTATCAATGCGGTGAGATAAAAAAAAAGGAATTGAAAGAAAAATAATCTCTTTAGTATCATAGATATATTAATTAGAAAACCATTTGATCATTGTTAGAATCAGGAATCCCTCACAATTGCCTTGTAAATCCATAGTTTAATCTTTGGTTCATCCTTTGCTGAGAATGCGACTCTCGTATAATTGCACCTAACTGTTTGTTGCTTATTATATAACTTGTCCAAATCTTTCTGTATTTAGGATCTATTTGAATAAATTTCTCTACAAGTATTTTTAGGAAAAAAATAAAATAATTTCTCTATAAGAAAAAAATAGCTTATTATATGTTAAAAATATCTTTTAAAGAAACTAATTTTTTTATAAATTAGTTTATGAAAAATTAATTTTAACTTATGACGTGAAAAAGTCTGATCATTTTCTTCTTCTTAAAAGTGTTTAAAGAAAAATTTATTCAAACATACCCTTAGAATTTAACTTCAATAACATTTTGACGTTGACGTGTTTCCATTATATGCAACTACACATATTAGAATGCTCCAATAGCAAGAAATTATATGCAACTAAAGCCATATATTCGTCAATTTCATTTTTCCAATATCTTACGTATTCACATGTAAAATATACTGACACAGCGGCGAGATTTTTAAATACATACCTGAGAACCAGGCTAAAACAAATGTTTTTAAACAAAATTTAAAAAGCTGGTTAAATCAAGCTTTCAAACAGCACTTCATTTCGTGTTTAGTGTTTTGCAGATGAGTGGTTGGATGAAGTTAGATTGTTTTCCTTCACTTTATTTGTAGTTGAAGTTTTTATTAGGTTACTTTTGTTTTACCTCTTTAATTTTTGTGAGTGTTGAATACCTATATGAAGAAAAGTTACACACAAATAAAACCAAGGTCCTTTCTACCTTGTTATTTCTCATATGTCTAAATTTCTCACTGAAGAATATATGATTATAAAATTCACCTCATTATTAGCTTTTGAACTTATTAGGCCCAAATTCCAAATTCTTAGAAAACATGAGAATCTATCAAAGTTGTTGCTAGACTTATTGAGCGTACTATTATGAAGTCATTACTAGAGCACTTTAAGTTGTGCATGCTGAGACAAAGTTTTTCTAGAAATTATTTTTTAATGATGACATTCACTATGAACCAAAATCACAAGTGATTAAACTTAGTTATTAATAGTTGTTTTAAGTGTTCTAAAAGACATGCTGCAAAAATAATCTTTAGAACACTTTCTCATTATTTGAAATTTAAAATTATGTGCAAATTCCACTAAGACCAATAGCTAGCACCCAACAGATACAATCTGAAATTCAAAGAGTGCAAGTTGACGGAGAAGAGTAGAGATGAAGGAAACAACTCAATGAGTTGTAAAAAGAGGTTGAATGTGTACAAAATGACTAGTTGCAAGAACTTGGACAACTCATGCATATTTTTGAAAGTTGAATTCAACCTTCAATGGCCATAGCAACAACTAGCTCCAAATCACTCTATAAATTGATTGAATTCAATGGAATAACTTGTAAGGAAGGAGTGCCAAAAAGAGAGGATAATGTCAGGTGAGCTAACCCCTAGGAACTTCCTTAGCCAAACACTCTAGGTGGTGGCAGTTGAGCCAAATCCAAAAGAGTGTAAACACCTTCATAAGAGGAGTCTCAATAGAAGGCAACCCAAAAGATATAGAGTCAATCCCCTAGAATTAGAGGGAAAGAACTAAGAAGAGTAGACAAATAATTGTTGCTTTTGAAGTTTAGTGTGAACAAAATACCACGTGTTGTGTGAATCCAATACTAGTTGCTATTGAAGGTGTGAAACCTAGAGTGACTTTTTTAACGAATTATTGGATAGAGCTTGTTGAGGCTTTGAGAATACTGTGGTAAAGCCTGAAGAAATTTTTAAAAGAATACTTGAAGAAAGTAAAGAGGTTTTGCGAAAGAATACTTAGGTGTAACTTGAAGAGGCTTTTCAAATGTAATACTTGAGTGGAGCCTATAGAGACTTACATAATATTGATTGTAGGAGCCCTAGAGGGTTTAGGAAAGAAAAAAAAATACCACAATTAGGTGCTTGGTCTTAGTGGAGAAAGCCTATAGGTATTTTGAACGTAGCTTAGGTTAGGGTGCACTAGTATGTATAATTCGTTGGTGTATTGTTTTATTCTTTACAACTCCTTGTTTATCCTTGTTACTATATGCTTAAAGTTTATACTCTAAGCAAAAAGTCAAAACCATAATTTGTTATTTAACAGAACTTGAGATTTTAAAAGTAGATTTTGAAGCAGTAAAATATAAGATTACTTGGAATGTGTTACCTTGAGATATTCTTTTTATCAAGTACTTGTGAAGGAAAGACATTACTCCTATAAGTCTTCTACTTTCCAAGCAACAAGCTTAAAAGGAAAAATCAAAAGCAAAATGTGCTTGTGCGAAAAATAGTCAAATCAATTTTGGTTTAACAATTTAACCCCCTTCTAGTGATGAACCAGTTCTTCAATGCAAATTTCACATTTGAGATGTTTAATATATAAGTGAAAAGAGATATTATTATTATTTGAAAACAAAATAGTGCACAAGATGTGACAAAGTTTTGAGATGTTATGTTCTGCCCTTAGCTTAAGATAGTTGTTAGAGATCCCACACTAACTCATAATATAACCAAAATAGTTTATATAATAAATAGTGAGCAAACTCTGGCCTCATAACTCAAGCTAGATTTTCGAGTTAAATTAGATCCAAATTTTAATTAAGAGTTAATAAATCTCTTAATTTTAAGTACATGAAGTT
This sequence comes from Glycine max, assembly GCF_000004515.6. Classification (NCBI taxonomy): domain Eukaryota; kingdom Viridiplantae; phylum Streptophyta; class Magnoliopsida; order Fabales; family Fabaceae; genus Glycine; species Glycine max. The sequence continues at coordinate 10,474,647 of NC_038249.2, read as the reverse complement.
CACTATAAGTATGATTAAGATGTGGGAAACTAAATGCCAATTCTAGGATATTTTGTGGGGAGGGGGTGATTTTTTTGTTTTGCAAACTGGAGTGTTAACTCCTATAATTGCATTGTATATGGGTTAGAGTACCCGTTAGCCCAAATTTTAATAATGATATATTTATTTGTTGGTAAAAAGTTCTATGATGCATATTGTAATAAAAACTTGTAATACAAGTAGGATCTCATAACGATAGTGATTTATGAATTTTCATAATACAAAGGACATAAAACATGGTCATACTCAAAAGAGTTAATATAATTTTATGTGTTTTTTGAAGTCTGTTAAGTGCAATAAAAAGAATGTTGAATTAAGAACCTAGATAAGCTTCAAGGGCTTTTAGGAGAAAAAAATTATAAGAAAAAACAAAATAAGTCTTTCTATAAGTGAAGATTAACTCTACATTAGTTAATTTGTAGATTTTTTTTATCTTTTAAAGAATTTATATGAAAGAAATTATACAAATTAATTAGTTGAGATAGAAGTTAATTTTATATGTAAAAATTCATTTATTTATTTGCTTCTCCTAAAAATTATTCTAAAGAAGTTTATCCCTTCAAGCAATCTATTATGATTGGTTCAACTGAAATATACTAACAAATTAAAGGAACTAAATTATATCTGATAACATTTATGTATCGTTTCCATGATGTACGAGTTATATTTATTTTCAGATACTATTATAATAATAAAAAAATTTATAATATTGTAGCTAATGCATTGTACATGATCATACACTTTAGAATAGATAAAAATTTAAAGTATGAATTCATAAGAAAATTAAAGATGAATAGTAAGATCAATTTTTTTTATCCATCAATGTTAGTTGTTAAATTTTGTTTATGAAAAAATTTTAAATTTATAATCTCTTCTTTTCTCATTTTCTGTTCAATCATTAAGTAAATTTTATAACTCGATTTTAATAATAAGACCACATATAACTACAACACTAAAGGAAAAACTTTAGTTAGACTAAACTAATGGAACAACCACTTAGTTAAAGGGTCTACATAAGTCTGACCTAGGTTTATATCATTTGAGTAGTAGGTAGCAATGACGCACCTAAGATATGTTTTATCAGTACACCTGTTTCATTTTTATTCAGTTTTAGACCACTTTTGTCCTAAAAAACAATTTCTTTCACAAAATAGGTTGATTACACGTGGCACACTTTTGAAACTTTTCTGTTCAGTTTTAGACCCCTAGTTTTGTCCTAATAAGAAATTACCAAAGAAAGTTACATAATCTGGTAAACCATATGTCTACATATTGCATTCAGTACCATTCAACTATAATGGCTACAATGTTAATTGTCCAATTACCTCTCCAATAGAGGGGCGCTTCTGATGATCTCTTTGCACACAGTAGTATGCTACCTTGGCCATGGTGTATAACTCATTTGAGTTATAAGAATCCCCTAGACGAGAATCTATAAGTTCATCAAATGCCAACTTCTCAATCTTGAGCTCAGCCTAAAATTTTCGTTAGAAATATATCATAAAATTCGTCAAATTGAAACCTAGTGAGGTCCTTTAATAAGCTAAGAATTAGAAAATACCCATTGTCGAAGGGAAAGATGTTGCTCTGGACTAGAAGTTGGCTTGCGTCCAGTTATTAATTGTAACAAAATAATGCCAAAAGCATACACATCCACTCCCACAGAAACAATACCATCTTCAGCATACTCAGGGGCGAGGTATCTACATAATAAAAGAGTTTTTTTTTTATTTTTACAATATAGATTCTAGGAAGAAAATATTAAAATGCTTGAATAAACCCTCACCCTAATGTGCCCATTATCCTTGTGTGTAGAGTATTATCACTAGTCTTCCATTTGGCAAGGCCAAAATCACCTAGCTGCATTTGTATGCATAATTCAATTAGTAACGTACACCCATCTTTTATAACGACCAAGTAAAAGGAATAGGTATGACATCCCCATCAATTGCCAAAAGAGAATGAAGATTTCACCATGGGAACAAAATCATGAGTGAGGAGTATATTGCTTGGTCTCATGTCACGATGAATGATAGGACCTCCACGACATTCCTCATGTAGAAAACGCAATCCTTTTGCAGTTCCAATGGCAATGACATATCTTTGATGCCACTCAAGAACAGCCGCATTTTTATTATCTACAAAAATGTTTCCCCAGATTCATAAAATATAAATCAGTGGAAATAATATATTTTTGGAGAGCCGAAATGATCAAGGCTTTGGAGGAAGAGGGCTGCTTGTATATTGATCACTTTTTATATTTGGCTTAATACAAATTCTAAGACATCACTCAGATTTATACTACCGACTCTTCCTAAACTAATGGGTGTGATTTTGTGAACACAAATTTAATCTATTGACCCTCCTAGAATTTTCTTCATAAACATCATCCAGATTTATACTACTGACCCTCCTAGAATTTTCTTCATTGATGCAAACCTATTCACATATTCTAACTAATTCTATATGCTACTTTAGAATTATCTTCTAATAGAGATTTCTCTAGATCATGCTCCTAGATTTTGGGTTATATATGTTTCTAAGAATTGATCTTCTGTTTGGATAAATGAGGGTCAAAATCAAATTTATATTTCAACAAAAACAAGTAAAAAGAAAAAAACAACTTTAGTACTTACCAACTAAATGCCAATCAAGAGACTTGTTGCAAATATACTCATATACCAAAATGTTTAGCCTATCTTTGAAACAGTAACCCAAAAGCATTACTATATTCTTGTGCCGAGCGAAATTCAAGACGTAAACCTCAGAAGTGAATTCAGAAAACCCTTGTCTACTTTCTTCTTTCCTTACTTTAGCAGCAATTTGTTGTCCATCTTTAAGCATGCCCTTGTAAACGTGACCATATCCACCTTCACCTAATAAGTTATCCTTTGAAAAATCATTTGTTGCAAGTTGTATCTCAGAATAGCTGAACCTCTTTAACTCATTGGTGTATAATGCAGTTTGTGTCCCGCAACCAGCACAAAGAATTGGAGTCTCTGAAGAATTTGGTAAGAAGTCATATCTGTTTTGCTTTTGCAAAATTTGAGAATTAATGGGATGCTTATATTCTACTTGAATGCTTCTGCCTGAAAGATATTTGACACTCCTATTTAGTACAAATAACTTATTAGAGTACAAAATGAGGGCTAATCACGGTGCCCGTAGACTTTTATTGGACATTCAATGGACTGCCCCTTTAACTTTTAAATGCAACAATTAAGTTAATTAGCCTCTCAGGTCTAATCACTTATTTTACAATTTTCATTCATAGTGGAGATCAAAGGAACAAAAAGGGAAAAATTATTTGCTAATTAACTAATCTAAAGCTGTGAACCTTGGCTATTCAGAAGTGCCCGTAGACTATTACCTATGAATTATTGTATGAATAGAATTACTCGTATGTATAGAAAAAATTCAAAGAGGTTTCTACCTGAAGAAGATCCAAAATCTATTGAAGAAATATGCTCCCCTAACTTGTTAGCATTTGAATGTTTCATACTGCTCTTAGACATATTAGAGGTGTCAGAAGCAATGGAAAGAGGATAGCTTTTGCAAAAGATAACAGATTGCTCCTCATCTCCAATACTATGAGAATCTGATAGTGAAACACACTTGGACAAAGAATAGATAAGCTTTTGTTCTGTTACATCTGTTTCATGTATATGATGTGATCTCCAAATATCCACCGACAAGTCATCTTTAACCAGTGCAATTTTACATGATATCTTGTTCCTGTAGAATCTCATGTCCTGCCGAAGATGCCTGTTCAAAATTTGCCGTTACAGTGAGAAATCCTAGGAAAAATATAAGAAAACTTGAGGAAAAAGTGATATTATACTCTTCATTTAAAAGTAGTACAAACTACAAACTTAAGTTTTAGCTTTTAGAGCATATTCATTTTCCAATAAGTGAAAATAATTTGGTGCAGCATTTAGGAAGAATTTAATTTTCTTTGATCGTTTTGCAGGATATTGCTGGATTTCATAAAAGTATTTAAATTATGCAACAGATCAAACATGGGCATATCCTTGACTAGTAAGGTAAGGTAGAGAATAGTCCAAGCTTTAAGACAATAGAGGGAGGGTAGATTTCTTTCCATAGGAAGATGAGCAACTATAGATTTCTTTCCAATAATGACCAGGTGATGTGCACTACTTATATAAAATGAAGTGGACTCAAAATGAATGACAAAACAGAATAAATCAGAGTTCTTCATGTCATTGATAACTTAAACCATGCATTTTGAGATATTTTATTCTCAATGACAAAACAAATTAACTAATAAAACATTGTTTGGAAACTCATTAACAATTTAACATGTAGAGACTAGCATGATTTGTTCTATCTGCTATTGTAAGGTAAAGTTTTCCATATCAAATACAAGTAAGGCAAAAAAATGTATTGGCCAGATTAATTTATACTATTGGCTTTTGCCACTTTTGAATTTTGGTACTATCCATATACCACATCAGACAAATGTAAGATAATGGTCATTTAGAAGTGATAAAAAAGTTACCTATCAAGGATAACCCAAGATGCATTATAGTTTGTAACCTGTTGTAAAATAACCTGTCTAATTGGAAAACCTGCAGTGACTTTAACCTCCATTTTTACCTGGACATAAATTTTTAATTAGAATGATTAACAAAAAACGGATACTCTTAAAAAACCATCACTCGATTTATATAATTATATTGATTTATGGCCAAATAAAACCCAAATCTCTACATGGTGTAAGTGGCATGTAGCGAAAATTGAAAAGAAAACATATATTCCATCTCACGAGAGGCTTGTAACACAGTAAGAAACAAATGGAAAACACTAAAGAAAACATATATTCCAGTCGTTAGCTGTCTCCTTCTTCCTAGTAATATTAGCTTAAGTAGTTAATCTATAAATTCATGTATATGTACTGCTATAGTTAACAAAGAAGAAACGAGTTTTGTTAAGCTCCAAAAGCTATTCTGGCTGCTCTAAGTTTCTGCAGAATTCTTGCAGCATCAAAGAGGCTACCATGCCCTATGAATTCTTGAAGTGAAGATATTAATATATTGTCTTTAGAATGACACCACAACGTTAGCTAACCAGATAAAGCAATGATAACATACATAAAAACAAACAAGAGCATATCTATATCACAATTAGTATATTCATATATAGTTCAGCATATGTTGAATTTATAGACTGATACTGTATCAAGAATCTACTACTACTATTATAAATGGTGAATTGAAAACTTTAACTAATAAATAAATGTACAAGAATGATTTTGCATCATTAATGAGAAGAAATGATAGAGAACACAAATCAAAATTAAAATATAACTCATTGAGCTTCCTTCTTAGTCTCAGATGACAACACTATGCTACATTCTCAATTTGGAAAACAATATCGTACAAGTATGAGATTAAAAATAAGTTAAAGTGTATGCTGTAATTAATGGCAATGTGTCATTCGATAGCAGCTGCAGATATAGAGTTACTATCTTTATCATCTGCATAATTAAGCATTGTGTTCATTTTAGGAGCACGCCAAAGTGCATGGCACGGTATTTTCAAAAGAAAATTAGAAGTTACCCCTTTATTTTCACGTTCTTCATAAGTCGGCAGAAGCACACTTTTATATGCTGCAGCTTTTCTGTTAACTTCCTCCTCCATTGCACGAATATTGGTGCCAGCGAAGGACTCCGGGCATGCTAATGTCTGGTACCCCACTGACAATTCCAAGGGAAGAAAAGCAACATTAATGAAAGAGTCTCGCTAATAAGTGTTCTATAGACACTAATTAAGAAATTAATATTTAAAAAGTTTTATTAAATATTGTATTGGAATTACATTGGAAATCACATCAGAGTGCATCACAATAAAAACTTTCCACTTTTGATTTCTTAATCAGTATTGTTTTTTTCGTAACCATGGTATTGGTATAACGTTGTCCTTGCCGAAAATAATGATAAATCTTTGTCGAGGACCTTGAGCGCACATAAGGTGACTATTCTCCTTTCAACACAATTCATTTCATATATTAATCAAGATTCGAATCCTGAATTACTTAATTAAGGGACCGCTAGTACTTGTGCCAACCCTTGTTGGCATTTCTTAATCAGTAGTACTCTGGTTAGCATTTTCTTTAATTAAAACGTTTAATGAATTTCTAGAAAACACTCATCCGGTGTGTATACAAATGCAACGCAAAGACAACAGTAGCATTGCAATTCTCTGACAAAGAACTAAAGGAAAGTACTAATTAACACAAGTAAAATCAGTAAAAGAGAGTTTCAGTGTCTGCAAACTAGTTATAAGTGCAACGCTCCAGAATACTTACTAGGGTGAGCAACCTTGTGCAAGGCACAGAACACTAGCAAGCTATCACTTTCAGAGAGAATGTCACCCCTGCTTCTAAGATGATCAACCACAAGCTTGACCTCATGCTCATTGCGAGCTCTCGTGGCATCACATGCAACTACAACGTAAGACGGGAGAGGAATTCCCATGCTCATAACTAAGCCAAACCCACAAGAGGGTATTTCAATTTCGAATCATATTCATGAAAAAAAAACCCTTTCAATTTGCTTCCAATATCTTCCACACCTTGAAATGTACGTGCCGTTTAAGTATGGTGAATTGAATTTGAGAGAGCATGGGTTGCACAAAAGTACATAATAACGTAAGAGTAACATAATTTGATAATTCAGGATTGGGACTGAATGTCCAATGATTTCAAGACAGAAGGTTCATGATACGCTATCAAAATTTGTGTCTGATGCTACAGCATGACAGTACTATTATTTCTTCTTTTTCTTGATTTCATTGGATGAGGGAAAAACGGTCGAAGGTATCAAGATAATATTCTTAGGATATTCTAAGAAAAGACCATTTTCCCGGCAAACGACCAGCCGGCAAAAATTATGCCAAGTCGGGGGAACAGTACGAGGAGCTCCAAGACAGAGAGCTTGGTCTTTCGTACTCGTACATGCTTCCTTTATATTCCAGATTCGATTCAATCCTCCTTCCCACCTTTTTTCGTATTTAGCGCAGGTGTTGTACGTATTCTCTTTTTTATATTTTCCATTATTTGATTTCTACGAATTAAAAAGAAAAAATAATAAATATTGCTTTCTTAGTTGTTTTATTTCTTATTATTTTCCGTAGATGTTTCAATCTGATTGGGTAGGGAAAAATATTATTAGACACTAATATCTACTTAATACGAAAGAGAAGAGAAAGTATAAAAAACAGAGACATTTTTATGTGTACTTCATTGAAGTATGTGTTATGAATATATGATTGTGTTAAAAAATTAAAGTGAAAGTTTTGTTACTTATAATAATTTTAATTTTGTTTAGTTTAAATAAGATTATTTTCGGTAAAAAAATATTTATGATATATATTAAAAATATATATATTTATATATATAATACTTGATATATGAATACATAAAAAGTGATATATGAGGTGATATAAAGTGAGAATTGCAGGTGTTAATAGAGTAAATGTTGAGTCAATAAAAAAGAGAGTATATGTTGAGTACCAAAATAACAAATTAATAACATGTACATCACATAAATCACTATAGGTCATTAAGGCATTGTCCTTAGGACTCTAATTATTTAAGACCTCAATTTTCTTTACAAATTATTAATAAATTATTTCTTATTAATTTAAATTATTTGGTGATTGATAGCAATCCTAGCAATACACCTAAATCCAATACAGAAAGGCCCAGAAAAGTAACCACCAAACCGGAATACCTGCGAAACTACGTAACCTAAAATAGCATGGCTTGAGGCACCAAAGTGTAATATACGCACGTGTAGTTAGTTGAGCTGTTACGTGTTAGTTAGTCTGTTAGAGTTGGTTATGTCTGTTAAGGCAGTTACGTAGTTACACTTGTAATAAGAATGCAGTATATAAGAAGTAGCATGTACGTAAATAAATGCATGCAAAAAAAGCTATTTCCAGAATTCCATTTCTCTTCTAGGAGGAACCTTACCTCGAACTAAGGCGCATTACTTTTCCTTTCCCTCTGTCTCTAACAATGGTCCAACCTGTCGCCGCTATCGTTGCCGCAGTCACAATGGTTGACCATGCAACCCGTAAAACTACGACCGACAGGCGCAAAGATGCAATCACTTGTCTATCCAGTAGCCAAGCTTCTCTTATCGACAAACATTCCGATCTCGTCGACAAATATTCTGAACTCTCCGGCAAAGTAGATTTCATCCTCAATCACCTCCATCTACGGTCACCTAATCATCATCACCCCAATTCCAGTACCCAAGTCCACCAGTGCAACTCCGTCATGTTGGACATCCCAAGATTCGATGGACACGATCCCTTAGGTTGGATATTCAAAATATCGTAGCTGTTCGACTATTAGAATACACCCGAGGAAGAATGAATCAATGTGGCATCGTTTTATCTCGATGGAGCCACCTTAAGCTGGTACTAGTGGATGTTCCGCAACGGGTTCATCACTTCTTGGTCCGATTTTCGGCAAGCGCTCGAATCACGATTCACACCTTCATTTTACGACGACCCGAAGGGAGCTCTTTTCAAGTTATCGCAACCAGGAACAGTTAACAAATACTTGACTGAGTTTGAACGACTAGCAAATCATGTGATAGGGTTGCCTCCTCCGTTCCTCCTAAGTTGCTTCATTTCCGGTTTGACGCCGGAAATCCACTGGGAAGTATTAGCACTCTAGCCAATCTCGTTACCGCAGGCAACAACTCTCACAAAACTTCAAGAGGACAAGTTGCAAGATCGACTTCCTCCGTCATACCGTTCTTCCAACCTTCCATCACCGTCGAATCACCCAACCAACCCAAACCCAAAACCAAAACAACCATTTGTCCAACGAACTCCAGATGAGATGGTCTTCCGCCGCGAGAAGGGCCTTTGCTACAATTGCGATGAAAAGTGGAACGCTAGCCATCACTGCAAGGGTCGAGTACTCTTGTTCATCGTGGATAATCATGTCTCGAAAACCGATTATCCAAGCCCAGAAATCACAACAAAACTTGAACCCCCTATTGATCCTAAGCCCATACCCGATACCAAATACCCTCACATAAGCCTCCATGCTTTGTCTGGCCTTCCTTTGACTGAAACCTTTCGCCTTTTCAGCGTCATCAGCCACGCAAGCCTCACTATCCTCATAGATAGTGACAACACACACAATTTCCTTCAACCTCGCATCGCACAATTCCTCCACCTCCCAACTCAGTCCTCCTTACCCCTTTGTGTGTTAGTAGGCAACAACTTAGTCCTTGACTGCAACCAACTATGTCTGAACACTTCTCTATCACTCCAAGGTCACCTTCCATCTGCTTCCGATAAGTGGTGCCAATGCAGTCTTGGGGATTGAATGGCTGAAGCAATTTGTGCCGATAATGACTGATTACACCTCCCTTATCATGAAGTTCAGTCATATGGGCCAATGAATCAAACTTCACGCAGACGTAGTAAATGGGCCGAATCCAATCTCGACACCCCAAGTAAAACGCTTAATTCGGACGGGGTCAACCTCAGCCTTATTCCATTTGTGCCTTATGCCCGAAAAGCTACTCGACCCACCACATCGTCTTCCTCACCTGATCCCAGCCATCGAAGCTTTACTCAAACAGTTCCAACACCTCTTCCAAACTCCGACCAACCTACCACCTCCGCGAGGAGTAGTCCACTGGATAAACCTTTTACCTTCAACTGCCCCGGTGAATGTATGGCCGTATCGCTATTTTCATTTCCAGAAAACCGAAATAGAAAAGCAGATTTCCGATCTTATCTCCGCTGGTCTTATACGGCCAAGTACGAGCCCCTACTCGTCCCCGATTCTCTTAGTGAAGAAGAAAGACGGTACGTGGAGAATGTGCATGGATTATCGCGCCTTGAACTCAGTCACTGTTCGAGACCTATTTCCGATTCCGACGATCGACGAGTTGCTCGATGAGTTAGGCCACACTTCGTGGTTCTCCAAGTTGGACCTTCGACAGGGTTTCCACCAAATCCTTATGCACGAACCTGACATAGAGAAGATGGCGTTCATAACACATCAAGGACACTATCAATACCGCGTTATGCCATTCGACCTGTGCAACGTGCCCTCTACCTTTCAGGCCGCCATGAACAGCCTCTTAACCCCGTTCCTGTGCCAGTTTGCCGTTGTGTTCTTCGATGATATTTTGGTGTATAGTGATTCTTTATCATCTCACATCAAACATTTGGATGCAATCTTTCAAGCGTTGTTACAAGGGCAATTCTACCTCAAACGAGCCAAATGTTTATTTGCACAAAGTCAAGTGGAATACTTAGGCCACGTTGTATCAGGCAAGGGTGTCGAGCCTGAACCATCCAAGGTTCGAGCCATAGTGCAATGGCCTACGCCAACTTCTACCAAGGAACTTAGAGCGTTCCTGGGACTCATTGGGTTTTATCAGAAGTTCGTTAAGAACTATGCTTCCATCGCAGCCCCTCTTACTACACTACTGTGCAAAGATGCTTTCGTATGGATTGAAGCATCTCAGGCCGCCTTTGATCAGCTCAAAATAGCAATGAATAGTGCACTAATCTTAGCCCTACCCAATTTTGTAGAACCTTTCATTGTCGAAACAGACGCTTCAGGCATAACCATGGGGGCGGTCCTAGCACAACAAGGTCACCCCATAGCATTCTTTAGCAAAACCTTTGGGCCTCGTCTCCTTCATGCTTCAACTTACATAAGAGAGCTCCACGCCATTGTCACTACTGTAAGGAAATGGCGCCAATACCTCCTTAGACGTTCGTTCACCATCTTGACCGACCACAAGAGCTTCCGAGAACTAATGTCACAGGTCATTCAGACCCCAGAGCAATACTACTACCTATCTAAATTGTTAGGGTTCGACTACACAATTCAATATAAACCCAGTGCTTCTAACATCATCGTTGACGCTCTCTCTCGCGTGCCATCAAAGTCGCACGGGCAATTACTCTTGCTCTCAATACCCCACTTCGACTTCATCGATGACCTACGACGCATGTTGCATGCTAACTCAGACTTTCAAGCTCAATTATCCAAGGTTTGCTCCAACCCTTCTGATTACCGTGACTACAACATCCACAATGACCTGCTATTATTCCAAGGCTGTATATGGTTGAACAAGAACAACCCATATATTCCCACTCTCTTATTTGAGTTCCACGGTACACCCTTGGGCGGTCATCTGGGCGTCGTAAAGACCACCCACAGACTTGAGTCTAACTTCTTTTGGCCCACTCTACGCCAAAATGTTAAGCAATTTGTCCGGGAATGCAAGATTTGCCAATAGACGTAGTCAAGCACTCGTCGGCCGGCAAGACTTCTGCAACCGTTATCGATCCCAAATGGGGTATGGGAGGATTTGTTTATGGATTTTATCACCCACCTTCCGCAGTCCCAGGGATTTACAGTCATTCTCATCGTTGTGGATAGATACTCCAAGGGCATACACTTTGGAGCCCTACCCACAAGCTACTCCGCCTTCAAGGTCGCAACACTGTTCCTGGATTTAGTCTGCAAACACCACGGGTTTCCCCGCAGTATTGTTTCCGACAGGGATCCGATATTCTTAAGCTCCTTCTAGCGTGAGCTTTTCTAACTCAGTGGCACTCGTTTATGCATGAGTACAACATATCACCCATAGACCAATGGCCAAACCGAGGTGATGAATCGCCTATTGGAGCAGTACCTGCGGTCGTTCATCCTTTCACAGTCAGCTAGTTGGTTTCGTTATCTTGTGCTAGCTGAATAGTCGTACAATACATCCCTCCATTCTGGCTCGGGTTTTACACCCTTTGAAGTGGTATACGACAAACCACCCCCGGCGTTACCCCACTATCTCCTAGGAATGACCAATAATGAAGCAGTAGAATCATTGGTCACCTCTCGATAGACAATTCATGAAACACTTCAACGAAGATTGGCGAAGGCCCAGGCTGCAATGAAGAAGCATGTTGATACCAAGCGTAAGGATGTTACTTTCACCATTGGACAGTGGGTTTATGTTAAACTCAGGCCATTTCGTCAATGTTCCGTCGCCGGATTAACTCACCCAAAGCTTTCAAAGAGATTCTTTGGACCTTTCCAGATCACCGATCGCATATCGGCTCCATCTACCAAACATGGCGCACATCCATCCAGTATTTCACTATTCCCTCTTGCGTGCACATCACAGGTCATCACCCTCTACATCCGAAACCTGGCCACTGCAAATCGTTGAACAAAAGCCCGTACCACGACCCTTTTGCTTCTTGGACTCGAAGTTCGATGACTCTACATCACCTCCAACCCGTTTGGTCCTTACCCAATGGGTCAACCTCCAGAAGATACAACTTGAGAACCATGGTAGGAATTGCGTGACACCTACCACCTTGAGGACAAGGTGGTGCTTGGGGATGGGAGTGATGATAGCAATCCTAGCAATACACTCGAACCCAATACAGAAAGGCCCAGAAGAGTAACCACTAGACCCAAATACCTGCGAAACTACGTAACCTAAAATAGCATGGCTTGAGGCATCAAAGTGTAATATACACACGTGTAGTTAGTTAAGCCGTTGCGTGTTAGTTAGTCTGTTAGAATTGGTTATTTCTGTTAAGGCAGTTAAGCAGTTACACATATAATAAGAATGCAGTATATAAGAAGTTGCATGTACGTAAATAAATGCATGCAAAAAAAGCTATTTCCAGAATTCCATTTCTCTTCTAGGAGGAGCCTTACCTCGAACTAAGGCGCGCTACTTTTCCTTTCCCTCTGTCTCTAACAGTGATAAATTTGGTTATTATATAATAATAAATTTAATATTAAATATTTTAGAGACTTTTTTTATATAAACTTTGACTTGCAAAACATTTACATAGGGTTGTGGAATCCCTACTATTGGCATCTCTATCCTTCCGCTGCAGCATGCCAATATTAATTTTGTTAAAAATGAAACAAACCATGAGGATATTAGACCAAGACTCATGAGAAACCATGGTAGCAACTAAAAATCTTATTCAATTAAATGAAGATTGAAATATCTTTTTAGACATTGAAACTCTCAAGCTAGTCCATAGTTATTTATTTGTTTTTTATTCTGAAAAAGTATAATAATTATGTAATCTTAACATCCAAATTTGAGGAACTACTACATTTTAAAAATAGAGAAATTAAAAGGCAATAATTTTTTTAAAATAGAATAAATTAAAAAATATCATATTTTTAAGAACAAAAAGTATATTTGAACTTTAAATAATTAAAACAAGTAATATAGATTATTCAATCAATTCAATCCTTTTTATCCAACATTTTTTTTTTTACAATAGCAACGCTAAGGTTAAAACTCAAAATTTATACATATTATCCAAACTCTCAAGCTCTCAGCTACTAGGCTGACCGTAATAGGTTACATGGAATAGAATTAGTAGAAAGGGTTAATTTTTCACAAATTAATAAACTACATTTTAATATATGAATAAGATTGCATTCTATAATGGCGGGAGAGAGAAGAAAACATCCAAACATTTTATAACAAAAAATGAAAAGTATATATAAAAGAACAAGTCTAACTAAATCCAAACCCATTAATTTGAAATCCAACTTCGAGCCCAAAGTCAATGAGCATATCTACATCCCCAAAATTTCACCCCCACCTCCCAATCTCCACCATCTACACCCAACAACGATAATAAAAGAATGAAACGTAAAATAGGTAAACGATATAGTAATTTGGGCGTTAATGGATCGAGTTATTGGTTTTCCAACACGTAACAAAACCGTACAAGTTTTGCAAGTCAATAGAATTATTTCTTTAATATAGAGTTATTTTAGACAGGGTAACAATTACTTTGAAATTTTGGAAGTGTTAGATGCAAATTTGAATAAGCAATCAACGCCCAGGTAGACAATGTTTGTTCAATAGGTGCAAGTCACTACCGTTGTTATTTTTTTTTTCCGGGTATTTCAGATGTGAAACAGGAAAAGTCGACTTAGTATAACAATGTGAAAAGGCCGAATCGTGCAACAACTATTTCCTACTCCGTGTTATTCGAAGTGGACAATTAACTTGGGCAAAAAAAATATGCAGTTACTTGGTTATTATATGAATTTTCTTTAGAATGTGGCTAAATATATATTAGGTTCTTTTTCTCTGTACAGGTTCATCAGACCAATGGGCTTGGAAGGAGGACTCTTCAAGCCTCTCCACAATTAAATTAGGATGTTGTTTCGTGCACTCTTCGTGTTGCATCCAATTGCATTTTGGATTGAACTTTCTAATATACAATAGGGCACAGTATGAAGCAACGGCGGAAGTGCAAGAAGTTTAAGCCTTAAATCAACTTACAATTTCTTCAAGCTCAAGTTTTTGGAGGAGCTCTATTCCTCTAAAAAAAATATCCTTTTTCTTGGAGGGTGATTTTGAATAGGATCCCTCCTCAGGTCAATTTGTACATAAGAGAGAAGTATTGCCTCTAATTACACAGTATAGAGTATCTTGTGTTTTATGCTTCTCTTGGAAGAAAGTTTCTCTTGTGTTTTGTACTATCACTACAATAAAATATGTCTTTTGCAACATTTAAAAAATATCGTCAAAACATGATAAATATTATTAATATATTTTTATAACATTTTATTAAGTGCTGTGTATACCCAATGTTGTTAAAGACTTTTAGCAACATTTTATCATGCTAATAACAACATTTATAAAAATGTTCACTACTAGAAAAAATACTTTTAACATCGTTATTTTAATATCAATTTTTAATAAAATTGATTTTAACAAAAAAATGGTGGTATTTTTGTAAACAAACTGATTTTGTTAATATTGGTTTTTGAAAAAATTGATGTTAACATGACGATGTTAACATCACTTATTTAAAAACCGACGTTAACGTTACGATAATAACATCAATTTTTTAAAAAATGATGTTAACAAAAATTGATTAACATTGGCTTTTTAAAAAAATCGATGTTAATATTACCCAGAAAATTGATTAACATCATCTTTTTAATAATCGATGTTGGAATACTAAACCTCTCTTTTGCTTGGGTGTTAACCAAAATTTTTAAAACCAACCCCTTCACCGCGGTTCTTTGCAACATCCTCATTCTCATCTTGCACCACAACCAAAGCCGCTAAATCCTTTGAACTCCCACAATCTCTGCCCCACACGCCTTTGAAATAGCGCATGCATGCACTCTTCGCCTCGCGCATCTCATCGCATATGATAACGCTTCCTCCTCCTCTACCGCCACCACATTACTTGCTAGCATCGAGCTCGAATCTCATTCAATCCTTTAAACCAAAACATGTACACACTCGTACTTGCCAACCACTTGTTGAATCCCTCTGTGACTTTGACTGTGACGTGATGGCACAAGAAAAAGAAGGAAGAGCTATTATATATATTAGAATTAGACCACAGAAAGTCTTCACAAAACATCGAATCGCTATGGAGAAGATCAAGGTCATGAACTTTCCACAAAACCAAAGCAAGCTTAACCAGGTAGGAGTGTAAGTGAAGGTTTTCATTGCATCCAAGTGTTCACAATGGCGTAATAGCTTTTTCTTTTATCTCTTACCTTTTCATTTGATCCATGTGCGTTTTGGGTACCAAGTTTCAACCTTTACGATTTTAGTCTTCTAGTATTAGGCTTGCTTTTGGCTTTCTTGCTTTTATGGTTCATAATTTCATGGATGGTATGGTTTAAAGTTTAATCTCTCTTAGTCCAAAAAGCTTTAATCTTTATACCAAAAATATGAATATGAGAAGCTTTTGTTAAGCATGGAGGTAAGATAAATTTCTTAGTCCATAAAGCTTTAATCTGTATGCCAAAGGAATATAAATGGATGCATGTTGTGGTTCTGTTTTGGGATTTTTTTGTAGCATTTTGTTGAAAGTTTTTGGTGACTTAAAAAGTGTTAAATGATAGCTTTGAATCAAATTTGGGGGATTTCCCACACACACTAGGTGTTTTGTTTGATAAAATTTAAGAGTGAGAGAACTTATTATTTTGCGAAACTAAAAACAACACAAAACTCTTGCACTTTTCACAAAACACTTTGGTCTTATTTTATTTAAAATTTAAAACATACTACGATTTTAACATTATGCAATGAGAGTATTGTGCTTGGTATAAGATGTATTTTGAACAAGACAAAAAAAATGAAAATGAAGGAGCTGATTATTGCATTTAAACACTAACCAGAGAACCAATAACTATGATAATTACATAGTACTTTAATGTCACGACTTTGTTTTGTTTCTTGAAACAACTTTAATGTCATGAGTTAATAAACTACTAATAGAAGATTTTAAAGATTTAATGAATTAAATGCCATAGACCCATAATGTTTTAATTTTAAAACCATTAATCATTGATAAGTATCTTAAGTCTAAAATATGTAGAAGCAAGCTTCATGATGATGAATTAAGTTGATTCAAGAAGTTTTGATAATGACAAAGATGATGACAAAAAGTCCAAAGAATGATTTCAAGATTGAGTCAACAAGTTTAAGATCAAGTTTAATTTCAAGTTTCAAGAGAAGTTTGATTTCAAGATTCAAGAGAAGATGAATTCAAGATTCAAGAGAAGAAATCAAGAAGACTTCACAAGGGAAGTATTGAAAAGAATTTTCAAAAAACAAACATAGCACAGTTTTGTTTTTCAAAAGAGTTTTTCTCAAAATTTTCTAAGTTACCAGAGTTTTTACTCTCTGGTAATCGATTACCAGTTTCCCGTAATTGATTAATAGTGCAAAGTTTGATTTCAAAAGTTTTCAACTGAATTTGCAACGTTCCAATTGATTTCAAAATGGTGTAATCAATTACAAGATATTGGTAATCGATTACCAGTATATCTGAACGTTGAAATTCAAAATCAATTGTGAAGAGTCATATCCTTTCATAAAAAGCTTTGTGCAATCGATTACATGGTTTTGGTAATCGATTACCAGTGACAAGTTTTGAATAAAAATCAAAAGATGTAACTCTTCCAATGGTTTTCAGGTTTTCTCAAGGTCATAACTCTTCCAATGGTTTTCTTGACCAGACATGAAGAGTCTATAAAAGCAAGACCTTGACTTGTTTTTAAAAAAACCTTTCCAATTAACTTTTGAACATCTCTTTGAACTTCTACTTCTTCTTCTTTCTTTGCCAAAAGCTTTCTGAGTTTTCTGGTTTCCAAACTTTGTTCTTTCACAGAAAACAAAAGTGTGCTATTCATCTTTTTCATTCCCTTCTCCTTTTGCCAAAAAGAATTCGCCAAGGACTAACTGCCTGAATTCTTTTTGTGTCTCTCTTCTCCCTTTTACCAAAAGAACGAAGGACTAACCGCCTGAATTCTTTTGTGTCTCTCTTCTCCCTTTGCCAAAAAGAATTCGCCAAGGACTAACTGCCTGAATTCTTTTTGTGTCTCTCTTCTCCCTTTTCCACAAGAACAAAGGACTAACCGCCTAAATTCTTTTGTCTCCCTTCTCCCTTTTCAAAGAATTCAAAATGACACAGTTTGAGAATTCTTTTGATTCTTCCCTTTCCCTTAAACAAAAGATTTCAAAGGACTAACTGCCTAGATATCTTTTGTTTCCTCTTCACAAAGTTTCAAAGGACTAACCGCCTGAGAACCTTGTCTTAACACATTGGAGGATACATCCTTTGTGGTACAAGTAGAGGGTACATCTACTTGGGTTGTTGTAACTGAGAACAAGAGAGGGTACATCTCTTGTGGATCAGTTCAAGTGGAGGGTACATCCACTTGGTTGTTCAAAGAGAACAAGGGAGGGTACATCCCTTGTGGATCTTTGCTTGTAAAGGTTTTTACAAGGCTGAAAAGAAATCTCAAGGACTGCAGGTCGCTTGGGGACTAGATGTAGGCACGGGTTGTTGCTGAACAAGTATAAAACTCTTGTTTTTGTCTTCTTCTTCCCTACACTCTTTAATTTCCACTGTGCACTTTAATTATCGCTTTTAGTTTTGGTTAAGTTTTTATTTCTGTTCTTTACCTTCTTAACATTATAGTAAAAGCCTAATTGAATTTAGTAGCATTAAGAATGATAGATTTTTAATTAGTAAAGGTTCATTAATAATTAATTCAACCCCCCATTCTTAATTATTCTGAGGTCACTTGATCCAACAAAATATTGCTTGGGGTGATAGAGCAACCGCTTCTAACATTGATCTCATGAACTCTTATGATGTTTTCAGACAACAACAGTGGAGATAAGCGAGGTGATGTACTAGAACATAAGTGGCACTACAATAAGTGCTAAGGCCATTAAATTTGACTACAATGACTCAGTCCCATGTGATAGGTACTAAGGAGGACCTGGATCATAAAAAAAGTTGATAGGTACTAAGATGATATCTTTTTATTTGTATCCTTGTGTATGGTTTTTGTCTTTGATATGACATATTATTGAAGACAAATGTATTTCTACAGGAGGAGGTACTAAGAATTGTGAAGCCACAACATTTTCTACCCATACATGGAGAACTCTTCTTGAACGAGCATGAATTACTTGGAAAATCAATTGGCATTCGACAAACAATTGTGAGTGATTGGCTCCTTATTCAATGTTCTTATGTGATACATGAGATACTGTAGCTTAATTTAAATAAAATCATGCTGCTAGTATAATTTGTTTTAAATTATGTGATTTAAAATAATAATAATAACAACAACAACAACAACAACAACAACAACAACAACAACAACAACAATAATAATAATAATAATAATGAATGTATGCTAAAAAAGTGTGTCAAATAATATATTACTATTTCCTTTAAAAAATGTTAGTAAATTACACCAAAATCCAGGTCTTAAACATATGGTTTAAGACTTTATGAAGAGATATAGTCATAATAATGGGGTCCTTGGGTCATTCTTTATGACTTTAATGTTATTCTTTATGATTATAAAAAGAAAGGTGGATCTCAAAATGTAACTCATAAGGAAACTCAAACTTTTCGTGGGTAGTAGACAAAGAGTAACTTGATCTTGTACAAATCCTCATTGTTTTGAGCTTGATAATGTCAGGTAAGTAGGTTATTCTCAATATTACTCTCTTTGATGTTAAATCTACTATACCTTGAACATGATCCCCACACTGCTTCTAGGTTTCTTGGAACACTGGTTCAAAATGTAGATGATCTTGAGAAGTATTCAGATGCAAAAGATAAACTTGAATTCATGGAAAGGGCATTAAGATGGAGGCATTTGGCACCCACTGCACCTAATACTCTTGGTATGTACATTATATATGCCTTAATGCTTTTACACTTCCTTGGTTTTGAATATTCTATCATTTTTTTGCTTAGGTCAACCAATTTTTTTAGAAGTTTGAACATTAATTAGATTACTTGCTTTTTATGAAGAAATCTAGACTTCTTAAGAAAATGAACATTTATTTATTTTTACTTCTAATAATGATCCTTTGTTTTCATGTTTACTTTGTTGGAAATTAAGATAAAATTGAAACTTGTGTCATAAAGGGTATTTTCATTCTAAAATCTACATTGCAGTAATTGAAGTTACTTAATTTATGATTTGCATTTACTATAATATCCCTTCCTTAAAATTTTAATCAATTTTGCATGTTGATTACAAGATCAGAAGGGCAGTTGGTGAGATTCATATGTATTCCTAATTTTAGTGAAACTGGGGTTGTTGTTATGGTGAGCTCCAAATCTCACACACTTAATGTTAACTTAGATATGGTTTGGTGTCTTCTAGAATGACCTTTTATACTTGTATAAATGTGGCCTTTTATACATGCACAAATATATTACTCCATTAGCACGTCAGTAACATGTCTCTGGTAATGTGTTTAAGGTAACATATTACTCCATTAGTTGAATGTACTAATGAGATTCACTTTAGACTTTTCTTTGTACTCAACTAAAACAAGTTTTTTTGTAAATGATTAACTGCCTAAAAATATGATTTTTGGCTAGAATTTCAATGCTATACTTCTTGTTGTTTTTCTCCCTTCTATTATATAATGAAGCAATTTTTAAAAGTTCAATTAAAAGAAAGCACATCTAAAAACTATGTTTTTATTCTTTTGTTTAAATCTTCTATACATAAAGGGTTCTCTTTGGAGAAAATCATGGAAGGTTCTGGTTAGTTCATTGTAAAAATAAACAAAATATTAATTTTTTTTTTTGCAAAAAACAACATTGGTTGGTATAAAACCGATGTAGAAAGTATCTTAAAAAACAACATCGGTTGCTCTAAAACCAATGTAGAAAGTTTCCTTTAAAGACACTTTCTACATTGGTTTTTCAAGAACTGATGTAGAAAATACTTTAGAATACATAATTCAACATTGGTTTTTTTTAGAATCGATGTTGTGTACCTTACAATATTAGTTTTAATAAAAAACCAATGTTATTTTTGTTTTTTTTTTGTATATTTCTTATTATATGACATCGGTTTTCGTAAATAATCGATGTCGTGTAGTGTATGTTAACATTGATTTTTTGAAAACCAATGTTAACATTGATAATGTAGCATCGGTGGTTTAAACATCGGTTAAAAACCAATGTTGAAAGTAAAAAATAATCGATGTTAAAAGTCTATTTTCTAGTAGTGGTTGTTAAAAGTTTTTAGCAAAAATATTTCAATACAAAAGTAACATTTTTAAAATGTTGCTAATATGTATCTTTTGTAACATTAAAAAAATGTTACAATTTTTTTTCTTTTAAAATACAATAAAATGTCTTTTTTTTTGTAATATTTTAAAATTTATAATTTTAAATGCATGATTTATACTTTTTTTATTAGATATGAGGTAATTTCTTTTAACACCATAAAATAAATTGTATAATGAAAAAAACATATTATATTTTTTTCTTCTAAAACTTGTAAAATAAAGGATTTACTAATAAGAAAATAAATGTATAAATGTATGCATACAACTAAAGCACATGAACAAATGTGAAAATCAAAGTCAATGGGGTCTAGCACATTTCACTCAAAGTTATATTATTTTCAAAGAGAGTTTTATATAAAAATATAATATGTGAATTACAAAACTCTAATTAATATAATATGAAGAAAACAATGGTCTCTATAGGCCACTAAAGCATTATACAATAATTACATAATGCATGATCTTCCTTATTTCTATAATTACATTATTTCTCTCAAGGTCTGCCACATTCGATTCCTAATAAGTACACATAGCCTCCAAAACAAATCTCAAGACTTGAAACTCAATTGAAAGCTCAAACTGCACACCATCATCATCAGTCGCAACTCTGCTTGTATTAAATAAAATGAGTTATTGAATATCATCTGATTCAAGTTCCTTACTAGAGAGACAAAATATAGTTACAAAACTAGTAAACTATTTGATATATATATATATATATATATATATATATATATATATATATAAAGAGAGAGAGAGAGAGAGAGAGAGAGTGATGTGTCATCATTTTCTCCTATTTCTTAACCCTTTTTGTCACCATTTTAATTACTGATTAGCCTTAATTGTCAAATTAATTATGCAGTTTTATCATTTGGGCCTACTGGACTAATTTTGTGTTTTTAATTTAATTTTAGGAGAATTTTAAGGAATTGAGCTTGGACTTGAAGAAAACAGACAATTTTATTTTATCAAATCTTATCTTATCCAGTTTTTATCTCATCTAGATTTTATCTTATCTTATCTTATTTAGATTTTATTTCATCTAGATTTTATTTTATCAAATCTTATCTTATCTTGTCCAGATTTTATTTTATTTATGGGCTTGGACTTAAAACAGATTTGTAAGCTTTGGGGCTGGGAACCTATATAACAGCACCAAGGTTTTAGTTTAGGGAGTTTTTTTCATTTGGAGAGGAGAATAATTTTAGGTTTTGCGATTCCAGTTTTTACTGTTCATGCGTACTATTCACGTAGCAATAAAATTCGTTTTCTGCTTCAATCTGCAATTTCATTTTCTATTGATTAATGGAAGGCTAAGTCTCCAACGTTGTTTTCTCTTGAGGATCAAACACAACTCTCTTTGAGGTTTTATTATTACTATTGAATTCTGATCAGTTTTTCCTCTTCACCAATTACTCTGAATTTGTTGCTATTAATCCATGCATGCTTAGTGCTTGATTAATTGTCTCTGCGCTTAATTTACGTTCATGCTTAATGATCAGTTTCGTTCATGTTAAATTTCGCTTAGTAATTTAATTTAGGGTTGGATTAAGTGGTTGAACTGATAAAGGATAAATTATCGTAACCTAGGATAAGAGACTTGCTTGTGAATCAAGGGGAAACAACATGTTTAATTCTATTATTTTCTAATTAAAATTTGCTCGCTGTTTAAATTACAAAAACAAACAACCCCCCAATTCGTTACTGTTTTAATACTATCTGTTATGAATGTTTGGTTGACCATTGCTCATTGGGAGACGACCTAAGATCACTTCCTAGATACTGTATTTTTAATGTTTATTTGATTCGAGTACGACCAATTTATGAGAAAATAACAAGATAGAAAAAAAATGATAGGCAAGCATATAGTTGAAAAGCATTAACTGTTCTAAAAAATGAAGATTATTTCCCATATAGAAAATGCACGATCCTACTAGAAAAACAGATGATAGATATGAAACAAAATTAGCTATTTAATATGACAATGTTTGTTGCAAATGAAATATGCATGCAACACAAGTTCCATGGGACTACAATATGGGTACACACATTTAAAGTTTATACATACAAGCAGTTTCCCACATTTAAATCAAGAACAAGCGATCAGATAGAAGCTTTTTTCCAGCAAAATGTCAAAATGAAATATTACATCATATTGGGTGATATGGTTGGAGTGGTACTACTATTACTGGAATAGCTCGAGACTGGATCAAATGGAGCATCATGCAGAACTTAATATCATTATAATATTTTCAACCAACTAGCAGATAGAATTCATCATAAAACTTGACCACTTCAACACATTCACTTGATGAATGAACAATTAAAGATAGAATAAGCAAGTATTCATAAACTATACAAAGAAAGAAAGCAACAATGAGTGCAAGCATACAACACAACCTAATCCTCTGGTCAAATCTCTCAACCACCACTGGTGCAAAATAAAAGTCTAGTGATTATCCTGAAAGAGCAGTAAAACCATGAAAGTAAAACACAATGAATTTGAGCATAACTTGTATACCATATATAGGTTCCTAGTGGTTGGCTTTGAGCAGTGTCGCCACCATAATGGATAATAATCTTATCTGCACCTGCAATAGAAAAGTGAGTAAAAAATGAGAAAAAAGAATTTAATTTATAATATGGCAAAAAATGAATTACTCACAGAGAAATATACATCCACCTAGAGGTATATTAATGTCTTAACCTTCAAAGTTAGAAACAATGAAATCAAGAAATTCATGAGAACAAAGTTAGAAACTCATTATTCTATACAATAATTATAAGCTTAATAGAAATAATTATTAGGCATTATCAAATGACCATTAATAATGAGAAACAAACACTAACACCACAAATAGGATAATGATATCAAGTAAAATTTTATAGGAAACTAGAGAATTCATGATCAATTAAAATGACGGATAAAGCATTGGGTAAAAAAACAAACCTTATGATTTACACCCTGTATCTTAAGTAGGTAGTATTTGTGTTGATTGTTGTAATTGTTGGCTTTGGCTTTAATACCTATAATTGTGTGCTCTAACAATGCAAAGTTAAAGTATATCGACTAGACTACCTCTTCCTTTTATCACCTCACAGGCTCCCTACTTGCAATTAACAATGAATGGTTAGCTCTTGGTTCCTGGCTTGCAAACCCTTCACAACAATTGATCACATGATTTGTTTTCAACATGGCTTAACTCTACTATCTTAAACGTATGAAAATAAGTTGTTGCTTTTTGGAAAAATGATCCACAAACCTTGAAATCAATTGCATGCTTGACCCTTAAGTAGTTACTCATATTGTAATAACAAACATTTGAAGTCCACTCAGGAACTTTGGTGGTAAACACATGATCAAGAAAGTGTTAGGAAGCAACCAGAGTTAACATAAAACATAATAAGCAAAACATCCCCAAAATGCATGCTTTACATTTAGAAGTTAACACTATAACACAACTTTGATTCACTTTATAACTCATTCTTATGAATTATGAACAAAAAATGTTAGAAAACTTATCATGAATAATTTTAGTAATAGAGAGATTTAACATTCAATCCCAACAAGGTAGCTTAAAATTTTGAAATATAATACAATTAAATCAAAAAATTCTAATAGGTGGATAGAAAATTTGAAATTGAACCTTCTTCCTTCAAGTTTTCACATTTCTACAAAGCATTAGCAGTATTCGCTGCCTGTGTCAAAATAACAAGTTACTGAATATATTAATTTGAATATATTGAAGTTACAATAACTACTACCTTTGAACCAGGAACTTCCCCAATAAATTCCTTCTTGATTTTTCATTAATCTGAACAACATCAGAATATACAAAAAGAGTAGCTCAATAATTTTACTTTTTTAGTAAATATACTGAAGTTACAAATAAAAAGGATTGCTATTCAATTAATTAATTAAGTTATAACATATGGAGACAAGATGCAATGAAGCAATGACATATATACTGCTATAAAAGTTTAGTGAAGTAATCGATGAGTTATTCAATTAAATGTCCATGTCATTATCATACATAACTTGCTAAACACAACATCCATGCACCATATATCAACACACAGGGAAATAAATTGCATCGTTTGCAATTTCATTCAAGCAAAAATAATTTTAGATCAGAATGAGCATGAATAATCACTATTACAAAAATCAATACAAATTTCCAAATTTACTCAACAATCATCCGAGAGAGGTGAAGTTTAACACAAAACCACAACACACAACACCTTAATTTAAAACAAGACCTAAAGTTAACTAAAATGTTAAATAAACATCACAAATTGCATATGAAAATTCGGTAAATTTGACATTTGTCACATTCTGTCATTTAGCTTCTAGCACATTCTTTTCTGCATGCTTATTACTAATATATATTCTTTCTAGTTCATCATCTATACCAACTACTTGCTTTAACTTGAGAGAATTATTATCATTAAACACATCATGCATGCTTTCCTTCATAACCTGAGTTCTAAGATTAGAAACTTTGTACGCTTTGGAAGTAAGAGAATAACCAACAAAAATTGCTTTATCTAATTTTGAACAAAATTTTCCAATATTTTTTTTATTGTTTAGAATAAGTCATTCACATCCAAAGACATGAAAATGAAAAATATTTGGTTTTCTCCCTTTCCACAACTCATAATGGAGTTTTATTTAGAATGCTTTTGATTGATGCTTTGTTTAGGATGTAGAGAGAATTGTATATAGCTTCTGCCCAAAAATATGTTTCAATGCCAATGTCTTTTAGAATTGTTTTGTCGATCTTTTTTAAGGTTCTATTTTTCTTTTTACTACCCGATTATATTGTGGAGTCCTAGGACGTGAGAAATAACTTGTTCATCAAAGAAAACTTTGAAGGATGAATTTTCAAATTTTCCTCCATGGTCACTCCTAACATAAATTTAGAGTGATCAATGCCTCATCGTTTGCTCATTAAAGAAATTTTTTCATTTTGTACCTTTCTACAGAAGCTTATGAAGGCGTCAATGCCTCATCGTTTGTAGAGAGAAACAAAATCTGTGTAAATCTAGAGTGATCATCCATTATCACAAAACCATATATCTTCCCTCCTGAGCTAAGAGTCTTAGTAAGACCAAATAAATACATATGCAAAAGCTCATGTGGTCTAGTGTGATACTACATTTTTACTATGAAAACAAGTTTGGGTTTGTTTACCTCTAACACATGCCTAACAAATTTTATGTTTTTCAAATTTTATTTTTGGCAAACCTTCAACCAGATCTAACTTTACTAACTTAGCTACAGTTCTCAAATTGACATGACCTACCTTCTTATGCCAGATTCATTGATCATCTTCTGATGTCATGAAGCATGAATGGCTAGGAAGTTCTTCTTAGGAGACACTATGTAATACCCAATTTTTCATAAAATAAATCAAAAATGATTTTTTTATTTAAAAATAAATAGTTTTAGAAAAATGATGATGTTTTTATAATTAAATAAATAAGGAGAAATAACTATTAATTAAAATAATGGTTTGAAGGAAAATAGAAAAAAATATATTTTATTTATTCATTTGATAGGAAATAAAATAGAGTTCTTATTTATAAAATAATAAAAAAATAGAGTAAATAATTGGCTTAGAGTATCCTAGCTACACGTTAGCGACAAAAGAATTCTAAAAGACATTGGCATTGAAACATATTTTTGGGCAGAAGCTGTATACAATTCTCTCTACATCCTAAAGAGAGCATCAATTAAAAGATTCTAAATAAAACTCCATATGAGTTGTCGAAAGGGAGAAAACCAAATATTCTCTCAACTTCGTTTTCCCTTCTTCTTCTTCCAAAACCCACTTTTTTTTCGCATACACCTAAACCTGTCTCAGCAAAATGATGATCTTGAACTTGTTAACCATTGGATTATTGTGAAATTTGAGAAGGTTCAGAATGCATTTTCAAAAATTCTCACCATTGGAATTTGTGACACAATGTCTAAGGTGAGAGAAATGTCCTTCGCATTGTAGCTTTCTTTTTCCCGCATACACCCAAATCTTTTCGAGTAAAACTATGATCCCAAACTCATTGACCGTTGGATCATTGTGAAAGTTAAACACCTGGTTCACAATTCAATTTTTCACACCTTCACCGTTGGGATTTGAAAAATAATGGCCGTACACAGAGAAACGTCCCTTGTACGAAGACAGTAAAATGGAGGCTTCAATCCCTTGTCTTTTGTTCTAACACTTGGAAAACTTAATAGAAAAACCAGAGGAAAAACTTGAGAAATCTTAGACAATTGATAAAGATGTTGCTATCACTGTCAAAATACACACGTGAGCCCGCTTAGAGGTAAGGGATGACTTTATTGCAATTGAGGTTGGAATGAACATGTGTAAGGATCCTTAGGGGATCAAATTTGGGTTTATTTTGAGATGTTTATTGTATTGTAATTCTTCCTATATGATTATGTGAATTTTTTAAGAGTTTTTACTCCCCGTGCTATGAGAAACATTTTTATATAATTTGCTTGTTTTGAATAAGATTAGCGCGATAAATAGTTATATTGAGATCATGAAATTGTGATTGAAATTGTGTATAAGTGATAAATTGAATATGTGATGAATTATGGGATAACATGTTGCTCTGAGATTGTAATATTATTATTGAGATTGAGTGTAAGTGCAAATTTGAACATATGTTAATTTGTGAAATACACGTAAACATGTGATGGTGGATTATGACATTATGGGATGTTAAATTGTGGACATGAGCTTTGGTTGTGAATAAGTGTGTGATTAACACTTGATGTGACAATACTTGTGTTGTGAGCTGTGAATTATACAATAACTTGACTGGTGTTTACCTTAAGAAAAGTGTTTATGCACAGTGTTAAAGGGAAAGTGTAGGATTCCTAGTTAGGAACCTAAAGTGTTAAATTGTAGTGTAGTGTGTTAAACGTGTTTGTAACACGAGTGTGAGGTCATGGGTATTGTATAATTCATTAGCAGTATCTGCGTGCAAAAATTGGTTAAGGGGTTGGACCTGAATCAGGAAGGTGAGGCCTTAACGGATTTTTCGAAGTCTAGGCCTTAGGGGTAAAGAGACTTGGTGTGAGTGCTCCTTTAAGTCTATGTTGATCCTATATGGTTGGAGCATTCTCGCAAAACAGAGTGACCTTGACTGGTCACCTTGTGATTTTACTTAGTGAGAGTGACCTGACATACTCATTGTGTGGTATGTCTTGTTATGTACTCCTAAGCACCCCACTGTCATTTTTCATTGATATGGTACCACATTGCATATAAGCTTAAGTCTTAGTATAATTGTTGCATAACGCTTGTTAATTGTTTATTATGAAATTAATGAGTGTTATTACGTCTTGACCCGAGTGTGTGATTCATGTGTAATGTGATTGGTGATTGAATAATGAGTTTTAAATAATAAAGTGGTGAAGTGACGTGGATTGTATTAAGTTAAGATATGTTATAAATACTTCCATAATTTATTTTGATTACGTCTTTGTTTATTTGTATTTTTTTAGAAATGTAATACCTCACTCCCTGTGTGCTATTTGTGTTTGGATCCTGTGATGATCTCGAACCTTGTGTTCATGGGAGCAGATGATTAGGTGGATGACTTTAAAGAACCTCATGCTAAAGGGCGCTAGAACACAATGTTTTGATAGGATGTGACATTGGGGGCATAGGTTTCTATATTAATTGCATGAAGTATTGGACGACCTTGTTTTGAGTCGAGATGATTTTATTATTTATTTGGACACATTATATTATGATGTTAGAAAAGTGGTGTGAGCCTTTTATCCTTTTGAAATGTTTTTTTTAAATGTGTTTTAAAAACTTTTAATTAAATTTTGCATTCTTATTTCTTTTATTATTTGTACATATATGTGTGGGGTAAAGGGTGTCACACACTATATAGGTTTTTATACCTGCATCCTTAAAATATGACATTTTTGGTGGATGATTCTCTGATTATACATTTGTTAGGTATGAACACTACTTCATAGCCACTATCACAAAACTGACTAATGTTAAGCAGAGTTAGGGTTACCTATCTTTCCAATACCCTTGATTTGAGTTGGGTTGTTGTCGCTAAAGGTGACTACTCCTCAATCCTTCTGATTGATGTCCAAGAACTTGATTTATCTCTTTTCATGTGCCAAGAGTAGTTGCTACCTAAAAACCATTTCTTCTTCCTTCTACTTGTCATCAGCCAATATTCATTAATTGCTTTTGTTGTTTTTGCCATTAAACAAATACTCGATTCCTCTCCTCTTGAGCTTTCACAATCATCAATTTGTTGTGAACTTGAATATACTATCTTTGGTGCAACCTCAGAAAGGATGTGCAAGGAGTTTTTTGAGTTAATGAAGGGTGAATTTGAAATGTGTATGATGGGTGAGCTAAATTTCTTCCTAGGACTTCAAATCATTCAGAAAGGTGATGGGATCTTTATCCATCAAGAGAAATATGTAAAGGACCTTCTAAAAAGGTTCATAATGGATGAAGCCAAACCTATGGCAACCCATATGCATCCTTCCACAGTCATTGTCAAGGATGAGAAAGGTAATGATACTTCAGAAAAAGAGTACAAAGGTATGATTGGTTCTTTATTATATTTAATTTATAGTAGACCAAATATTGTCTTTGTGCAAGATTTCAATCTTGTCCAAAATATTCTTATGTTATTGCAGTAAAAGGTTTTAACATATCTTGTTGGAACTACTAATCATGGCATATGGTTTGAGAAAGGGTATGAGTTTGATCTTGTAGCATATTGTGATGCTGATTTTGTTGGTGATAAAGTTGAAAAAAAGAGCACCAGTGGTGCCTGTCAATTCCTTGGAGAATCACTAGTATCTTGGACATCCAAGAAGCAAAGCACAATTGCCCTATGAACCTTAGAAGTTGAGCATGTCTTAGTAGTTTCTTGTTGTTCTCAAATCATATGGATTATGCAACAAATGATGGATTACTCATTGGAATATATGAAAATTTGCATATGGTGTGACAACACAAGTGCTATATTAATCTATCAAAGAATCCAATTTGACATTCAAGGTTAAAGAACATTGATATCAAACACCACTTCGTCAAAGATCATGCTCTGAAAAAAGAATATTGAGTTGAAATTCATTGAAACCAAGCTTCAATTAGCTAACATTCTCACTAAAACTCTGATTGAAGACAAGTTCAAGTTTCTTAAATAGTTAATTAATGTTATGAGTCTATCTGATGTTTAAATTAAAGTATGATTTTTTGTGTATTTATTTTGTTTTGACTGAAACATTTGCATGGGTGTGTTCTGTTTCTTAATTGCCTTGATGATTGTGTCCTTTTCCTAACCCCCCCCCCCCCCCCCCCCACACACACGTTTTTTCCTCTAAACCTTATAAAATGACCAAAACAAAGATTGTTGCTATAAAAAACCCCTCAATCTCTTCTAGCTCAAAAAGTGAATCTACTCACTCTCTTAGGACCAAAGATAAGGAAAAAAAAACCCAAACAATTATATCTCTTTTGTGTCTGACTCATAAGCTACCTTAACTTCAACTTCTCGTTCAAAAGGCATTGTCATTGGCTCATCAAGGAAGAAGAGTTATGTGAAATTGATTGTTCAACATAAAAAAATTAATACAACATTTAATAAATGTTGTAATAAATTATTTTTATTGAATAATTATTTTTATTTAATAAAAGGAAAGTCTTGTTTCATCTTAAGACTTTTGCATTTTCTTACTTTAAAAAATTTAATTCATATATAAAGTATTAAGTTTGTTAAATAAAATAATTATTAAACAAAGGGTATATTTTGAAACACTTAGTGTATATATATATATATATATATATATATATATATATATATATATATATATATATATATATATATATATAATATTGTCTTTATTAAAAAAATGAACTATTCAGCAAAAATCATTTATGACAACATATAGTACATTAAATTTTGTAATAAATGATTTTTGTTGAACAATCAATTTTATTTAATAAAATGAGAATCCTATTTTGTCCTATGGCCTAATCGTTTTATGACTTAACTAATATTAAATACATATATAAATTATTAAATTTGTTAAATAAAATTAATTATTCAACCTATAGTATTGTTTGCAACATTTAGCACACATATATAACATTGTTTTTATTAAATAAAATTGATTACTAAAAAAATTTATTACAACATTTAATACATTAAATGTTATAATAAATGTTTTTTGTTGAATAATAAATTTTAATCAATAAAATTAGTATCTTTCTTTTCTTATGACTTAATAGTTTTATGACTTAACAAACACTTAATACATACATAAAGTATTAAATTTCTTAAATAAAATCAATTATTTAACAAATGTTATCTTTTGAAATATTTAGTACATATATAAATATTATTTTTATTTAATAAAATTGATGGTTCTAATTTGTCTTATGACTTAATCATTTTATAACTTAACAAACATTTATTACACTTATAAAATAGTATTAAATTTGTTAAATAAAATCAGTTAATCAGCAAAAATATTTATTGCAACATTTAGTACATATATAAAAATATTTCCTTCATTAAATAAAATCGATTGATTGACTATTTGACTAAAAATATTTACTACAACATTTGATACACACACACATTAAATAAAATAATTATTTAACAAAGGTTATCTTTTCAAAACATTTAGTACATATATAAAATATTATTTTCATTAACTAAAATGGACTATTCAACAATTTTTTTATATTAAAATGTTTAATACATTAAATGTTGTAATCAATGATTTTTGTTGAATATTCAATTTTATTTAATAAAATGAAGGTCTTGATTTTTCTTATGACGTAATCGTTTTATGATGTAACAAACATTTAATACATATATAAAGTATTAAATTTGTTAAATAAAATCAATTATTCAACAAAAGATATGTTTTGAAATATTTGATACATATATAAAATATTATTTTAATAAATAAAATTGAGGGTTTTAATTTGTCTTATGACTTAACAATACACATATAAAATATTGTCTTGATTAAATAAAATTGATTATTCATTAAAATCATTTATTACAACATTTTATACATATATTTTTTTGTTGTAATAAATTTTATACATTATAAAAAAAATTATTCATTAAAATGTTGTAATAATTTTTTTTTGTTGAAAAATCAATTTTATTTAATAAATTGAAGGTAATGTTTCGTCTTATGACTTAATCATTTTATGAGATAACAAACATTGTATACATACATAAATTATTAAATTAATTAAGTTAAATCAATTATTAAAAAAATGATATTTATTATTATATTTAGTATGTATATATATAATGTTGTCTTTATCAAATAAAATTGATTATTCAAGAAAACTATTTATTACACACATTTATGCATTATTTAATAAATGTTTATGATAAATGTTGTAATAAATTATTTTTGTTTGATAATCAATTTTATTTTACAAATTTAATACTTTATATATGTCTTAATTTTGATAAATACTTTTTGTTTAATAATAAATTTTACTTAATAATTTAATAAATATAATATAGAGTATTAAATTTTGTGTGGAGAATTTCTATGTAATATGCAAGTATAGCTTAATAGTGTTTTTCTTGTTAGAAGTTCTATTATCCCAACACCACCATGCATGGATTAATCCAAAGCTTTGAAACTAATAAAGCTTAATGGTGACAATTGATAAGAATCTTTTGATTATTAAAATTGATCTATGCTCGTAATTAGAGAATACATTCTAAGTCTTAGATTAAAAATTAAAGTTTTTCAATAACTACTAAAAAAACACTTTCAAAAATGGTTATTTGACATTTTCCACGACGGTTTTAAACCATCTTGACTTTTCACGACGATTTCTTTAAACCATCTTAGAATCTTGGTTTCTACATCGATTTTCATAAAAATCTGTCTTAGAAAAATCAACACTAAATACCTAAAATAAGAAACAAATACCAAAAATCTTTGCCAAACTCAAGCCATTTACTATAAGTAAGCGAAGTGCCACTCTTCAACACTAAATACCAAAAATCAGAAACAAATAGTGAAAGAAAGAAAACCTAAGTAACCTATGCTCATGCAAACAAGTTGATACCAACTTTAAACTCCTAAAAAGTTATAAAACAAAAAAATCAACAAAATTAACACATTTAGATAATAAGTGGACTTATGTATTCTTAATAATCCACAATGGCCAAAAGTTATGCATGTCTGCTTGTAAGTTTTTGACCACTAAATGGAAAATTAAAAACAATAATGAAAACAGAAGAACTCGCCCTATGTTTTTTTTTTTTATAAATGATGATTTAGAGTGGTTAGACATTGCATCGGCGCTAGTGACTAGAAGGAGTAGAAAAGGAGATTTGGAAAATGAGTGTTGCAAATGGGTTTTGGGGGAAATGAAAAAAGGATAAAAAAAACATTAGAAAATAAAAAGAATTGAGGCAAGGAGTCAAAGGGAGCAAACTACTGTTGTTCAACAATGTCTACGACGAATGGTGGTTTTGCAAATGAACCAATTTTGAGTAAGGAGAAATTCATAGAGAAAACAAAGGAAAAATATAAATAAAAATAAAAGAAGAGAAGGAAGAAGGAGCGGGAGATGGGAGATGAGAATTGTGTAAGTGTGATAAAAAGAAGTAAGAAATATGTCTTATTAGGGTAGAAAACACTCTTTTTTTTTTTTTTATCTAACTCTAAACATGCAACACATCAGTAGAAAGATGATTATTTTGTTTAAAGAAAAAGAAAAAAAAATACATGTCTTAAAATGAAGAAGGGTCAACACTATCTTTTCCCCAACCTAAAACATATATATAGAGATAGTGGATTAGTAATAAATGGTTGAAAAAAACTCTAATGAATTTATAAGAGTTTTAGTGGAGTATAATTCACAATTTACATAAAATTAAAACAAACAAGAAAACAATGTTAGCATTAAGCAATGAAAGAATTAGGAAGACACGTGACATTAGTTGGCAAGGGAAAACCTTTCATCAAATAATATAATAATATAATAGAAAAATGTATTTTTATGTAAAATATTTAATATATATGTGTATGTATATATATATATATATATATATATATATATCTTGTATTTTAATTCTATTATGTAAATATTAATAATTTTATGTAGATATTAATTAATATGCTTTAATGTAAAACTAGTGTTTTTGCCTGTGCATTGCATCACATAAATGTTTATTTTATATATTGCTAAAATTTATAATAACTAAAACTTCTAAATACTTATTTACTGATATGGCCAATAACCCATCAATTATGCCTTATATTAGGAAGTCCCTTAAGCCAATATAGGGTTGAATAAGTGTCAGTCCCCTAAACACATGTTGTCTCCATGGAGGTTAATGAACCTAGCTTATCATAATCCTATCTTAGCTCTATCAAGTAAGTGCGGATTACATCATCCTAATCAAGAGGTAAGGCCCATGGACCAGAAGGCCCATAAATATGTGTATATAAAAGGTCAGATTCTAGAGGTAATATACACTGTTAAATGCCATTTATTATTTCTCTTACCATATACGGTATCTTTTGGCTTAAGCATTGGAGTATTTTTGTAGGTATCCACCCCCACCAATCATACAATGAAGATAGAAGGAGAAACTCGATAGAGATTGAAGATAAATATTTGGCATAGCAAAGGAGAAAATTACCGAGGTACCCTTATATAGGTACATTTTGGCACTCACCATGAGGCTGATGTAAACTTTCCTGCGACCATGAGGTACCTATGGTAACCAATAGGAGTATGACTAATCTAGAAGGAGGGCCAATTGATAGAAGAGTTTTCCTATGTATTATATAGAAGTATGATGAATCTAGAAGGATGGTCGATATAAACTTTCTTACATGTTGATAGAAGATAAGAAACAAAGTTTTCCAAGAACTACGATAGACTTAGAAACCATGAATATGCCATGTTAATGAAATGGAAACTCTTCGACAAGAGAATGTTAAGATGTGAACTCAATGTTGTCATCTCAAAGAGGATAGAACATATAGACCCTCAAATCAAACTAAAGGACCTCAAGAAGAGACCCAGCTAGATGAATGCCCCAACCAACACCCCACAAGAGTAGACAATTAATAGACCACCACCTGAGATAAGTCAATAAAGGGAGACATCCCAAACTTTGGCTTTGACCAACATGACTAAAGGGAGTTCTTGGTAAGATCATTTCATTGATGACATCATGTTAACATTTAGACCTCAAGGGTGGAAAACCCTAAATGCTGACCAATACAATGGGACCATTATTACATATGAAAATCTAGATGTGTATGTCACATATGCCAATCTATACACCATTAATGATGTACTACTATGTTGGGTATTCCCCACATTAGTGTGGAGTATCTTTGAGTTGATTTACACAATTGCCCCCAACTTTATTGCCTTTTTTGAAACATTTGTTGCATGATTTGACACCCAGTTTGCCAATAGTTGTAACACCCTAAAATTACAACTAATATTATAGAAAGTTATGGGTTGTGTGATCTATAGAAATATAGTTGATATTCAAAATTAATTACAATGAAAATTTAATTGAAGTAGCTAATTTAAAATTTCAATTATATGTGATAAGTTTAGTAAGAGTTAGAATTTCTTTAGAAAATGATTTTACATTGTGCAAGTTTAGATTGTGTAAATTCACACCGTGCATATTTATTTTGTGAATGATTAATTGTGTTTACTCTTTGATTTGTATAGTTAGCATTGTGAATCATGTAGGTTTTGATGATGCCAAAAAGAATTTACTTGATAATGATTGTCTTCATAAAAAAGGGGGAGAATGTGAGTCATGCAGGTTTTGATGATGCCAAAAAGAATTTACTTGATAATGGTTGTTATCATAAAAAAAGGGGGAGAATGTGAATGTATGAATGTAGGTTTTTGATGATGCCAAAGTATAATCAAATAAGATTGCTTTAACAAACATTTAAGGTTAATCAAACAGAGATTGCTTCAAGATTAAATCAAGACCAAGAAATAAAGATCAAGAAGAAAGCTAAGTCTTAGTCTATCTTTGTTAAAAGAGTCTCTTAGTGATTGCAAAGAAAAGCTTTTTGAAAAGACACATCTTTTCAAACCATTTTTAAAAGGCACAATGGGCCTATATATACATGTGTTTGACTTCGAAAAGCAAGAGTGAGATATTCTAAGAGAACTTAATTGTCAAATGCTCTCTCAACAACTCTTGGGCAAACGCTTGTAAATCTATCGAGAATTCATTTAGGAACTTCAATTTGTATTATCATCTCTAAAAGAGAGAAATTCCTCTAGGATCTTCAATTTGTATCATCTACTCTAAAGGAGAGAAATCTTTCTATTCATCTCAAAAACTTAGTTGTAATCAAAAGACTGGTTGTCTCTTGGAGAATCTTGAACACAAGGGTGAGGGATTCCAAGGTGTGTTCAAAGTCTGTAAAGGATTTACAGAGATAGTGGAAAATCTCAAGTGAGTTGCTTGAGGACTGGACGCAGGCACGGGAAGTGGTCAAACCAGTATAAATTGAGTTTTGCATTTCTCTCTTCCCTTATCTCGATTATTTTACTGCAGTTTACTTTGTCTTGTGCATTTAACAGAACATTGTTAAATTGATTGCTTCTTCTTCTTCTGCATTATGGGCCTATCATATATCATTTAAAAGGGGGTTAAATTTGTTAGTGGGAAATTTTGTAAGACTTAATTCACCCCCCTCTTAAGTTATTGAGACCACTTGTCCAACAAGCATTGTTACCCATGATAATTAACTAGAGATTTACTTCCATTTAGTAAATCAAAGTTTCATTTTTTTGCCTAATCATATCTTAGTCATCTATAGCAACAATTTCAAAAGATAAACTACCCAAATATGGCCTAGCATCACACGACCAACACCACTCTCTCCCTCCATCAAATTTTTGGTCTTAATCAAGTAACTTTGTTACATGGGGAAGCTTAAGAACCAATGGGTACTTGAACCCCTTGAAACTAGTATGTTCTAAACTTGTTAAACACTCCAAGCTCACCTCATTTGAGGCAAAGGTTTAGCCATTTACGTTTAGGGTCTGGTTGAAACTTTGGAGAAGAAAGGATAAAGAGTTCTTACTTTCTTGCCTGGTTTCTTGAGTCTTGAAGTTTCGAACCATTCATTCTTCACCATTCCCGTGCATCAACTGAGTTATGGAAAAGTTTATACCTTTTTACTTTTGTTTTCTTGCTTGGTTATGGAGTAGCTTCCATTAAATGTGTTGTAGGAGCATAGGAAGTTAACTCTCCATAGATCAATACTTTAGGTTCTTTTCTTCCAAATCTTGTGCTAAGATTGTTATACCTTGTAAATTTTGGTTATTTTGGGTGTTTCATGTGTGGGAATGTGTTTGATATGATTGGGATTCAATTTGGGTTCATTTGGAAGCTATTGGAGGCTTAAAAATGCATTTTTTTAGGTCTTGCAGTTGTTCACACAAAAGCGGGATGTCACTTACGCTTAAGCATGGCAATTTTTTTCAAGCATCAGTGTTGTTGCCAAGCAATGGCACGTAAGCGCAATGATCAAAGGTGCACTTAAGTGTAGGGTTAGTGGTGTGTTTGTCATACCTGGGTGTTTGGCTTCCAAATGGATTCTGAATTGGGATTTCCTCATGGATAAGGGGTGTTGAAATAAGATGAATATGTTTTAATGTTATGCTAGAGAATTTACTTTTGTTAAGCATCGATAAGTTAGCAATTGAATCAAATTGGGTATGAATTCCTTGTACTTTAACTTCTATTATTGAAATGTTTTGTTAGAATGATTTGAGAATTTGTGTGTACTTGTATGATGTTTCTGAAGTGATGGGCATTTTGAAAGTGATTGGTGTGACTAAGGATTATGAAATCCTTGAAGGGGGGAACAAATGAGCTCAATGCATGAGTGATTTTGTAGAAATTAGAATTCAATTCTAATATTAATAAAGATTCATTGTGATGAACAATGAATAAAGACTTAATAAGAGTGTGAATCTAATAAATTATTGGACTTAGTAAATCTTAAGTGCCTTTGTAAATTGGAGAACATTCTTAAAAATTGGACTTAGAATAAGCCTTAGGACCCTTGCTTGGAGAAAGTGAATCATGATGAACCTTGCATAATCTTGAGAGATGGAAGGATAGCATAAAACTTAATAAGATGTACAATGGGACATGAATTTGATTCATGGAATGTGTGACAATGCCTTGGGGCATTTGTTTGTTGATTATGGCATGCTTGAAATAGTTTAAGGCCTTGGTTGGAGGGAAAGGAGGAGAAGTCTTCTTTTCCCTAATGATGTGAGAATCATGATGGATGCGTTATACTCGTGACATTGCCCAACGAGGTGCCATACATTTTGAAGACTTCAAGAGAAATACTGGACTACAATTGGGGAAGTAAGCATGAAAGTAGTCATGTGGGAATTTTTTGTTGTGTTAAGTGTGAGTGATGAGAGATGGGATTAGAGTAATCACTAAGTGTGGTGATTCTTATCTTTGTGTTGAAGAGTCAAAGGTTAGGCCTTGACCTCAGGGTTTGTTCTCTAACCACCACTAAGATGTTTGTTCTCTAATCACCACAAACCTTGAGGTTGAGGCCTTAGAGTCAAAATGGGTGTGTTGATGGTGGGATCTCGTATATACACGTGCATTGCATTTGTAGTATGGATCTAGTCTCAATGTGTGTCTCATGCTGCTAAGATGTTTATGGATAGGGTTCATTAGTGGGAAACATGCTAATGCTAGCAAAAAAACAAAATGATTAAGTTTCATATTTTATTCAATTCGTTGAGAAGTTTGGTAACAACTCATCAATGATGAGCCTAAAAGATTGAACTAGTATTGTGTGTGTATAAGTTGTATAAAATAAAGCCTTAGTATTATGAAAATATGGTCTTACTAGGCGTGCAGGCAAATATAGGGATTCTTTTGTGATGTTATTTTAAGTAAATAATATGGATTAAATGATTGCATATACTGAAGTTTAACATTGAATTAGTTCTACTTATACCATCCAATTGTTTTTGTTCCATTGTTGCAATTCATAGAAACTAGAGTTTTTTTCCCTTCAAATTGGTATTGGTACTTAATGGAAGGTGTACACATTATTCATTAAAGTTTTTAACATTTGACATATAAATTTAGAGTTCATATTATCTTTTAGTGAAAAAATAAGAGTTAAATGGAATTAGAAAATACAACTAAAATAAGGCAACACATATTTATAAGAATTGTGGCCAATTTATTGCAAGGGATTGACAAAGGAATAACAAAGGAATATAGTGAGGGATTGGCGAGGGACTAGCGAAGGAACATTGCAAGTGATTGGTGTGGGACTTGCAAAGGAATATCAGATAATTTTGGCAAGGGATTAGCAGTTAATGAGGGTTTATTGCGAGAAATTTGAGATACATTTACGAGGGATGATTACAAGAGATTGGCAAGGAACAATTGTTGAATTTCCTTGCATAGGAATTGTGAGGGATAGTTGGAAGGGAATGATGAAGGATTTATGAGAGATTAACGTGGGATTGGCGAAGAAATTGCGAGGAAATATTTCCAATGCAAATTAGCTACTTGAATTTAATGAGGAAATTGTTCCTCATAAATCCCTCACTAATATGTCACTAAATGGATTGGCAAGGGATTGGCTAGGGACTATTCCCTTGTGTTGGATTTCCCCTGCAGTTACTTTTTGGTCCACTTTTTTTCTTTATACAAATATGTTCAAGGGAAATCCGATTCATTGGAAAGTGCACCGGATCGTCAAGTATTTAAAATTAAAACGGATGAATCTGAGTATTGAACTCAGGGAACTAGTATTAGATAGGGTTAAATTCAGAAATAAGGCATTGTTGAAAGAAACATTTATAATTGATGATTTAGAACATAATTAAACTAAGTCTAGGCTAAAAACAATAAAAATGCAAGTAAGTAAGATTGACAACAGTAGGTAAAAGTGTTGGGTCTTTCTAACAAACAAGCTGATGTATATATAGATGTTTCTCTAATCAATCATGCTTTTGTGTTCTATGCTGTAGTCTAAACTAGTAAACCTCGATCCCTGGTTAGGTTGAATCAATCCAAGCTTCATCCTCAGATCCCTCTTGTTGGACTAAGCTTAATTTAGACAGTCCTCGTAGGTTTAGACTAACTTAAACTAAGCTTCATCTGCAGATCGCTCATTTAAGACTAAACTCAGCTTAAATAGCTTATGAAAGTGTAGACTAATTTAACCTAAGCTTTGTCCACATATCCCTCATTTAAGACTAGGCTTAGATCAAACAACATTATTGTAACAACATATTTAAAACCAAAACTTAATCCGCAAATCCCTCATTTAAGACTAAGTTTCAATCCTGCTTCAATCAAGTTCTAAGACACAGTACATTTCCCAATGCTAAAGTCACCTAACTATCCACACAAATGGGTGATCAGACCAAGAGCATATAGAATTTAAGCACTGAAAGAAGCATTGAACACAATAAACACAACCAATTAGATATTAAAGGAATTACATCAACTGTTCTTTAGAAATCCCCAACAAGGGTGTTTTGCCAACCATTACAGAAAAACCCTAACAATAATGAGATTACGAGTAGAGAATAACTACTCCTTACACAAGAAGGGGGATCCCTCCTCCTCTTCTCAACATCTCACAATCAATCTGCAACTCACTAATCTCTCCCTAATTACAAAACCAAGGTCTCTCTGCAAAAGCTGCTCCTCTTGTTGCCTCTAGAGCTCTTTTCCCACAATAGGCACTGTGGTGTGCTATGGAATTCTCTGCAAAAGCTGTCTTCTCTCTGTCTCTCTACCCTAATTCTGCACAAGACATACTTTAAATAGGCTCTGAATCCGCGTCGTTGCGCTTATCACCACTCTCGCGCTTAGCGCTAGTAAGTGGATTTGAGCTGAGCGCCCGTCATGCGCTGAGCCTGGCTGAAGACAACTGGCTGAAGACAAGTATTGTGTAATCGATTACACAAGTTTGAAATGATTTGAAATTTTTTTATCACAAGTTGTGACTGTTGAAATTTGAAATCTAACGTTTTAAAACATTGGTAATCGATTACATGATTATGGTAATCGATTACAATTTTGTAAATCAGTTTGAAAAGAATGTTGGCTACTGGTAATCGATTACCAGAGAGTAAAACTTTTGGTAAAAGATTTTTCTTTGAAAAATTCTCTTGAACAAAATTGTGCTATTCAATATTTTGAAAAACTCTTTTAATACTTATCTTAATTGAGTCTTCACTTTAATCTTGAATCTTGATTGAACGACTCTTTGATTCTTGAAACTTGCTTTGATTGAACGACTCTTTGATTATTGAAACTTGCTTGACTCTTGATTCTTGATTTGAGTCTTTGGCATCATCAAAATTATCTTGGAAAGCATTGCTTCCACAGCTGGCTATGAGTGGGTGTGGGATGACGTACTGAAATACAAGTCCTATCTCACCTAGGCAGCGATTGTCGATCCGCTTCAACTCCAAATGAAACTGGCAAACCCTGAGGACTCTTGTAAGCTAGCCATTCAGGCTTGCGGGAGTGATGATTTCTCATTTTTTTGGTCGGTGCTTGGTCGTCTGCCCTTTTTTCATGTATAGATGTTTGTTTGAGGTCTTGGGTCTCATTGTACCCTTGACCACTTTTTAGTGTGCTTTGTTGGAGCACTTGAATGTGGCCCCTTCCCAACTCCACCCAAACAGTAGTGCGATGGTGCGGGCCTTTGAAATTTTGTGCCCTTTTTTCAACATCTGCCCTAGTGTACCACTCTTCTTGTTTTTCTTCCAAATGAAATTTTCTGGAAAGATTGCTTGGGTCTCCTTGAACAGTGTGTCCAAGAAGTTGTTCGAGTTTGATCAAACATCTTTGGCCATTTTAAGGCCTGTTTCTTTAAGGTCCTAGCTACTGATGTTGTGGCTAATGGTATGCCATTGATGTTCAACAAGGACGGAGAGCCTCACTTCCCATTCTACTGACAGTTTGACCCCACCAGGTTTAAGTCATATGACAAGGATCTGTTGACCCTTGTTGAGAGGGTCGACAAAGCAATCTTGGAGCAACTGCCAGCCTCACTGGATGCACGAGCCATTTTGTCTCTTCCTTCGGCGAGTGATCCCCTTGCTGCCTTGGATGGTAAAGTGCCTAACCTTGCCCTCGTTTGTGTCTAAGGTCGGTTTTGGCCAATGGCTAACACTTGCTTGTGTTGTTTTCATTGCTTATTTTGTAGGTATTATGGGTGACTTCGCTTGGAGCCCACTCGTGAAGCAGGTTGGACCTACAAGTGGGACTGTACCAGCATCTACTACTACTCCTGCAGTTGGATTGGGGGGTCAACCTACTGGTGAGGTTAGCCCTATTGTTTTTATTGCTGAGGTGACCCCCAACTCTAATTTATCTATCTTGGCAAAGAGGAAGAGGAATGATAGTGCTGAGCTGTTTGGCCGCAAGAAGTCGAAGGCCCTCATAAGCCTCCGTGCCCTGAGGCAAGCTGTAGGGTTAATGCTCGATGTGAGTTTCCCTTCGGCTATGCAAGATGTGCCACTGGCCGTCGAGGCTTCTACTACTACTACTACTACTCCTACTCCTTCACCTCCTGTTGCTATTGCTATTCAGGAGGTTACCCTTGCTGCTGCTGAAGTTACTGTGCTAGCCACTCTGGCTGACTCTGTTGTGGCGCCGTCAACCACCATTGCAACACCTTTGGTGAGTGTTGGTGTAACGACCATTAGTGCTACCTCCTTCCTCTACGGCTCCGGTGGCTTCTACCTTTTCTATTTTGGTAGCGATGGCATCACCTTCTTCATCCTCTCGCCTTCGCATCTCTCTTGATAACTTGTACACCTCTAGTGATGCTAGCTTACTGTGGGATGCAACTTATAAGTTGGAGCAGAAGACCGTGATTGGCTTTGTGTCAGCCTTCGATAAGAACCTTATTAGGTTAGTTGGGGTGCAGAATGCTACTGATTTTGCCAAAGTCTTTCTCCAAAAGAGTTTGACAATTCTAGAGTAGAACAAATAGTTGCACCAAGAGGTTGTGCAGAAGGTGGAGTCCTTGGAGGCAAAGGTCACCAAATGGAGGGCTATTGCTCATACTCTTAGGCAAATAGAGTGCCCTAAGGTGGCCAATGCCATCGTTGCTTTTACTGAGGCTATAAGGTCAAACCTCCAACTGTCTTTCAAAGTTGGTGGTGTGTTGGCCAAGTTGTTGCGCACCCAGCTAAATGGAGATGAGTTGTTTAAATGCTGCAAGGACTTGCAGACAAAGAAGATGGACCTGGGTGGCAAAGTGGAGAGCGTGGTGGCTAAGAGGTATGGGCTTGCCAAGGTAATTGCTAATTGAGAGACCTGGCTTAACGAGTCAAAGTTCAAGTTAGAGGATTCTGAGCTACGGACTGCCAAAGAAAGGGAAGCCAATAAGGAGCTTGAGGAAGAACTGCTTCTATACAAAAAGGAGGCTGTGGAGTAGCATGAAAAAGGGTTTCAGGAGGCCGTCAAGCAGGCTGGTTTCTTTGCGAAGGACTGTTCACTTCCAGCAAGTGCACTGGATCGCACAATTAGTATAAAACGGTAAGAACCAAGTATCGAACTCTCGGGGAACTTGTGTTATTTGGTAAGCTATTTCAGCAAATAGGTGTCTGG
Source organism: Glycine max (assembly GCF_000004515.6). Classification (NCBI taxonomy): domain Eukaryota; kingdom Viridiplantae; phylum Streptophyta; class Magnoliopsida; order Fabales; family Fabaceae; genus Glycine; species Glycine max. The sequence continues at coordinate 10,431,251 of NC_038249.2, read as the reverse complement.
TGTGTAAAGATAAGTGTGAATATGAACTGGTGTGTAAACTATCTGTGCAAAAAGGAAAATCACGCGTGAAAATTGATGTGTAAAAACAAGTAGAAAACACGTTGGCCTTCCTAATAGGTGCCTGATGCTAAGAAGATATTCTCTATCTAACAATGCTCATGTGTTCCTATGGTGTCTCTTGAAATACTAAACCCCGATTCCTCATGATATTTTAGCCTAACCCTGATCAAGCATCGTCCACAGATTCCTCTTGTTGGACTAAACTCAACCAGGATCGCATTAAGGCACACATACACAACTAAATTATCGCACCCCGATTCCTCGTGATAGTACGACAACTTAGCCTTGTACTATCAAGGACTTTAGAATCAAACCAGTTTCCACTGTTGAATGACCCTAACAAAGCATGCATCTACATGATCAAGGTAAAAGCATACTGGAGTAAAAAGCAGATAGCACAGAGAACACACAAAACATCATTAAATAGATAGAAATATATTTACATTAGGTACCTACAGGGAAGATCCAATAGAGGATTTAGTTTTCCATAACCAGGAAGCCTTCTTTACAACAAAGAGAAGAAAAAGATGAAAGATATAAAAAATACAAGTGGTGAGGATGTCTCCTTCACCTCTAGGATCTCACAATCACTCACAAACTCATCTCAAGCTCTCAAACCGGCTTCTGCTTCAAGCTCTAGTCTCTACAGATCTTCACACAACATAAGCTTTCAAAACTCTTTGGAACTTGGACCTTTCTCTCTCTAGAATCTCTAGACATGCAAAGCTCTGAATCCCAACCCAAACTCCCCCTCTAAAATCTGATTTCAGGCTTAAATAGGTGGCCTTGTTCGTGCTCATGCGCTTAGCACAATTATGGACCGCTGAGCGCACATTGGTGAATTTTGGCTTAGTGCGTGCCTTTCTCGCTTAGTGGATGGACTGAAGCGGTGCACTGAGTGGGATGAAGTGGTGCGCTCAGCGAACCTGTATAACTCATCTTCTTCCAGAGTCTTCCTCGTGCTTAGCCCATGAGTGTTATGCTTAGCGGACGCTCGCTAAGCCAGCAGATTGGCTTAGCGAGAAGGTGAAAAACAACACTTTTCAAAGCTTGTCTAATTAACCTGAAATTGAGAGAAAATGATTATTAAACACACAAAATGGAAGAACTAAGTGTTTATTACCTATACTTAACAGAAAATACTTATAACACTATAAAATAACCATAAATTGGAAGAGTTTGATACAATTTAAACAAGTTTTATACACAAAAGTTAGTCGTATTCACCGACTAACAAGGACCTTGACTTAGGTCTCTTCGATCCCTTCAAGGATGTGAAGGATGATGTCCTGTTTGATGAGAAAGACATTGCAAAGGAGGAGGAGGTTGCTGATGAAGGGCAAGGTGTTGTGGAGCAAGGCGATGATGTTTGTGTGTAGGCTGCCTTTGTTTTTTTCTTCTTTTCTTCTTTGTTGGGATTTGGCCGCATAGGCCCTATAACTATGACAATTTTTTAATTTTCTTCAATGCACAAGATTTTCCTTTGAAGATGAATTTTGCACTATTTGTGTATGACTTGCGTGTATGTCATGTATTTTGCTTTTGTCTTTGCAATGCTTCGTACTTGTGGCCGTATGAATAGGTCATCATGATGTAGAATCTTTGATAGTGTAGGAAGCAAGACCTTGACGATGTAGATGTAGGATCATGGTGGTCATGTAAAGAGTAGAATGACATGAAGTCATCCCATGTTTGATTTCAACCTAGTTAAAGGTCTTGTCACCCATCTGGTGGGACTTTTTTTTAGTTTTGTGGAGCTTCTCCCCTGATGATTGTGAGGAGTATGTCTTATTTGCCCCTAGTTAAAGGTCTCCCGAACCAGTATGGGGGTAGGTCACTTGACCTGTGAAATTCCCCCTCTAACGGTTATGAGGAGTGAGTATAAGCTACACCTGATTGAAGGTTTTGTCATGCAATCTAGTGGTGGGTCATGTTGACCTGCGAAAGTACTCCTCTGATGGTTATGAGGAGTAAGTGTGGGTTGCACCTGATTGAAGGTCTTGCCAAATAGTGGGTTGACAGTTGGTTTGGTTGAACTTGGACCCTTGATGGTGCTCATCATAGTTGCTGCGAGTAAGTGGACCAATGGGGTACCTTGGATTTTGTAGAAGTATGTACTAAGGGTGGACCTTGGGTTTTAGAGATGTGAGTACCAAGGGCAGACCTTGGGTTTTTTTATAGGCCTATATTCCTCCAAAGATAAAAGTTAGGAATAGAAAGACTGTCAAGGGTAGGCCTTGCATACTTTGAGTTCCCGTGGAGATGGAACTTTGTTAATGTGAGGACTCACCAAGGGTGAACTTGGGTTTACCGAGCCTTGGATCAGGGATGAGTTTGCCCTGGGTTTTTTCAAGCCCATCGAGTTGTGTTAGGCTTACCAAGCACAAAGCTCGGGTTTGTCAATTCTTGTGTGCAATGCAAGTATTGTGCTCTTGCATACATGGCACTCACCGTGGGTGGCATGTACTGGAGACATAATAGCATACTCTTGCATATGTGCCTCTTACAAGTGGTATGCATTAGAGACATGGTGGTGTGAATCAATGGAACTCACCGAGGGCGGACCTTGGGTTTTGTGAGCCCTTTGGAGGATTGACCAGGGAATTGTTCGACTTGGGTTTTGGGCACTGTGCTCTTGCATACATGCCACTTGTCGTGGGTGGCATATACTAGTGCCCTGATGGCAATATGCTTTTGCATGTATGTCACTTGTCGTGGGTGGCATACAATGGAGTCATGATGGCAATATGCTATTGCATGTATGTCACTCGCTGTGGGTGACATACAGTGGAGTCATGATGTCAATACGCTCTTGCATTTATGTCAGTCGTCATGGGTGGAATACAATGGAGTCTTGATGGCAATACGCTCTTGCATGTATGTCACTCGTCGTGGGTGACATACACTGGAGCTGTGATGACGTGCTCATGCGCATATTGTTCTGTTGTGGCTAATTTTGCTGCTAAGGTTGAGGGGGTCTATTCTAGATGTTTCCAGCATAAGCTTCAAGCTGTTCAATTGCTCCAGATTGCTGCACAGAAGGGCAAAGGTCTGTATGGTGGTCGGTAGAGGAGCATAAACCACAGACTCTTACGACAGGTACAGATTTCTGATTCAAGGCCAGCTGGGTTACCAGGTTAACTAAGGCATCTAGTTTACCTTCAAGGCAAAGGTCTGTATGGTGGTCGGTAGAGGAGCATAAACCACAAACTCTTGCGACAGGTTCAGATTTCTGATTCAAGGCCAGCTGAGTTACCAGGTTAACCAAGGCATCTAGTAAACCTTCAAGCTTCTTAGTTTCAGCTGATGAAGATGAATTCGTGGCTACTTCATGCACTCCTCTAATGACAATAACATCATTTTTGGCACTAAATTGCTGAGAGTTGGAAGCCATCTTCTCAATTAAATTCCTAGCTTCAGCAGGGGTCATGTCTCCAAGGGCTCCACCACTGGCTGCATCTATCATACTTCTCTCCATGTTATTGAGTCCTTCATAAAAATATTGGAGAAGAAGCTGCTCAGAAATCTGGTGGTGAGGGCAACTGGCGCATAGTTTTTTAAATCTCTCCTAGTATTCATATAGGCTCTCTCCATTGAGTTGCCTAATGTCTGAAATATCCTTTCTGATGGCCATGGTCCTGGAAGCAGGGAAATTTTTTTCTAAGAATACTCTCTTGAGGTCATCCCAGCTCGTGATGGACCTTGGAGCAAGGTAATATAGCCAGTCCTTTGCCACTCCCTCTGAAGAATGAGGAAAGGCCTTTAGAAATATGTGATCCTCCTGGACATCTGGTGGTTTCATGGTGGAGCAGACAATATGGAATCCTTTCAGATGTTTATGAGGGTCTTCACCTGCAAGACCATGAAACTTGGGTAACAAGTGGATCAGTCCAGTTTTAAGAACATATGGGACATCCTCATCAGGGTATTGAATGCACAAGCTTCCATAAGTGAAATCAGGTGCAGCCATTTCCCTTAGAGTCCTCTCACGGGGTGGAGGTTGTGCCATGTTCTCAGAATGTTCAAAATTATAATGCTCAAAATCAGGATGTTCAAAATCACCAATAACAGAATGCACAGCCTCACCAGTAACAGAATGCACAGCCTCACCAGTAACAGAATGCACAGACTCACCAATAACAGAATGCTCAGGATGCTCAAAAGGTACAAAATGATGCCTAACTAATCTTTGAAATGTCCTATCTATCTCAGGATCAAAGGGTTGTAAGCCAGATGGATTGCCTCTAGTCATACACTACATTCAGCATGCACAAATAGTTGCTTTCTCATGCAAGTAACAATGTAGGTTTGAACTACAGCTACCATCAAATGATATCTAAATCACTTGAAATTTTGTGAGCAATACCCTAAAATCATGAAAAGATAGAACAAAAATTTTCAGACATAAATTCAAAGTCTAACTATGGAAACTGCCTAAGGAAAGTTTGGAAAAATAAAACAATAAAACTTGAAAAATAAAAAAAACTAGTAAATAAGAGATTTTGGCTAGTTAGAGACGTCAACCAGCCTATGGTAGGTTGTCGCAATATGGGAAATTTTTTTCTACCCCAAATGCATATATAATAATAGTCATTCTGATACCCGGAGCAAAAGTTATGGCCGTTTGAAGTTTTGCTATACACAAGTTCTCAAATTTTTTTGAATCTCTCAAATCTAGCCACAACAAGTGTTCTTGGTATTTTTCGCACAAAATATGAGTCAAAAGAACCTACCACACCAAAATTCAGCCAAAAATAACAACCCTAACTATCAAAACAAAAATCGCCAATTAAATTGTCAACAGCAGTCACTAATTCAGTCACTAATGCAATGCTGTGTGAACAGTAACACCGAATCAGATTCTAATTCCGTCACTAAGTACTATTCACAGCAAAACACAAAAACTGAAACAAGGGAAGCGCTAAATGGAAAAACTAAACAAAACACTATACTAAACAAAATAACAAGACACTAACACAACACGAAAGAATTAAACGTAAAACAACTAAACATAAAATGCGAATCACTAGCTATTATGAAACTTTGGACACTGCTCCCCGGCAACGGCGCCAAATTTGATCGAGGCCGTACCCGAATCAAATAAACATTAAAATGCAGTAACTAGGAAGTGATCCTAGGTCGTTTTCCAACAAGCAATGACTAACCAAATATTCATAATATGCTTCGTTATAACAGTAACAATTGGGAGGGAGTGTGTGTTTGTTTTTGTGATTTTAAGAACAAGTAGATTGGAATACGAAAATAATAGTATTAAAAATGTGTTGTTTCCTCTGATTCAAAAGCTATTCTCTTATCCTAGGTTATGAGGATTTCACCCCTAGCAGTTAACCACTTAATCCAACCCTAATTTAATTTACTAAAAGAAAATCAATTTAGGGTTATCAATATGTGATTAATTGAACATAATTTAAGCACAGAGGCAATTAATCGAACACGAAGCGTGCACAGATTAACAGAACGTGTGCGGGTTAATTGGTGAAGGGAAAACCGATAAGAGAGCAACATTAAAAACAAAACCTCAAAGAGAATTACACTTCATCTTCAGAGGGAAAAAACACTAGAAATTTAGCCTTCCATAAGTTCAACAAAAGCAGAAAACATAAATGAAACTAGAAGCAGAAACGTAATTGAAGCTAAAGGTAGAAAGTGTAAATGAAGCTAAAGGCAGAAGAAGGAATAAAAACGAAATTGAAATTAGAAGCAGAAAATCGAAAATAGCATTCACGTGAGCAGTAATATCAAGCTCCAAATGTAAAACCCTAAAACTCCTGAATAATAGAATAACAGAATAGCCCTTTACACGAATCCCAAGGCTACTATTTATAATGGTCACTTAGAGTCACTGGGCCCTATTACAGTATTTTGGCCTAAAAAGAAATAAAAATACTAAATAAAAACTGAACTCAATAAAATGAAATTAGACGAAATCTAATAAAATTGTCTTCTCTCTTCAAGTCCAATCTAGCTCGGCCCAATTGCTTATAATTATCCTGAAATTGAATTAAAAACACCAAATTAGTCAAGTGGGCCCAATTGATAAATCTGAATAATAAATTTGACAATTAGAGTTAATCAGTAATTAAATTGGTGACAAAAAGGCTAAAGAAATAGGAGAAAATAATGACACATCACACTCGCCATGGTGGCATTCGCTGGAGGCTTAGTAAGGTGCTCGTGCACACATGCCGTGGGTGGCATGTGCTAGAGGCTTAGTAGTATTCTTTTGCATATATGTCACTCTTTGTGGGTGGTATATACTAGAGTCATAATGGTGCACTCTTGCACACATGTCTCTTACAAAGTGACATGTACTGGAGACGTGGTGTTCTGCTCATACGCATATGTCATTCACAGTAGGTGACATGCACTAGAGGCTTTGTAGGTTGCTCATGTGCACATGTTGTGGGTGGCATGTACTGGAGTCACAGTTATATGCTCTTGTATATGATATTCTTACAAAGTGGCACGTACTAGAGACTTAGTTCTAGAAGAGGGGCTCACTGAGGGCGAACCTTGGGTTTTAAGAGCCTCAGAGCTACGACTATGGATGCTTTTGTCTTGATAAGAGAAATATGAAAAGGAAGGGATGTTGAATTTTATTGAATGTATTTGATTGAGTACAAATTCCCTTCATTACCTTAGATGTGCCTCGTTAAAATTCCTAAAGCCAAAACCCTGACTTTTCTATTTTTAGGACAAAAGACCTCGGTAGGAAAAAGAGTACAACATTAGGTTTAGAGTGTAGGTCAGTTGAAGTAGAACTTCAAGTGGGTGACGTTCCATGTTCTTGGAATTGCTTTGCCATCCAACTCTTGTAGTCGGTACGCTACATTGTCAAGGTTGGTTGTGACCCTAAGGGACCTTCCCAATTAGGGCCAAGCTTTCCCACTCGAGGATCTTTTCTGGCTTCACCTTGGACTTGCCTTACTAGGTTTCCAGGTTCAAAGGCTCATGGTTGAACTTTTGTATTGTATCTCTTGACTGCTCGAAGTTTGGCAACTTCTTCTCTAATCCTTGCCATTTCTTAGACTTCTTCACTGATTTCAAGTTCTACCCTCATATTGTCCTCATTTTGTTGTTGTTGGAACAATACTTTCTTTGTCGACTGTTCCCTGACTTCAACAGGGATCATGGTGTCTATGCCATATGTGAGTCAATAAGGAGTTTCGTTGGTTATTGTTTAGGGTGAATAGTGGTACGCCCAGTGTATGTTGTAGAGTTCTTCTTTCCACTAGCCCTTAGAATTGTCAAGTCTAGTATGCAGGGCCCTGAGGATGACTCAGTTAGCTGCCTCTGTCAGCCAGTTAGTCTGAGGATGTTCGATAGAGGTGACTATGTGCTTGATGCCTAGCCTTTTCAGGAAGTATTCCTAAATTTGGGCTTTGAATTGAGTGTCATTGTTAGTGACAATGGCGTATAGAAGGTGATGTGTCATTATTTTCTCCTATTTCTTAACCCATTTTGTCACCATTTTAATTACTGATTAGCCTTAATTATCAAATTAATTATGCAGTTTTATCATTTAGGCCTACTTGACTAATTTTGTGTTTTTAATTTCATTTCACGAGAATTATAAGCAATTGGGCTAGAATCCGAAATTGGGCTTGGACTTGAAGAGAGCAGACAATTTTATTTTATCAAATCTTATCTTATCCAGATTTTATTTTATCTAGATTTTATTTCATCCAATCTAATCTTATCTTATCTAGATTTTATTTCATCTAGATTTTATTTCATCCAATCTTATCTTATTTCGTCCAAATTTTATTTTATTTATAGGCTAAGACTTAAAACAGATTTGTAAGCTTTGGGGCTGAGGACCTATATAACAGCACCAGGGTTTTAGTTTAGGGAAGTTTTTTTGAGAGAGGAGAATAATTCTTGGGTTTTAGAATTCCAATTTTTACTGTTTATGCGCACTGTTCACATAGAATAAAATTCATTTTCTGCAATTTTGTTTCTGCTTCAATCTACAATTTTGTTTTCTACTGATTAATGGAAGGCTAAGTCTCCAGCGCTGTTTTCTCTTGAGGATCAAGCACAGCTCTCTTTGAGGTTTTGTTATTACTATTGAATTCTGATCAGTTTTTCCTCTTCACCAATTACTCTGTATTTGTTGCTATTAATCCATGCATGCTTAGTGCTTGATTAATTGTCTCTGCGCTTAATTTACGTTCATGCTTAATGATCAGTTTTGTTCATGATTAATTGGTGTATGTGTTGCTTAATCACATAATGACAACCTTATGTTAATTTTCGCTTAGTAATTTAATTTAGGGTTAGATTAAGTGGTTGAACTGATTAAGGATAAATTCTCGTAACCTAGGATAAGAGACTTGCTTGTGAGCCAAGGGGAAACAACATGTTTTAATTCTATTATTTTCTAATTCAAATTTGTTTGCTGTTTAATTTACAAAAACAAACAACACCCCCAATTCGTTACTGTTTTATTACTATATGTTATGAGCGTTTGGTTGACCATTGCTCGTTGGGAGACGACCTAGGATCACTTCCTAGATACTTCATTTTGAATGTTTATTTGATTTAGGTACGACCTCGATCAAATTTGGCGTCGTTGCCGGGGTAAGCTTTGGGGCTGAGGACCTATATAACAGCACCAGGGTTTTAGTTTAGGGAAGTTTTTTTGAGAGAGGAGAATAATTCTTGGGTTTTAGAATTCCAATTTTTACTGTTTATGCGCACTGTTCACATAGAATAAAATTCATTTTCTGCAATTTTGTTTCTGCTTCAATCTACAATTTTGTTTTCTACTGATTAATGGAAGGCTAAGTCTCCAGCGCTGTTTTCTCTTGAGGATCAAGCACAGCTCTCTTTGAGGTTTTGTTATTACTATTGAATTCTGATCAGTTTTTCCTCTTCACCAATTACTCTGTATTTGTTGCTATTAATCCATGCATGCTTAGTGCTTGATTAATTGTCTCTGCGCTTAATTTATGTTCATGCTTAATGATCAGTTTCGTTCATAATTAATTGGTGTATGTGTTGCTTAATCACATAATGACAACCTTATGTTAATTTTCGCTTAGTAATTTAATTTAGGGTTGGATTAAGTGGTTGAACTGATTAAGGATAAATTCTCGTAACCTAGGATAAGAGACTTGCTTGTGAGCCAAGGGGAAACAACATGTTTTAATTCTATTATTTTCTAATTCAAATTTGTTTGCTGTTTAATTTACAAAAACAAACAACACCCCCAATTCGTTACTGTTTTATTACTATATGTTATGAGCGTTTGGTTTACCATTGCTCGTTGGGAGACGACCTAGGATCACTTCCTAGATACTTCATTTTGAATGTTTATTTGATTCAGGTACGACCTCGATCAAATTTGGCGTCGTTGCCGGGGAGCAGTGGTCCAAAGGTTCGTAATAGTGTTTAGTTATTTTTAGTCTAGCTCTGTTGTTTAGTGTGTGAGTGTGTGTTGTTTTGTTTTGTGTAGTGTTCTGTTTTGCATTTCAGTCACATCCCCTGTTTAGCGCTTCCCTGTTTCAGTTGCTCACAAAATTGCGACTGATTTTGTGTAATGCTGATTTTTTTTGTGTGTAATGCTATGAACAGTGTTTAGCGACTGATTTTGCAATTTAATTAGCAATTTTTGTTTTGATAGTTAGAGTTGTTATTTTTGGCTGATTTTTTGTGTGATAGTTTCTTTTGATCCATGTTTTCATAGTTAGACTTTGAATTTTTGTTTGAAATTTTTTGTGCTATCTTTTCATGATTTTAGGGTGTTCCTCACAAAATTTCAGTTCATTTGGATATCGTTTGAGTATAGTTGTAGTTTTACCCCCTTGTTAGGTGCTTGTTGAGAAACACATTATTTGTTGCATATAGTGCATGACTAGGGGCAATTCAGGCGATTTACAACCCTTTGATCCTGAAATAGATAGAACCTTTCATAGATTAGTTAGGCATAGTGTGCATCCTGGTCATTCGGTGCATTTTTGAGCATCCTGATCATTTTCAACATTCTGTTGCTGGTGATTCTGAATATTCTGATTTTGAGCATTTGACTGTTGATTTTCATACTGAGAACAAGGCTTAACCTCCTCCTCGTGAGAGGACTCTTAGGGAGATGGCTGCACCTGATTTCACTTATGAAAGCTTGTGCATTCAATATCCTGATGAGGGTGTTCCATATATTCTCAAGACTGGACTAATACATTTGCTGCCCAAGTTTCATGGTCTTGCAGGTCAAGATCCTTATAAGCATCTTAAGGAGTTCCATATTGTTTGTTCCACCATGAAGCCCCCTGATGTCCAGGAAGATCATATCTTTCTAAAGGCTTTTCCTCATTCTCTGGAGGGAGTGGCAAAAGATTGGTTGTACTACCTTGCTCCCAGGTCCATTTTCAGTTGGTATGACCTTAAGAGGGTGTTCTTGGAGAAATTCTTCCCTGCATCTAGGACCACTACCATCAGAAAAGACATTTCAGGCATCAGGTAACTTAGTGGAGAAAGCTTGTATGAGTATTGGAAAAGATTCAAGAAATTGTGTGCAAGCTGTCCTTACTACCAGATTTCTAAGCAACTCCTTCTTCAATATTTCTATGAGGGACTTAGCAACATGGAGAGGAGTATGATTGATGCTGCCAGTAGTGGAGCTCTTGGTGATATGACTCCTGCTGAGGCTAGGAATTTGATCGAGAAGATGGCTTCCAACTCCCAACAATTCAGTGCAAGAAATGATGCTATTATCCTTAGAGGAGTCCATGAGGTGGCCACGGATTCATCTTCATCTACTGAAAATAAAAAGCTTGAGGGAAAACTTGATGCCTTGGTCAACCTAGTAACTCAGCTTGCCATGAATCAGAAATCTGCACCTGTTGCAAGAGTCTGTGATCTATGTTCTTCTACAGATCACCATATAGATCTTTGTTCTTCTTTGCTGCAATCTGGAGTCAATGAGCAACCTGAAGCTTATGCTAAAAAAATTTATAATAGACCCCCTCAACAGCAAAACCAACAACAACAGAATAATTATGATCTTTCAAGCAACAGATACAATCCAGGTTGGAGAAATCATACAAATCTGAGATGGGCAAGTCCTCCACAACGACAATAGCCTGTCCCTCCTTTCTAGAATGTTGTTGGTCCAAGCAAGCCATATGTTCCTCCTCCCAATACAACAGTAGCAATAACAACAGTCTCAACAAAGACAACAAGCAACTGAGACTCCTCCTCAACCTTCCTTAGAAGAGTTAGTAAGGTAGATGACCATCCAGAATATGCAATTTCAGCAAGAGACAAGAGCCTTCATTCAGAGTCTGACAAATCAGATGGGGCATATGGCTACTCAGTTGAACCAAGCTCAGTCCCAAAATTCTGACAAATTGCCTTCACAAACTGTGCAGAATCCGTAAAATGTGACTGCCATCACCTTGAGGTCTGGCAACCAAATTCAAGTGCCTCCACCAGTAGCAGCACCTGCACCTGAACCTATCAAGCTTTATTCTATACCTAAAAAGGAGGATGAGATAATTGCACAAAAGAGAAAGCTTCCTAACAAAAATTTTCATGCAGCTGGACCTTCTTCTAGTAATTCTGACTTACCGCAGCCTCCTACCCCTCTTCCATTTCCACATAGAGCAATTCCCAACAAAAAAATGGAAGAAGTGGAAAAGGAGATCTTGGAGACCTTTAGGAAAGTAGAGGTGAACATATCTCTGCTAGATGCCATCAAGCAGATTCCAAGATATGCCAAGTTTCTAAAGGAGTTGTGCACCCACAAAAGGAAGCTCAAAGGCAATGAAAGGATTAGCATGGGCAGAAATGTGTCAGCATTGATAGGTAAATCTGTTCCTCACATTCCTGACAAATGTAAGGACCCAAGTACTTTTTGTATACCTTGCATTATTGGGAACATTAAATTTGACAATGCCATGCTAGATCTAGGAGCATCAGTTAGTGTCATGCCTCTGTCCATTTTCAATTCTTTATCTCTTGGACCTTTGCAATCCATAGATGTGGTGATTCATTTGGCAAATAGAAGTGTTGCTTACCCCGCAGGTTTCATAGAGGGTGTGCTGGTTCGGGTTGGTGAACTTATTTTTCCTGTTGATTTTTATGTTCTTAATATGGAAGAGGGATTTTCCCATGGTTCAGTTCCAATTATTTTAGGCAAGCCATTTATGAAAACAGCCCGAACCTAGATAAATGTTTATGCTGGCACATTGTCTATGGAATTTGATGATATTGTTGTTCATTTTAACATTCTTGATGCCATGAAACATCCATCTGAGGATCATTTTGTTTTTCGTGCGGAGATAATTGATCAGATTGTTTTTGCTCTTAAGAAATTTCGTTCATATTTACTTGGTACTCGTGTTATTGTTTATACTGACCATGCAACTCTGAAGTACCTGTTGAAGAAGGTTGAATCAAAGCCTAGATTGATCAGGTGGATGCTTTGGCTCCAAGAGTTTGATTTGGAAATCCGTGATCGGAGCGGTGCACAGAACCTCGTGGTTGACCATCTAAGTAGGATTGAGCGTGCGTCTGAGGACTCACCCATTCGGGATGATTTTCTGGATGATCACTTATACATTCTGTATAGTATTTCTGATTCCTTCCCCACTCCTTGGTTTGCTAATATTGTGAATTATTTGGTTGCTTCTGTTTTTCCTCCCTTAGCATCTAAAGCTCAAAATGATAAAATTAAGAGCGATGCTAAGCATTATATTTGGGATGACCCCTATTTGTGGAAGTTGTGCAGTGACCAGGTTATTCGGAGAAGCATTCCAGACCATTAGATTGACCCAGTCCTGCAATTCTATCATTCTTCCACACCAGGTGGCCATCTTGGCATACAGAGGATACCTCGCAAGGTGCTTGACTATGCTTTCTATTGGCCCACCATCTTCAAGGATGCGTGGAGAATCTATAGCACTTGTGAGCCTTGTTAGAGAGCAGGAGGCTCACTTTCATGGAGACAGCAAATGCCTCAACAACCTATGTTATTCTGTGAGGTGTTTGATGTCTGGGGTATAGATTTTATGGTGCCTTTCCCTGTCTCTTTTGGTTTTGTTTATATTCTCCTTGCTGTTGATTATGTTTCAAAATGGGTGGAAGTCAAATCCACCAGAACTAACGATGCTAAGGTTGTTGTAGATTTTGTTAGATCTAATCTGTTTTGCAGGTTTGGAGTCCCTAGAGCCATCGTTAGTGATCAAGGCACTCATTTTTGTAACAGATCCATGTATGCCTTGCTCAAAAAGTATGGGGTTGTGCACAAAATTTCCACACCTTACCACCCCCAAACTAATGGGCAGGCTGAGATTTCAAACAGGGAGTTAAAAAGGATGTTAGAGAAGATTGTGCAGCCGAACAGAAAGGATTGGAGCACCAGGCTGGATGATGCTCTTTGGGCGCATAGAACTGCATACAAAGCACCCATAGGAATGTTGCCTTATCGGGTTTTCTTTGGAAAGGCATGCCATCTTCCTGTAGAGATAGAGCATAAAGCTTATTGGGATGTAAAGACCTGCAACTTCTCTATTGATCAGGCTGGAGAGGAAATGAAGTTGCAACTAAGTGAGCTAGATGAGATCCGTTTACAAGCCTATGAGAATTCCAAATTCTACAAGGAGAAGACCAAGAAGTTCCATGAAAACTTGATAGCTAAGAAGGACTTTGTGGTTGGACAGAAAGTTTTATTGTATAACTCTAGGCTCGGACTCAAGAGTGGTAAGTTGAGGTCAAAGTGGATTGGTCCTTTTGTGGTGGCTAATGTTTTTCCTTATGGTACAGTTGAGATCAAAAGTGAATCCACATATAAGAGTTTCAAGGTCAATGGACACCGGCTGAAACCATTCCTCATAAATCCCTCCTTAGCGGATGTAGTGGTGGAGGAGACCTCCTTACTTCACCCTACTTCTCTTCCGCCATGACTTAGGGAGTTTTTTTTTTTCTGTCTCCTTCTCAACTTTTATGGCACTTGTCCAATTTTATTGATTGTTTTGATTGCTCTGGATCTGGTGATTGTGCTCCATTGAGGACAATGTATTGTTTAAGTGTGGGGGGGGGGGGGGGAGATTGTTCTTTAATTTTGTTGATTTTGTTGGGTATTCTAGGTTAATTTTGTTGGGTTTTCTAGTTTAATTTTTTTAGGTTTTCTAGGTTAATTTTGTTATTTTGGTTTTATGTTTTGTATACAACATTGCATGTTTCTCTTTGAATTTTGGGTTATGTACAGGTAATGGGTAATTGTTTTTGAAATAGGAGTTTCTTGGCATTTTGTGAATTGAAATCCTTGATTTTCTCTACATGTCAAGTTAGTTTTGAAAGTGATAGATTTACCCTTGGTGAGAATTTGAGCCATCATCATCTATTTTATTCGGTGTGTTTTGCCCCCATTGATTGCTTGCATAATAGCCTTGGCTTGACTCTTGTTGATACTTCTTGCTTCACATGCATGTTGGGAGATGATTTAGGCATTTTGTTCTTATAAGCCTCTAGCCAAATGAGCCTACCTTGAATTAATTCCTTTGATAGCCCCTTTGAGCCTATGTTCCCCTTTCTTTGTTATAAAGCTCATTACAAGCCTTTAGTGAAAAACCACGATCTCACCCTACCCTTAAGGAATTTTGGAGCTTTGGAATTGTTTTGGGAATAAGTGTGGGGGGTTACATTTCATTGGATGATATGTTTTTGTTGGCCATGCTTGATGATTTATTTTCGCCATGCTTGATGTATATACATATATTGCCTAATTGTCGCTCTATTTTTCAAATGCTTTCAAATATGCTACTGTTCACGTTCAAAAAAAAAACCAGAAAAATGAAAAAAAAATGAAGTTGAATAAATGAGGTCTTGGTTTGAAGACTTGGATTGGTTTGAGGACTTGGTTGATTTTGTTTTGGGTTTACTTTTTATGCTTAATTTTTAATTTTGATTTTGGGGTTTACTACTTTTTCTTAGTTCCCACTTATTCCCCATTGCTCCTTTATTCCTTTGGGTTTTAGCTACTTATCCCATACTTTCCTCTACCTTGTCCTTGGCCCCATAACCTTAAAAGACCTTTTGATCCTCATATGCATGTGTTTGTGGTGTGGTTGTCAATTTTAGAGTCTTGCCAAGTCTATGTGGTGTTTGTTTTCATGGGTGCTCTGAGAGTAAACAGTAGCCTAGACACTTGAGAGATAGAGTGCATATCTTATGAGGCTTTGTCACTTTTCATTCTTGAGCTGATTGACTATCTTGCCATGTTTGAGATGCTTGGATGATTTTCATGACTGTCTTGATTCTTTAACTCTCTACATGTTGGATGTTGCCCATTCCTTGAGATTCATTGAGAAATAAGTAATTGTTTTTGTGTTTGTTTGTTTCTCTTTAATGTCTCTGGATTTGTTCCTTGCTTTGCTTTTTGATTTTGCCCAGGAGTGCAAAAGGCTAAGTGTGAGCGGATTTGATGTGTCATTATTTTCTCCTATTTCTTAACCCTTTTTGTCACCATTTTAATTATTGATTAGCCTTAATTATCAAATTAATTATGCAGTTTTATCATTTGGGCCTACTTGACTAATTTTGTGTTTTTAATTTAATTGAGCTTGGACTTGAAGAGAGCAGACAATTTTATTTTATCAAATCTTATCTTATTCAAATTTTATTTCATCTAGATTTTATTTCATTCAATCTAATCTTATCTTATCCAAATTTTATTTCATCCAATCTTATCTTATTTTGTCCAGATTTTATTTTATTTATAGGCTAAGACTTAAAACAGATTTGTAAGCTTTGGGGCTGAGGACCTATATAACAGTACCAGAGTTTTAGTTTAGGGAAGGTTTTTTGAGAGAGGAGAATAATTCTAGGGTTTTAGAATTCCAATACTGTTCATGCGCACTATTCACATAGAATAAAATTTGTTTTTTGCAATTTTGTTTCTGCTTCAATCTACAATTTCATTTTCTACTGATTAATGGAAGGCTAAGTCTCCAGCGCTATTTTCTCTTGAGGGTCAAGCACAACTCTCTTTGAGGTTTTGTTATTACTATTGAATTCTGATCAGTTTTTCCTCTTCACCAATTACTTTGTATTTGTTGCTATTAATCCATGCATGCTTAGTGCTTTATTAATTGTCTCCGCGCTTAATTTACGTTCATGCGTAATGATCAGTTTCGTTCATGATTAATTGATGTATGTGTTGCTTAATCACATAATGACAACCTTATGTTAATTTTCGCTTAGTAATTTAATTTAGGGTTGGATTAAGTGGTTGAACTGATTAAGGATAAATTCTCGTAACCTAGGATAAGAGACTTGCTTGTGAATCAAGGGAAAACAACATGTTTTAATTCTGTTATTTTCTAATTCAAATTTGCTTGCTATTTAATTTACAACCCCCCCTAATTCATTACTACTTTATTACTATCTGTTATGAACGTTTGGTTGACCATTGCTCGTTGGGAGACGACCTAGGATCACTTCCTAGATACTACATTTTTAATGTTTATTCGATTCGGGTACGACCTCGATCAGAAGGTCATACCTGGAGATGAGGTGTTTCTAGGTGAATTTCTCCACCTCGTTGGTCGTAATTTCCCGTAGTGGTCTTGTTTCTATCCACTTTGTGAAGTAGTCGATGAAGACTAGTAAGTATTTGACGGATCCTGGGGACTATGGTAATGGTCTTAGTATGTCTATTCCCCATTGGCGAAGGGTCAAGGGGAGCTCAGAATATGAAAATTGTCAGGAGAAGTGTGTGACACGTCTGCAAACTCTTGGCATCTTCTACACCTCCTAGTAAAGTCAAGGGTGTCTGCTCTGAGTGTTGGCTAGTAGTAGCCGGCTTGCACTGCTTCGGTTGGTAGGGAGTGTCTTCCTGTGCGGAGACCTCAAGTCCCTTCATGATGTTCCTTCATGATGTAGTTTGCCTGTTGTTTGTTTAGGCATTTAAGTAGGGGTGTTGTCAACCCTCTTTTGAATAGCTCGCCATCAAAGATGACGTAGTAACTGGCCTTCCGTTTGAGGCATCGGGCTTTGTCCTCATTTGGTGGCAGTACCCCCCGAATTAGTAAGTTCTTGTAGGGGGTTATCCTGTTTGGTTCCTCCTCGTCTCAATTCGTAATTTTCTCAACATCTATGGAGGGAGTTTGGAGCATTTCCTAGATGATAGTCTTGAGGTGACCGACCTTCTTGGTGCTGGCCAGCTTGGAGAGCAGGTCTGCTCTGGTATTGCTTTCCCTGGGGATGTATTACATTTTGAAACATTCAAAATTGTAGACGAGAGACTTCACGATGTGATTGTATTTGAGCAATATTGTTTCCTTGGTCTAGTATGTATTAGCAACCTATCCTTGGGCAAGCTACAAGTCTGTGTAGCATTGTAGCTTCTTAGCTCCAAATTCTCTTTCTAGCTTCAGACCTGTAATGAGCACACCTCTTACTCTGCCTGGTTATTTGAGGCTCTAAAGTTGAGCTTGAGGGCTAGCTCTAGGATGATATTGTTAGGGCCTTCGAGGATGATCCCTGCCTTGCTTCCTTTTATGTTGGACGCACTGCCAACATAAAGGGTCCACCCATATGAGGTGGTTGTGTTGTTTCCAGCGAATTCTGTCAAAAAGTCAGTCGTGAATTGTGTCTTCATGGGGCCACGTGGTTCGTACTGGATGTTGAACTCTCAAAGTTTGACAAACCATGCCACCATCATTCCTGCGAGTTCAGGTTTTCTCAAAACCTACGTGATTGGGTAGTTCATCTTGACTACCACTTGATGACTCAGGAAGTAGGGCTTGAGTCGTCGGGTTGAGGTAATAAGTGCTAGTACCACCTTTTCTATCATTTGGTAGCACTTCTCGACATCATGGAGTATGTGGCTGGTGAAATAGATAGGGTGTTGGTGCTAACGACTTTGTCAGCTACTAAGAGATATAGGAGTAGGGGTACTCATGGCCTGGGTCAACTCAAAATTAGCGATGTGGCTATGATCTTCTTGAAATCCAGGAAGGCTTGTTTTCAAGTCTCGTCCCATAGAAAGGACTCAGTCTTCTTGAGCAGTTTGTAAAATGGCTTTGTCTTTTCGGTGATCTTTGGGAGGAACTTGGGCAGGGATGCTAGCATACTATTCAGCTTCTGGACTTCTTGGATGCTGTTGGGGTTGCACATCTCCAGTATAGTAGTGCATTTATCAGGGTTGGCTTCAATCCCCCAGTGTGTGATCATGAAGTCAAGGAACTTGCCTTTGTCTAACCTGAAAGTACTTTTTTTAGGGTTGAGGAACATGTCATATTTGCGAATTTCCCCGAAGACTTCTTCCAGGTTTGTCACATGTTGGGATATGCTTTGAGACTTGACAACCATGTCGTCCACACATCAACGTTTCGTCTGATATATTGTTTTAAGACTTGATCCATCAGTATTTGGTATGTTGCGCTTGCGTTTTTCTGAAAGGTATGACCCTGTAGCAAAAGTTAGCATCTCTAGTGATAAATTTTGTATTCTCCATGTCTAAAGGATGCATTCTGATCTGGTTGTATCCAAAGTAGTCATCCAGGAAGCTTAGCACTTGGAACCCAAACGTTCCATCGACTTGCCTGTTGATGTTGGGCAAAAGTTATGCGTCTTTGGTGCATATTTGTCATTTGTCATTGGCCTTTTTGACCATGATGATGTTGGTGAGCCAGGTAGAAAACCTGACTTCTCTGATAAAGTTTTCATGGAGGAGCTTGTTGACTTCTTCTTTAACGGCTTTACTTCATTCTTTTCTTCTGTGATATAGGTTTGACCTGGGGACAAATAGCAAGTTTGTGGCAGATTATGCCAGGATGGATTCCCGGCATGTCAAATGGCTGCCAGGAAAATAAACCCGGGTTTTTGTGTAACACAGTGATGATGTGCCGATGCTCATGACTAGTGAGATCCCTACTGAGCCGCGTGCATTGCCCGGGTTTAGGTCCAAGTTGTAGTTGGACACATTCTTTGATGGGTTTTAGTCCTCTGTTGGAGGTGTTGTCTCGTGGAACTATGTGAAATTCACTACCCATGTTAACTTGGTAGATGGTCGGGGCTCAAATTTGAGACCCTTTGTCCATGGTCATGACTTGAGTGCCTTTAGCCGTTG
The DNA here is from genome assembly GCF_000004515.6 of Glycine max. Classification (NCBI taxonomy): domain Eukaryota; kingdom Viridiplantae; phylum Streptophyta; class Magnoliopsida; order Fabales; family Fabaceae; genus Glycine; species Glycine max. The sequence goes on along the minus strand of NC_038249.2, from coordinate 10,412,092 downwards.
TGGGTTGAGGCATGGCAGGCTCCCGAATGGAGGATATGGTGCTACTTTTAAGTTCTCTACATAGCATTGTTGTGTTTGCTTTTGGCCAACCTTGACAGTTACAATCTCCCTTGTTAGTGCAAGGAATTTAATTGTCAAGTGGGGCGTGGAGACTATGGCTCCAAGCTCGTTAAGTGTTTTTCTGCCGATTAAGGCCAAGTATGATGTGTTTGTGTCCACTAGTAGATATCTGATGGTGAATCTCCTAGAGAGCTTTCCCTGACTGAAGGTGGTTATCGAGTCCTCGTAGCCTCTAGTCTCGACTTTCTCGCCTGTGAAGCTGAGGAGTGGACCGCCGTGAGGATGGACAAGGTCGGGTGAGACCTCAAGTCTTTGGAAGGTTTTCCAGTATAGGATATCAACGGAACTACCTTGGTCGATGAGGACCCTAGTCACCATGAAATTTGCAATGATGATAGAGTCAACCACGAGCTTGTCTTGATTGACGGGGTTGATGCCCTTGAAGTCCCTATCCGTGAAAGTGATAGGTGGGAGACTTCGTTGTAGAGGTGCGTTGACAAAGTTAATGTTGATGTCCCAGACGGCATGCAGATGACATTTTTGGGATTGGCTGGACCGTCCTCCATCGGAAAATCTACCTGCAATGGTGTTGATTACACCTCTGATTTGATAGGCGGGTTCTTTTACTTGTGGAGGTTGTCATTCACGCTGTTATTGTTGGTGTCTTTGTCTGTATCGGTCATCTATTCTTCTTTCTACTTCCTGGTTCCTGTGCTTCTCCTCTTCACATCCTTCAGGGTCTTGATCCTGCTTGGTGATTATCTGGTCTCTTAACATACTGGGCTAGGTACCCAACCTATAGTCTTCGATGTTATGACCAATACTGCAATGATATCAATAGTATTTGGTTGTGTCTGACCTCGATATGGGAGGTTTTGTTTGGGGTAGCCGGATGGATACCTCCATGTTGAATGCTTCCTTGAGAATCATGGTGCGATTGGGTGTTAGGGGTGTGTAACGCTCGTACCTAGGCCCTTTAGGGAGAAGCTGGTGCTTGTCTGGTTGTGCCTCTTGTCCGACTAGTGTAAGTCGGCCATGATGCTTTTTTCATGCTTGTCGTACTTTTGTTCAGCTTGTCTAAATTCATTTCTAAATCTGGGCATTTCCTCCATCTGGATGTAGCCTTTGGCTCGCTCGCGCAATCCGTCCATGCTACCGTGTGGTTTTTTGCATAGATTGTCTACGAACTTGCCAGGGCATAAGGCGAGGAGCATGGAATGCAACACTACCTCGATGTTAAGATTTTGGATCTAGATGGCTGTCTGTCCAAATCTGTCCATGAATTTTTTGAGGGACTCATCGTCTGCTTATTGCAGACTGACCAAGGCAGCCGAGGTCATGCAGTGAGACCTGCTGGTGGTGTACTGCACACTGAACCATTTAACAAGGGTATCAAAACTGTCTATGGACCTGGGTGGGAGTCCACCGAACTAGGTCAATGCTACCCCCTTGAGTCGACATAGGGAATATGTTTGACGGCTGGCAAGTGCACCGGATTGCGCAAGTAGTATAAAACGGTAAGTGAATACCGAGTATCGAACTCTCAGGGAACTTGTTTTACTTGGTAAAGTTGTGGTTCAGTAAATAAGTGCCTTTGGATGAAAGTTTGGTGTGTGGTATGGACAAGTATGCAACTAAACTATTCAAAAGTAAATCACATGAGTAGTGGTGTGTGGAGACAGATAAAGAACGTGTTGGTCTTCCTACTGGATGACTGATGTTATTAAGGATGTTCTCTATCTAACAATGTTCATGTGTTCTATGTTGTCTTCTGGACTACTAAACTCCGATGTCTCGTGCATGTTTAGCCTAATCCTAATCAAGCGTCGTCCTCAGATCCCTCTTGTTGGACTAAACTTAACCAGAATCAGATTCAGAAATAACATTACAAAAACTAAGCTATCGTACCCCGATGTCTCGTGAAAATACGATAAGCTAGCCCTGTCCTATCAAGTTCTAAGGATCAAACCATTTCCTAATGTTGAGTGACCCTAACTAAGCATGCAAGTGCGTGATCAAGGCAAAGGCACACTAGAATTAAATATTGATAGCACAATGAACACATAAAGCATTATTAGATAGATATGAAAGTATTACATCAAGTACCCCATAGGAAGAACCAACTGAGGATTTAGCTCTCCATAGCAGGGAAGCTTCCTTTACAACAATGAGAAGAGAAGATGAAAGATAGAAGAAATACAAGTAGTGGGGATGTCTCCTCCACCTCTAGAAACCTCACAATCTCTCATCCAAAGTTTCGCAAGACGGCTTCTTCTTCAAGCTTAGTTCTCTTTCAGTTGCTCCACAGCTGAAAACTCCCAAAAAACATGATTTCAGCTTAAATAGGCACTCCTGTCGGTGGACATGCGCTTAGCGGAAGATGAGCTCGCTTAGCGCACGTAAGTGACTTCTGGCTTAGCGCCAGTCACACTCGCTCAGCCTGAAGGTGAAGATGGTGCGCTTAGTGAGTTGGCCTTCGCTCAGTGCCTTTATACAGTTCAACCTCCTTCCAGACTTGTCCATGCGCTTAGCCATCAGATTGGGCGCTTAGCGAATGATGCGCTTAGCCAGAAGATAAATGGCTTAGTGAGTTCATGAAATCTGCACTTCACCGATCTTGCCTGTTTTACCTGAAATTGAAGTGGAATGATCATTAAATACACAGAACTAAGATACAAGGTACCTATTACCTAAATTATCAAAAAGTAATTACAATATTACAAAAAGAACCATAAATGGAAGGAGTCATATACAATTTACAACAGTTTTTTTACACAAAAGTTAGTCGTATTGACTGACTAACATAATACACGACATAGAATCACATCGTCATTGGTGTAGAGGTTCACCTATGTCAGGAAGGCATCCAAATACTCATTTGGATTTTTTGTCCCATCATACCGCTCGAGGTTGAGTGGTTTCCACCCCAAGGGTATGTTTGCCTCCATATTGTGGTCGACAAAAGGATGCGGATGGACAGTTTGCCCTATTGGACGGTGTATGTTTGAGAGACTTAAGTCATTTGTAGTGTTGCCTGCTCGTCGCCTTGGAGACGTCTGACATAAGCCTCCAGTTGATCATGGTCAGCCTTTAGCTTTGTCAACTTCTCCTTATGGTGTTGTTCCATCTTCGTGATGCGATTTTGGAGTTGTTGTAGAGTGTCTACCATAGCTGTTGGATGAGGATGGGAGTCTTCGAGGGGGGTCTTGTGTCTGACGTCAGACTGAGTGCTAACCATGGATGATCAGGAAAGAGAGTTGATGAGAGGCCGCGGGGTATGTTTTACCACGACCCCACGGTGGGCATCAAATGTTCTTACCAAAATCTGGAACCGTGACACATTAGGGTGGACGTGGTTGAGTAAGGTCCCGAACTTCACACGTCGGCTTGGAATGATACCTTTGATAGGAGGGTGGACCTACAAAACAAATGACTCTGAGGCTTAAGTAAGAATATGAGTAAGGAGAATAAAGCAAGTATATGCTTAAGTAAAGCTCGAGTGAGCGACAAAGAAACGGGGGCACAGGCTTGTTGCTGCTGTGTTGAGGGTGTGATGGGATCGTGTAGAGAGGTTCAATGGAACCTATATTTATAGTAGTTGAGCATGTTACTAGTCCTTGTTTGTAAGGGCTGTTATAGCCTTTGTAGATAATTTTCGGCTTGTAGATAATAGTTTGGAGCTTATAGATAATGTTAGAGATAAACATTTGCTTATAGATAAAAGGTAGAAGATAATCGTACCTTATAGGCAATATGTTATAGTGCTTTTTGATGATATTTTTTTTTTGTCTCGAAAACATTTTATTAGATTCAATATTTTAATTTCCTTTAATATTTTGGATATCAATGTTTATTCACTAATGTTTTAATGTCACACTTTGTGGAAATTTCTTATATAATGTTTTTGCTTTTAATATTTATATCTTTTGTTGTATACATTTTATTGAATGTTTTTACACCTTAATTATAATTCAATTTCTTTCCACCAATGTATCAGTTAAAGGATATAACAGTAAAAAAAATTGTGATTGTTATTATTATTTATATTGTTATTATCACTACTACAAAAAGTAGATTTAACATTGTCAGATTAACATCGGTTTTTAACAAAACTGATGTTAACATAAACGCGGTGGCATAATTATAAATAATGTATATTCGTTAACATCAATTTTCTGAAAAACCGATGTTAATTAAAAGACGTTAACATCGGTTCTTGAAAAATAGATGTTAACATTAATTCGTTAACATCGGTTTTTGAAGAACTGATGTTAACGTCTTTTAATTAACATCGGTTTTATAAAAAACCGATGTTAACGTATGATAAGTTAACATCAGTTTCACTTAGAAAACCGATGTTAACGTTAACATCATTTGGTTAACATCGGTTTTATATTGAAAACCGATGTTGGACTTATATTTTAAAATATCAGAACGCGAGTCCTACTTTGCTCGCGCTCTATTCTTGTCCATCTAAGCTTCTTCTTCTTCACGACCGTTTCTATTTGTATCTGCAAGCTTATCGAGACCGTGACACCTCACCACCTTACCTTGTACATGTTTTGCGACTCTTTCTTGTCTTTAACATGTTGTATTGAATACCATGGGTGAGTTTGGGGAACTCGTGTTCACTGCAAGGATCTTTGTTTGTTTGTCTTGCAAGGATTTGGTTTGTGGAACTTGTGTTCGCTGCAAGGATTTGGTTTGTGGAAGTCGTGGTCACTGCTAGGTCTGTTTGGGGTGCTCACATTGCAGTCTGTTTGGGGTGCTCAGTCGTGCTCGCAGGGTCTCATTTTGAGTAAGGTGATTCAGATTGCTAGTTGTCCTTTGAATGCTTAATGGATAGGTAGCTAGGTGTCTATTGTAATACGTATAGCACCATGGCAAATGTAACAATGTTCTGGTTTTTCTTTTATTGTTGTGTGTTTTGAGCTTTGAGGAGTCACTGTCTCACACGATTTTTTAAAACAAGTTAATAGAAATTAGAATAGTACTCACATTGTTATTTATTCATGCTGAATTATTCATAAGTACATATATCATATATATTAATGAAAGCAGTACAAGTGGTACTGATTACAAATAGCCTAGCATCAATGAGAGCAGACCTATGGTTAGCTAATACAATATACAAAATAGGTATTAGAGAACCAAATATCTGGCTATTAGCTAGGTAACCACCCACCAAGCTTCCTAGGCTCAATGAAGAGTCTGGGAAACTTGGACCTTAGCTTAAGTGGGTTCATGGGATTAATCCTTCATCAACTAGGAAACCTCTCAAACCTACAACACCTTAATCTTGGATACAATTATGCTCTTCAGATAGATAATCTTAATTGGATATCAAAGCTATCTTCCTTAGAGTACCTTGATTTGAGTGGTTCAAACCTTCATAAACAGGGTAACTGGCTTCAAGTAGTGAATGCACTTCCATCTCTTTCAGAACTACACTTAGAGAGTTGTCTAATTGATAACTTAGGACCACCAAAGGAAAAACCAACTTCACACATCTCCAAGTCCTTGATCTTTCTAAATCTCAGTAATAATACCTTTACTTGTCCAATTCCCTCACCATTTACAAACTTGTCATCCTTGAGAACTTTAAACCTGGCTCATATTCAACTGAATGGAACCATTCCTAAGAGATTTGAGTTCCTTAAAAACCTACAGGTATTAAATCTTGGAGCTAATTCTTTGACTGGTGATATGCCTGTAACTCTTGGAACTCTGTCAAATTTAGTGACGTTAGACCTTTCATCTAATTTGTTAGAGGATCTATAAAAGAATAAAATTTTGTAAAACTTTTGAAATTAAAGGAACTACGTTTGTCTTGGACAAACTTGTTCCTCAGTGAATGATGCCACACTGCCGCTGTGAAGGGGTACACATGCACGCCACGTTGTGCTAGCTAGCCTTTTAGTGAGATACTCTATGATTCTGGCATGGCAATTGATCAGTTTTGTTATTATTACATATGAGAGAGAGAGAGAGCCAAATATAGACACTGATCTAAGTGTGAAGCATTTAAATGTGATAGGGCCAAAAGGTATCACTGGATATAGCCACGTAAGTTATTGCTAAGTGCAAATTAAAGTCGTAACCATTTGATATATGGCATAATAATAGCATTGTGTCTGTGTTGAAAGTCCATTGCACCTAGAGACATATGATACCTTACCCATGACCCAGTGGACTTGTATGCAATATGCAAAGGCACATGTCATCTTCATAAAGTTGTTAAACTTAAATGTAACCTTCACTCTTTTCCTAAACCTTAATATGCAAATGACAAATTTCACTACCAAACAGAATCACAGTCCTCAAGCTATGACTGTTGGTTCAACTTCTGACCCATCCAACATTTGGTATCTCAACTTGGGTGCCTTTCATCACGGTACTGCCAATGTTGAGAACATTCAATAGTGTTTTTCATTTGAGGGTCCCAATCAAGTGATTGTAGGCAACGGTCAAGGTCTGGCCATCAAATCTATTGGTTCATCTTCCTTATAATCATTCTAGTGATTTAGTTCTCAATAGAATATTGCATGTTCCAACCATTTCTAGAAATCTTCCAAGTGTTAGTCAATTTACAAGGGATAATTCATTTTCCCTTGAATTTCACCCTAATGTGTTCCTTGTTAAATATTAGGGATCCGATGAGATTCTTCTCAAAGGACATCTTGGATCTAATGGCTTGTAAACATTAACCAAGCTGTTGTCAAATTCTACCTCTTCAAACTTATTTGCCAAGTCTACCTCTAAGGCTGATTTGTTGTCTTCCATTGTAAAAACTCATTTTCCTGTTAATTCAGCTTTTGTAAATACTGTCTCAACCAACACTTGGCACTCTAGGATACTCTCCTATGCATAAAGGGTACAAACGTCTATCTTCTGATGGCAAAATTTATGTCTTTAAGGATGTGATTTTTAATGAAATCATATTTCCCTATCCTGATTTGTTTTCTACTGCATCCAAGGCCACAAATCTATCCTCATCCCCATTACCATTAGGCTCTATTCCTATTGTTCCCATTCCTCCAACTCACCCACCTTCTCCTAATAAGTCACAAATTTGTTGTCATCATCATTACCATTAGCCTCTATTCCTATTATTCCCATTCCCCCAACTCACCCATCCTTGTAAGGAGCATTGGGTAGCGGTCAAAAGAATTTTAAGGTATCTAAAGGGTACTCTTACTTGGGGTCTCCACATTCAGTCTGTTCCTAAACCTTTCTTCATCCTAGCTTACTGTGATGCAGATTGGGCTGCTAACCCTGATGACAGAAGATCCACTTCTAAAGGTGGTGTTTTCTTTGGTTCTAATCTAATTTCTTGGTGGTCCAAGAAGCAAATTGTTGTGGCTCGGTCCAGCACTGAAGTTGAATATAGGAGTCTTGCATTGGTTACTACTGAAGTATCTTGGCTCCAATATCTTTTATCTGAACTTCAGGTTCAACACACAGTTCTTGTTATCCATTGTGATAACAAAAGTACAGTTTCCCTTGCTCATAATCCGGTTTTGCATGCAAGGACTAAGCAAATGGAGCATGATTTGTTCTTTGTCAGGGAAAAGGTGCTTAACAAGTTGCTTCAGGCTATGTATGTTCCAGCTCATTTGCAGTATGCTGATATCCTTACCAAGGCCTTCTCTACTACCAATTTTTAGTAGAGATCCAAGCTCAAAGTGTGTGATTCTTCTTACTTTGTTCAGAATCACCCACCTTGAACTTGTGGAGGGGTATTAGAGTATCTTACTCTTCTCTTTGTATTTTGGTTTGGACATCTATGTTTGTACAACTGTCACTTTTGTTTGGTTAGTTAATAGTTAACCATGATTGATTAACTGTTGTAGTTAGTTTTCTGTTGATCTCTCTATGTATAGATAGATCCAATTTTCACATTCTGAATCAATAACAGAAACTCAACAATCACAAGTACACTAAAATTGAAAAGCAAAAGTCACCTAGATTGAGGGAAAACATGGGACTCTGCTGGTTGAGCAACTGCTTCATGTCTAGGTGAGGCCTACTCCCTATTTGGTACATTGCTAGTCCTACTAGGTTATGAAATAGGATTATTTGGTTGAACCACTTGATCCCTTTGAGCAAACTGTGCTCCAGCACTCTGTAAGAAGTATAAACCCAATGTCATGACTTTGCTTTTAGTATTAGCATTCAAAAGGCATATTATGACTAGTATTGGAAAACAATTATACTCGCTAGCAACCATTTTTCTTTTTCTTTTGGTAACAACTTGTATTGTGTACCACGAGAGTAATCTAGAATTCATTGTTTAGATGTTTTTTATGAATAATTTAAATTTTTGAAATTTTAAAAACAAAATTTTAAACAACTAAAAATGTGGTATTTCAATTTCCTTCTAAACAGTGAGAAATTGAGATTATCTTCTTATAGAAGAATTTTCTAAAACGTTCGCGTATTTTCTTACTAACCTTCGTTCTCTCTTCTACCCTTAAAAGTTTCTGAAATCTCGTTCTCGAACTCGGGACTCTTCCCTCACGCCGATAATCCTCTTCTTCAAAAAACATCGTTTGAGCTGGTGAAACATTGATTGAGTGTGGACATAGGGGGATACCCATAACTAGCACACCAACCATATATTCTTTTCTCTTTGCATTCATTTTTTTCATTCTCACAATTTTAATTTTTTTTATCCAAACACAAAATTTTAAAAATAAAAGAATTTCAATTGAAGTATTTGAAATTCTTAAAATTTAAAATTCCTCATAATTTTAAATCCTGTCATCCAAACACCCTCTAAAAGTTTTTGTTTTGACAAAAAGACCTTAAAAGTTAAAACTAAGCAATTCCCAAAAACTATAATAAATTGATGCTTTTCAAATAAAACGAAATCATTTATAAATGTGATAGAATACGCTTATCAATTATTAAATGTTAACCAACATGCTTAATAATTAGTTGCTTTTATTTTTTAACAATACATTTTTTTTAATTTTCTCTTAGCCAGCCTTAATTATTTAATTCGATGACTTAAGACGAATGACCTCGTCAGATGTATGGAGGTTTCCTTTATATTTCATCTACTTAGTATTAGTTTGTCGTTTCTAACTAACACGTGAATACGTATTATGATATATATGAGAAATCCGCGTTATACGGTAAGAAAATATTATCAAATGCCTATAGTTGCACAAATTGGCTCCATGACACATGATAATATTTGTTATACCTAGGATAAGAAAATACTATTAAAAGCGTAGTTGGATAATATATGTAAATATGAACAAAAGTCTAGGTCTTCGCACGGTCACACCCGGCCCTATATATAGGAAAAGGCCATGTTCATGCATTTACAAACATTAATTGCATATAATACTTAATAGGCAAAGCTTTCTCTTGCTTACCTTAGTATTTGTCATGGCTGAAATAACATCATCTCTAACCCAATTACAACTCTCTTCCAAACCTAAATTGAATGCCCCAGATTACTACGATGCTCCTTCTCAGAAAGCAGTTGTAGGTCATCATTACCATGCTGGTCTTTATTCAGCTTCTGATGATGAAATACCCACGGTTGATTACTCTCTACTATTCTCTAATAACCCTGTTCAACGGTTTCTTACCCTAGAAAACCTCCGTCAAGCATGTCAGGAATATGGCTTCTTCTATGTAATTAAACTCTCTTGAGCCCTCGAATACTTCTATATATTTATTATACCATATATATGACATGCATGGCTGCTTTTCTCTTTTTAAAATTATTACACCTCAAATATTTCATAAGTTTAATTATACATCTAGTTGCTAAAGTTTAAAAAAATAAAATCTCAGTCCTGTGCATACCATTTTAAATCTTAATTTTTAGTTTCTACAAATATAATTTCATTTCCTTTTTGGTACTTACGGTGAGAATTAAAAGAGATTAAAATAATATGTACAAATTAAAAAAAATGATTTTAAGTATAAGAATTAAAGAGATTTTATAAGTATAGATACCAAACAAGTAATTAAATATATTTTATATACTAACGAGGTATAATTTAGTTTGTTAAATAGAATGTGAGTATTATAAATTTTTTAGCATTATTTTAATTCCTACATATAAAAAAAAAAACATATTTCATATGACATAACATGTTTCAATATATATGATAATTGCTTCATATGGATGCAGCTGGTAAACCACACCATCCCAGATGAAGTGTTGGACAGTGTTCTAAAGGGGTTTGCTGATTACGTTGATCCAAAAACCATAGATGAAAGAAAGGTCTACCGCAAAAATGGCCCATCGGATAAAATTCGATGGGACCTAAACTCATCTGCCGGGGAAAATAGGGAATATCTCAAGGTTGTCGCACATCCCCAGTTCTATGCTCCTTCTGATTCATCAGGAATTAGGTATATATATATATATATATATATATATATATATATATATATATATATATATATATATATATATATATATATATATATATATATATGTCAACCACGATATTCATTGTGTTCAAATAATTGTCTATTGTAAATTTGATAATACTATTTAATATTTATTGTGATGTTCCTTAATTATGTTTTATTTTATTTTTGGTCATTTCTTGCATCAGCAAAAATTTAGAAGAATATCATGGAGCAATGAGGACAATAGTAGTGGGATTAGCTAGGGCAGTGTCTGAAACCCTAGGGTTTGAAGAAAACTACATAGAAAAGGAATTCAACCTAAAGTCAGGGTTTGATGTGATGGCCATGAACCTTTATCCACCCAATTCTCGATCGAAGGGGGCTATTGGTATCCCCGAACACACTGACCCTGGCTTTGTGGTTTCACTTGTGCAAGATGTAGATGGTGGCCTCCAAATCCTATCCCATCAAGGAAAATGGATTAATGCTTATATTCCCCATCATGCCATACTCATCCAACTTGGTGATCATCTTGAGGTATACTTTTATTCAATTTTATTTAACTCCTTTAGCATTGATAATTATTTAATTTCTTGTTACTTGAGCAAATTTAATTACACCGTCCTCTGCTGTTAACAAATTTCTTTTTCAACCTGAACTTAGGTCTTAACCAATGGAAAGTACAAGAGTCACATCCATCGAGTTATTGTCAACAACAATAAGGTGCCAAGGATATCCGTGGTCACCCTTCATGGACCTGCGTTGGACAAATTCATCAGCCCGGGCGTAGAGTTTGTTGATGAAGAACACCCACAAAATTACCATGGAATGACCTATAAAGAATCCTTGGAAGCAAATGGGGGCGATCAGATCGATGTGCAATCATCACTTGATAAACTAAGACTTGTGTGAAGCTAAAATTAATAAAGGGAAAAGATTAGTGGTGGTATCCGATATCTAATTTACACCTATTGAAGGAAAAAGAGAATATGAAGATAAATATAGATATATAATAATATATATGTGATAAAAAAAATAAAGAAAAAAATGTGTTGACAGAATGCACAATATATGAAGATATATATCATCACTCATTACGTATACACTATTTCTGACACACATGCATGTGTCATGATGTTAATAAGATGTTATGTATTATTTGATTTGAATCAATACGAACAAGTCAAACTTTTCTAACTTATTTGTGGCACTTGTTATATCTATATGTTTCCTCTATTCTTCATTTTGATCAAACTACAATTTATTACAAGAATTTTAGAATAAAATTGGACATTATATCAACTGAACAAAAAGTTTTTGTTATGGATCTTCAAACACACCAACGCTATAAAATTGAGGTATAAAATATTTGTGTTCCAAAAACACTATATTTTGTAATTTTCCTCCTCATCCCCTAGCCTTTTTCTTGTGTAAGGATGGGAGAATAGGTTAGGAGGTCTACTAGGAGCCTACGACCTAGCTAGCTAGCCTGACTAATATGTAAAATATCAAGCTTAAATATTTTAAAAACTCTATTTAAGTAAAAGGCCGGGTTAGGTCATAGACTTTTAAAAAAGCATATTAAGTCTAATATATGTGCATATGTAACATAATAACTTAAAAGTTGTACAGAGATACCAATAAGTTTATTTATGTTAATAGTCCTACTTAGGCCAATAGGCTAACTAGTCTTTTATAGGTCTTATTAAAAAATAAGCTTTTAAATAGGTTTTTAAGTTAAGTGTGGCAGCATTTAGTGGTATACTATCAAAAGCATTCATGACTCTAGATCATTCTTTGAGAGAAACAATTCATTAATTATATACTAATTTTAATTCAGAAATAAGGGGAATTTGTTTTAATGACAGAATTAAGAAAACACAAACAAAATTGAGTAATAAATGAAAACATATTCGATTAAAGGCAACTCAAGGATCCAACACTAAGGTAAATCATCGCGGTTCTAGAATTGAAGCACGAAACGTAAGATCATGCAATTCAATATGCGTTCATGAGATAATAATCTCATATGGATATTCTTGAAACACAAGAGAACGAAATCGCTTTTTCTAATTTCCCCGAATTCAAGCACAATTGCATGTTGGTTTAGGCAATCGCCATTACCCCTAATCTCAATTCAATTTTCCAAATTAATCTAAACATGATCACGCATTGAACTCAGAAAATTGAAAGAAAAAAATGAAAAGGGAAACAAAATAGATCATAAATTCAAATTTGAAGCACAAAGAAACTCAAATTTACCATAAGTTTGAGTCCCTTGAAGGAATTGCAACCAAAATTAAAGATTCAAAGAGAATAGGAGGAAGAAGAAACCCTCAAAACCCTTAATTGAAATCTGAAAATTGTAAAAAGTCTCTCCTCAAAGAGTATTTTAGTGGTTTTATTATAAGAGAAAAATAGAAAATGTGGGCTCACTTAATACCACAGAAGGTTACTAATTAAATCCCTAAACACCCATTTTTAAAAGAGTAATTGGACCACTAATTACAAAATAAAGCCCTAAATACTAAAAACACAAAAATCCAAGTGCACACAGTCACTTTATATCTCATATTTGATCCCTGAAACGTCCAAATTAGGTTGAGCTGGTGAGACATAAAATTGTAGAACTCATTGTTAGCTTTCAAACAAGACAAAACCAGTCAAATTAGAACTCTGTACGAAGTTATGGCTTGTACAATAAAATAGTATAAAGATAAAAAAAATGTAAAAAATTAATAAAGCTCAACATTTGACCCGTGAGACTCAGTGCCGCAAAACTCAGTTAAAAATGATAAAAAAAAAAAAACAATCTTTAAAGTATGTCAATTATGAACAAAATGAGTCACTAATAATTATTGCTAAATAATATTCTATCAAGGCCTAAAATTTTATGTAAATCAAGTTAAGCCTTCAATAAAAGGCCTACCACATATAAATAAGTCATTCTTAAGTTTTGTCTTTTTATAGTGAAAGCTAAGATTAAACATACTAAAGCTTGACATGGCTTAATCTGTTTCTACTCGTACTATCAGGAGGATATTAAACATGAAGTTCCTAGGAAAAAAAACTTTTCATTTAAGTATATTTAGAAATAATATAATATTTATATATATATGCTTGATAATGAGACAATTGAAGTCATGCTCATGTCATTACTCTATTTGTCTTTTAAGTGTATGACACATTTCTCTCTTCCCTTTATATATCCTTTCTTCTCTATATTTTTGGCTGAATTTTCTTTACTTCATTCTCATTGGCTTTTATTTCTCCTCCACTTTCAATTCGCACTCCATTGTTTCCAATGTAGAATATATCTTGTTTCATACACAAAACATGAGGCTCAGAAGGTTAGTAAAGCACCTTAAATGTTGACAGAATCATTTTCTCTCTTCGATGGTTGTCGATGGGATCGATGTACATGCATCACTTTATATTATTATTCTTATTTACTCATTACTTCATTAATGCTTTTAGCTTTGCATGTTAAATCATACACAAACAAGAGACAGTCGAGGTCACACGCCAAGAGCACCAACGACTAGCATTAATATTGGATCACATCAGTCTAGGACTGCTCAAACGTCCCTCAATCTTCAAGAAACTCAAGATGATGAAGATATCACATTGAAGAGGCTTGTACAGGATATAGTCCTATATTACACTAGAACAAAAAAAAAAAAATACATTGATAATTTACGTATGTTTGTTCCTGCAAAATCAATGTGATATGTGATGTAATAAGATTTTTGTAATATTGGGACGCGACGTTTACATTAATTTGGAAAGTGTTTTTTACATTGATTATTTATCAACCGAGTTAATGTTAAATTACAACTTCTTTTTTTTTCTAGAATTAGTTTTCCTTATTGACAAGAATACAACTTTTTTCATCAGCTTCAGGGCGAGGGGATTACACCCAGTCCAAGACATAGAAAGCCTCCGGGTGCAAAGAGCATTTCCAGAGATATTTACCTTTACCCCACTCAAAGGGACGAGTAGGGGTTTAAACCCACGACCCATCATATGCGAGACCCTATCTTGCTCCACTCGGTCACCTTTAACGTCCTTCATTACAATAAGAATTCCCGTAATAAAAATACTCTTTAATACTTAAATAATATAACTTTTTCACTACTACAAAGAATGATTTTAACTTGCAACGTTAATATCGGTTTTTAATAAAATCGATGTTAATAAAAATGCAATGACATATTCGTAAATAAGATGACTTAGTTAATATCGATTTTTTGAAAAATCAATATTAACATGTTTTGTTAAAAAATCGATATTGACCCTAATTATAAATAACCCAAAAGTTGCATTCTCATTCGATTCATTCTGTCTCGTGCCCAAACTTCCTTGTGTCCAAAGTGCTGCTTCATGTCGAATGGCCTCTCCTTGTTGTTGCTTCCAATGTTGCCGTAGCCGCCGTGCTCGTCATAGTTGTCCTTTTCGTCATAGTTTTGTTGCTGTCGTTGGTCATTGGTCATCACTGTGTCGGAAGCCCTAGCTTCTCATTGCCGGTCCAGAACTTTCATCGCCATTGCCGCCAATTTCAGGTTCCCTAGCTTTTCATTTTCTTAGTGTGTGTTTACCATTTTCTTCACCTCTTTTGTTTAAGATCATACCCACCATATATGTCTTGCCTTTGGTTTCATGCTTATGAGATTTATTGTTAATTCTTTAGGTTATCTTGCCTTTGTTTTCAAACTTTTAATGAAATTGGATGTTTTTATTTGTTTAGAGATACTAGGAGGTAAACCTGTTCATGTATTTGGGAAGGTTTTGATTATGTTACTTGTTTACTTCAACTAGCAATTAAGCCTGTTCAAATGTGTAACAGATAACACTCAAAACAAATTGACCATACCATATTTTTCTTGCATGAGTTTTCTTGCTAAGTTTTGGTTCTGGCTATTTTGGGACATGTTTGTCTTAGAAAATCAAACCAAAAACTCTATTTTTGAGTTATCATTGGTCATTAGTTCCTTTATTTGAATGAATGTCTTTGTCGATGGAAAGGATAGACTAAGATGAGTGTTCATATTGTGATACACAAAAATTAAGTTGCATGTCTTTGAATGACTGTCTTTGTCAACTCATTCTATAAATTTCTCACACAAGAATGCACTAATAGGTGGTTAATGGGGTAAAATTTAGGTAGTAGCTGACCCCTTCACCCCTTTAACATTTTTTGGTTCTTATATATTTCTCTGACATATTCTTCCATAAGATGCTGCTAGGTTATATATATGCTAAGTACAAAAAATATACATAGGTTGTCATTTTTCTTATGCATGTTTTACACCTCCAACTAAGTTTTAAATCACATTTTGGTTTAGATATAGGATTCCTAGGTTTAATACCAAACTAAATCCTATTGAATCATTAGTAATATATATATAATCAAGTAAACATAGAATTTCATGAGAATATAGTCAAGAAAGAAATTAAAATAAAAAAGTGTAAGAATTTTAAAAAGGGAAAGATTAACAAAAAGTAAATGGACCTAACCCATTGAATTATACCCATATTTACTATTTTGATATTCAAATTGGATAAAGATGAAATTCTAACAATGATTTTTTGATTTTCTTTTTAATACTTTTTTGGTTTAGACTCCCTAAGAATCTTAGGATATTTCCCATTAAATCTTCTTGTTCCTGTGAAGGTCCTATATATATATATATATATATATATATATATATATATATATATATATATATATATATATATATATATATATATGTATATTACCATTTTTAATTTTATTAAAAATCAAAAAGATAGATTAAGATTTGATCCATTTATAAGACTATTCACGATTCCCACTTTTTCATATTTTGTTTGAATAATTATATTATTGAATGTCTATATATCTTTATAACTTGTATTTCCTTAAACTTTATGTATTTACTAAAACTTATATTTTGAGTTTCTTATTTCTTCTTGTTGGTAAAATTGTAATTGTAATTTGTAGGCACTTTTCGTTTTCCTATTTGTATTGTGATCACCACATTCGTTGTTGGAGATTGTTAGTGATCGACCATCATCACAAGTACAAATGTTTTTCATAAACTTTTGATGCTTTTTTTTTTCTTTCAATTTCTTTTATAACTTGTTTTATGTCATTAATGAGTATTGTTTTATATACAATTAATGCTCATTATGAGTGAACCTTAGTTTCCCGTTTGAGATTCAATATAATGATTCTTTTGAACAATTTGGATTAATCATTGTATTGAATCTTGAATTGTTCATTTGGACTGTTTGGGAAGAGTAATTTTTTTATAATAGATTCATACGTATAGGTTAACTTTATTTTCTTAAATTTGATGAAATTTCGATATAGTGCATTTCACTGTTCTCCGGGTGCACACTTGATTGTCGAGGAATTCATGTGACCGCTTTCATGTCATGTACTTGGAGATCAAAGCGAAATGCTGCCGAAGTCATATCTAAGAAAAGAAAGTTAAGTTTTACATATGAATCTACTATAAAAAAAATGTCTTCCTGAATGGGATAGGGCCACACCTTTAATGAAAAAAGTGAGATTTTCATGCATGGAATATATTTGTGAGTATCACATAGTTTTTAAATAGATGGATTGAAGTTGGATGAATGCAAGTCGCATGATTCCTACGTATAAGGAAGTTGTTGAACAGTTCTTGGATTTCGTCCATGAAAGAAGTCAACTGGATGAGGATGGAAAATATTTATGTCCTTGTATAAATTGTTTGAATGGGAGACGACAAGTACTAGATGACATACGGGAGCATCTACTGTGTGATGGGATTATAAAGAATTATACGACATGGTGAATTGATAGACATGCAGAGGGGGTCTTAAACTGAATCGATTGATGTGGAAATGGGATATCGCTTAGAGGATATGCTTTGTGATCTTGGACAAGAGTCTTTTCAGCAAGCACATGCCCCTGTGTATGATACATTAGAAAGTGATTCCAAAAAGCCTTTGTATTCAGGGTGCAAGAAGTCATTGACGCTATTGTCGGTGGTGTTAAGTTTGGTTATCAAGGCCAGATAAGGGTGGAGTGACAAAGCTTCACTTTCCTGCTTTAGGTAGTGCAAGACATGCATCCAGAGGATAACACATTGCCAAAAAGTTATTATCAAGTGAAGAAGATATTGTGTCTAATGGGTATGGAGTATTAGAAAATACATGCATGCCCTAATGATTGCATACTATACAAACATGAGTTTGAAGAAATGCATAAATTTTTGAAGTGTGGGGTATCACGATACAAAGTAAAGGATGATGATGAGAGTAGGGATGAGGAAAGCATAAAGAAAGGCCCCCCAGTGAAGGTGTTATGGTATCTTTCGATCATTCCAAGGCTTAAGTGTCTATTTGCAAATGGAGATGACGCAAAAGACCTTACATGGCATGCAAAAGAGAGAAACTGGAATGGAATGCTCCGTCATTCAAATGATTCCTCATAGTGGAAGAAGATTAATTGTTTGTACCCTGATTTTGGAAAAGAGACAATAAATCTTAGGCTTGGACTCGACACTGATGGAATGAATCCCTATGGAAATTCAAGCAGTCAGCCCAGTTCCTGGCCTATTTTGCTAGTAATTTACAACTTGATTTTGTCGTTGTGCATGAAGCGAAAATATATGATGTTGTTTATGATGATATCCAGCCGAAGACAAACAAGAAATGACATTGATGTTTATCTCAGTCCGTTGATTAAAGACTTGAGAAAGTTATGGGATGAGGGGGTTGCCATGTATGATGGGTATCAAAATGAGATATTCAAGTTGCGTGCAATGTTATTTTGTATGATTAATGACTTTCCAACATATTTGAATTTAAGTGGATAAAGTGTTAAGCATCATGCATGCGCTATTTGTGAAAAAGATACAAGCTACATACAACAAAAACATGGAAGAAAAACACTATACACTTGGCACCAACATTTTCTTAAACCTTATCACCCTTACCGCCGATTGAAAAAAGCTTTTAATGGAAGGCAAGAGCATGAAATAACGCCAATACAATTAACTGGTTAGTAGGTTCTTGAGCAGTTTGGCAACATCAATACTAGATTCAGAAAAACCCAAAAAATGGAAAAAAAAAGAAAAGAAAAACTTGCATATGGAAGAAAAGGTTGATATTGTTTGATCTCTCGTACCAGTCTAATCTAGATGTCGCAATCTACCCTTCAGCGGGAGGGCGAAAAGGCCAAAATGGATAGGCCAAAGCATTTGTCTCCAAGGGAGAAAACGAGTGGAGTCGCCACCAACGTTTATTCGAGGAAAATGTTAGAAAAACCAAAAAGATGAAGGTCTGCGGATTTTGAAAATGAGGGTTCGGGAGTTGTTTACGCACGGGGAAGGTATTAGCAGCCCACGCGCCCGTCACAAGGGACGAAAGCCTTTGATCGAGTGTGCAAAACTTGACTTCAAAATGATTTTCTTTTCCCTTTTTATATTTTTTATTTTTTTGGGGTCGACAAGGGTGTTGCCCTCACTCCTACGTATCCTCATGTGCAATGAGGAATTCAAACCTACGTAGTTCTTTAAAGTCTAAAAGTTTATGTATTACATTGATTTTATGCTTTTTGAAAGATTGATTTTAATTGCGAACAAAAGTCATTTAAGGTGTTGGACCTTGAAACAATGTTTCGCCTTTTTGAAAAGCGGGGATAGTCATTTAAGGCATTGGACCTTGAAACAATCTTTTGATTTATGAAAAGAGGAGAAAGTCGTTAAGGCGTTGGACCTTGAAACGATCTTCTCAAGTTTGAAAGGCAGAGAGAATTGTTAAGGTGTTAGACCTTGAAACGATTTCTAGCGATATTTGATGAAATAAAGAAGTTTATGAGTTGGTTTTATTTTGGTTTTGCTTATTAACCGTCAATTTTTTTTAAAAGATAACTTACGGTACAAATGATCAGTTAAAACTTACTTTACAAAAGAAAATCGATTACCGATGATAGGTGAAGGAGATGAAGATGCACAAAAAAATAAAAAGGATACCTAAGGGTCCATGAATCATGTTCAAATCCTTAAAGACAAACACTAACCGGATGAAGAACGAAGAATGAATGAAGAGCGATGTATGAATCGATTACAGTCGTGATTCGGCAATGATTTAGCTTCTTTTTATCTTCTTCCTTCTTCTTTTCTCTTCTTTTTCTCCAATCCTTCACCTCTAGACCTCAGAACCTCCCTCTCAGCCCCTCTTCACGCTTATTTATAGCAAAATAAAGCATTTGGGGTCATGACAGCTCGCCCAGGCGAGCTGGTTACTTCACCATGAAGTTATTTGGTGGCCTAGGCGAGCCAGAGGCTAGCTTGGGCAAGCCATGGTTTAGAAAAAGCTTCCAAATACCCCTTTTGGGTATTTTTTGTATTATTTTCTGAAACATCAAAAAACCTTTCGGATTGCATGGTAACTAGTGACAAGTAGCTCAATTTGGCTAGAAAGAATCAAAATGTTAGCAAATGAAGGTCCCCGGACGAAATTAGGGTATGACAGTTGCCCCTTTTTACTTATCTTTTATTGGAAATTGTCATACCCTAATTTCATCCGGGGACAATCATTTGCAAACATTTGGATTCTTGCGAGCCGAATTGAGCTGCTTAACACCTACTGTCACGCATTCTATAAGGTTTTTCGATGTTTCGGAAGGAAATGTGCAAAATACTCATAAAGAGGGCAAAATGGTCACTTTTGGGGCATTTTTTAGCCCCTGAGCCTCCTAGATAACTTCATGATGAAGTAACCAGCTCGTCGGGGCGAGCAGGGTTGCTTCAAGATGAAGTTATTTGCTCGCCTGGGCGAGCTACCTTCATCTCAAATGCCATTTTTTGCTATAAATAGGCGTGATAAGGCTGAAAGAAAAGGTCCCTGAGTTCATTGAAGTCCAGAGGTCTAGAAAGAAGAAGAAAAAAGAGAAAAGAAGAAGAAAGAAGAGAAAACAAGGCCGAATCACATTCGCGATTGATTCCTACACCGTTCGTCATTCGTTCTTCAGTCGTTCTTTGTTTGTTCATCGTTCGTTCTTCGTTCTTCATCCGGTTCATGCTTGCTTTAAGGGTTTGAATTTGATTTATGGACCCTTAGGGGTCCCTTTTATTGTTTGTGCATCTTCATCTCCTTCTTCGATTATCGGTGATATTTTCTTTGTTTAAAGCGAGTTTTGACCGATCATTCATACCGTAATCTCATTTAATCACCATTAAAATAAAATTCAACCGATCGTTTGTGTTTTAATCTCACTTAACCACTGTTTAAATGAATTTCAACCGATCATTTGTGTTGCGATCTCACTTAATCACTGTTTAAATAAGTTTCGACCGATCCTTTGTGTCGTAAACTTTTTTCATCAATGTAAAATAAATTTTAACCGGTCATTAACGCTGCAAGTTATCTTAAAAAAATTGAAGATTAATAAGCAAAAAACCAAATAAAACCAACTCATAAACTTCTTTATTTCATAAAAAAAAATCAAGAGGTTGCTTCAAGGTCCAACGCCTTAACGATTCTCTCCTTTAAAAAATCAAGAGATCGTTTCAAGATCCAACGCCTTAATGACTCTCTCCTCTTTTCAAAAATCAAAAGATCGTTTCGAGGTCCAACGCCTTAAACGACTTTTTTTGGTTAAAATAAATCTTTTAAAAAAGATAAAAACAATTTAACCAACAAAATTTCAGACTTAAATAACTACATGGGTCTGATTTCCTCATCGCACCTGAGGATACATAGGAGCAAGGGCAACACCCTTGTCGACCCCAAAAATTTAAAAAATATAAAAATGGAAAATACATAAAAAAACAAAAAAGGTAAAATACATAGTTTTGAAGTTATGCCTTGCACACTTGATTAGAGATTGTCGTCCCTTGTGACGAACATGTGGGGTGCTAATACCTTCCCCATGCGTAAACAACTCCTGAACCCTCATTTTCAAAATCTGCAGATAATCGTGTTTTTGGTTTTTCTGACGTTTTCCTCGAATAAACGTTGGTGGCGACTTTGCTTGTTTTCTCCCGCGGAGACAAATGCTTTGGCCCCTGAGTTTGGTCTTTTCGTGCCCCCGCCAAAGGGTTGGTTGCGACAAAAATAAAAGGGAAGTAAAGATAAAGACACTAATTTCGTTCGAGCGATCTTGCTATTCGATCGGGCAACTGGCGAAAACCAAGGAAGTGAAACCGAGGAAACATGAGGACATTGAAGTTCTATAGAGTGGAAGATATCTGAAGTTCTTTTTCTTCCCCTTCAAAGCACAGAAACAGAGGATGTCGAGTCCTATGAAGCACAAACAAGGACATTGAGTCCTATAAAAGACAAAAGACGTTGAAGTCTTTGAAATATAAATGAAGACATTGTAGTCTTTTGAAAGTGTAAATGACTGAAGACATTGAAGTCTTTTGAAATGTAAATGAAGACATTTTCGTCTTTTGAAAGCACAAATGACTGAAGACATTGAAGCCTTTTGAAATGTAAATGAAGAAATTGTCGTCTTTTGAAAGCATAAATTGTTGGATCGAGTGGCCTCAGAATAATTAAGAAGGGGGGTTGAATTAATTATTCCTAAACCTTTACTAATTAAAAAAAATATTCTTCTAAGGCTTTTACTTATGTTGTTAAGAGAATAAGGAGTAGAAGAGAAACTTAACAGAAACTAAAAGTGGAAATTAAATGCACAGCGGAAAGTAAAAGAGTAGGGAAGAAGGAAACAAACACACAAGAGTTTTTATACTGGTTCGGCAACAACCCGTACCTTCATCCAGTACCCAAGCGACCTGCGGTCCTTGAGATTTCTTTTCAACCTTGTAAAAATCCTTTTACAAGAAAAGATCCACAAGGGATGTACCCTCCCTTGTTCTCTTTGAAACCCTAATGGATGTACCCTCCACTAGAACTAATCCATAAGAGATGTACCCTCTCTTGTTCTCAGTCAAACCCAAGTAGATGTAACCTCTACTTGTACCACAAAGGATGTACCCTCCAATGTGTTAAGACAAAGATCTCAGGCGGTTAAACCTTTGATACTTTGTGAATGGGGATACAAAAGAATTCTCAGGCGGTTAGTCCTTTGAACACTTTTGTATTAGGGAATGGGAAGAATCAAAAGAATTCTCAGACTGTGTCGTTTTGAATTCTTTGACAAGGGAGAAGGGAGACACAAAAGAATTCAGGCGGTTAGTCCTTTGTTCTTTTGGAAAAGGGAGAAGAGAGACACAAAAAGAATTCAGGTGGTTAGTCCTTGGCGAATTCTTTTTGGCAAAGGGAGAAGAGAATGAAAAGATGAATAGCACAAGTTTTCAAGGTTTAGAAAACCAGAAAACTTCAGAAAGCTTTTGGTACAAAGAAGAAGAAGTTCAAAGAGATTCAAGGCTTGTAAAGGATTGTAAGAGATTGATTGGAAAAGTATTCAAGATTGAAAGAATGAATTAATTGAAAATGCAAAACAAAGCCTTGCTTTTATAGACTCTTCATGTCTGGTCAAGACAACCATTAGAAGAGTTATGTCTTTTAGAAAAACTTAAAAACCAATTTGAAAAATTCAAAAACCTTTTTGAAGAGTTACATCTTTTGATTTTTTCAGAAACAATCACTGGTAATCGTTTACCAAATCAGTGTAATCGATTACACAAAGCTTTTATGTGAAAGGATGTGACTCTTCACATTTGAATTTGAATTTCAACGTTCAAAGGCACTGGTAATCGATTACCAAAACATTGTAATCGATTACAGCTTTTTGAAATTAATTGGAATGTTGTAAATTCAATTTGAAAACTTTTTCAAAACAATTTTGCTACTGGTAATCGATTACAACAATCTGGTAATCGATTACCAGAGAGTAAAAACTCTTTGGTAAACATATTTTGAGAAAAATCATGTGCTACTCAATTTTTGAGAAAAACTTTTCATACTTATCTTGATTAAGCCTTCTCTTGATTCTTCAATCTTGAGCCATGAATCTTGATCTTGATTCTTGAGATCTTGAACCTTGAATCTTGATTCTTGACTCTAAACTTTCTTCTTGAGTCTTGAATTCTTCTTGATTCTTATCTTGAACTCTTGAATTGTTCTTGATTCACTTGAGTTGTTCTTTGATTGATCTTTGATTCACTTGAGTTGTTCTTTGATTGATCTTTGATTCACTTGAGTTGTTCTTTGATTGATCTTTGAGCTTTTTGTCATCACCTTTGTCATCATCTTTTGTTATCATCAAAACACCTTTGAATCACCTTTGATTCACCATGAAGCTTTGCTTCTACATAAATGACTGAAGACATTGAAGTCTTTTGAAATGCAAATGAATACATTGTCGTCTTGACAAAATACATTGAAGTCTTTAGAATATAAAGAAGAATGTGCTAGTCTTGACGAAAGACATTGAAGTCTTTGAAATGTAAAGGTGCAGATGACATTGATAGTCTCTGCAAGACAAAAGACTCTGATAGTCTTTGAAAAGTAAATGAGTAGATGACCTTGATAGTCTCCACAAGAAAAAAGACTCTGATAGTCTTTGAAAAGTAAAGGCGCAAATGACCTTGATTGTCTCTGCAAGACAAAAGACTATGATAGTCTTTGAAAAGTAAAGGAAGATGACATTGATAGTCTCCGCAGGAGAAAAGACTCTGATAGTCTTTGAAAAGTAAAGGAGAAGATGACCTTGATAGTCTTCGCAAGACAAAAGGCTCTGATAGTCTTTGAAAAGTAAAGGCGCAGATGACCTTGATTGTCTCTACAAGACAAAAGACTATGATTGTCTTTGAAAAGTAAAGGTGAATGACATTGATAGTCTCCATAAGACAAAAAAGACTCTGATAGTCTTTGAAAAGTAAAGGCATAGATAACCTTGATTGTCTCTACAAGACAAAAGACTATGATAGTGTTAGTCGTCTCATACGACCAACTTTTGTATAGAAAACATTTTCCAAAACTTGTATAGTTTCCCCAATTTATAGTTATTTTGTAAGGATTTGTAAATAAATCTTGTTTTCTTGTTATATCTATCTCTAGAATATTTTCCATTGGATTTAATGATGAAATTTGTTCAATTTCAGGTTAAATGAGGCTAAAATCTTGAGGTGCTAAAAGAAGAATTGGAGAGAAGAAGATGAGATGAAGAATTGACCAGCTTTGAGGAAGGCAGCATTGATGTTGCCATAGTAAAAGAATTCTATGCTAACCTCTATGATCCAGAGGACAAATCACCAAAGCAGGTGAGGGTCAGAGGTCATTTGATAAAATTTGATGAAGACGCCCTCAACACATTCCTGAAGACCCCTATGATCATTGAGGAGGGGGAAACATTACCAACTTACTCTAGATTTGCACTCTTGAGGCCTGATCCTCAAGAGTTGGTTGCTAAGCTCTGCATCCCAGGGAGGGGATTCGAGCTTAATGCTGATGGTCAGCCTTTGAAGATCCTCAGGAAGAACATGACCACACTCGCTCAGACATGGAGTGTTCTTTCTTACTCCAACTTGATCCCCACCTCCCACACTTCTGACATCACATTGGACTGGGCCAAGTTGATTTATGGCATTATTATGAAGATGGACATGAATCTGGGCTACCTCATCTCCCATCAGGTTTCTATTATTTCCCAACATGACTCCTCTAGGCTTGGATTTCCAGCCTTAATCACAGCTTTGTGTAAAGCTAGAGGGGTCACATCAGATTCCAGATCCTTGGAGAGCCTTAGCCCTTCCATTAATTTGGCATATATAAAGAACAATTGTTGGAATCTAGATGATCCAATAGTGACATTCAGAGGGCCAAGGAAGGCCAGGGGTAAGAGATCTGAGGCTGCCCCTACTTCAGCAGCACCAGATGCTCCTGGTCCTTCTTCATCTACTTTACCAGATCCTACTACAGCAACACCTTCTTCTTCTACTCCAGTTACTCCTGCTCCCATTCCAGCTCAGTTTCCAGTTCAGCTCCCAACTTCTTCTGCTCCTGCATCAGATTTTGTGTTTACTCCAGAGATGCTTCACTCTATGATGTAGAGCCTCCACAGAGGGCAGGTCATTATCATGTAGAGTCTCTAGAGCTCAGGCCTACCATCTATTATTATAAGCACAGATGAGTTCCTTACATAGGTGGCTTGGTCAGGAGTCCAGCCTTCTCCTTTTGGAGGGGGTGGGACCTCCACAGCCCAAGAGCTTGTGCCAGCAGAGGAGCCTATGCCAGATGCAAAGGATGAGCATGTTCCTCCTACGCCATTTATCTTTGAGACTGATCCAGTTGCTCAAGAGGAAGCAGCAGCTCAGGAGCCTACTTCTCCAACACCCATCCCTGAGGATTCCCAACCATCTGCACCAGCATCAGAGCCAGAGCAGGCTATTGTTAAGGATCCACCAACTGCTCCAGTGTTGGATCTGAATGAGCATGTAGAAGATCAACAACAGGATGATCAAGAGTTTTAAATTCTGCATAGTTTTTAACATTTTTCAAATTATGAACAATTTATTTTATCAGTTATTTAGTTCATGCCAACTATTTAGTTTATTATTAGTATTTAAATTTCATTCTTTTAAATTTCTGTTGTTTTAGTGTTGATTGCTTGTACAAAAAGCTTGTTTGAACAGTGAAATGATTGACTCATGTTTCAGTGGTTTGTTTGATATGAAATGAGTGTTTGTGAATGACTTGAATGAGAGTTGTATGAATTGAGTGGACTGGAATGTATAGACTTTGTTTTGATCAAGCTTGCATCCACTAGAAGAGAAAGAACATGAGATTAGAACTTTGACTGAAAATGTTAGTCAGCTTGTCAGATTGATTATGAAGGAATGCATTGACTGTATCCCAGTGAGAGTGTGATCCTTAAATTTTGAGAGAAACTACTATCATTTAGTACTGATTTTTGCATGAATCTCGGAAGTATGGACTGAATGCATGAATTGAGGATGATGAAGGCCATGTTTGATTATGATAGCCACTTGGCCAAAAAGCTGACCATGTGCTTTAATGATTATCCCTTGCACCCAGTTTGAGTTGAATGAATTATTGATTGAGTGAACCTTGAGCCTATACAGTGTTATCTCTTGCTACTTTGTCTTAGGTTGTAGGAGAGTATCATCCATAGGAAGCTTGGTTCAAAGAAAATTTGTCCCAAATTTGGGGGAGTAATTATCAAGGTAAATTTGTTCCAAATTTGGGGGAGATATTGGGTAAGAATTAAAATGGTTAAAGAAGAGCAGCATATACACACTATTTTCATAAAATAAAAAAAAACTGTAAGTACAAATGAATTTAATAAGTGTGTATGTTGCAAAGTAATGAGATGAAGCTAAGTGCTTAAATAAAAGGCAAGTATGGGGTAGGAATGAATGAAAAAGTAAAGGTTTATCTATGGATGAATGCTCTCCTAGAACCTAAGCTTTTGAATCCTAGAAAAACCATGATTTACTGGCAGCCCAACCTCATTACAAGCCTAGAAAGTCTTTTAGATTCATTTTGTGTGTTTATTTCTGTATGGTATGTGATGAAATGCAAAAGTTAGGACTTATGTTAGTTGTTTATAATGGAATGAGCCTAAACACTTGAGCTTGAGTGAAACAATGATTGTGAGGCTTTGGTTGATGATTCTTTCCTTGATATCTGCGATTCTCAATAGCTTATTTCAATTGTGACTCTAATGCATATGTTCCTATCTTTGAAAAGTTGCATGTTTTTGAAAAGCAATTGATTGAAGTATTCCATGATATTCACTCCATATGATTGAATTTCTCTATGAAGCAAACAATATTTGGATTGACCATTGTATTTTGTCACTTGAGGACAAGTGAACTGTTCTTTCTTTGCTTGAGGACAAGCAAAACTGTAAATTTGGGGGAGTTTTGTTAGTCATCTTATACAACTAACTTTTGTATAGAAAACATTTTCCAAAACTTGTATAGTTTCCCCAATTTATAGTTATTTTGTAGGGATTTGTAAATAAATATTGTTTTCTTGTTATAGCTATCTCTAGAATATTTTCCATTGGATTTAATGATGAAATTTGTTCAATTTCAGGTTAAAAGAGGCTAAAATCTTGAGGTGCTAAAGGGAGCAGTTGCGCTCAGCTCACCATTTGGGCTCAGCGTGCATCCATCACTAAGCGCAGCTTCAACGCGACAGAAGAATCTGGTAGAGCATCAATATCAAGGTCGCGCCCTAAGTGTGAGATCCGCTTGCTAAGCACGATGGTTGTCTTTAGCCAGGCTCAGTGCATGACTAGCACTAAGCTCAAATCCACTAACTCGCGCTAAGCGTGAGGGTGGCGCTAAGCGCAACGTCATGGATTCAGAGCCTATTATAAGCATGTCTTGTGTAGAATTAGGGTACACACATACACACAATTTTTTAGAATTCTAGAGCAAGGACACCATAGTGCTAATTTTGAGATAGAGGCTATGTAGGCAGCAAGAGGAGAAGCTTTGCAGAGAAGCCTAGGGTTCTTTAATTAGAGAGAGATTAGTGAGCTACAGAGTGATTATGAGATGCTAAGAAGAGGAGGAGGGATCCCCCTTCTTGTGTAAGGAACAATTATTCTGTACTCTCAATCTCATTTGTGTTAAGGTTTTTCTGTAATGGCTGGCTAAACACCCTTCTGGGGGATTTCTAAGGAACAACTGATGTAATTACTTTAATATCTAATTAATTGTGTTTTATGTGTTCAATGCTTAATTTCTGCATGCTCTTGGTCTGATTACGCATTTGTGTGTACAGTTAGGTGACTTTAGCATTGGGAAATGTACTGTTGCCTTAGAACTTGATAGAAGCAGGACTGAATAACCACATTACCAGGGATGGATTGTTGGGGTTTTGGTTTTTTGAATATGCTGTTACGATAATGCTATTTAATTTAAGCCTAGTCTTACAAGAGGGATCTGTGAATGAAGCTTAGGTTAAATTAGTCTAAACATACAAGGGATCGATGTTTAGTATTTTAGGCTACAACATAGAACACAAAAGCATGGTTGATTAGAGAAATATCTTCATATGCATCAACTTGTTTGTTAGAAAGACCCAACGCTTTTTACCTATTGTTGTCAACTTTTACTTACTTGCATTTACTGTTTTTTTTTACTATAGAAGTAGTTTATTTCTGTTTTAACCATCCATTATCAATGCTATTCCAACAATGCCTTATTTCTGAATTAAACTCTGTCTAATAAGCAAGTTACCTGAGTTCAATACTCGGATCACTCCATTTTAATTTTAAATACTTGACTACCCGGTGCGCTTTCCGGCGAATCGGATTTCCCTTGAATATATTTGTATAAAGGAAAATTGGACCAAAAAGTAACTGGAGGGGAAATCCAACATATAGTCTTTGAAAAGTAAAGGTGGATGACATTGATAGTCTCCTGTTAGCGGCCGACAAGTGCACCGGATCGCACAAGTAGTATAAAATGGTAAGAACCGAGAATCGAACTCTCGGGGAACTTGTGTTATCTGGCAAGCTATTTCGATAAATAGGTGTCTGGTATGAAAATATAATTGTGATTATGGACAGGTATTTAAACTATCTAGGCAAAAAGAAAGAAAATCATGCAAGAGAAATGCTGTGTAAAAATAAGTAGAGAAAGCGTTGGTCTTCCTCATAGGTTCCTGATGCTAAAAAGGATGTTCTCTATTTAACAATGCTCATGCATTCCTATGTTGTCTCCTGGACTGCTAGACCCTGATTCCTCATGATAGCCTAGCCTAGTTGATGTGCCATTATTTTCTCCTATTTCTTAAACCTTTGTGCACCATTTTAATTACTGATTAGTCTTAATTGTCAAATTAATTAGGCAGTTTTATTATTTGGGCTCATTCAGCTAATTTGATGTTTTTAATCTAATTTCAGGAATTAATGAAGCATTGAGCTTAATCCGGATTTTGGTTGTGGACTTAGAGAGGGCAAATGAAGCAATGTTTACCTTAGTTAATTTTTAATTAGGAAGATTGCAATTTTATTTTATGTTGTTCAGTGTTTATTTCGTTTTGGGCTAGAATAATGTAATAGAGCCCAGTGACTTTGAGTGACCCTTATAAGTAGCAGCCTTGGGATTCGTGATAGGGGGTGATGCAATTCTCCCTAGGAAGGGACCAATCACTAGAACCATGAGCAAGAGGCTCCAAGAAGATTGGGCTAGAGTCGCTGAAGAAGGCCCTAGGGTTCTCATGAACCTTAGGGTAGATTTCTGAGCCCATGGGCCAAGGTTGGGTCCAATTATCTTTGTACATATTAGACTAGGATGTCATTATATTTGGTCCTTGTATTTAGGGCTCCATATTGTAGGTAGGGTACCCTAGAAATATAGGATTTTTCAGCCCTTGTATTTTTGGGCACCTAGACTAGTTTTTGTATTAGGGGTAGTTTTGTAATTTCACATGCACTAAGTGGATATTTGATGTGTGTGGTTGGAAATAAATTTAATTGAATTGGTAGAAGCCCAATCCAATTAAATTTTAGAGGGGGAGGTGAGCATTTGCTTACTACACCCCATTGCCACATCATATAGTCACACTTTGTGCATGTCCTTCATGCTTTTCATGCCTCATGACACCTAAGCACACTTAGTGGAGAATCTTGGAATTGATCTTGGATTAGTGGGCTGAACCATAACTAAAATTCACTAATCATAATTAGTGAAATTTTGGCTCCAAAGTTTGGCTCCACAAATTCAATTTCAAATTCAAGTGAAATTTGAATTTCCCTCCAATTTTGTGTGACACTTAGGCTATAAATAGAGGTCATGTGTGTACATTTTTTTCAACTTTGATCATTTGAATATTAAACTTCAGATTTCAAAGCTCATTTAGAGCACAAAATTTCGTGCTCTTCTCTCCCTCTCCCTTCATTCATCTCTTTCTTCCTCCATGCTCTTATCCATGGCCTCCTATGGTGGTGAGCTTCTTCTAGACTCATCTTCTCCTTGAAGTGGCGTCTCCTCTCTCTCTCCCTTTCTCCATTCCGCTGCCATTCATCTTCCAAGAAGCAAAGGAATCCATTTATGAAGAAGATCCTAGGCCTACAAGCTCCAATGGAGCTTGCATCATGTGGTATCAGAGCATCTTCATCTAGGTGATGTTCTTTTGCTTCCTCTATCTTTTTGTTCGGTGAATTCTCTTTAATTCCTTGTTCTTCATCTTATTCTCCATGTATATCCTCCATTGTCTTGTGGTTTGGTGCTGTTTAGAGTAGATTCAAAAAAAATAAACTGATTAAATCTTAGATCTACACTTGTTCTTGCATTTCTATGGTTCAAATTTTGTAGATCTACTCTTGAATCTTATTTTTGTGTTGATTTTAGGTTCTATCAATTTTCATTCATAATATTCTTGTGCTGAACCTTTATATCTAAATTTTGTTCCAAAATATTGATTAGAAAAAAAAAAAACACAAAAATCTAAGTGTAAATCATTTAATCCATGTTGTCTTAGAGTCATGTTTAGTCATAGTAATTGTCACATTATGTTCTAAGTTTATGTTGAATTTTATTTTGTTGATTGAATTCTAGATACATTTGTTCATGTATTCTTGTCATTCTTAGCCTATCTTTTGAATTTTGAGTCTAATTCATGCATGTTATTTAGTTCATAACATGTTCTAAATCAATTCCTAGAAGTAGTCTTGTTCTTGAACTTTTTTTTTTGCTTTCTAAGTTTCCTACATGATGCCTATGATGAAGTTGAGTTATGGCTGGATTTGTGAATCAAAATAAGTCTTAAGATCTCTTTAATTTTGTTATTCAAGATAATTGAGCATAAGCAAACACAAATTGTAACTATCCAAGCCTTAAGCAACATAAACACTACTCTTGATTTCTAGGCTGAAATCGCTGGTGCTGGCAGCTTGAACATACGAACTTGTATAAATTACTGGGAATTGGTCACTACGTTTTTTGAGCTGAAACTTTTACTTAATTTTCTAGACATCTGGACCAAAATTATAAAAAAAGAACCAAGCGATTTGGATTAAAGGAAAAAATAATAAAAATCTCACAAGTTGGCCGAAAAATCAGTGTCCAGGAAAAAAAAGAAAAGTGAAAGGAAAGTGTGCTTGTTGTTTTGGCTCAAATTTTGTTTTATAATTGGTGCCTATTTTATACCAATCCTAGTTCTGAAATTTAAATTGAAAATTATTGTGAAAACAAGTGCCAAAACTAGAGGTTTCTTGAGTCTTTTTTTTTTAGAGTTTTTCTACTCTACTCTAGAGCCATTCTAGGTTTCTCTTTGAGTCCTAGCTTGCTTTTTTGTGCTTTTCATTGCTTTAATTGTTGAATAATCCTTGGAAATTTGTCTTGTTGAAACTCTATTGGTTTAGCTTTCATTTCATTTTTTTTTGTCTTTGGTTATTGCTTGTCTCTTTGTTTCCTTGCTTGTGAGTTGCCATATAGGGAATTGGAAAGGAGGATTGGTGCCATATCTTGAAGAATTTGAGTCAAGAAGCAAGGGGCCAACCACCTTAAGAGCTATTGGACTAAGAAGCACTCCAAATTGAGTGAAACACTAAAGAGAGAATAGCCACCACAATTGAGGACTTTTTTCTTTGTAATTTTGTAATTGGCAATTTGCTTTGCTTTCAAATTTTATAACAAAAAGGTCTTTCATTGGAAGTAAGTTGGGAGCCTCCGCTAGGTCACCCTACTTCCATTTGTGTGTAATAATTTTAGGCAATTTCCCCTTAGGATAGTGAGTGTTTTGTTGGGAACCTTAAATGAGGTCATCCAAACACTCTTAGGATCCGCCTAGTTTGCATTTCTTGCACTTTAATTTCTTGCTTATTTTCATAGCTTATTTCCTTTACCCTCCATTGTCAAACCGCCTAGATAGCTTGCCTTTTACCAATTAGTTTTTACCTTATCTTTCACACCTCTTTTAGTGTTTATTTTGGCTAGTTTCAACCATAGTTTATTTTACCTTTTGTTTTCAAACCCCCAACAAGAAAGAACCATAACTTAGGAACCAACATGAGTCTTCATTCTTCATCTAGTGTTAATGGTGAGGGTTCTACTCCTAAGGACCTCTTGTATAAGATATTAGATGAGTAGAGATCCCTTAAGTTATGGAAAGAAAAACAAGAGAGAAAAGAAAAAGGTAAAAAAAGAGTGGAAGAAATAAGTCAAGATGAAAGAGAGAAAATAAGAGAGGAAGAAAGAAGAAAAATAATGAAAGAAATGAAAAGAGAAAAACATGCCTCCTATAGTAGTCATGACTCTTGCAAGAGTTTAAGTGAAGAACTTAGCGACTATTATAGAGGGCGTCATAGTTCACATACTAAACATCACTCCCAAAGAAGAGAAAAGGATAGAAGGCCTCAAGAGGTTAACATTAGCCTCCCATATTTCCACGAAAAAGATAATGTTGAGGCCTACTTAGATTGGGAAATGAAGGTTCAACAACACTTTGCTTGCCATCATATTAGTGAAGAGAGAAAAGTTCCATTGGCTACCCTTAGCTTTCAAGGGTATGCCCTCTATTGGTGGACTTCCCTTGTTAAAGAACGAAGGATTCATGGGGATCTTCCAGTAGAGTATTGGAATGATCTTAAGAGTGCCCTTAGGAAGAGGCACATTCCCTCCTACTATGAAAGGGAGCTTATGTACAAGCTCCAAAGGCTTAGACAAGGGAGTATGAGTGTTGAAGAATATAGACAACAAATGGAACTACTCCTTTTAAGAGCTGGACTTAGGGAGGAGGAAAGAACAAGCATAGCTAGGTTCCTTAGTGGGCTCAATATGGAAGTGAGGGACAAGGTTGAACTCCTTCCATATAGGGACCTAGATGAGCTAGTCCAACTTTGTATAAGAGTGGAGCAACAACTTAAAAGAAAGCCTTCTTCAAAATCTTATGGCTCTCACTCTTATCCAAGGAAGGACCAAGCCCATGGAATTTTAGGGGCTGCACCTTCAAAACCCAAGGAAGATAAGGGTAAGACCATGGAGAAATACACCCCTAAGACTAGTTCCCAAGAAAGGACTAGCAACATTAAATGCTTCAAATGTCTTGGGAGAGGTCACATTGCCTCTCAATGCCCAACAAAGAAAACCATGATCATGAGGGGTTAAGACATTTATAGTAGTC
This sequence comes from Glycine max, assembly GCF_000004515.6. Classification (NCBI taxonomy): domain Eukaryota; kingdom Viridiplantae; phylum Streptophyta; class Magnoliopsida; order Fabales; family Fabaceae; genus Glycine; species Glycine max. The sequence goes on along the minus strand of NC_038249.2, from coordinate 10,378,594 downwards.
AAGAGGAGACTACTTCTTGCCCTTCCTCTAGTGGAAGTGAAGATGAAGTAAGGGGTGAAGAGTCTAGTGAGGAAGTCTACCCCCATGAAGAAGGTGACCTCTTAATGGTTAGAAGGCTCCTTGGAGGTCAATCTTGTGATCTATCTCAATCCCAAAGAGAGAACATCTTTCATACAAGATGCAAAATTTTAGATAAAACTTGTTCTCTCATTGTGGATAGTGGATCTTGTTGCAATTGTTGTAGCACAAGATTAGTTTCCAAGTTGAACCTCACTATCATTCCCCACCCAAAACCTTATAAACTTCAATGGCTCAATGAGCAAGGGGAAATGATAGTTAACCAACAAGTGAAGGTACCTTTCTCCATTGGGACATATAAGGATGAAGTTAATTGTGATATAGTTCCCATGGAGGCAGGACATATTCTTTTAGGAAGGCCGTGGCAATTTGATAGGAAGATCATTTATAATGGCCTAACTAATGAGATTACCCTCACCCATCTTGGCACTAAATTTGTGTTGCATCCTTAAACACCTTCACAGGTGGCCAAAGATCAACTAACTATGAAAGATAAGAGGGATGAGGAAGAAAAATTAGAAAAACAAAAGAAAAAGAAGGATAGTAAGGCCTTGTCTTCAAAGGCCAGGGGGAAGGAAAAAGAGGGAAAGGATTCCTCCAAGAAGATTGTTAAGAAGGAAAATCATTTTGCAACAAAATGTGATATTAAAAGAGCACTCCTTCTTAAACAATCTTTCTACCTTCTCCTATCAAGGGAAACATCCCTTAGCACTGCCACAATTCCTACATTTGAGACCTTACCCCCAAAGGTCCAAGAACTCTTACATGAATTTGGTGATATATTTCCCAAAGAGATACCCCCTGTGCTACCTCCTTTAAGGGGAATAGAACACCAAATAGATTTAGTCCCAGGAGCAAGCCTTCCTAATAGGCCAGCCTATAGGACTAACCCTCAGGAGACTAAGGAGATAGAGTCTCAGGTTAAAGAATTGTTGGAGAAGGGCTGGGTCCAAGAGAGCCTAAGCCCATGTGCTGTGCCAGTGTTGTTGGTGCCCAAAAAGGATGGTACGTGGAGAATGTGTACAGATTGCAGGGCCATCAACAACATCACTGTAAAGTATAGGCACCCCATTCCTAGACTTGATGATTTGGTTGATGAGTTGCATGGTGCCAATATCTTTTCAAAAATTGATCTTAAAAGTGGTTATCACCAAATCAGGATGAAAAAGGGTGATGAGTGGAATACTGCTTTCAAGACCAAGTTTGGTTTGTATGAATGGCTAGTGATGCCTTTTGGGCTCACTAATGCACCAAGCACCTTTATGAGGCTTATGCATCATGTCTTAAGGGATTTCATAGGTAGATTTGTAGTTGTTTATTTTGATGATATTTTAGTGTATAGTAGGAGCCTAGATGATCACTTAGGACATCTCAGACAAGTTCTTTCAGTCCTTAGGAAAAACACCCTCTATGCAAATATAGAGAAGTGTACCTTTTGTGTAGATAATATAGTTTTCTTAGGTTTTGTAGTTGGTAGAAATGGGGTCCAAGTGGACCCTGAGAAAGTCAAGGCCATCCAAGAATGGCCCACCCCAAAAAGTGTGGGAGATATTAGGAGCTTCCATGGGTTAGCAAGCTTCTATAGAAGGTTCGTTCCTAATTTCTCTACAATTGCATCACCTCTCAATGAGCTGGTGAAGAAGAATGTGGCATTTACCTGGGGTGAAAAACAAGAGCAAGCCTTTGCTTTTCTCAAAGAAAAGCTTACTAAGGCACTTGTTCTAGCTCTTCCTGACTTTTCTAAAACTTTTGAGCTAGAATGTGATACCTCTAGAGTGGGAGTTGGAGCTGTATTGTTACAAGGTGGGCACCCTATTGCTTATTTTAGTGAAAAACTTCATAGTGCCACCCTCAACTACCCCACCTATGATAAAGAGCTTTATGCCTTAATAAGAGCCCTCCAAACTTGGGAATATGACCTTGTTTCCAAGGAATTTGTCATTCATAGTGATCATCAATCACTTAAGTACATTAGAGGGCAAAGCAAGTTAAACAAGAGGCATGCAAAATGGGTAGAGTACCTAGAGCAATTTCCATATGTTATCAAATACAAAAAGGGAAAAACAAATGTGGTAGCTGATGCCCTCTCTAGGAGACACACATTGTTTTGCTCCCTAGGAGCTCAAATTTTAGGATTTGATAATATTAGGGACTTGTATGCTTTAGATGAACATTTCTCTCCCATTTATGAGAGTTGTGGGAAAAAGGCCCAAGATGGATTCTATTTGGCTGAGGGGTATTTGTTCAAAGAGGGAAAGCTTTGCATACCCCAAGGATCCATTAGGAAATTACTTATGAAAGAGAGCCATGAGGGTGGGCTCATGGGCCACTTTGGGATAGACAAGACCCTTGTCTTACTCAAAGAAAAGTTTTATTGGCCCCATATGAAGAAAGATGTCCATAAGCATTGCACTAGGTGTGTGGCTTGTTTACAAGCCAAGTCTAGGGTGATGCCTCATGGGCTATACGCACCCTTACCCATCCCATCTGCACCTTGGGTAGACATTAGTATGGACTTTGTCCTTGGGCTTCCTAGAACCCAAAGAGGTGTAGACTCTATCTTTGTGGTGGTGGATAGGTTTAGCAAGATGGCACACTTTATACCATGCCACAAGGTGGATGATGCTTCCCACATCTCAAAACTCTTTTTCAAGGAAGTTGTGAGACTCCATGGTTTGCCTAGGACCATTGTGTCAGATAGAGATGCTAAGTTCCTTAGCCACTTCTGGAAAACCTTATGGGCTAAGCTAGGAACTAAACTTCTTTTCTCTACCACTTGTCATCCACAAACTGATGGGCAAACAGAGGTAGTGAATAGGTCTTTATCCACCCTTTTAAGGGCTCTTCTGAAAGGCAACCATAAGTCTTGGGATGAGTATCTTCCTCATGTAGAATTTGCCTACAACATGGGGGTTCATAGAACCACCAAGCAGTCCTCTTTTGAGGTTGTCTATGGGTTCAATCCCCTAACACCGTTAAACCTCATTCCCCTCCCACTGGACACTTCTTTTATACATAAAGAAGGGGAATCTAGGTCATAATTTGTAAAGAAGTTGCATGAGAGGGTTAAGAACCAAATAGAGAACCAAACAAAGGTGTATTCAACTAAAGGCAATAGAGGAAGAAAAGAGCTAGTTCTTAATGAGGGTGACTGGGTTTGGCTCCATCTTAGGAAGGATAGATTCCCTACTAAAAGGAAATCCAAGCTTAGCCCTAGAGGGGATGGACCTTTTCAGGTTTTGGAGAGGATCAATAACAATGCCTATAGGTTGGACCTCCCAGAAGAGTATGGAGTCAGCACCACTTTTAACATTTCTAATTTAACTCCTTTTGCAGGTGGAGCTAATATTGAGGAGGAGGAACTAACAGATTTGAGGTCAAATCCTCTTCAAGGGGAAGGGGATGATGCAATCCTCCCTAGGAAGGGACCAATCACTAGAACCATGAGCAAGAGGCTCCAAGAAGATTGGGCTAGAGCTGCTGAAGAAGGCCCTAGGGTTCTCATGAACCTTAGAGTAGATTTCTGAGCCCATGGGCCAAGGTTGGGTCCAATTATCTTTGTACATATTAGACTAGGATGTCATTATATTTGGTCCTTGTATTTAGGGCTCCATATTGTAGGTAGGGTACCCTAGAAATATAGGATTTTTCAGCCCTTGTATTTTTGGGCACCTAGATTAGTTTTTGTATTAGGGGTAGTTTTGTAATTTCACATGCACTAAGTGGATATTTGATGTGTGTGGTTGGAAATAAATTTAATTGAATTGGTAGAAGCCCAATCCAATTAAATTTTAGAGGGGGAGGTGAGCATTTGCTTACTACACCCCATTGCCACATCATATAGTCACACTTTGTGCATGTCCTTCATGCTTTTCATGCCTCATGACACCTAAGCACACTTAGTGGAGAATCTTGGAATTGATCTTGGATTAGTGGGCTGAACCATAACTAAAATTCACTAATCATAATTAATGAAATTTTGGCTCCAAAGTTTGGCTCCACAAATTCAATTTCAAATTCAAGTGAAATTTGAATTTCCCTCCAATTTTGTGTGACACTTAGGCTATAAATAGAGGTCATGTGTGTGCATTTTTTTCAACTTTGATCATTTGAATATTAAACTTCAGATTTCAAAGCTCATTTAGAGCACAAAATTTCGTGCTCTTCTCTCCCTCTCCCTTCATTCATCTCCTTCTTCCTCCATGCTCTTATCCATGGCCTCCTATGGTGGTGAGCTTCTTCTAGAATCATCTTCTCCTTGAAGTGGCGTCTCCTCTCTCTCTCTCCCTTTCTCCATTCCGCTGCCATTCATCTTCCAAGAAGCAAAGGAATCCATTAATGAAGAAGATCCTAGGCCTACAAGCTCCAATGGAGCTTGCATCAGGGGGTTATTCTGTTATTCCATTATTCAGAGCATACGGTTTTAGGGTTTTACGTTTTTAGCTTTGGATTACTGTTCACGTAAGGCATTTTGCATTTTTCTGCTTTCAATTGCAATTTCATTTTTTTTTGTTCCTTCTTCTGCTTTCATTTATGTTTTCTGTCTTTAGCTTCATTTACGTTTATGCTTTTATTGAGCTTATGGAAGGCTAAATTCCTAGTGTTGTTTCCCTCTGAGGATGAAGCGTAATTCTCTTTGAGGTTCTATTTTTAATTTGATCTCCTATCGGTTTTCCCTTCACCAATTAACCCACATGCGTTCTGTTAATCTGTGCACGCTTCGTGTTCGATTAATTTCCTTTTTGCTTAAATTGCGTTCGTGCTAAATGAACAAGGGGTTAATTGGTGTATGTGTTGCTTAATCATATATTGACAGCCCTAAGTTGATTTTCACTTAGTAAATTAAATTAGGGTTGGATTAAGTGGTTAACTGCCAGGGGTGAAATCCTCATAACCTAGGATAAGAGAATGACTTCTGAATCAGAGGAAACAACACGTTTTTATTATTATTAATTTCGTATTCCAATATGCTTGTTCTTAAATTCACAAAACAAACACAACCCCCCCCCCAATTGTTACTGTTACTGCGAGTATATTATGAACATTTAGTGTATCAGTGCTCGTTGGGAAACGACCTAGGATCACTTCCTTCCTAGTTACTGCATTTTAATGTTTATTTCATTCAGGTACGACCTCGATCACTAGTCATGATCAAGCCTCGTACGCAGATCCCTCTTGTAAGACTAAACTCAACCAAGACCACAATAAGACACACATACACAACTAAGTTCTTGTACCCCGATCCCTCATGATAGCGCAACAACATAGTCCTGTACTACCAAGGACTTCAGAATCAGACCAGTTCCCACTGTTGAATGACTCTAACAAAGCATGCATCTACGTGATCAAGGTAAAAGCACACTGGAATGAAAAGCAGATAGCATAGAGAACACACAAAACATCATTACATAGATAGAAATATATTTACATCAGGTACCTAGAGGGAAGATCCAATAAAGGATTTAGCTTTCCATAGTCTGGAAACCTCCTTTACAACAAAGAGAAGAACAAGATGAAAGACTGCAAAAACACAAGTGGTGAGGATTTCTCCTTCACCTCTAGGATCTCACAATCACTCACAAACTCATCTCAAGTTCTCAGAACGGCTTCCGCTTTGAGCTCGCATCTCTGCAGATCTTCACACAGAAAAATCTCTCAGAACTCTTTGGAACTTGGACCTTTCTTTCTCTAGAACTTCCTAAACATGCAGAAGCTTTAAGCCAGGGCCAGACTCTCGTGCATGCAAAGGCTTCTTCAAGAAAAACTCCAAACTCGCTTTGCAAATCTGATTTCAGGCTTAAATAGGTGGCCTTGTTTGTGCTCGTGCGCTTAGTGCACGTATGGATCGCTTAGCGCACTTTAGTGATTTTTGGCTCAGCGCACTTCTCTCACTTAGCGGATGAGCTGAAGCGGTGTGCTTGATGACCTGGAGCAGTGCGCTCAGCGAACCTGACAGGTCATCTTCTTCTGGATTCTTCCTCGCACTTAGCGAATGCTCGCTAAGCCAGCATATTGGCTTAGCGAGAAGGTGAAAATAACACTTTTGCCAATTTGCCTAATTAACCTGAAATTGAGAGAAATTGATTATTAAACACACAAAACAAAAGTATAAATTATCTATTACCTATATTTAACAAAAAGTACTTATAATATTACAAAACAACCATAAATTGGGAAAGTTTGATACAAAATACACAGGTTTTATACACAAAAGTTAGTCGTATTCATCGACTAACAACTCCCCCAAATTTACAGTTTTGCTTGTCCTCAAGGAAAAGAGAACAACTCACTTGTCCTCAAGTGGTAAAACATGTAGTGTTTATGTATAAAGGTTTATGCATCAAAATTTATTGATTGCATGATGAGAAAGATGAAGCAATGTGTACCTATCACTTGTTTTCACAGAATATGCAGTCAGACAAAGAGGAGAAAAAAATGTGAACTATACAGTTGGATGAAGTTAATCATAAGACAGATATCAAGGAAAGTAGCTCAAACCACAGTCTCACGGCTACTGTTTCACTCAAGCACAAGTGTTTAAGCTATTCCTTGATAACAACTAACAAGAGATCCAATCTTTGCATTTCATCTCATGCCATCAAGTCAGAAATGTATAAACATAATCAGAAGAACTTTCTCAGGCTTGTAGTGAGGCTTGGCTACAAAAATTCATTGGTTTTTCTAGGATTCAAAGGTTTAGATTCTAAGAGAGCACAAGTCCTAGACTAATCCCAATGATCTTTTCTTGTTTTGTACAAATAGCCTTCTCACTATTCCCTTTTCTTAATTTGCTTTTGACCTTATTATAACAGCACAACTTATTTTTTTCTTTTTTTTAACATACAACTTATTTGTTGTGTGTGCTGATGCTTAACCTTTTTCTTTTCATTCTTTTCAACTTTTCTCCCCCAAATTTAGAGTAAATTTGTCTTGAACCATATGCTCTCCTAGAATCTAAACAAGGTATTAGGAGATAATCATTTAAAGTTCAGGGTTCAGTTAATGACAAATCAATAAGCTTTATACACGGGAGCAAAAGATACAAGTATCATTCAAGGTAAACTATTTGGTCAGAGAGCTTGTGTATGTACAATCATGGCCTTCATCATGTCCTCATTTATACATTTCATTCTAAAATTCAGAGATTCATGCAAAGATTATTACTCACAGCTAGTCATTCACTCAGTTTAAGGTCACACTCTCACCAATTTTTGGTTCAATCTTTTCTTTCACAATCAATCTGTCTATTGACTAACAATTCTAAATACAAGTTCACATTCTTGTTCTTTCTTTGTCTAACATGCGCATTTGCTCAAATTCATGAAAGGAAACACAAATTCCATCAAAATCATGCATTCAATTTAAAACAAAGTCTTACACCCATTTTTCACAAAAAGATAAAAGTGTTTCACTGCCATGTCATCAAAACAAGTTAAACTATTCAGAATGCTTTAGGAAGAGCAAACCAACTATTTATAAATAAAACTAGCAGTGTATATAAATATAAGGGAAATATTGTACGAAAACCATAATTATAATAATAATAAATCAAAAAGCGAAAAGTGTCATCAGGAATTAAAATTCCTGTGACTGGTCCTGTGTCTCCTGTGTCTGACCATCCTCCTCATCTGTCAGCTGAAGAACTGGAGTAGTGGGAGGAGAAGTGTCCACAGCTAGGACTGGTGTAGTTGGATCCTCTAGAATTTGTAGAAGAGGAGTGGAGGGGTGTGATGCTGGCTAAGGTGAGGGTAGGCTTACCACTGGTGCAGAAGGCTTTGAAGTAGCCTTAAGGGATTGCTCAGGAGTGGTAGCAGTTACCTGTCTCACCTGTGTCTCCTCTACCTCTTATCCTATATCAAATGGCTCTGGGATGGTGGCCTCAGATGACTCATCCTCCATATGCTGAGGTACCTGGGCTGTGGGACATTCGTCTTCCTTATGAAGAAAATGTTGGGTCCCGGGCCAGGCTACCATCTCATTAAACTGTTCAACAGAAGGAATAGACTCTGAAGGTGCTATCATCTGAAAACTCTGTAGTAAAATGATCTGTCCCTGATGAATGCTTTGGAGCATGGCTTCAAAGCGCTGAGAATTTGTCTGAGCTGGAATAGAGGGGGCTGCTGAAGTGGATGTTGGAGTAGGAGCTGCAGAAGTAGAAGGAAGCTCGGCTGGCCTAGCTCTATCCACTATCAGATCAGAGGTATGTGATGTGGGGGCCAAGTTGGAGTATGAGAGGACATTCCACACTTGAGCCAGTGTAATCAAATCCTTCCTAAGAATCTTTCCAGGATGGCCCTCAGAGTTCAAGATGAACCCTCGACCAGGTATGCATAAGGCAGCCTATATCTCTCTGAAGTCCGTAGGCTACCTACAGTATCTGGAGTATGCAGGTAGAGTTTCTCCCTCAGCTAATATCACAGGTGTCTCCAGGAATGCGTTGAGACTATCAGCATCAATCTTCACCAAATGACCTCTGACTTTGGACTACTTTGGTGGACGGTCATCAGAACTGTATAAATTTGCACGGAACTCTTTCACCAAAGCCAGGTCTATGCTCCTATCGGCTAAATTGGTGAGGCATTTATGGAAATTACGCCTTTCCAATTCAACCTTAAAGTCATCTAGCTCAGTGTGATAGAGCTCTACCTTCCTCTCAGGTAAAATGTTTCTCCCCAAAACATTGTCTGTGTATCTGGTCCAAGCATCTAATGAAGAAAATCTCCCTGTGTCATACTGAGATGTGGGCCTTGTACCAATGCTCTTTCTCTTTCTAGAAGCCATCTGTAGATAAAGGAACCAAACAATTAATCAGGACATAAGTTATTCAAAATCAAAATTTGGAAAATAAAACTGAAAACAACACTGGCCGCTTAGCGAGACATAATTCGCTTAGCGGGCCTTCACAAAAACGACATTGGGCTTAGCGACACAGGAGAGCCGCTTAGCAGAAATTGCTACAGTCCAACCAATTGTGCTTGGCTCAGGAATGCTCAGCTTAGCATGCGCCTATCACAAAAAAAAATGGTTAAGTTACCTGGGTTTAGCCACAGGTAGTTCAGCAAGAGGATGAATGTTCATCCTTAAGGGATGAACTCGCTTAGCGCAGTAAGTGCGCTTGGCGAGTTCTTCAGATAAAGCTTATATACAATGAGTATTGATGAACTCACTTAGCGCAGCATTCTCGCTTAGCGAGTTCATCACGTTTTCCAAAAAATGCAGAAAACACAACTCATTTTCTCGCACTTTTCAAGCCTCTAAAAGGCATATCAGACATGCAATGCGTGTGCCATACTCAATTCAATATACAAGCTTACATAGCCCTCATCTTAAACTAATTCTAACAAAACCTAAAAACCCTAAAAATCTAAAGCTACAGTTAAAGTCTTCTACCCTAGAGTTAAGACAAGAAAAAGAGAAAAAGGATCAAGGAACTTACTTGGACGGTGTATGATTGATGCTTCAAAGTAAAAAATGCACAAAGAGAGTACAAATGCAAAATGTACAAAATTTTGGAGAGAGAGAATGCAGAGGCAAGGTTTTTGTAATCTGGCAAATGTGAGTGTAACTGTTGTTACACTCACTTAAGCAGTTTCAATACTTTCTCTTAGCGGACCGTTGCGCTAAGCGAGCAAGAGAGACGTTTGGTTTCTAAACCAGGATTGCTTAGCGAACGTGCGCTTAGCCAACGTTTCAAATTTGAAAACAATTTTTTTTTAACAGAAACTCGGCGTAGCGTGCGAGTAAGTTCGCTTAGCGAGGTCTGCAGATTAGAAAAGTTGCAACTCTTGCTAAGCCTGGCTCTGGCCAGCTTAGCTAAAATGATGCATCTTAGGTTCTCGCTTAGTGCTCATATTGCTGCAATGAATCTCGCTTAGCTGCCATGAATGGCGCTTAGCTTTATCGACCTCAGTTATGGCCGTAAGGAATTGCGCTTGGTGACAATATGTTCCGCTTAGCCACTAATAAGTTGTCGCTTAGCAATCAGGCTGAAGCTTAGCTGAATTCAGATCGAATCGAAGTTAGCTTAGCTCAACCTTGGCCAGCTTAGCGGACCAAATCAGCCTCAGATGCAAGGGTTGGGCGCTAAGCACTCAAGACTCGTGGCTTAGCGCATGAATAGAGATGCGTTTAGCGTGAGGCTTGCGCTTAGCGAAAGGACTATTTTTCAGAAAATATTTTCTAAGTTTTTTTCAGTCCTTTTTCCAAGAAATTGAAACCCTTATGTTATGCATTCAAAGATTGGCTGATATACTCCTATGTACAGATTACATAGCAAGTTCCAAATGATAAAATGCGTGAAAAACAAACAAACAAACAAAACAAAGATTAAAATTGGGTTGCCTCCCAGGAAGCACTTTTTTTAACGTCATTAACTTGACGCTTTTACCTCTCAGGGCAATCTCATGTTTTGGTTCTCACCTTCAGAACCTCTTGACCTTCTCCCATTACCTGCAAGCAAACATTGTGTTCTGGAGCAGGCTTGTCTTCCACAAACAAGTCGAAATCAATTTTCTGGTCTTCAAAACCTAACTCCAGCTTTCTCTTCCCCATGTCAAATATGCAGCTTGCAGTCAACATGAACGGCCTTCCCAAGATTACATTGATGTCAATATCTTAAGGGATATCCATGACCACAAAGTCTGCTGGGAAGATAAAATGCTTTACCCTGACCAACACATCTTCAATCACTCCATAGGGCCTAGTAATGGAGCGGTCAGCTAATTGCAAAGTCATTCGAGTGGGCATAATCTCCAACTCTCCCAGTCTTCTGCACATGGAAAGTGGCATCAAATTAATGTTGGCTCCCAGATCAATTAGAGCCTTTCCCACATTGACTTCTCCTATTGAACAAAAAATGGTTACACTCCCAGGATCTTTGTGCTTAGATGGAAGGATCTTTTGGATTACAACACTACAATTTCCTTCCACTATGATGTTTTCCTGATGAATGTACATGTGCTTCCTTGTCAACATATCTTTCAAAAATTTAGAGTAGAGTGACATCTGCTGTAGAGCTTTGCCAAAGGGCATGGTTATTTCCAGTTTCCTAAAAATATCCAAAAATCTTGTCAAATAACGATCTTTTTCTTTCTTGGACGGCACCACAGGATATGGTACTTCCACACTCTCTTCCACAGCCTTTCCACTTCTACTCTTCTTTGCAACCTTATTTTTTTTCATTTTCTATTTCTTTTTCTCTTTCCTTTTCTTTTTCTTGGTCCTCCATCTCTTTATTCTGGACCATTATTTTCTTCCCTTTTTCCTGATTCTCTTTACCCTTCTCATCATTTTTCTTAACCTCAACACCTTTCTTTTCACCCCTTTGCTCCTTGTCTACCACATTTTCTTCATACTCAGCTTCCATAAACCTTTTACTCCTGGTCATCACAACCTTGCATTCCTCCTTAGGATTATTTTCCGTATTTGCTCCAAAGCTGTTTGATGACTTGTCAGCTATCTGCTTGGCCAGTTGTCCCATCTGTACTTCAAGGTTCTTTAGTGCTGACTTAGTACTCTTATGATTCAACATTGTTACCTGCATAAAATGAGTCAAGGTCTCTTCCAACTTAGTTGTCCTCTAAAAGATGTTAGACCCTTGCTGAAGTGGCCTATTTGAGGATCCACCTTGGTCTTTATTGAACTGGTTGCCAGGGTGTGTCCTCCACTGTCCTTGCTGATTATAAGGATCTTGCTGGAAGCTTGAAAATCCTCCTTGAGTGTACCCTTGCCTCTGCTGATTCCCCATGAAATGAATTTTTTAAGTGTTATCGTTAATGGGAATGCATTGGCCTGTCTCATGAGCTTCACCACACATGGTACCACTTGTGACCTGCAAAACAGAAGAATGTGTAGGTTGTCCAATCGACAGTTTAGTTGGCAGCTTACCAAGTGTTTCCGTTAGGATCTCAAGTTGCTTAGATAGCAACTTGTTTTGTGCCAACAAAGCATCGTGTGATGTTAGCTCCAATAGGCTCTTCTTTGTGGGTTGATGGGTTCTGTCCCTCAGGATGGCGTGATCACTAGCTGACATGTTCTCTATGAGCTCAGTTGCTTCTTCTGGGGTTTTCAGCTTTATTTTTCCCCCAGCAGAAGCATCTAGTAATTGCTTGGTTTGTGGTCTTAGCCCATTTATGAACATATTCAGTTGGATTGGCTTGGAGAATCCATGGGTGGGAGTTCTTCTCAGTAAGTCTCTAAATCTCTCCAATGCCTCACTCAAGGATTCGTCAGGGAACTAATGAAATGAAGATATTGTTGTCTTCCCTTCACCAGTCTTAGATTCTGGAAAGTACTTCTTTAGAAATTTTTCCACCACTTCTTCCCAGGTTTTAAGACTGTTATCTTTGAATGAGTGGAGCCACCTCTTGGAAAGGCTGAGTCTGATAGCTTCATCTAGTACACCGGCAATCTTAACAGTATTGCAAATCTCAATAAATGTTGCCAAGTGTGCATAGGGATCTTCATTAGGTAATCCTTGAAATAAATTCCCTTGTATCAGATTGATCAAAGAATGTGGGTAGGTAATGTTGTGCGTTTGCACTTCCGGAAGTGCAATGCTAGTGAAAAATGGTGGTACAGAGCCACTTGAATAGTCCTTAAGGGTAGTCCTTTGATCATGCTCATCTACCATGGTAGCAGTTTTAGAATGTTGATTAGCGGATTCGCTTTATGATGGTGAATCAGGTGATAATGAATCAGAAAAATGAGTCTCCTCCTCAAGAATGGACACAATTGTTCTGTCTTGCAACAGTTTCCTTCTCCTCTCAACCCTGTTCCTTCTTAGTGTAGCTTCTATTTCTAAGGCCAAAGGAACTAGAGCACTTGTAGGAGATCTATGCATAAACAGTACTAAGAGAGCAGTGGTTATCCAGTTTAATTAGAGAAGATAAATATAAATTAAAGAACGAATATTCACAGAAACAATCAATGAATAGACACCTAAAAATAAGCTAACTTTCCAAATAAAAAGAAGTTCCCCGGAAATGATGCCCAAAACTTGTTCGTGGCCGGCAAGTGCATCGGATCACACAAGTAGTATAAAACGATAAGAACCGAGTATCGAACTCTCGGGGAACTTGTGTTATCTGGCAAGCTATTTCGATAAATAGGTGTCTGGTATGAAAATATAACTGTGATTATGGACAGGTATTTAAACTATCTAGGCAAAAAGAAAGAAAATCACGCAAGAAAAACACTATGTAAAAACAAGTAGAGAAAGCGTTGGTCTTCCTCATAGGTTCCAGATGCTAAAAAGGATGTTCTCTATTTAACAATGCTCATGTGTTCCTATGTTGTCTCCTGGACTGCTAGACCCCGATTCCTCATAATAGCCTAGCCTAGTCCTGATCAAGTCTCGTCCATAGATCCCTCTTGTAAGACTAAACTCAACCAAGACTGCATCAAGACACACATACACAACTAAGTTCTTGTACCCCGATCCCTCGTGATAGCACAACAATTTAGTCCCGTACTACCAAGGACTTTAGAATCAGACCAGTTCCCACTATTGAATGACCCTAACAAAGCATGCATCTACGTGATCATGGTAAAAGCACACTGGAATGAAAAGCAGATAATACAGAGAACACACAAAACATCATTACATAGATAGAAATATATTTACATCAGGTACCTACAAGGAACATCCAATAGAGGATTTAGCTTTCCATAGTCCAGAAACCTCCTTTAAGACAAAGAGAAGAACAAGATGAAAGACTACAAAAACACAAGTGGTGAGGATGTCTCCTCACCTCTAGGATCTCACAATCACTCATAAACTCATCTCAAGTTCTCAGAACGGCTTCCACTTTGAACTCGCATCTCTGCAGATCTTCACACAACAAAATCTCTCATAACTCTTTGGAACTTGGACCTTTCTCTCTCTAACACTTCCTAAACATGCAGAAGCTTTAAGCCAGGGCCAGACTCTCGTGCATGCAAAGGCTTCTTCAAGAAAAACTCCAAACTCGCTTTGCAAATCTGATTTCAGCCTTAAATAGGTGGCCTTGTTCGTGCTTGTGCGCTTAGTGCACGTATGGACCGCTAAGCGCATGTTAGTGATTTTTGGCTCAGCGCGCTTCTCTCGCTTAGCGGATGAGCTGAAGCGGTGCGCTGATGACCTGGAGCGGTGTGCTCAGTGAACCTGACAGCTCATCTTCTTTTGGATTCTTCCTCGCGCTTAGCTAATGAGTGGTCGCGCTTAGCGAATGCTCGCTAAGCCAACATATTGGCTTAGCGAGAAGGTGAAAACAACACTTTTGCCAATTTGCCTAATTAACCTGAAATTGAGAGAAATTGATTATTAAACACACAAAACAAAAGTATAAATTATCTATTACCTATATTTAACAAAAAGTACTTATAATATTACAAAACAACCATAAATTGGGAAAGTTTGATACAAAACACAGGTTTTATACACAAAAGTTAGTCGTATTCATCGACTAACATCTCCGCAAGACAAAAGACTCTGATAGTCTTTGAAAAGTAAAGGGAGAAGACATTGAAGTCTCTATAAGACAATAGACTTTGATAGTCTTGGAAATGTAAAGGCAGAAGACATTGAAGTCTCTGCAAGACAACAAACTTTAATAGTCTTGGAAATGTAAAGGCAGAAGACATTGAAGTCTCTGCAAGACAAAAAACTTGAATAGTCTTGGAAATGTAAAGGTAGAAGACATTGAAGTATCTGCAAGACAACAGACTTTAATAGTCTTTGGAAAGTAATTACGAGGACTTTGAGTCCCCTGAAAGATAAAAGACGAGGACTTTGAGTCCTATGAAAGATTAAAGCGAGGACTTTGAGTCCTATGAAAGATAAAGGTGAGGACTTTGAGTCCTATGAAAGGTAGAGGCGAGGAATTTGAGTTTTATGAAAGATAAAGTGAGGACTTTAAGTCCTATGAAACAAGCCTATAGGTACTAGTACCAAAGGGCTCAACCTTATAAGAAAGCAAGAGGTTGACAATGGATTGATCGTCCCCCCCCCCCCCCATTGAAGGATGACAATGGATTGTTTTACTTTGGTATATGTTCAACTAAAACTTTATTGATTTAAGGTCATAGAGTGACGCCATGAGTTTGTCGATCCCATTGAAACTCAATGACATGGGCTGATCTTGAAAGAATTCATATAGCGAAGGCTATCCTTGGATTCAAAAGGAATCCTATTAGTCGCTTCACACGACTAACTTTTGAATAGAAATCATTTTCCAAAGCTTGTATAGTTCCCCAATTTATGGTTATTTTGTAGTGATTTTTGTAAATAAATCTTATTTTATGGTTAACGTTGTCTCTAGAACATTTCCATTGGATTTAATGATGAAATCTATGCATTTTCAGGTGAAAAAGAGACTAAGTTTTGAATTGCAAAATGTAGCAGTTGGCCTAAGCTCAGTAGTTGGGCTAAGCGCATATCTACCGCTAAGTGCAGCTTCAGCACGCTTAGCGCAAAGGAGAATCTAGCAGAGCATCAACATCAAAGCCGCGTGCTAAGCGCGAGATCAGTGCGCTAAGCGCAGCAGATGCCTTCAGCCAAGCTAAGCGCGAGACTGGCGCTAAGCCCAATCCCACTTACTCGCGCTAAGCGCGAATTCAAAGCCTATTTAATGCTTGTTTTGTGCAGAATTAGGGTATAATGCCCAGGGCACAAAATTCTATAGCAGCCACAATGCCTATTTCGGGAAAAGAGCCCTTGAAGCAGCAAACAGGAGCAGCTTGTGCATTAAAGCCTAGGTTTTGACATTTGAGAGAGATTATTGAGTAGAGAGTGAGTGTGAGATGATGAGAAGAGGAGGAGGAATCCCTCTTCTTGTGTAAGGAACTATCATTCTCTGCTTTTAATCTCATTTATTGTTAGGGTTTCTTTGTAATGGCTGGCTAAACACCCTAGTTGGGGATTTCTAATGAACAACTAATGTAAATACCTAATATCTAATTGATTATGTTTTCTGTGTTCAATGCTTCCTTCAATGCTTGATGTTTGTATGCTTTTGGTCTGATCACCCATTTGTGTGCACAATTAGGTGACTTTAGCATTGGGAAATGTATTGTTGCCTTAGAACTTGATCGAAGCAGGATTGAAACTTAGCCTTACATGAGGAATCTGCGGGTTAAGTTTTGGTTTTAATTATGTTGTTATGTTGTTTAGTTTAGGCCTAGTCTTACATGAGGGATCTACGGACGAAGCTTAGGCTAAATTAGGCTAAACTTTAGTAAGCTACTTGAGCTGAGTCTAGTCTCTTAGTTATTTTATGATTATGTCATTTAAATTTCATCTTTTATGTTTGTGTTCTTTAAATTTCAGTAGGATAGTTGTTTGTGTGCTTGTACAAAAAGCTTGATTGAACATTGTATGCAGTGGCTTGTTTGGTATGGAATGAGTGTTTGGAAATGATTTGATTGAGCAAATGTATGAATTGAATGGATTGGGATGTTTGGATGATTTTTTGGATCAAGTTTGTCGTCATTAGAAGGGAATGAGCATATGATTGGAATTATGTCTGAAAATGTTAGTCAGTTGTCAGATTGATTGTGAACTTCAAAATTGTGAGAGAAACGACTATCATTTAGTGCTGATTTTTGCATGAATCTCTAAAGTATGGATTGAATGCATGAACTTGAGAATTACGAAGGCCATGTTTGATTATGAATAGCTACTTTGCCAAAAAGCTAACCTTGTGATTGAATGAATTATCCCTTGCACCCAGTTTGAGCTGAATGAACTGATTGATTGATTAAACCTTGAGCCTATTCAGTTGTATCTTCTGCTACCTTATTTTAGGTTGTAGGAGAGCACCATCCACAGAAGATGGTTCAAAGCAAATTTGTCCCAAATTTGGGGGAGGTATTATCAAGGTGAATTATGATGTCAATATATTCTATATATGTGTTGCATAATTGATGATTACTAACTCTTTTTCCTATATTGAATTGAAAAATTCAAATTCTATGTAATGTTGAGATTAACTGTGAATATAAGAATGATTATGAACTATGTGATAAGTAATACTATCCAGTTGACTTGTGGAAAGAGAAAAGAGTATTCTCAAATTCTGGAAGAATAACCCGTTTGCCTACACCATACCTACATCAGAAAACACGACAACAAAGAAAAATATTAACACAAATAGATCGAAAAAAACAAACAAAATAAGACATTGCAATTTTAGGTGTCCAAATAAATCTAGAGATTTTAGTTCAGCAATCTAAATCCAATTGTTGATTCAAGACAGCAGAACAACATAGCATGTTGTGTGCTTACTAGCACGGGCAAGGACTTCAGAAGAAACTCCTGTTATTTGTAGAAGCAAAGACTTTGCCTTTGATGTTTTGATGATGCCATATGATCGTGATGTTTTGATGCCTTATGAAAATGCGCTTTTCAAGTTTAATTCAAGACAAAAATCCAAGAATACAAGATACAACATCAAGAAGATCTCTAGTGTTTTAGGAAGGGAATTCCAAATTGAAACTGCAAAAGTTTTGGCCAAGAAATTTAAGCAAAAATGTCTTTTTCAAGAGATTTACTCTCCGGTAATCGATTACCAATGGCCAAAATGATTTATAACAGCTATTAGAAATTTGAATTCAAATTTTACACTGTGTAATTGATTACACATGGATGGTAATCGATTACCAGCAGTTACTGAACGTTTTGATTCAAATTTTAAAGCCTGTAATAGATTACCAGAGGAGATTTTCAGAAAATTATTTCCAAGAGTCACAACTTTTCAAATGGTTTTTACATGGCCATCAAAGGTCTATTTATATGTGACTTGGAACACGAATTTGCTCAAAGTTTTTCAGAACAAAAAGTCTTATTCTCTCAAAAAGAAAAATCATTTTATACTCTTAAGAATTCCTTGGCCAATACACTTGCAATTCATTAAGGAATTAATTGAGTGCTCAATTGTACAATCTATCTCTTTCAAGAGAGATTTCTTCTTCTCTTCTTTCTATTTCTCAAAAGGGATTAAGAGACTGAGGGTCTCTTGTTGTAAAGAAATCTGAACACAAAGGAAGAGTTGTCCTTGTGTGGTTCAGAACTTGTAAAGGGATTTTGCAAGATAGTGGAACTCTCTAGCGGGTTGCTTGGGGACTGGACGTAGGCACAAGGGTGTGGCCGAACCAGTATAAATCTGAGTTTGCATTTTCTCTTCCCTTAGACTCCTTTATTGTTTATTGCTTATTATTTCTATTTAGTAAGATTAATTTGCATTATTATCTAGGAGTTCTTGTTTAAAAGGAATCTTGGGTTGTTGGATTAAATTAAAAGTAGAATTTTTAATTGGGGAATAGTCTGTGATATCTTAATTCAACCCCCCCTTCTTAAGATATCTGAGGCAACTTGTCCAAGAAGTGGTATCAGAGCTTCATTCTTGTATAAAGTTTAGAAGCTTCAAGAATAATGGCCTCAGCAAACTTCTTATTCCCAGAAGGAAACTCTATAAATAGGCCTCCTATTTTTAATGGAGAGGGTTACGACTACTGGAAAACCCGAATGCAAATTTTCATTGAGGCAATAGACTTAAACATTTGGGAACCCATAGAAGTTGGACCTTATATAACCACCATGGTGGCTGGAAATACAACAATAGAGAAACCTAGAGAAGAGTGGTCTGAAGAAGAAAAAATATTAGTGTGGTACAATTTAAAGGCTAAAAACATTATTATTTCTGCCCTAGGAATGGATGAATATTTTAGGGTTTCAAATTGTAAGAGTGCTAAGGATATGTGGGACACTCTACAAGTTACACATGAGGGAACAACTGATGTCAAAAGATCTAGGATAAATACTCTAACTCATGAGTATGAATTATTTAGGATGAAGGAAAATGAAAGTATACAAGATATGCAGAAAAGATTCACACATATAGTTAATCATCTTGCATCATTGGGAAGAACTTTTCAAAATGAAGATCTCATAAATAAAGTGTTAAGATGTTTAAGTAGAGAATGGCAACCAAAGGTAACTGCCATCACTGAATCTAGAGATTTGTCTATTATGTCTCTTGCTACTCTATTTGGAAAATTACAGGAACATGAGATGGAGTTGCAAAGACTAAATCAACATGAAGAAAATGATAAGAAGAAGAAAGGAATTGCTCTTAAAGCCTCATCTTCAATCCAAGAGGAAAGTGACATTGAAGATTCAATTGACTTAGATGAAGATGAAGATCAAAGTCTCTTTGTTAAAAGATTCAACAAATTAATTAGAATGAGAGGAAATCAAAGAGGACAAAACTTCAAGCCTAAAAGAAGAACTGAAGAGTCATCTCAAATTCCAAAATGCTTTGAGTGCAATCAACCCGGACATCTGAGGGCTGATTGTCCAATTTTTAAGAGAAAAATAGAGAAGTTTGAAAAGAAGACTATTGGAGATAAGAAGGCAAAGAAGGTCTATATCACCTGGGATGATAACGACTTAGAATCGTCTAATGATTCTGAAAAAGAAATGGTTAATCTATGTCTAATGGGCAAAAATTATGAAAGCGACGAAGAGGTAAAATCTTCTAACAAATCTATTTCTTTTGTTGAGTTACAAGATGCATTTGTTGAATTACATAGTGAATCAATTAAACTAGCAAAACTTGTCTCTTCATCTAAGAAAAATTTTCAGATTTAGAGAAAGAAATTTCAAAATTAAACAAAGAAATAGATATTCTTAAAACTGAAGTTTCAATCTCTAAATATAGTGATAAAGTTCATGTTTCTACTATGACTAATGAAAAAGTAAATTCATGTAAATGTTGTAACAAATATATAGAAGAAATTAAAAATTTGAAAAAACTCACTTGCAAAATTTTCTATTGGCAAGAATAACCTAGATGTTATATTAGGAAATCAAAGATGTATTTTTGATAAAGTAGGAATTGGATACAAACCAGAAAAACAACAAAAGTTTTACAAAAGTTTCTTTTCTTTCTCACAAAAATACAATTCTCCTTTCATTACATGTTTTTATTGTGGAAGAAAAGGGCATGGCACATCTACATGTTATTTTAAGAAAAATTGCAACAATATCAAAATGATATGGGTCCCAAAAGGATCTTTAGTCAATTCTAACACACAAAGACCCAATAAAGTTTGGGTACCTAAGTCACAAACTTAATTATGTAGGTGTCTTTAAAGAAGAAATGGTATATAGATAGCGGTTGTTCAAAGCATATGACGGGAGATTCATCAAAGTTCACACATATCTCTCCCAAGAAAAGTGGGCATGTTACTTATGGTGATAACAACAAAGGTAGAATTCTTGGAGTTGGAAAAATAGGTACGAATTCTTCTAACTCCATTGAAAATGTTCTACTTATTGAAGGCCTTAAGCACAACTTGCTTAGTGTTAGTCAATTATGTGACAAGGGCTATCTAGTATCATTTGATTCTCAAAAATGTCTAATTGAACATAAACATGATACAAATATAAAGCATATAGGGTATAGAATTAACAATGTCTATATGATAGATTTAAGCCAAAAACTAGATAATAATAAATGTTTTCTTAGCAAAGATGATGATCCATGGCTATGGCATAAACGTATTGCTCACATAAACATGGAACATTTGAATAAATTGATTTCAAAAGATTTAGTTATTGGTTTGCCAAAACTAAAATTTGAAAAAGATAGACTATGTGATGCATGTCAAAAAGGAAAACAAACTAGAGTTTCATTCAAATCAAAAAACATTGTTTCAACTACTCAGCCGTTACAATTACTACACATGGATTTGTTTGGCCCTTCTAGAATTATGAGTCTTGGAGGAAGTTTCTATGCCCTTGTTATAGTTGATGACTATTCTAGATACACTTGGACATTATGTATCACTCATAAGAGTGATGCATTTCAAGCGTTTAGGAAACTTGCAAAAGTTATTCAAAATAATAAAAATCTCAAGATTATATCTATTAGGAGTGATCAAGGGGGTGAATTTGAAAATAAAGAATTTGATATATTTTGTGAAAAGCATGGTATTGAACATAATTTTTTTGCACCTAGAACCCCTCAACAAAATGGAGTTGTTGAAAGGAAAAATAGGTCTTTGGAAGAAATTGCTAGAACCTTATTCAATGATACTCCTCTTCCAAAATATTTTTGGGTTGAAGCTGTTAATACTGCATATTATATCATGAATAGGGCTTTAATTAGACCTATCTTAAAGAAAACTCCATATGAATTGTTCAATGGTAGAAAATCAAACATCTCACATCTACATGTTTTTGGTCGCAAATGCTTTGTATTAAACAATGGAAAGGAAAACTTAGGAAAATTTGATGCTAAGTCAGATGAAGGAATTTTCCTTGGTTATTCCTTGCATAGTAAAGCTTATAGAATATATAGTAAAAGAACTATGACTATTGAAGAATCTATTCATGTTTCCTTTGATGAATCTAATGTTATTTCTCCAAGAAAGGATATTTTAGATGATGTTGCAGAATCTTAAGAACAAATGCATATTCATGGACAAGATTCTAAAGGAAAAGGGAAAGGAAGCAATGAAGATCCTCCAGAAGAAGCCAAATCAAATTATGAACTTCCAAAAGAATGGAAAGCTTCAAAAGATCATCCCCTTGACAACATTATTGGTGATATCTCAAAAGGGGTAACAACTAGACATTCTCTTAAAGATTTATGCAATAATATGGCTTGTGTCTATGATTGAACCTAAAAATATAAATGAAGCCATAATAGATGATCTTTGGATTGTTGCTATGCAAGAAGAACTAAATCATTTTGAAAGAAACAATGTGTGGGAACTAGTAGAGAACCTGAAAACTACCCCATCATAGGAACAAAATGGGTATTTAGGAATAAGTTAGATGAACATTGCATAATCATTAGAAATAAGGCTGGATTAGTTGCAAAAGGATACAATCAAGAAGAAGGTATAGATTATGAAGAAACATATGCTCCAGTTGCAAGATTAGAAGCCATTAGAATGCTTTTAGCTTATGCATCCATAATGAATTTTAAGCTTTATCAAATGGATGTTAAAAGTGCTTTTCTAAATGGCTTAATTCAAGAAGAAGTATATGTTGAACAACCTCTAGGTTTTGAAATATCAGATAAGCCAAATCATGTTTATAGATTGAAAAAGGCTTTATATGGTTTGAAACAAGCCCCTAGGGCATGGTATGAACATCTAAGCAAATTTCTTTTAGAAAAAGATTTTTCTAGAGGAAAAGTGGATACCACACTATTTATAAAGAGAAAGTATGATGATATTCTATTGGTTCAAATATATGTTGATGATATAATCTTTGGATCCACTAATGATTCATTGTGCAAGAAGTTTTCTCTTGATATGCAAAGCGAATTTGAGATGTCAATGATGGGAGAACTAAATTACTTTCAGGGGTTACAAATCAGGCAAACTAAAGAAGGTATATTTGTCAAACAAGCAAAATACTGCAAAGAATTGATCAAAAGATTTGATATGGAAAGTGCAAGGCACATGGCTACACCTATGAGTACTGGCTGTTATTTAGACAAAGATGAATCCGGTCAGTCTATAGACATGAAACAATATCGAGGTATGATTGGATCTCTTCTCTATTTATCTACTAGTAAACCAGATATCGTGTTTAGTGTATGCATGTGTGCTAGGTTCCAATCCAACCCCAAAAAATCACATTTGAGTGCAGTAAAAAGGATCATAAGATACCTAGTAGGAACAATCAATTTAGGATCATGGTATCCTAAGAACTCAACACGTAACTTAATAGGATACTCTGATTCTGACTTTGCCGAATCAAAAACTGATAGAAAGAGCACAAGTGGGACATGTCAATTTATTGGATCTGCTCTTGTATCATGGCATAGTAAGAAACAAAATAGTGTTGTTTTATCTACTGCTGAAGCGGAATATATTTCTGCTAGCAGTTGTTGTGCCCAAATTTTATGGATGAAGCAACAACTATCTGACTATGGAATCCTTCTTGATCATATACCAATTAGGTGTGACAATACCAGTGCAATAAATCTATCCAAAAATCCAGTTCAACATTCTAGAACCAAACATATAGAGATTAGGCACCATTTTCTAAGAGATCATGTTCTGAAGGGAGATTGTATGCTAGAGTTTGTTGATACAATGAATCAGCTTGTTGATATCTTCACAAAACCTCTCCCCAAAGAAACATTCTTTTCCATTAGAAGGGAATTAGGCCTCTTAGATATTAGTGATTTGGATAAATAAGGATTGATTGATTGAATCATCTATGCTTAATGATTGATTGTTTGTGTTAAGTGTGTTACTTTGCTTGATTTTGCTTAAATTCTTGTTATTATGTTTGATTGATGCATTATTGTGTGTTTGATGCTTGAATGTTTAAATTAAATACATATGAGTGGTGATGATTGATATAGTTAGATGTTTAGTATAGACATAGATAATTTTTAGAGAAATAAGCCTAGGTTGTGTTCTGGTAATCGATTACCATTAAGTGTAATCGATTACACAAGAACAGATAGCCTATAATCGATTATAGTAGCTTGTAATTGATTACAGTAGCCTATAATCGATTACCAGAAGGCTATATGCTCCTGTAATCAATTACCAAACCTTGCAATTGATTACATCACGTCCTCTTCTATAAATACTCACGAAATCCAGTGGCGTTGCGCAACCACACTCCTCCTACGTGCCTCATTTTCCCTAAATCTTCAAATCTTCATAACTCCCTCAATTCTTAACCAAATCACGTCCCACAAAGCCCAATCTTCATCATTTTCACTCCTCTTTCAATTCCACTGATTGAAATTCACTAAAACTTTATCAAATGGCAGAATCGTCAAAGAAGCGAAAGGGATCATCCTCCACCACCGCTGCTGCTACCCATCGCCGCCACGAGCCATTTGAAGCACCCACAACACCAATTCATCCTTCCTTATCATCTCCAAGATCATCTACCCTATTTTCTTCAGATGATCAACGTCTACGGTACAACTCTCAATTTTCTTCTAGGATCATCTTAAACCCTAAGTACCTAGACATAGATTTCTTTAATGATGAGACATTTGACTGTTATCAAGTGTTTCAAAACTCTGGATTGGTTGATTTTATGTCTTTAAAATTGCCTTACTATCCTGAACTTGTTAAAGTCTTTTACAACAATTTAAAAATTCAGGATGGTATTATTTCTTCTGAGGTGCATGGTATTTCTATGATCATTGATCAATCTCTGTTCTTTTCATTGACTAAATTACCCAGTCAAGGTGCATCTTTTGAGGGCACCATTGTTGATGACTGGAAGTTTGATTATTCTAGTCATGATGCTCGCCGTATGGTTTGTAATGACCAGGCAGAAATGACCGGTAGATTGCTGGCCGGATCATTAACCTTTGATTGTCGCATCATGCACTATATTATTGTTAGAATTTTGCTTCCCTGTTCTTCTAATTTGGCTCAAGCCTCTGAGGAGGACTTGATTTTGATGTGGGCTTTCCTTATCGGTCGTCAGATCGACTGGGCTCACTTGGTTAGGTACCGAATGCATAAGGCATTATGGGCCAATGCACCTCTTCCATATCCTCAATTGGTCACCCTCTTTCTCCGTCATTTTCAAATTCCTCTTGATGATGAACCTTTTGTTCAAGTCAAGCGTTCCTTTGCTATAGGTGCTGGTGCAGTCACTTCATTTGGTTACTGTAAGGATCATGATGGTCAATGGCTGAAGAAGGACGCACTCCCTCTGCAAGACGAGCGTACTCCTTCTCCTTCTCCTCAGCGAGATGCTTCAGCCCTTATGACTGAAGTTCTTTCAGAGTTACGGGGTCTCCGCACCTATGTTGGTGGACGATTCGATTCCTTGGATGGTCGCTTTGAAGGCATGGATACTCGCATCACCCAGCTTGAAGAAGACGTGGGTTATCTTCGTCGGTGCTTTGACCTTCCACCACCGTCTTAGTTTTTTGGATGTTATTATCTTTTATTATAAGCCATGTATTTGGCTATGCTTTTTACGTTATCATTTTCTGAACTTTCATTATCTTTCTATAATTAGCACTTAGTCTTTTATGCTTGGATTATATTTGGTTATGACTTATTTATGCTTGGATTATATTTGGTTTTAAATTATGGATGATTGGCTTATATTTGGTTGTGGCTTATGATTGATTATGTACACTTTAGTTATATTATCTTGTGTTGGTTGCCACGCACTTTGGCTTTTTGATGTTGCCAAAGGGGGAGAGAAATGGGGTGGTATAGTGGTATAGAAGCTTAGAAATCAAGTGATTAAGTGATTAAGTGGTGATTAAGTGATCATCAATTCCAAAACATAAGGGGAGTATGAAATGAGTGAACGCAATATATCTTGCATATACATTGCTTGTATCTTGATTTCAGGAATTAAATTGTCATCATCAAAAAGGGGGAGATTGTAGAAGCAAAGACTTTGCCTTTGATGTTTTGATGATGCCATATGATTGTGATGTTTTGATGCCTTATGAAAATGCGCTTTTCAAGTTTAATTCAAGACAAAAATCCAAGAATACAAGATACAACATCAAGAAGATCTCTAGTGTTTTAGGAAGGGAATTCCAAATTGAAACTGTAAAAGGTTTGGCCAAGAAATTTAAGCAAAAATGTCTTTTTCAAGAGATTTACTCTCTGGTAATCGATTACCAGAGGATGTAATCGATTACCAATGGCCAAAATGATTTATAACAGCTATTAGAAATTTGAATTCAAATTTTACACTGGATGGTAATCGATTACCAGCAGT
Organism: Glycine max; assembly: GCF_000004515.6. Classification (NCBI taxonomy): domain Eukaryota; kingdom Viridiplantae; phylum Streptophyta; class Magnoliopsida; order Fabales; family Fabaceae; genus Glycine; species Glycine max. The sequence goes on along the minus strand of NC_038249.2, from coordinate 10,352,787 downwards.
TACTGAACGTTTTGATTCAAATTTTAAAGCCTGTAATCGATTACACAAGTCTTGTAATCGATTACCAGAGGAGATTTTCAGAAAATTATTTCCAAAAGTCACAACTTTTCAAATGGTTTTTACATGGCCATCAAAGGTCTATTTATATGTGACTTGGAACACGAATTTGCTAAGAGTTTTTCAGAACAAAAAGTCTTATCCTCTCAAAAAGCAAAATCATTTTATACTCTTGAGAATTCGTTGGCCAATACACTTGCAATTCAATAAGGAATTAATTGAGTGCTCAATTGTACAATCTATCTCTTTCAAGAGAGATTTCTTCTTCTCTTCTTTCTATTTCTCTAAAAGGATTAAGAGACTGAGGGTCTTTTGTTGTAAAGAAATCTGAACACAAAGGAAGAGTTGTCCTTGTGTGATTCAGAACTTGTAAAGGGATTTTGTAAGATAGTGAAACTCTCAAGCGGGTTGCTTGGGGACTGGACGTAGGCACAAGGGTGTGGCCGAACCAGTATAAATCTGAGTTTGCATTTTCTCATCCCTTAAACTCCTTTATTGTTTATTGTTTATTATTTCTATTTAGTAAGATTAATTTGCATTATTATCTAGGAGTTCTTGTTTAAAAGGAATCTTGGGTTGTTGGGTTAAATTAAAAGTAGAATTTTTAATTGGGGAATAGTATGTGATATCTTAATTCAATCCCTCCTTCTTAAGATATCTGAGGCCACTTGTCCAACATTATTGAGTTATCTTGAACAACCTTAGACAACATTTGATGCCTATAGATCTTCCTTGAACGATAATTTCTATAAAAGAAAACTCCAAAGCAAAAATTACAAGAAATATTACAATAATCATGGCACGCCCATTATAACGAGAAGGATCGTGATGGATACATATGACTCAAAACAAAAGAGTCTTATCACCTGTATTTTAATGGGAAAACTATGGATAAGCACAAAAACATATATGAGGAAAATAACTCGTATATTTGTTCAATTTATCTTCATCATCACCTATATATATATATATATATATATAACAGAAAATAAAATAAGAATTTTATATTGAAGCGCTTCAGTATAACAATGGAAAAAATTGGAAGACACCAATATCTAGTTAACACCAACAATAAAAAAAAAAAGGGTTGGATACATAGAGAAATATAGATATTAATATAAGTGTAATATATACCATATGATAAGGAAACAAAATAAAAAAAATGTGTTAATGGATGGAGTACATGATATATGAACGTGTCAACATATCATCATTAATTTATAAGATATCATGTATTACCTCATGTATCAATACTCTATTATGTTGGAAAAAAATTAGTTGAAATATAGAAAGTTAATTGAAAACTAAAAAATTAGTTGATAGTTAAAAATTAGTTAAAAGTTAAAAAAATATCCTGTTAAATTATAAGAGTATGATAAAATCATCGAAGTAACTGAAACATATAAAATTACATAACAACTAAAAATAATAAAATTTTGGGCCAGTTTGTTTAACTTATTTGTTGAAGTAAATGCTTATTTTAATAAAATAAGTAACTTTCTATTTTTTGTATTTATCTAAATTGTTTATGCTTTTTTTAAGAAGTAAATCCTGCATGCTTATTAAAAAGGGCTTTTTTAAAAATCCTTTATTTTAAAGTATTTTTTAAGTTTAAACAAACTCACCCTTTACCTTAAATAAAAAAAGATTAAAAAGGAAATCTAATAAATATTTAAGGATAAAAAGAGAATAAATACAAAAAAAAAACTAAAAGTTAGAACAAAAATAACAAAGGAGTTCTCCTATCCTAAGTAAGTAGCAAATCATATACCATTGTTTTAATGAAGGACAGGATGGGTTCCTTCCGATCCTAAGCTATGAACTCATGATCAAATTTTGAGGTGGGTTTTCCCTTCTCTATGGTAGCATTGTCTTCTCTTAGGGTTTCTCTTGCTGAAGGAAGGGCGCTAACATTTTATAAAAATGCTACTTCAATTAATATTTTAAAAAATGCTAGAAGCTACTAAAAAAAATTTGTTTACCAAACAATCAAAAAACTTTTTCAGCTAGTAAGAAAATATAAAAATGAGCTTAAATATGTTGTCAAACACACTCTCTATGAATAAATTACACTTTTTTTTATCTTATTTGTTGCACATTATATATATATATATATATATATAAAGGAGAGATCAAGTTACTCAAAGAGTAAAAGAGTTACTCCTCATTTTTTATCGATCATTTTCTTTACGATCTAATTATTGTAATAAGTAATTAATCTTAACCATTAGATTTCAAGAAAATGAATGGTGAGGATGAATAGTAACTTTAAAAGAATTAACAAAAAGAATTATGGAACCAGCTATGGAGGAGTTGATTAACAAAATACAACTCTCTCACAAAATAATTTCAACGTCATCACGTCGGCTCGGTAGCTCCACAAAAGAATCTCACTTCTCGTCCTCTACTACTGTCCTTCTACTCCCACGAACAAAGGTTCACGATCATCACATGTACCAACCACAGGGTACAAAAATTGCAAGGGGTGAGTTTATTATAAAAGAAATTAATACAAAAATCAAATAACCACAATTAGTAAGAAAACATTAACAAATATCATAAGCTTACACAAACATTCACTAGTCCAACACACACTCAACAAATAGTCATCATCAATCCATAGTTCCAATCAATCATGCTCAATATGATGCATGCGTTTGACCTCGACTCTCAAATGCAATGTGGTACCATCCCCAAGGAAATAGTCTAAGCGTGTCCACACGACACTCTCACTTAGGAAAACTAAGCAGTAAGTGTCGAGGTCACCCTGTCATGCACAGGCAACTCCCCTCCCCCCACGGTGATCAACCTGAGTCTCAAGGGAGTTCCAAATCGAGTGACATGCCACCTAGTACAAGTATTTCTCCTCACGAGAAACTACAAGTACTTACTAACAAAGTTTATACTATTTCCATGTCATGTGAAGTATGAAACATGGGCACCATCAAATGCATTGGCGGTGGATAATTAAAGATTCTAAGCCATCCCCATCCAGAGATGCTTAAAACTCTTTAACCACTCTATTTCCCCCACTAGGGACATCCAACAAGGTCACTGCACCGCCCCCCATGTACATACACAACATACAACGTATGAAACATGGGCACCATTAATGCACTGACCGTGGATAATTAAAGATTTTAAGTCATCCCCCTATGGAGATGCTTAAAACTCTTTAACGACTCTTTTTCCCCCACCAAGGATATTCAACAAGGTCATGCACCCCTCATGTACATACACATCACACAACATATGAAACATGGGGCACCATCAATGCATTGACAGCGGATAATTAAAGATTCTAAGCTATCCCCCTCCAGAGATGCTTAAAACTCTTTAACCACTCTATTTCCTCCACTAGGGACATCCAACAAGGTCAATGCACCCCTCATGTACATACACAACATACATCATCAACATTTCATCTCAATATCACTCTCAACATCAACATCATCTCATTTCAATGACATTATCAACAACAACAACATCATCTCATATTAACATAATTGTCAATAGCAACATCAACTCATATTGACATAATCATCAATAACAACATCATTTCATATCAATATCATCATAAACATCAACCTCATCTCATATCAATTAATGTCATCAATAACAACATCAACAATAAGTCACATTCCGCATATACATACATCTATAGTTCATGCTTGAGATTCACACTCCCCAGGTCTTCAGACCACAAAAGTCTAATAAACAATAATGTTATTCATCAATAATAGATATATCGCATCCCGTTAGTCAAAAACATTATTTTCTTGAAAATCAGCATGCAATAGGGACAGGCATACATCCCCATAGTTAGGTTCCTTGACCCCAACTATGGCATTAAAAGTTGTAAACTATAATAAACTCTCCTCACCTATTGTGAGCTCTCCTTCAGCTCCTGTTTGCGTTGCTCAAAGGTCTCTCTCGTTCACGCTCATCAGTCCAAACACAAGGTTCTATATGCCAAATTGAAGGAAATTTAGTATAGGTTTCAAAAACAAGGTTAATAACCATATTAGGAGTCAAATACCTCTGTCAAAACATAAAGGGTTGAGGGGTGTTTTGGATTCTACTAAAAGGAGACATCATTTTAAAATTCCGATCACGCCAATGTGACAAGGGTTCAGTGAAGGTCATGTAAATAACATCAATGTTATAAAAAGATAACTTTTACAATGTCTCATTCTCTAAGGTTTTTCAAAGAAAGTGTAAAAACATCCTATTATAGTACCCTACACACAAGAGACACTAAGAGGAACTCAAACTAACTAAGAGAAGGGCTTAGAAGTCAAGATTACCTCAGAGAAGCTATGAAATGGAGGATTGGGGGAATTTTCTCCATCGAATCCTTGAGGAGAATTCTGAGGATTCCGCTTCGATTAAAGTTTTCCTCTTGGTGTGGGGGTTCAACGGCAAGCAATGGCGGCTCGCGGTGGCCACCGGTGGTCGTGGATGGTGGAGAAGGAGGTTTTAGGGTTTGGGTGGCATTTTGGAGAAGAAGAGAGTGAAAAATCGTGTTTTTCACGCTAAGGAACATATTTATAATCTGTAGATCTCGCTTAGTGAGCTCGTCTCACTAAGCCATAGTCCACTTTTCGTGCTTAGCGTGACAATTCAAGCTTAGCGCAACTCCCTCTGCACTAGGCCTCGCTTAGTGGGCCAAAACTCGCTCAGTGCAATTCCCTCTCGGGTTGGAATTGCACTTAGCGCGCCCCTGCTCGCTTAGCGCAATTCCCTCTTAGGTTGGAATTGCGCTTAGCGCACCCTTCTCACTTAGTGAGACACCAAAATTTGTTAGTTTCAAAATCTCAACAGTCAGACTATGTAGATGTGTCTTAGGAAGCTCCAGGAAATATTTGAAGACGATCTAACGGTTAACAAATCCGGGATTTTGATTTTACTGGAATAGGTTTAGGTAAAATTTAAAATCTCATAATTTTAACTTAGCTCAACAAAACTCCACATAACTCAACATCCACATCAAGAAATTCGCACATGATTAATTCAAGTCATACCTCCACTCATTCAAGTCAACCATATAGTCAAATAACACAATAAATACAATTAAACATCGATTTATAACTAGTAATATTTCAGGGTGTTACATTATTCAACCATAAAAGATTTATCTAATAGAAAATCAAATATCTTAAAAATTTAATTTATGTCAAAATCACCACTACAATCACCACTACTACCATAACCGTCACCACCAACATGACTGTCGTTGTCGTCACCACTACCACGATCATATTGACAATCATGGTGGTAATTGTGGTGGCAGCCATGACAGTTGTGACGAAAACAATAATGACGGTGGTGGTGATCAAGTTGGTGCTAAGTTTAGAATATTTTACGATAACATAAATCAAATCTTCAAGATATTTAATTTTTTGTTTGATAAATTAGAGATTTTATAGTTAAATAAAGTTTTAATTTGAATTTAAAATTTTTTAATCTAGACCTTTTATTATATATGTGTGTGTGCGTATGTGTGACGTATCATATGATAATGAGAATAATCATCTTATGTGAGAATAAAAATGATTAATCACAATTATTAGATTGAAATGGAAGACCTAGATTAAAAGTATTTAAACTAAATTTAAAATATCATTTAACCATAAAATCTCTCAAAAATTTTTATTTTCTGTTTTCATTTCCTGTTTTCATTTTCGGAAAACCGTTTTCATTTTCAAAAGATTAGAATTCTGAAAACATGTTTGGTTTGACTTCTTGTTTTCTGTTTTCATGAAATAAAAATACTGAAAATTTATGATATATTGACTTCTTGTCTTTTTGTATTTTTAGATTTGCTTAAAATTACATTCATTGTCACCGCAATTTCATTTTACCCGAAATGAGGTTTCTGTTCTCAACTGAAAACACTGAAAATGAGAATTTATTGTTTTCATTTTCTGGTTGTTTCCTATTTTCATTTTCACTGAAAATGTTTTCAGAAATCCAACCAAACACATTTTCATCACCGTTTTCTGTTTTCAGTGAAAATGAAAACATAAAACAACCAAACCAAACACCCCCAAAATATCTCAAAGATCTAATTTATAACATCTTAAAACATCTCAAATCCTCCCCTATATGTAGATTTTGTTTGCACCCCTCCTCAAGCATGTTTTCGTTATGAATGTTGTAGGCATTATATAAAGGAAACATGTTTTCATGAAGAAAAAAAAACATTTTCATACGAAAAAAAATTCAACCACTTAATATGGATCATTCGCAATAGTGTTGGGGTGAATAGCAATTATCAAACTTTTTTTCTACCTTAAACGGCTCAAAGCTGTGTATTTTTAACTCTTCGAACCAGCTCATCACAGAAACGACAACCGAGGCAGATCCATGCCATATGTGTTCTTCTTTAAATCGAGAAAGCATAAAATAGAAGATACTTCGTTAAAATTTCTCTGGGAAAATTAATATACATAAACACACTCGTTGCATTACATACTAACTTTTATGTGCCTTGTCATGTCTAATAAAAACCAAGAAAAGTATAATTGAACATATGTAATCTTCATATACTCTTGATCAACAGTGCCAACGCCTAATTTGGTGATAAGCTTTCGGGTCTTCGTATGAAAGGCCAGCAACTACTAACATTCACTTCATGCCTGCATTCCCAAAAAAAAAAATGTTACTTAACTGATAACAATATAAGAAACAAATTATATATTATGTTATATTATATATATATATATATATATATATATATATATATATATATATATATATATATATATATATACATGAAAAATACTAATGATATTCTTTTTCTAATACTTATTTTGTGGTTGAGTCAAATTTATTAAAAATCACTAATTTAGTTATTTAAAAGTAAGATCCACTAAAATTGTTTTTTTTTACTAAATTTGAACTAAAGAAAATGTTATGAAGAAAACGTCAACTATGAAGGGATATCGATATAAGGTGTGTTTGGATAGAAGGTTATAAACGTATGTTTACATAAATATCACCATCCTTGCTTTTACTTTCAATTTACTTTTATCTATTGAATTTATATAGAATCACACACATTGCATTTCCAACTTAAATTCAAACACATAGCATATTATGCTAGTGATGGATCTTTATGTATCAATTGGGTCTGTAAAACACTTATGTAAATGGGTTAGGGTACCTGTTATGAACATCAAAGATAAAAGCACTGAATACAAAAAGAGAAAGAAGCTTAAGACAGTTGGGAAGGAATTTCCTTATAATTTTGCATATTCCTTCTGTGAATACACCTCTGGTATATATAGTCATATGTCTTTGCTACAAGACAAAAGCTAATAGCAGAATCTCTAAGGCACTAGTAGAGAGCACTATAGGACTAACAGAATTACAAGAGCATAGAGCACTACTGCTCATAACAGAATACAACACTACTACAAAAACCCACTAACGAAATTGGTGCCAAAACCACTAAACATAATCTTTCAAGTGTTGAGTCGTTATCTTCCTCTTCCTATCATATCATTCCCTGGCCCATCAAAAACACCTCGTCCTCAAGGTGTTGGGCTTCAAACCATGGCTTCAAAAGTTGAATCGGGATCCCAAATTAAAATGGGTGAAGGAAAATAGCTCGTGCGCAAATGAAGGTTAGTGTTGCGGAAGCGAAGCCCTTTGGCGGTGTTGATAGTGGCGTAGAAGGTGAGGAGGAAAGGGTGGTCGAGCTCCTTGTCCCTGACCTTGGCAATGAACGTGATGGAAGGGAATAAGCAGAGGTCGAAGGGAAGGATGTGGTGGCTGGGGAACTCCGCATGGATCCGATGGATGGCAACCCAACGACGACCGGGGGAGGACGCCTGGGGCTTGCTGTTATCGGAGAGGTGGACGGCAACAATGGTAAGCGAAGCCAGCAAGGGTGCGGGGTGTGCTTCATGAGTGCAGGTTGGGGAGGTGGAATCGGCATAGGCGGCGGAGTTGGCATGGGTGTGTGTGTGGGGAGTGCCTTTGCAAAGGAAGAAGATGGAAGGTGTTGGCTAGTTAATAGGGTATCCATTTTCAGGAGAAGGAGATCTAGTTTGGCAGCCATGGAGGCTTGGGTGACAACGAGATCGGCAATGGCGGCCTCGAGGCGGTCCAAGCACTCTGAGGAAAGTTCGTCGTTTGCCATTGGAGTTCTCAATGAAAGCACCAAATTGTTATGAACATTAAAGATAAAAGCACAGAATGCAGGAGGAGGAAGAAGCTTAAGACACTGGGGGAGAAATTTCCTTATAATTTTGCATATCCCTTATGTTAATACACCTTCGGTATATATAGTCATATGCCTTTGCTACAAGACAAAAGCTAATAACAAAATCTCTAAGCACTAATAGAGAGCACTATAGCACTAAATGAATTACAAAAGCATAGAGCATTCATAACAGAATAAAGTACTACTACAGAAACCCACTAACGAAATTGGTGCCAAAATCACTAAACATAATTTTTCAAGTAGTGAGTCATTATCTTCCTCTTCCTATCATATCAGTACCCATGTAACCGATTTTAAAGTTATATTATAACTTTGGCTGAGAAAAAAAAAAAGGAAGAGATTGTAAAAATACTGTCGCCAACATTTTTTATTATATATTACACTATAAAGTAAATATCATTCTTGAATAACGCGTGCAGGAACTGGAATTACTATTATCTATGTGCACACAAATAAACTAGTTATTATTCGTGATTTGTTAAGTAATTTTTCTGCTTATTGATTCATTGGGCCAATAAAACTTGGTTGTCATGCAACAAATCAACAATTGTGTAAATAATTACGGTAAGCCTAGTAGTGGGAATTTAAAATAAGGTTTAATTAGTTTTTATAATTTTTAAATTTATTATTTTTAATCTCTATAGTTAATAAATAAATTTTTTAGTATTTAAAGTTTATATTTTAATTCCTAAAAGATTTATGATTAAAATTTTTTAACTAAGAAATTAAAACGAGTTAAAGAATTTATTTTAATGACAAAAATCTTTGAAGAATTAAAATATAAATTTTAGGACTAAAAAATCTAGATATTAATTATATAAACTAAAAAAATTAAAAATTATAAGAATTAATTAAACCTTAAAATAATATATGCGAAGTGTTAAATTCAAATATTAGTGTGATCATTATAAAAAAATCAATAATTGTGTTGTTAATTAGCTTACGAACATGACCATCGCTGTATCTTTTTTTTATACCCACCACCAACAATTGAACACCTTGAACATTTGATTTGATTTAAAGACCTTAAAAGTTACGCCAGAAAACTTTATCAACTAAAGGACTACAATACTGGGTGCCTTCGACCCTTTAACCTCCGTGAAGTAAGGCCAAAAAATCCGACAATGCGTGCATAGTGAGTGCATACTTTTGTCTACTTTCATTGACTTTGTCATTTACCAAGAAACGCAATTTGATTGAAAAACAACTTACTGTTCTGATTAGAATCAAATTTGAAAATCCTGAAAGCTCAAAATATAGTAGGAAACCATGGATGAACATGCTAATAACGTTTAAATTTTATTCAAGGTTATACATAGAGGAAACAACTGAGTGTTCTGAATCGAATCAGAGAAGCATTTGAAAATCTAAAAGGTTCAAAATATAATAAGAAACCATGGATGCTATATGCCAATAACTTCTGCTTATAATATGTTTTATGTATCCGTTTCAAGTTATACATAGAGAAACCAGAGAACTTTTATTCAAAGTCATACATAGAGTATTACCAATTTGGTTGACAAAATAAAAGTTTTTAAGCTAATTATGGGCTATCAAAATTAAATTCTTATTCAAAACTAAATGCTTTGGAAAGTAAAAGCAAAGTGAGAATTTCCATAGATTTTACTAAAAAAATTTCTACACCTTTTAGTTGTTTTCCATTCTGCAGTTAACATCAATCACCACAAATTAAAGTATCCCCAGCAAAATCCATACCTTTTTTCATGACAAATTCATAGTTTCATACCATTTTGGGAATAGCATGCAATTAGCTAATTGATTTTCTACAATTTCAACATCTAAACTCAATAACCATTAACTCTATATTCATCCAATTAGATATTTAGATTGAGCATACCTGCTATTACTTCTGCTACTGCTACTACTGTTGTTGCTACCAGAACTTTTCATGCTTCCACTATTAATGCTCGACACACCACTATCACTCTCTCCACCAGAACCAGAAAGGCTCTTCTTCTTCCACCACTCCTTATCAAGGCTCTTAGATCCATGATCAGAAACCGAAGTTCTAGGAGACACCTTGTTAGAACCACTATTCACTAAGGACTCATTTTTAGTCTTCTTCTTAGATCCCAAAGAAATTGGAAAGACCATTTTGAGATAAAACCCTCCACTATCAATGTTCCCACTTCTCTTCACTTGACCCTTCTTAATATTCATATCAACCTTTTTTCTACTATCCACATTTTTGTCACCCAAGTTTTTCCTCTCCTCTGCTCCTTTCTCTTGTGCAACTTCAACTCTAGGGTGTTCCACAAGATCTTTGAGAGAAAGCTCGTAGCTTGACTCAGGCATGCTCTTAACCATTTCCATGAGTTCCCTTTGGCCTCTTGCAATAGCTTGAGTCTTGGACGCAGGAGAAAGGCACCTATAGTGGTTTTTGCACTGATGAGGACTCTTTGGTGGGCTTGTAGTCCAAAGAGGAGGTGAACAAATACCAGATTCATCATCATCCACCTTTGATCCTGTTCCCAATTGCACTTCCATGTCGTTATTGTAGCTGTGGCAAATTTTATAATTTTTTGGCCGTTTCTTTGATGCCATAAAATCAGTATTTGTGGCACCCCATGTGTCATAACCATGAGTTATGTGTCCTATTTCATTGGACAATGGAAAAGAAATTGTGGGTTGGTCTCTTCGTGGATCAAGCATTTTTTTTTGTGTGGTTCTCGGAGGAAGAGAAAATAATGATGCTTGTATGTGTGTGCCGGGGATGTTGATGTTGTTCTTCTTCTTCTTCACAGTCACAACAACAACACGTTTAGCTTCAAAGGTGATGATGCTCTTTTAATTTCTTGGTGACTAAGGTTTTTAAAAGAGGGAAAGAAAAATTGATTGGGAATGGAGAGAGTGTGAGAGAGCGTACTTAAAGTCAAGGAATTCTAGATGGGGTGCCACGTAGCACCCTTTGTCTTTTTTTTTTTTTTTTCTCACCTGTTGGTACAAAACAATTCGTATGTTACGTCATAATTAGTTTTTGTGATGACCTCGAACGAATTTAAGATAGATATTTTATTTTTAATATAATTTATTTTATACTAAAATTAATTCGTATTTAAATTTTGAATTAATTTGATTAAAAAATATAAATTATTATTATTTATGTCAATTATTGTTGATTTACTTTTGCTTTTTTTGTCAAATTAATTAATTAATACCTTAAAATGAAGTAATTAATAAAGTAATGATAAAAGGTTTATATAAAAAATACGTTAAAATATATATTAGTATTTGTGATAAAGATATTAATGATATTTTTTCTATGAAAATTTTTATTTTTAATATTTATTATAAAAATATTTTACTCTAAATTCTTTAACTAGTAGTATTTTAAAGACATCCATTAACATTTGTTTTTTTATTTGCGTGGAAGGAAAAGCCGGTGACCGCGTCTGTCTCTCGTATTTTTCCAACTTTGTTTAATAGCAAGACTAAGACGTGACGCACGCACCTTTGTCCCGTGACTTTGCTAATATGTTCAGTACCAATCAGTTACACATTTATATGATGCCAAAATTAGAATTGTGATGAAATAACTTTAAAAGTAAAATATAACTTTTCATTATTTTTTTGGCAAATATATTGACTAAATTATAGCAAAAATATATAATATTTAATTGAACTATTAGTTTTTTAATTAATGACTGTGCTTTTTTACTTTTGTTTTTTAAAGTAAATTTCTACTTTAGAAAAATTAAGTCTCAAAAGATAAATTGTCATATAAGGAAGACTTACTGACCACAAAATCAAGTCAATCAGACTTATAGAGTCTTATTAAATCTGAGGGTTTAGGCTCTTTTTTGTAGGGATTTTGTTCTGTACCTTCTGCTACTTAGGCTTTTTCAGGTCTTAACTCCTTTTATTCTTATGAACTGTTACAAAGAAATTAGATGAAAGCTCCTACTTATAAGGATCCGGTTCTTGGAATTAATTGCTTCAATGTAATACGTTTCAAAAAAAAAATCAGGTATGGTAGAATGGAGAGGGCCACAAATAATTATTGCAATGGCATCAGGTGCACTAAGATGTGTGTGGAGTGGATCATAAAGGCTAAAGCTATCATCACAATAATGTTGTCTCTTTCATTTGCCTCGACAAATAATAATGCTTGCTTTTCCTATTAAGAATCTGCGTTCAGTAATCATTGTCACCTCATCAAGTTGATAATAGTAACAAATACTATTGCATGTTCACCAAGCAAGATAAATAGTGCATACCATCATCATGGAAGTGTAGCTGCAAAGAAACATACGTAGTTTAGTTGGTAGCTGTAAAAATCAGTTCTTGCAGTGTGAGTAGGGTTGTTCAAATGGTAAATTAATTAAAATTCAAATCTTAAGTCCATCAATAAAAAATTATTTTTTTTACTTTTTATAAAATAAAGATGTCTCATAATAAAAATACACTATACTAACAAGAAATACCTATTATATAATGTGAAATATTTTTTAAAAATTTATTTTAAATTTCATTTATTATTGGATCGGTCAGAGTGAGTGCTTTGGTTTTTTGGTAGTACATAGCATCATGCCATCAAGTACATACGGAATACTTCTATAATGGACCACGATCACCAGCAATTGAAAATAAAAATAAGAAAAAGAAAAAGTAGAGTTGCACCTAACGGATTTCGGGGTTTATTAAATTTTTTTAATTTTTTTTTACTTTATTTTAAAATTATTTTTAATTTAGTAAACAATAAAATAAAGTAGCGCAATGTAGAATCCAACAACTAATTGAATCAAAATCAACTCTTGAAAATGAAATTTATAATTACAAGAAATACAGCAATAAAAAATCACATAATAAAAATTAAAATACAAATCTATATAATAAATTGTAACAAAGTAAGTTTATATATATATACTTGTTATGATGTGAGCATGAGGGATGGGATCTTGCTCTGCAGGACACTGGAAAGCAAGGTGGTCTTTGAGCAACTTTGGTGGTGATACCAACAAACAACAGATATTTTAGATAACATTTTTTTATTATCTAAAGTATTTTAATAATTAAAAATAAAATAAACATAATTTATTATGATTAAAAATTATTAAAAAAAGTAAAATAAAAAATATTAAACTAAAGGACTCAAAAAATATTTAAACTTTTATTGCAAAGTTGAAAATAGAACCCAGCAAGGAAATCGATGTTACGTGCTGCTACGTCACAAGCAAAACAGAGAAATGTTGATAGAATAAACTACAAGACATTTTTCATTGATAATTTGCTATTTTGGTATCGAATCGATCATGTGTTCTGAAAATCTTATAATCTTTATTGTGGCACCGTCGCTTCTAGGCTGATAAATTTTGTCTACTGCCAATGGCCTGTTTCTTGGGTTGAGTAGGTTTCCATTACTCTTCTTCGATAGAGAATATATGCAACGTTATTTGACTTTAGAAGTGATTGAGATTTTGCTTCAATATATAGTAATAGACGCATAATATATATTCAAAATTGATCACATTTTCTATTTTCATCACAGTACATTGCATGTCATCCCCATCTTCTACATAAACATCAAAGTCTTATCGATCTTCTTGACAAAATTTTGGACCCTACAACTCAATTGCAATATGTGTGACAATTACGTATTGCTCACTTAAGTTTCTTTGGTGCAAATTGAAGGTTCTAACTTTGCATCACATCAAATAATTTTATGAATTTGTGATTACAGTCTTCCCAAATGCTTCATATATATGACAGTATATCACGCTATCACGAATGTTAATCTCTTTATAAGAAAACTTATATATTTCTTTCTCGTAATAACGTAAGTAATTTAGGAAAAACGAGGGGAATTAAAATTTTGATTAAATACCATAAACACATCTACCGATATAACTAATATGTTAATTGCTAATAATATATATATATATATATATATGCTTATGCAAGTCACCTAACTATGAAGAATTTATAATAAGTCACCCTTTAAAGAAATATCACTTATCCAACTGTTTAATTCTACTTGAGACTATTTAATGCAACAATTAGGAGAAATTGATCATTTATTGCAATATTATCAACAATTTTGAAGAAAACATTTCAACCAATTAGATCAAATATAGAAAAAAATACATCTTAAAAACCTATATATAACAACCAAAAAAATATTTTTAATATATTAATATCCTGATTAATTGCAAAAATATATATATATATATATATATATATATATATATATATATATATATATATATATATTCCGTCTATCTAGTTAGTTGCTGGCTAGTTCCATTATCTAATGCTAGATATCACCTTAAGTGGCTGAATAAAAAAAAAAATACACCCAAATCCATTTAATGCAATAATTTCAAGAAATTTTAATAAAATACATTATTAGAAAATATATTTTTTATATCGGTTATTTATGATTTTCTACATCGCTTTTTAACCGATGTTAAAAGTATTATCGTTAATATCAATTTTTAAAATCGATGTTAACGTAAAATTGACAATATTGATTATTTATATAATCGATGTTATATAATAAAAATTATACCAAAAAAATGTATGAATGTTGACATTTCACATTAGTTTTTGTATAAAACCGATGTTAACTTATATATTAACATCAATTTTCTATAAAAATTGATGTTAATATTTTACGTTAACATCAGTTTTGTACAAAAACCGATGTTAACTTCCAAACGTTAACATCAATTTTACTCAAAAACCGATGTTAACTTGTACATTAAAATCGGTGTCTGTAGAAAAGCGATGTTAACATTTTTTATGCTAACATCAGTTTTTAACAAAAATTGATGTTGACGTATAAGTTAACATCGATTTTTTACAGAAATCGATGTTAACGTTTTTGGATATTAACATTGGTTTTTTTAAAAAAAATCGATGTTAATATACACAAACAACCAATGTTAACTTATATATTAACATCGATTTTTTTGGAAAAGTCGATATTGTTTGTGTATATTAACATCATTTTTTTAAAAAACCGATGTTGTTATTAGGAATTTTTTTAAAATACACTTTCTGTTTTTACAAAAAATCCAAAATTTAACCTATAAATTTCAAATCAGACCACACAGCACAACATATATCATTTGCATTCTTCTTTCAAACAGTGTTTAGCAGAAAGCTAGCTAGTAAATTGTGAATTATAAAAAATCAATTGATAACTATGAATAAATAATTTATTAATAACTATCAATAAAGAATATTCAATGTTAAAATGCAACAACAATTGTAAAAAATGTAAAGCAAGCTAGTAAACTAATTAAGTAACCTAAAATTATATGGTTCCCTAACATCCTAAGTTTGATTTATAACTTTGAGATAATATTATGCCCACTGGATGCGAAGCGCCTTCAATCTCTCTGCTTCCAATGGTATAACATCATTAAAATATTGCATGATCAAATAAAACATAAGTTAATAATATAATGTCAATGATAAGAAAATAAAAAAATTGTTTGAAATAAACAATTACTGTTTCCCAATTATTCTTAAAACCTCCTAAGATTATAGTGGACATCTAGTGTATCACGTAATAGTCACACTCAGTGCTTTCTTTTTGTCTATTACACTAAATACATAATGAAATTTAGATATTGAACGTTAACTACAATTAGTGTACAAACACATAAAATATATATAAGTATAAGTTTTCTTTAAATCACTTACTTTAACAACAATCCACCTAACACCAGCCTTGGATTTAGGTTGTGGAGTATCATCAAGTCCTTTTAAAGCACTGTTGAATACAAGGAACATTAAAATATTGATGTTGTTGAGTAATGATAATGCAAATGTATTGAAAAACAACACTGACCTATTAATTATTCCTTTAAGGTAGTTGTCTGGCCTGTTATGCAAGGAACAAAACCAGACAACAAGATTTTCCTTAGGCAAAATGACAACCATTTGCCAGTGTGCGCTGCAGTGGAGACCAATATGGGTTATTGTAATATTAAACATTATTTAAATTTAGTTGTTCAGTTTTACTTACCCATTCAGGTAGGCTCCTAGGTAGACATTGCATTTTGAATTCTGCATTCAGTTCTTCATGTAACTTTCTGATTCAAATTGTGATTGCCCAGATCTCTGGATGAATTGTGGCTCGAGGAATCCATACACATCGGAATTCCCCGCTCGCATACTTGTCTCAGTCAGATGCCTATTGTTGTTAACACAAAGTTAATTATGTATGAATTTAAAACAATAACTTAAGTAATTAACAATAATGTAAATTGACTTACAAAATCCACAGTTGTATCACAAAGATGCTAAGACATTGACCACCGTGTGCTATTTCAGACAGATCTTTGTGATTTATGTACAAGGGGAAGTCTTGATTAAACACCCCGAACACGGTAGCATCCCACATAACCTGCAACGACTTCAAAAAAATTTGTGGGATGGTCAATGTCATCAAATATAGGGGATCATCCACCTCATGATCCAGCCTATCTACAGGTTTTGTGGGTCCTACAGTCCCCTGTTTATCCAACAGAGTTAATTAACATTAGGCAAATACAATGAACAATTGAATTGAAAATAGAAGCATTTAATGAAAGCAAAATACTTGTTCTGATAAATGCTTCACGAGATGTGTCGGCCAAGCAAGGAAGGTGTTAAGTGCTTGTCCCACTAAGTTAACCTCGTCAGTGGGTACATGAATGTGAGCATCTGCATCTTTAACCTCCTCAACACCGACCTTCACTTGATCATGCAACAAAGGGATGTTGTGAATGGTTATGGATCCCTCATAAACTCTTCCTAGGGCAACCAGGCAGCGGGGAGGATTTTCTCATATGTACAACCTGCATTTGTCTGAGTCACCCGTGTCTGGATCAGTCATTGAGGGATCAACACAACTCCTCTTTGTGCTGACAGTGCAAGTCCCTATGATTGAATCTGTGACTGAAACTGAGACTGGATCTAGCTGAAGGATAACATCATCTGCCAAGTCACTTTTTCTGTGATCGACTCCTCCAGCTGGTCCCTGATTTGTTGAGTTAGCTGCTCTAGTTCTTTGGGAGCCATGGAGGAAGAAGTGCAGGAGGTTCGTGGAGCCGATCCAAAGTATTGCTTGATGGTCACACCGGCTCCAGCAACACACATATGACCAAGGTGTTCTGGTCGCCCAATGGCAGTAGTCAGGAGATCCTAAACGTCCATGGGGGACAAAGGAAACCTGTGATGCCTGGTCCTCCAAAGAATCCTATACATAACACATATATTTGTTTAGTCATTCACAAAAGAAACAAAGATAATTACAATTCTTAATTGAAAATGACTTAGAATCTTCTCAACAATTTCCTTTGTTGCCTCAGACGTCATCTGCCCAGTTTTCTTGGTGCGGGTCATCTTCCACTTCATGTGTCGTTTGATGGGAGATAGAGGGTGAATCACAACCTCAGTGCTTCTGGATTAAGCAGCTTCCTCCAATTTTTTCTTATTCTTCTCATCTTCAGCTTCTGTTCTAAATATTCATAACCCCCACGAGACAACACGTGGGGGGCGGTGCTTTGCTTCTAGATGGCCTGTGCCTTTTTCCGCACATCCTGCAAAAATCGAACATTAATGAAACTCATTATTACAATGTATTATAATAACTGAATTTTTAATTGAAAACAATTAAAATGAGAACATACATACCTCCCAAGAGGGGTCTCTGTGGGTCTAACAAAACTGGGGCCCATTTCTCCTTGCTAATGTCATATTTTTCACAAACAGTGTCATCCACACTGTCCTTGTCGGCTGCAAGTACCCATTTTGAAGTCAAATCAGATTTAAACTGTCTCCACTGCTCCCCTACAGTCTGAAGTATTTTCTTTTTTGTCCTATCAGATGCTTCAGGGATATCAAATTTAGCCTAACAAACAATAAATTAGGTTTTATTGTTAGTAAATTATAAATTTTGGCTAATAAAGAAAATGCAAGATAAAAACTAAAATACCTGAATATCCTCCCATATCAAATCCTTCTGAGCAGTAGGGACTTGCTTCTAATTCTCGTATGTCACGTCGACCTTATCATGAGTGACAATCCCCAAATATGTTCTTAATTTCTTGTGAGGACCGTCGGCCTTCCCGATCGCAGGATCAATGTGGACCACCACCAGTCTGTCTGCCCCAGGTGGTCTAGTCGCCAAGGATCGTAGCCGTGTGGCTTTTCTTGTCCGCTTCAAGGTAGACGGCGATTATGATGCTGCTTCAGGAGAAGGAGAAGGAGGAGGAGAAGGAGGAAGAGGAGGAGGCGGGCTAGGTGGAGTAGCCATGGGCCTGTAAAGAAAAAAACTTCACTTAGTTAACATTATCAAAAAACTGAATCAATTATGTAAATGAATGTACTGAAATGAAATACATAATAAGAAAATTACATTAGACGATGTTAATTAATTCTCCTTCATCATGATCATTACGATTAGCATGAACATCGTCAGCTTTTTCTTCTTCGACGATGTTAGGAGTCGTTTGTATGGACAAAGGAATAACATAAGTATGAATGTATGAATCATCATCTTCTACATCAACACCAATTGTTTTGCCATGTAGAACCACAGACCACCTTTTATCACAAGGGTCTTGAACATAAAATACCTGTTTAGTTTGTTCTTCCATGATGAAAGGGTCATTCTGGTAAGCTAGTTTCTTTAGGTCTACAAATGTAAATCCTACATCATCGGTCCGCACACCGGTGTTGCTGCCAACCCATTTACATTTGAAAACACAAACAGTAAATTTGGCATAGTTAAGCTCCCAAATTTCATCAATGAACCCAAGGTAAGGGATGGAAGCTACATAGGGATTGTCATCATGTACACTTGCAAAGTGTTGAGATTCAGTCCTTAGGGTGACCCCACTGTTTTGCATTGTACTTTTCTAGTCTTGTGATTTTGTATAAAAGGAATACTTGTTTATGTCTTATCCTTGCCAAGTTATAAAATTTCTTTTAGGCCTATCTGCTAGCATTCTTAATGTTTCAGAAGCATTTTGATTAGCAAAGATTGTTTCTTTGACATTTTTGGATTACTTTGTTTGACTAAACCTTCATGTTGAAGTATGTATGACAAAACTTCATTATTGTTATTCAAGACATACAAGTGAGCTTGTAACAAATCTTCTAGACTTGGAGTGATAACATGCAATCCTTTTGAATCCTTACCACCCACTCTGTCGTCATGGCGAGACTCAGAAAGCCCAACAAGTTTAGCCTTTTCAATGTACTCTGAACAAAATTCAATGGCTTCTTTTGCAATATACCTTTCAACAATAGATGCTTCTGGATGATGTAGATTCTTGGTATACCCTTTTAAGATCTTCATGTATCGCTCAACCGGGTACATCCACCACAAATAAGCAGGACCACAACATTTGATTTCTCTGACCAGATGAACAATTAAGTGAACCATGATGTCAAAGAAAGCAGGAGGAAAATACATCTCCAACTGGCACAGTATAATTGAAACCTTGTTTTCCAGGTCATCAAACATGACAAGATCAAGGACTTTGCTACATATGGCATTGAAGAAAAAGCACAAGCGAGTTATGGCTAACCTGACTTTGTTAGGCAAAATGTCTCGTATGGCCACGACTAACAATTGTTGCATCAACATGTGACAATCATGAGACTTTAACCCTACCAGCTTAAGCTCCTTCAATTGCACAAGGCTCTTAATTTGAAGAGTATCCTTGTGGGACTTTGACCCCTCGCAAACACTGACAAAAATTGATATTCTCATTTTTCGACAAAGTATGACAAGTTGGAGGCAAGTATATTTTTTTCCCATCAGACCTTGGATGCAACTGCGGTCGTATGCCCAACTCAGCTAGATCTTGATGGGTATTCAAACCATCTTTCATCTTGCCTTGAATGTTAAGGAGCGTCCCAATGACACTATCACATACATTTTTCTCCACATGCATAACATCAATACAATGCCTAATGTCAAGTTAGACAAGTACGGAAGATCAAAGAAAATCGACCTCTTCTTCCATATGCAACTCTTACTTTTTTCATTCTTTTAGGTCTTTCCAAATATTGTATTCAAGTGTTAAACTCGCTGTAAGACCTGCTCACCAGTCAATGGTATCAGCGCAGTTTCGTGCTCTTGACTTCCATTAAATGCTTTTCTCAATTGCCTGTAAGGGTGATGAGGTTTTAGAAAATGGAGATGCCTAGTGTAGACTGTTTTTCTACCATGTTTCAGTTGTATGTAGCTTGTGTCTTCTTCATAGATGGGGCATACATAATGATCCTTAACATTGTAACTGCTCAAATGCCCATATATTGAAAAGTCATTAATGGTACGAAAAAACATTGCACGCATTTGAAAAGTCTCATTCCGAAACCCATCAAACACTAAAACCCCCTCGTCCCACAACTTTTTCAGGTCTTCAATCAACGGACTTAGATAAACATCAATGTCATTTCCTGGCTATCTTGGGACCGATATTATCATGGACAACATCATGTATTTTCGCTTCATGCACAACCAAGGAGGCAAATTGTATATTACTAGTAGAACTGACCATAAACTGCGTTGAGTGCTTAAATTGTCATATGGATCCATTCCATCACTGGCTAGTCCAAGCCTAAGATTTCTTGCCTCTTTGCCCAAATTCAGAAACAAACGATGTATCTTCTTCCACTAGGAGCAATCAGCCGGATGACGAACCATTCCATCATAGTTTCTGCCATTTGCATGCCATGTATGGTCTTTAGCTTCGTCTTCATTAGCAAAAAGACGCTTAAACCTTGGAATGATTGGTAGATACCACAACACCTTCGTTGGGGGGCCCTTCTTTGAGTTTTCATCACTACTACACTCCTCATCATCCTTGACTTTGTACCGTGATACCCCACACCTAGGGCATTTGGACATTTCTTCAAATTCATGTCTATACAATATGCAATCATTGAGACAAGCATGAATCTTCTAATACTCTATACCCATTGGACACAGTATCTTCTTGGCTTGATAGTAACTTTTAGGCAACGTGTTTTCCTTTAGAAGCATATCATGCACTACTTGAAGTAGTGAACTAAAGCTTTTGTCACTCCACCCATATCTGGCCTTCACATTAACCAAACTTAACACCACCGACAACAACGTCAACGAATTGTTGCACCCTAGATACAAAGGCTTCTTTGAATCACTTTGTAATGTATCATACATAGGGGCATGTGCTTGCTGAAAAGACTCTTGTCCAAGGTCACAAATCATAGCCTCCAAGCGATCTCCTATTTCTACATCAAATGGTTCAGATTGGGGCTCACTATGCATGTCTATCATTTCACCATGCCATATCCACGTCGTATAATTCCTCTTAATTCCATCACATAATAGATGGTCCCGAATGTCGTTGACTTTTTGCTGTATCTCGTTCAAACAATTTATGCACGGACAAAAAAAACTTCCCATATTCATCTGGTCGACTTCTTTTTGAAGCAAATTGTAGGAACTATTCCACGCCTTCCTCATATACAGAGCTCAAACAACTTTCATTCATCCAACTTCGATCCATCTTAAAAATAACTCCTTCATACTTTGAAACTCGTTCAATGCATGATATCTCACTTTTTCATTTAAGGTGTGGCCCTATCCTATTCAGGAAGACACATTTTCATGGTAGATTCATGCATTAAGGTTAGTCTTATTTTGTTAAATTTGATGAAATTTTGGCAGCATTTCACATTGGTCTCCAAGTACACGACATGAAATCGGTGACATTAATTCGTCGATAATCAAGTATGCACTCAGAGAACAACTAGAAATGCATTGTACCGTAATTTCATCAAATTAAACAAAATAATGTTAACCTTAACACATGAATGTACCATAAAAATGTAAGTATCCCCAAACTGTCCAAACAGACAATTCAAGATTCAATATAATGATTAATGCAAACTTTCCGCAAGAATCATTGTATTCAATCTCAAACGGGAATCTAA
The DNA here is from genome assembly GCF_000004515.6 of Glycine max. NCBI lineage: Eukaryota > Viridiplantae > Streptophyta > Magnoliopsida > Fabales > Fabaceae > Glycine > Glycine max. Next base: position 10,330,550 of record NC_038249.2, on the reverse strand, counting down.
GGTTCACTCATTATGAACAAAAGTTGAATCTAATGCAAAGCTCATTAATGACATACAAATTAAATATAGTGAGATATAAGACAACACAGCAGATCGGGAAGAACCCTAACCAAACAAGAAAGCAATGGCTGTGGAGTTAGGGCAACAAACGGTGGATCTATCCACCCTCATGACACAAGCCGCTAACGATAAGTCCTCCGATTTGTTAGCGCTGCTAACATATCAACAGACTTATCGTTAGCAGCGCGTGTAACAAGGATGGATAGCTCCATCGTCTGTTGCCCTAACTCAACAACCATTGTTTTCTTGTTTAGTTAGGGTTCTTACCAATTTATTGTGTTGTCTTATATCTGAAAAGAGAAACTAGCTAACTAATTGAAACCAACGGTTGATAATATATATATACATACAAGTCCGTACGTACGTACCTGGAATTGCTATAATGAAAGACCTTCCAGAGCAACACGAATTACCAGTAGCAAATGATAACCTGGCAAAATGTGAAGTCAACAAAATTTAATGATTTATCTCACAAATTACCAAGTAGTTAGTCATTTACCAAGTACATTACATCTAGCAGCTTCTATTTCTATTCTTTGGTAATTTACTCTCATTGCCATTTTTCCTACTATTTACTAAACTTAATATTTGTTAGTTTATTCCTTCTTAATCTAGTTTTTGTTCATCAGCCAGTTGACTCACTAAGTAACCCACTATTTGATTCATTGTCCCCTAACTAACTAACTAACAGACCTATCAAACAGCCTCTTAAGTTGCAGCCCCAGGGACAGTGCGGCTATTTCATTGTCGGGGGGCATCAATTGAGTGATTTGGGTGGTAGGGAGGTTGCAGCCCCAGGAATAGTGCTACTGATTCTTGTCAAACCATAAGGGGCATGATTATGCTTGGTTTTTGCTTGCTGGGTATATCTAAATATAATAATATATAACAAAATTCTCATCAAGCCATGTAGTAATTGCTACTGAATTGCAGAATTGACCAGCTCAAAACAATGTTGATTCTTCTTCCCTAACCTTGGAGGATAATGAAATCTTTCATTCTGATAAGCAATATCATGTACAAGATGAATCAATGGTAGAAGGTTCAAAAGATCAAGTTTTATTGAGTTGCAATTGATATTGTTTTGGTGGGTCAGATAATGGTATGAAAGGCAATGTTCTGAAAAATGAAACATTGAAGAACGTGAGGTCTGTAAGAGAGCAATAGAAAATGAAGTGAACCTCCTGAATTTAGAGAGCACCGCTTCAGATAAAGGGTCCTATGAGCAGAGACCATCATCATTTGCCCCCAAAGCCTATGAGATGGAAGGCTCTTGCAGCTCCAAGATTAACAACACCAAAAATGACAACAACTTGATGTCCAATTCTTCCAACAAAGACATGCTCCTAGACAACTACACCACTAGTTGATGTGATCCTACCCCGCAAGCGCATTGGGTAGAAGACTCCAAGTAGATTGGGCCAAAGATGCAAGAGAATGCCCTAGGGTTCTCATGAGCCTTAGGGTAGATTTCGGGCTCATGGCAAAGTATGAGCCCACTTATCTTTGTACATATTAGATTAAGGTTTCATTATTTTTGGGCCTTGTATTTAAGGCTCTATAATGTAGGTAGGGTACCCTTGAAATGTAGGATTTTTCAGTCCTTGTATTTTAGGGCACCTAGACTAGTTTTTGTATTAGGGGTAGTTTTATAATTTCATATGCATTGAGTGAATATTTAATGTGTGTGTTGGTAAATAAATTTAATTGAATTGGGAGAAGCCTAATCCAATTAAATTTTAGAGGTGGAGGTGAGCATTTACTTGCTACACCCCATTGCCACATCATATAGTCACATTTTGTGCATGTCCTTCATGCTTTACATGCCTCATGACACCTAAGCACACTTAGTTGAGAATCTTGGACTTGATCTTGGATTAGTGGGCTGAACCATAGATAAAATTCACTAATCATAATTAGTGAAATTTTGGCTCCAAAATTTGGTTCCACAAATTCAAGTAAAATTTGAATAGAAATTCAAATTTCCCTCCAATTTTGTGTGACACTTAGGCTATAAATAGATGTCATGTGTGTGCATTTTTTCAACTTTGATCATTTGAAAATTACACTTCAAAGTTCAGACCTCTTTTGAGGCACAAATTTCGTGCTCCCTCTCTCCTTCTCCCTCCATTCTTCTTCTCCTACCTCCAAGCTCTTATCCATGGCTTCCTATGGTGGTGAGCTTCTTCTAGACTCATCTTCTACTTGAAGTGGTGTATCCATTCATCTTTCTCCTTCTCTATTCCGCTGCAATCAGACTTCAAGAAGCAAAGGACTCCATTGATGAAGAAGATCCAAGGCCTACAAGCTCCACATGGAGCTACATCACTAGTTGGCAATTTGAGATTTAATGTGAAATTACCCTCTTCATATCAAAAACAAAATGAAGACAAAGAATAGAAAAGTGTCGTGTGCTATAAGGGAGAGGAAAGGTATTGCAAATTTTTCAACTGAGTGGGAGAAGAAAGGTGTCTCTTGAAGAGAAGAGCTTTTCAAGGAAAAAAAAACCCATGAAATGGGGGTTTTCTATGCACTGGATGATGTAACAAAACCCACAAAATTGTGAGCCTTCAACTTGCAGAAAAATGACAATCTCACATGCAAGCCAGTTTGCTCTTCAACCCTCCGGTATAATCCCACTCTGCAGCAGTCCTACACTAATACTACCTAATGTACAATCGTATATGCTCAAGCTAGTTAGTAAAAATACTAATAGCATCATAGCAACACAGAAATACCACTATCCTTGTTGCAGGTGAAAAGATTTTAAAATTTTCATCATAATATCAAACACACATGTATGGCTTGCTTTAGTACAGATATCTAAACTTACAAAATTATAAACTGATTCCTACATTTTTCTTGGTAAACCAGACTTAGGCCAATTGAGATATTTTGGGAATTGAAGTTGCTTAATCAAGGTCTAGAATTACTATTTCCCAATAAACTATGCTCTTGCTATTCTTGAAGAAAATGGAATGGTCAATTGTAAACCATTAGATAATCCCATATATCAAGATGTTAAGCTTCTTCCTAACCAAGGAGAATTATTTTCTTACCCCAGTAGATATTGGAGTTTGGCAGAAAGCTAAACTAATCCAATTGTAACAAGACCAACCATCTTTTGTTGTAAGTGTGGTCATTAGAATGTAGATGTCAAAATTCTGATATTTCTTAGAGGATCACGAGTAAAAGGATTGATTAGTGTTTTAGAACAGAGGGCATAAGGAGATTATTACCTATACTTAATAGGAAATCTACCTATGGATATTGTGTTCTATTTGGAGTGAATCTCTTTCATGGAAAACCTCAACAAGCAAAATGTGGTTGCAAGGTCTAGAGCTGAAGCAACCCATCAAGCTATGACTCTCACTACTTATGAACTAATATGTCTAAAACAAATAAATGACTCATTAAAGAGGTAAAATTTTGTGAGGTTGGAACTGAGACACATTAGTGATAATCAAGCAGCCCTTCATATTACATCTAACCCAGTTTTTGATGAGCATACCAAACATATACAGATCGATTGCCTTTTATATTTCTGAGAAGATAGACTCCAGATAAATTAGGACATATTTTGTTAACTTCAAATAATCAACTGGCTGATCTGCTCACCAATGCTCTTTAAGGACAAAGGATTTCTTATTTCTGGCCAACACAATAAAAATAAAGGCAAGAAAAAATTACATCAAGGCAAGGGAAAGAGGTTTCAATGTCACTCACATCGGTCCATGTTCACAGCGCATAGGATCCTGCATGTAAAACAAATAATTCTCTAAAATGAAGTTAAGTAAATAATCACTTAATTGAAAAGGCATATCCTAGAGGTAATTGTAACAACTAGTGTTTGGTATATTGAGTTCAATCAAGAAATATGCAAAATCGTAGTAGTGGAATACCTGTTGGAGTAGTTATCAATGCCGGGAAATTGATGACGTCTATGCCTTGGTCATCGAACTTGTACTAGAGATGGTAATTGTCTGCAAATGTCAAAAAGACTCGATGTCATGCTATAGAGGGAAAATGGTGGAAGGCATTATACCAATTTATAGGGCCTATGTCAACAATTATTGTTTGTCAATAGAAAATGATGCTAAAGTTGACAAGTATATGAAATATACAGTGCAGAGTTTGGAGAACAAGATTAGGTCTTTGTTTCAGCCGAAGCAGAGGAAGGGTAGTAGATTAAACAGACACACTTGATTAGTAAAATAAAAGAAGTCAGTGATCAGTTTTGCTTGACTCTAGCTGCTCTATAATGTTTGGAGAACAACTACTACTACTAACAATTACAGACCTGACTCTATTGAATCAATATTGATAACTTTGCCTTCAATTTCATCAAGTATAGTCATTGCCAGAATGGAGAAATAGGTAGTTCTATCTAGCTTTGTACTTGGTCTTAAGATTCCGAAGCTAAGTAAACAATAATTCTTGTGCAAAACTAAACAATATTCAGTCAGTCAAATGAGATGTTTCCCTTAGTACTATGGCGAAGGGTTTGTTGTGTCCAGTGTTTTATGCCAAACCCTTTGTAAAGTAAATGTGAGGTTAATTGCATAAAAAAGTGAAATAATGCTCAGAGTAGGCAATCCTAGCTTAAATCTTACCCTTTCCTTGATGTCACCCAAATTCGGCAAGTACAACTTATAAAATTCCTCTCTGAATGCTACCACAAACCTAAATAAAGTTTAGAAACCACCAAGTGTTGGATCAAGTGGCCTCGAAATAATTAAGAAGGGGGGTTGAATTAATTATGAACGTGTCTTGACGAATTAAAAATTTATCCTTCTTAATGTTACTATATTCAATTAGGCTTTACTACTAAGTTATGAGAAAGTAAAGAACACAAACAATAACTTAGACAAAAGTAAAGTGGAAATAAAAAGTACACAATGGAAAGATAAAGAGTGTAGGGAAGAAGAAGACAAACACAAGATTTATACTGGTTCGACCACAACCCGTGCCTACATCCAGTCCCCAAGCAACCACCGATTCTTGAGATTTCCAATAACCTTGTAAAATCCTTTACAAGCAAAGATCCACAAGGGATGTACCCTCCCTTGTTCTCTTTGAACAACCAAGTGGATGTACCCTCCACTTGAACTGATCCACAAGAGATGTACCCTCTCTTGTTTTCAGTATTACAACCCAAGTAGATGTACCCTCTACTTGTACCACAAAGGATGTACCCTCCAATGTGTTAAGATAAAGAATTCTTAGGCGGCTAGTCCCTTGAATCTTTGTAAGGGGAAACAAAAGATATCTCAGGCGATTAGTCCTTTGAAATCCTTTGTTTAAAGGGAAGAGGAAGAATCAAAAGAATTCTCAGGCGGTTAGTCCTTTGAATCTTTTGGCAAGAGGGAGAAGGAAGAAACAAAAGAATTCTCAGGCGGTTAGTCCTTTGAATTCTTCTGGCAAGAGAGAGAAGGAATGAAGAAGAAGAATAACACAAGTTTTTGGCCAATGAACTTTTCTTGAATAAAGAAAGTATTGGACAAAAACTCTTAGAAGAATGTTTTGAATGACTGAAAGAAATCTTAAAGTTGTCTCTATAAAATTCGTGCCATGGTCACATATTTATAGTCATTTGATGACTCAAGTAAAAAGTTTATGACTCTTTGGTAATTTCTTCAAAACTAGTCACTTTTTAAAAGTTGTGACTCTTTTGAAAACTAGTCACTTTAAAAGTTGTGACTTTTGAAAAATCTTCAAAAACTAGTCACTTTAAGAATTGTGACTTTTGGTAATTTAATTTTCAAAATAAGTCACTGGTAATCGATTACCATTCTAGTGTAATCGATTACACATCAACAGATGTGGCTCTTCATGTTTAAATTTGAAAACCAACGTTTAAAAACACTGGCAATCAATTACACAAGTTTGAAATGATTTGAAAATGTTTTATCATAACTTGTGACTCTTGAATTTTGAAATCTAAGTTTTAAAACATTGGTAATCGATTACATGATTATGGTAATCGATTACAGCTTTGTAAATCAGTTTGAAAAGAATGTTGGCTACTGGTAATCGATTACCAGAGAGTAAAACTCTTGGTAAAAGATTTTTCTTTGAAAAATTCTCTTGAACAAAATTGTGCTATTCAATATTTTGAAACATTTTTTTAATACTTATCTTAATTGAGTCTTCTCTTGATTCTTTACTTGAATCTTGAATCTTGATTGAACAACTTTTTGATTCTTGAAACTTGCTTTGGTTGAATGACTCTTTGATTCTTGAAACTTGCATTGATTGAACGACTCTTTGATTCTTGAAACTTGCATTGATTGAACGACTCTTTGATTCTTGAAACTTGCTTGACTCTTGATTCTTGACTTGAGTCTTTGGCATTATCAAAATAAACTTGGAAAACATTGCTTCCACACCAAGAATAAGACAATTAGGATCCGTTTGATTTGTATAAATTTAAGGGACAACACAACAAAATATTACATATGCATACATTCAAACTTTATTGACTCACTAATCTTATATTTCGTCAATGTGGGTGTCAGACAGAAACCAAACTAGGATACATCTACTATTTTTTCTTTTATATATGCGAGGGATTCAAAGAGTGTCAAGATACCTATACTACATTATAGTATTTTCACTTTTAAAGGACTAAAGATGAATAATTGACCATTATCATGTATAGGGATAGCAACATTTTAGGCCTTCACTGTGTTTTCTTCGAAATCCTTGGGTCTATAAAAACCCTCAACTAATTATACAAAAAAAAACTATTCATATGGAATTAATTTATTTTCAAAGTTTCGGACTGTACAAGTTTGACACAAACATTCGAAGAATCGATAAGTGGCCATGACTGAGAGTGAATGGAAACCATATTCCTTATGCACACAATGTGGTTGCAGTGACGTACCTCAATCGCGGCAGAGACAAACTCGTTTGCCGTAGTTGCAGCTTCAAGGGCAATGGTAGCTTCAGCAGTGCAGTTTTCGGTAGTCATAGGGTTAGGAAGAAGGAGAAAGGACAAAGTAGAAAATGGTTTGAGCGCGCGGGGACCAAAATGAACTTGTGTTTTAATTTATGAAAAGAAAAACATCGGTTTTTTTAAAATAACCGATGTTAACCTGAAGTACTTAACATCAGTTTTTTAAAACCCGATGTTAACCTCAAGTACTTAACATCGGTTTAACCTCATATAGTTAACATCGGGTTTTAAAAAACCGATGTTAACTATATGAGATTAACATCAATTTTGTCAAAACCGATGTTAACTAACTCGACTTCTTTATGAAAATGCCACCGTACTTTTCTTAACATTGGTTTTTTAAAAAACCGATGTTAATCGTGTGATGTTAAATCTATATTTTGTAGTAGTGATATTTTCATCCGATAAATCTAATGAAAATTATAAGATGAAAAAAATTCTTAAAAAATAACAACAATTTTTTCCTTTTATAAATATTAGAATTAGAATATATTGCATACATCATGGCATCATCCTTTAAGACAAAACAAAATAATTCATATAAAAGTGATCTAATTAATTTCTATCAAGTTAGAGTTAATAATGGATGAGGTGTAATTAATGAAGTTAATGTATGTAGCATAATCTAATCATAATAATGTTTTAGGTGCTATATATAGTAAGAGAATTCTTTGGCTTTTATACCATGAAAAACATAAATAATGATTATGGCTAAAGTTGTTCTTATTCAATGATACACATATTTCATCAAGAATATTAAGGATAACTTTTGAGGCGTACGTAAACAACACAACATCAGACATAATAAAAAAAAATTAGTTACATGAAACAAAATAAAATGGAATAAAGAATAATGATCTCTAGCATATTCCATGTGTATATTAGCTCTAAGTCTATTTGTTTTCTCGCACATCCACTCTCTCTATTCTTTTTCAAAGTCACTCTTACTTAAATATTCGTATATCATAGAGTATGAAATTTATATCCTCTTATGCCTTTAAATTTTAGTATCTATTGAATGGTTTAACATGTAATTTCTAACTAAAGTATTAAAATCAATTTTATATATATAGGAGGATGAAATTGCATCTAGGTAATTTTGGTACCATTCAATAATTTTTAATTGGATAATGTTTTATTAAAATTTACTGTTGGATTAAAAGTTATTTTCACATAGATCATAAATACAAATTTTCATACTAATATAGAATTATTTTTTACCTCTTTCATATAAATTAAAATCAACATAATATAAATATTTCAAAATATATTAAAATATGGATTGTTTGATTACCTTCTTTGTTATTGTTCAATTTTGACACAAATGATATTGATAATACGTAGACATAATTCAAAGGTTGGATCAATAAAAAAACACACTTTATATCAAGTTATAAAATGAGGTAATAGTTGTCAGAGTTATATCAGTGTAATTTGATCTCTTATATATATATATATATATATATATATATATATATATATATATATATATATATATATATAATCTTCAAAATTCAAGTTTGTTACTAACATGCATAAGATATATCATCTTATGTTTTTATCAATTGAATGATTTAACTTAACTTCTTATCTCTTTTAATCTATTGTTTCTAATATCTTTAGTTCTAACTTAAATTTTAATATTTTTTAAAAAAATGTACCCTCTAGTCTCCATTGGATTGATCCCAATAGTTAAGAACTTTATCTTTTAGTCTCTTCATGTTTTTGCACTTAAGTCTAAGGAGTTGTGTACCCTTCGATCTCCATTAGGTTGATTCCAATGGTTAGGAACTTTATGATTTAGACTCTTCGTGCTATCACACTCGAGTAGAGGGGGTTGTGTACCTTCTAGTCTCCATTGGGTAGGGCTTGATGGATCGAGTCCATTACCCAATGGAGTGTAGAGCATTTCTAGCTGCACCCTAGCGCCTTATCTTATATCTCAAATCCTATGAAAACCATTGTATAATTTGATAATTGTCTTAAGAATGTTATTTTAATGACCATTTTGTTGGAAATTATGTTAATATATCAACACATTTAAGCTTGTTTGGCCTTGTTTATAATTAAGTTTTGAATAAATTACAATAGCTTTAAAATAGTTTAAGTGTTTGATTTTTCATCTAATTTTAGTTTATTTTGTTGTAGAAATAAAGGAAGAAAGAAGAGACTTGATGTTGGGACCCAAATCAAGGCCTTTTTGAAAGGAAATTTTTTAGGTTGAAGGGGTCAAACATGTCAAGTTCAGCGCGCACCTCAGGCTCAATGCGCAACCACTTAATCCATAGTTGTTTTTGCATGTGCGCTTAACACAGACAATTACACAAAAACGACAATGCAATGCATTTGACTCCATTGATATGAATAGAAGGCAGATTTGGTTGGTGGAATTATCTAGGGTTTTAGGTTGCAACTTGGAAGCTCTCTTGTGCCCTTCATCTACTTTCTTCTTTTCTTCTTGTATTCATGTGATTAGGTTTACACATTTTAGGGGTTGATGTAGTTGAACCCTTTCTTATGTTTACATTTTGAATAATAATATATGTTTATTGTTCATTATTAAGTGTTCTCTTCTATGCATTAATGCTTATTTTGGCTTGATCACCCTTTTTTTGATGTTGTGGTTTGAATTGTCATTGAAAAATGCTTTTGAACTTAGAAATAGAGAGGAACACTTAATTGGTTTTGTGTCTAGGGATGGAGCAAAGTTTATTAGTCATCTTTTAAATCTTGTTTGTAAAGTAAGTCATTTCATTAGATTAGTCAAGGTATTGATAGTTTGGTTAAATGGCTTAGATTCTTTCCATCCAAGGGATCGAGGTTTGAGTATTTTTGTGAGTTGATGGTAATAATTAGTCTTTGAACTAGGTTAGTGACCTTTGTTTGCATGGGGAGGTGGTTTAGTGAAATCAACCCCAACTCTTTTATACTTTGTTATTTTTCTTCATTTTATTGCACTCCAAGTGTTCGTAAAAATTACCCAACAATAGTTTCTTGTTCTTTTGCTCTTCAAATTTATGTTTGTTTAATTACTTGCTATTTACATTTTTGAAATCAAATTATAATTGTTGTTTCCAAAAGCCATAGTTGGTGAACATTGCTCTTTTACCAAGCATTACATAAGTCCTTATGGACATTATACAAAAATTAAAATCTATTAGATACTGAGAAACCAAATAAAGTATAACATTTTTATGTGTAAATTTATACAAAAAAAAGTTTTTATATAATTATTTTAAAATTTATAAGTATAATATTTTTTCATAGAAAAATATCAAAGTTTAACAAATTTTCAAAATCTAGCATTTTTATATAAATTAGACAATTTGGAGAGTGAAACTCCACTTTCTTCGCACTCTCAATTATTAGTTCACTATTCTCTCCTTTTTATAGTGTTACTTTTATTAACAATCACCCATAGTAATTTTTTTATCCCACTCTCCTTATTTTCGTGTGAATATTTTTTATCTTAATTTAATTTTAAACTATAAAAACTATACTAAAATATTTATTGATAAATTCCATTTTTATTAATATGAAAATTAAATTAATTCTTATTTCATGTTATTTGTGATTTTGGAATTTCGTCGCTCTTTCGTGACTCTCCAGCCTTTCTGTTCTTGCTAATTTGATCTCAAACAAACGAATGCTAAGATGAGAACCAAGTTGCCAAACAGAAGAAACAAATGAATTTGGGACCCTCATATGCTTCTTAACAAAAGTTTTAGGATAATTTTCATTAATAAAATTTTTATTTAACAAAAACTAAAGTATTAGTATAGTTAAATATTGGATTTTTGCTCGTACTAAAATGCATTATACTAATACATTTTTTTTATCCGCAGCATTAAACTGATATTGGATGTATTACTAACATATTTATATTTTATATCAATAATTTTTTTTTGTTTATTTAATAAATTATGCTATCAATATTATAAATTTATTCTATCTATATATGTTAACCATTAATTTACGTCAGAAAAATATTACACTAATGAATGTTAATCTAACATCTAACCATTAATAAATGATAACTCTTAACTTTGTAGTGTGTTATTGTAGAAAAATTAAGCATATTGTTTTTAAAATAAAGTTATAACTGATTAAAAGGCTTTGTTAAAAAAAACTGATTAATAGGCTACTTATTTTGTTAAACAAAAGGTTAAAATAACTAAGAGGGACGCAATAAAGCTATATATCAACAACGACGACTTGACAAGGACGTATAATCATTTCAAAATCACATACATGCACCATACAATCTTCCGTAAAAATTAAACCGGAGTTTTCTTATTTCTTCCATTTTTCTGTTTTCTAGAACTGGGTGCGATCACTTATTATCGCATTATATTTTATAAAACGTTAAAAATAGATCCTTTGAGGACTTCGTCAAAGAACATAATTAATTAATTGTCATATATACGTCTATAGCTAGTGTAAATTAATAATAACCTAAGATAGATCCTAACACTCCTATAGGGAGCAGAAAATATCAAAGAAATGTTATGGTTATAACCTATTTCATACGTCAATTTCTTTGAAGAAATTAGTGGCAATGACAAAGAGAACCAAACAATTGTCGAGAAATCTTGTACTCGAGAATACTAAACAAAGCCTTCAATAATTGTCATAACTCTTTAAACCAAGTCAACAAAATCTCCACGCGTGGCACAACGCTGCTGACACATATGTCAATTTCACGTGGTTACTAGCAAATCACAGCTTACTTGTAAGAAAAATATAAGTAAAATTATTGCTTATGATCCATTGACTAGATTAATTTGTTGCTTGATATTTAATGAAGTGCTTGTGAAATCATATTATTAACATTCAATTGTGTTTCGGTCACAGAAAGACCAGATATTATCCCTTTCATCAAAGGGTCTTCCTTTATCTCAAGTAGTCGCTCTTCAAGTTGTAATGTATTTTTCTTCATGTGTGCTTTGATGTCAAAAGAGGGGCTACCTATAAAAGGTATTCAAACATAATTGAAGAGTTCGGTTACACCACTACTAGAAAATAAGATTTTTACATTGGTTATTTTAGACTTTCAACATTGGTTATTAACCGATGTTAAAAGTACTGATGTTGAAAGTATTATCGTTAACATCAGTTTTGAAAAATCGATGTTAACGAATAAATACAACATCGGTTATTTAAATAGCTAACGTTATATGATAAGAATTATCAAAAAAATCGATGTTAACTGTGGAGGTTAACATTGGTTTTTTAAAAAACCGATGTTAACTGACATTAACAACATTGGTTTTTTAAAAAAACCGATGTTAACTTGAACTAATAACATCAGTTTTTTAAAAAATCGATATTAATTGGTACTAACAACATTGTTTTTTTAGAAAATCGATGTTGACTTCGACAGTTAACATCAGTTTTTTAAAAAATTGATGTTGTTAGTGCCAATTAACATCAATTTTTAAAAAAATCGATGTTGTTTTTATAATTATTTTTTTAATATGCTATCTATTTTTTCAATAAACCCAAAATTAATCTACAAATTATAAACCAGACCACAATATATAATTTTCATTCTGTTTTGAAACAACTTTTACTAGAAACTCCATGAGAAATTTACTAATTACTATGAATTAAAAACATATTTAATATTGAGACATGAATTGTAAAAAATGTAAAGTAAGTAAATATAAACTACAATTACAAAATTGCATAAACATCCTAAGTTTCATTTTTAACTTTCAAATAGTACTTTGCCCACTGGATGTGAAGCGTCTTCAATCTCTCTGGTTCCAATGGTCTAGCATCAATGAAATATTGAATGATATAATAAAACATAAGTTAATAATATAATAGCAATCATAACAATGAAATTTGGTGAATTAAAAATTGTCATTTCCCAATTATTCTTGAAATTTCCTAAGATTATAGTTGACATCCAGTGCATGACGTAATACCCACACTCAATGCTTCCTTTTTGTCTATTACACTAAATACATTATGAAATTTAGATATTCAACATTAAGTACAAACTTTTCTACAAGAATCATTGTATGCAATCTCAAACGAGAATCTAAGGTTCACTCATGATAAACATTAACTATATGCACAAAAGTAGTCATTAATCACATAAAACAAGACTCTAACATGCATAATTCCAACAAAAGAATGTCATTCGTACCTGTGATACATGCAACTGTTGAAGCAAGTTTTCAAGTCTTATAATAGTTTCTTCAACACTTTTCAATGCCTACAATTATATGCCAAAGAGAAGGTAAGGAAGAATAACATGCATGTGCTAAAGGCCAAACGCCAAAAGCTTGGGCTTTGAACTTATACAAACACAAGGGAATCATGACCTTCAAAAACTGAGGTGGCTTTGTACTTGGTACTTGGCCTCTGGTCCATTTTTTATTCTTATATTGTTTGGCTTTGTTTCCTCGCCCTAAAATTGGCACATAATTTCTTTGAGATTTTTACTTTATTGATGTACTATAGTTCAATCTCTTTTATTCTTCTTCTCCCCACCCTTTTTTACCCTTGTGGTGAACTATGAAACGGGATTTTAGTAGTTATAGTTAATTATATTATATAAATAAAAGTAGTACTACTCCTAGCCCCTGTGATGGGATGATCTTGTCTTTCATGTATAAATTAGACAAAGTTTTAGAAAGAAAAAAAAATGTTGGGAAGGAATTGTTAATTAGGTTTTATTTTTATTTTTGTTTTTTGAAATTGTTATCAAAAGCACAACTTAAAATTATTTTTCAAAACTCAAGCGACTAAAAAAATGTGTTTTGAACATCTTATAAGTACGCATTTGAATTCATGTTTGATTATTTATAATTACATTTAAAATATCAATTAATGCGATTTTAAGTAAATTGATTTATCCAAATAAATTAGTTTGACAAAAAAAAGAGACTAAAACAATTGAATTTTAAATTTAAATTTATGTATCAAAACACTTGTACACTAGTGCTTACCTTAACAAAATACCTTTTCTCAAATTTCAATATATTTCCTTTAAAAGTACTTACTGCTTACCACTGCGCAAGGTAGGTGGCGTGCGCGGTGTTTTTTGGAAAGGTATCGACGGCTTACGACAATGGCGGCGGCTTTGTCTCTGGCGAGAGACCCATACAAGGTGGCCCTTTTGCCTCCGGTGCAGTTGTGCTTCAGGGGTTGAGAGAGAAAGATTTCTATTCGTGGTCAAGGTTGGGGTTCGTTCATGCTGTAGATATTTAAAAACATCTACATCGATTATTTGAAAACTGATGTAAACATCGCAAGTTTACACCGATGTAAAAATCGCGCTAAGTCGCGAGTTTAACATCGGTTATTTGAACACTGATGTTAAACTTGCGATGTTTACATTGGTTTTCAAATAACCGAGATTAATAAAGCTTTTTTATTTTAAAAAATGCCACCGCGTATTACGTAACATCTGTTTTTCGGATAACTGATGTTAATAGGACGATGTTAAAACTATTTTTTAGTAGTGCACTATGAGGGCCAAAGGATTATTCGACCATGTAGTTGAGGGTTTGGTTATGTATTTTATGAGAGCTGAAGAGGAATTAGGCCACATAGTTGAGGTCTCGACTACATAGACTATAAGGTCCCAAAAGAGAAATTTTGATGTAAGATCCCTCCCTGATCGATATTGGGACAACTAGTCAATACGTGTAGGCCCAAAGGTCCAAGGCCTGATAAGCTTAATATATAATGGGAAGAACCCCCATGTAAAAATCATTGTTCTTCATAAAATATACTCTTACTATTGAGATATAACTTGGAGCCGAACCCTTACTTGAGCATTGGAGTACCTTTTGCAAGTATCCCCCCTCTTCGATATCAAGACACACATCAATAAAAATATATTACAAGTTAAAGAAAGACTACTCGAGATAAAGGAAGACCATTTGACAGAAGGGATAATATTCTATCTTTCCGTGACAAGAACATTTTCGCGCCCACCGTGGGGTTGAGTAACATAGGTCCTAGCCCCAAGAAGCTATGGCGATAATTAGAACTGAAATGAACATAGTAGTTGTGGAGCAACCAACAAATCAACAACATGAGGAAGTTCATGTAGAAGACCAAATCAACTTATCCTCAATCATGAGACGATTGAAAACACAAGTTTTCGACATGCATCATCATGAAAATGCATAACTACAGGGTTGCAATTGAGCACGCCAACCTGAGATGGAAACGCTTGAAAGAGGGGAGTCTGAATCAATGACTTTGGGCTTACCTAAAGCTACAAATGCTAGTGTATGACAAGACACTTAGCCCTTCTCGGTTAGCACTCTGGGAAGGCAGTTACTGCAATTTAAGAACCCTTTTGTGTACCCAACATCATAAAAGTGACCCTCCTCTCAAACTGGAAAAACTTGATAATCAAGAAGTATGAAGGTACCAACGACCTAGAGGAGCACATTGACATGTATATTACTCAAGTGAGCCTATATACTACAGATGATGCTATCTTATGTCGAGTATTCCCAATGTCACTAAAGGGTCAAACCCTCTATTGGTTTACTCGCTTAATGATCGAGGCCGTACTCGAATCAAATAAACATTAAAAATGTAGTATCTAGTAAGTGATCCTAGGTCGTCTCCCAACGAGCAATGGTCAACCAAACGTTCATAACAGATAGTAATAAAACAATAATGAATTGGGGGGGGGGGGGTTTCTTTGTTTTTGTAAATTAAACAGCAAGTAAATTTGAATCAAAGAAATAACAGAATTAAAACGTGTTGTTTCCTCTTGATTCACAAGCAAGTCTCTTATCCTAGGTTACGAGAATTTATCCCTAATCAGTTCAACCACTTAATCCAACCCTAAATTAATTTACTAAGCGAAAATTAACATAAGGTTGTCATTATGTGATTAAGCAACACATACACCAATTAATCATGAACGAAACTGATCATTAAGCATGAATGTAAATTAAGCGCAAAGACAATTAATCAAGCACCAAGCATGCATGGATTAATAGCAACAAATACAGAGTAATTGGTGAAGAGGAATAACTGATCAGAATTCAATAGTAATAACAAAACCTCAAAGAGAGTTGTGCTTGATCCTCAAGAGAAAACAACGCTGAAGACTTAGCCTTCCATTAATCAGTAGAAAATGAAATTGCAATTGGAAGCAGAAAACGAAATTGCAGATTGAAACAGAAAACGAAATTGCTGAAAATGAATTTTATTGCTACGTGAACAGTGCGCATGAACAGTAAAAAATGGAATTGCAAAACCCTAAAATTATTCTCCTCTCCAAAACTCTCCCTTAAACTAAAACCCTGGTGTTGTTATATAGGTCCTTAGTCCCAAAGCTTACAAATTTATTTTAAGTCCAAGCCCATAAACGAAATAAAATAAAATTTGGATAAGATAAGATAAGATTGGATGAAATAAAATCTGGACGAAATAAAGTCTAGATGAAATAAAATTTGGATAAGATAAGATTTGATAAAATAAAATTGTCTACTCTCTTCAAGTCCAAGCCCAATTCCGGATTCAAGCCCAATTGCTTATAATTCTCCTGAAATTAAATTAAAAACACAAAATTAGTCAAGTAGGCCCAAATGATAAAACTGCATAATTAATTTGACAATTAAGGCTAATCAGTAATTAAAATAGTGAAAAAAGGGTTAAGAAATAGGAGAAAATAATGACACATCAAATCCCCCCCACACTTAGCCTTTTGCACTCCTGGGCAAAATCAAAAAGTAAAGCAAGGAACAAATCCATAGACATTAAAGAGAGACAAACAAACACAAAAACATTTACATATTTCTCAATGAATCTCAAGGAATGAAAGGAATGGGCAACATCCATCACGTAAAGAGTTAAAGAATCAAGACAGTCATGAAAATCATCCAAGCATCTCAAACATGGCAAGATAGTCAATCAGCTCAAGAATGAAAAGTGATAAAGCCTCACAAGATATGCACTCTATCTTGTAAATCATGAAGATTTTGATGATGTCAAAAAGATCAAGCCTTGGATAATAAGCGTCATCATCGAAAAGGGGGAGAATGTTGATCATGCATTGTTTTGATGATGTCGAAAAGAAATCACTTGATTGTCATCATAAAAAAGGAGGAGAATGTGAATGTATGTATACATGATTTTGATGATGCCAAAGATAAGCGTTTCTCAAGTTTGATTCAAGTCAAGAATTTAGAAATTCAGAAAATAACTCCCAAGAGTCACAACTCTTCAGAAAATAACTCCTGAGAGTCACATCTATTCAAGAGATTTTTGAATGGTCATCAAAGGCCTATAAATAGGTGACTTGGGACACAAAATGTATGAGAGAGATATTCCAAAAGAACTTCATTTCCAAATGCTCTCTCAAAAGAAACTCTTGGGCAAACACTTGCAAATCCATTAAGAGTTTCTCCATGGACTTCAATTGTAATATCCTTCTCTTAAAGAGAAAATTCTTCTTTCTTTCTTCTCATTCAAAGAGATTGATTAAGGGACTGAGAGTCTCTTAAGTTATAAGGATTCCTGAACACAAGGGATGGGTTGTCCCTGTGTGGTTCAGACTTTGTAAACGGATTTTTACAAAGGGAGTGAAAAATCTCAAGTGGGTTGCTTGAGTATTGGACGTAGGCACGGACTTTGCTGAACCAGTATAAAAACGGTGTTTGCATTCTCTCTTGCTTTATCTCTTTCATTTTATTGCAATCAATTTTTTCTTGCATGTTTAAAGAACATTATTAAATTGATTGCTGCTTCTTCTACATTTTGAGCCTATCTCTTCTTTTAGAAGGGGATTAAAAGTTTGTTAGTGGGAAATTAATTCACCCCTTCTTAAGATTTCTGAGGCAAGATGTCTAACATACCTCTCAAGTGTCTAGGCTACTATTTGCTCTCAGAGCACCCATGAAAACAAACATCACAGAGACTTTGCAAGACTCTAAAATTGACAACCACACCACAAACACATGCACATGAGGATCAAAAGGTCTTTTAAGGTTATAATGGGGCCAAGGATAAGGTAGAGGAAAGTATGGGATAAGTAGCTAAAACTTAAAGGAATAGAGGAGCAATGGGGAATAAGTGGGAACTAAGAAAGAGTAGTAAACCCCAAACCCAAAATTAAAAATTCAGCTTAAAAAGTAAACCCAAAACAAAATCAACCAAGTCCTCAAACCAAGACCTCATTTATTCAACTTCATTCTTTTTTCTATTTTTTTTATTTGAACATGAACAGTAGCAGCATCATTTGAAAGCATTTTGAATAATTGAACAATAAAGCAACAATTAGGCAATATATGTATATACATCAAGCATGGCCAAAATACATCATCAAGCATGGCCAACAAAAATATATCATCCAATGAAACATACGCCCCCACACTTATTCCCAAAACAATTCCAAAGCTCCAAAATTCCTTAAGGGTAGGGTGAGATCATGGTTTTTCACTTAAGGTTTATAATGAGCTTCAAAACAAAGAAAGGGGAACATAGGCTCAAAGGGGCTATCAAAGGAATTAATTCAAGGTAGGCTTATTTGGCTAGAGGCTTATAAGAACAAAATGCCTAAATCATCTCCTAAGATGCATGTGAATCAAGAAGTATCAACAAGAGTCAAGCCAAGACTATTGTGCAAGCAATTAATGGGGCAAAACACACCGAATAAAATAGATGATGATGGCTCAAATTCTCACGAAGGGTAAATCTATCACTTTCAATTCGAACTTTCAAAACTAACTTGACATGTACATAAAAACAAGGATTTCAATTCACAAAATGTCAAGAAACTCCTATTTCAAAAACAATTACCCATTACCTGTACATAACCCAAAATTTAAAGAGAAACATGCAATGTTGTACATAGAACATAAAACTAAAATAACAAAATTAACCTAGAAAACCTAACAAAATTAAACTAGAAAACCCAACAAAATTAACCTAGAAACCCCAAATAAAGAACAATCCCACCCCCCCACACTTAAACAACACATTGTCCTCAATGTAGCACAATCATAAGATCAAGAGCAATCAAAACAATCAATAAATTTGGACAAGTGCAATAAAAGTAAAGAAGGAGAGAGAAAAAGAAAACTCCTTAAGTCATGGCGGAAGAGGAGTAGGGTGAAGTAAGGAGGTCTCCTCCACCACTACATCCACCAAGGAGGGATTTGTGAGGAATGATTTCAGCCGGTGTCCATTGACCTTGAAGCTCTTATCTGTGGATTCACTTTTGATCTCAACTGTACCATAAGGAAAAACATTAGTCACCACAAAAGGACCAATTTGACCTCAACTCACCACTCATGATTCCAAGCCTAGAGTTATACAATAAAACTTTCTATCCAACCACAAAGTCCTTCTTAGCTATCAAGCTGTCATGGAACTTCTTGGTCTTCTTATTGTAGAATTTGGAATTCTCATAGGCTTCTAAATGGATCTCATCTAGCTCACTTAGTTGCAACTTCCTTTCCTCTCCAGCCTGATCAATAGAGAGGTTGCAGGTCTTTACAGCCCAGTAGGCTTTGTGCTCTATCTCTACAGGAAGATGACATGCCTTGCCAAAGACGACCCGATAAGGAGACATTCCTATGGGTACTTTGTAGGAAGTCCTATGCACCCAAAGAGCATCATCCAACCTGGTGCTCTAATCCTTTCTGTTCGGTTGCGTAATCTTCTCCAAGAACCTTTTTATCTCCATGTTTGAAATCTCAGCCTGCCCATTAGTTTGGGGGTGGTAAGGTGTGGAAATTCTGTACACGACCCCATACTTTCTGAGCAAGGCATACATGGACCTGTTACAAAAATGGGTGCCTTGATCACTAACGATTGCTCTAGGGACTCCAAACTTGCAAAACAAATTAGATCTAACAAAATCCACAACAACCTTAGCGTCGTTAGTTCTGGTGGGTTTGGCTTCCACCCATTTTGAAACATAATCAACAGCAAGGAGAATATAAACAAAACCAAAGAGACAGGGAAAGGCCCCATAAAGTCTATACCCTACACATCAAGCACCTCACAGAATAACATGGGTTGTTGAGGCATTTGCTGTCTCCATGAAAGTGAGCCGCCTGCTCTCTGATAAGGCTCACACGTGCTATAGATTCTCCACGCATCCTTGAAGATGGTGGGCCAATAGAAACCGCAGTTAAGCGCCTTGCGAGCTGTCCTCTGTATGCCAAGATGGCCACCTGGTGCGGAAGAATGACAAAATTGTAGGACTGAGTCAATCTCATGGTCTGGAATGCATCTCCTAATAACCTGGTCACTGCACAACTTCCACAAATAGGGGTCATCCCAAATATAATGCTCAGCATCGCTCTTGATTTTATCATTTTGAGATTTAGATGCTAAGGGAGGAAAAACAGAAGCAACCAAATAATTCACAATATTATCAAACCAAGGAGTGGGGAAGGAATCAGAAATACTATGCAGAATGTACAAATGGTCATTCGAAAAATCATCCTGAATGGGTGAGTCCTCAGACGCACGCTCAATCCTACTCAGGTGGTTAGCCACGAGGTTCTGTGCACCACTCCAATCAAGGATCTCCAAATCAAACTCTTGGAGCCAAAGTGTAGAAGCAAGCTTCATGATGATGAATTAAGTATAAATCATGTAGTTTTGACGATGACAAAAAACCCAAAAGAATGATGTCAAGATTGAGTCAACAAGTTCAAGATCAAGATTGATTTCAAGATTCAAGAAAAGACATCAAGAAGAATCAAGATTCAAGATTCAAGAAAAGACATCAAGAAGAATCAAGATTCAAGAGAAGATGAATTCACAAGGGAAGTATTGAAAAGGATTTTTCTAAAACCAAACATAACACAGTTTTGTTTTACAAAAAGAGTTTTTCCAAATTTTTCTAAGTTACTAGAGTATTTACTCTCTGGTAATCAATTACCAGTTTCCTATAATCGATTACCAGTGATAAAATTTGATTTCAAAATGTTTTTACTGAATTTGCAACGTTCCAAATGATTTTTAAATGGTGTAATCAATTACAATATATTGGTAATCGATTACCAGTGTATCTAAACGTTGAAATTCAATTTCAATTGTGAAGAGTCAAATCTTTTCATAAAATGCATTGTGTAATCGATTACACGGTTATGGTAATCGATTACCAGTGACAAGTTTTGAATAAAAGGTCAAGAGATGTAACTCTTGACATGATTTTCTCAAGGTTATAACTCTTCCAATGGTTTTCTTGACCAGACATGAAGAGTCTATAAAAGCAAGACCTTGACATGCATTCAAACAACTTCTTGAACAACTTTTGAGAAATCTTGAAACCTTTACAACCTTTACAATTCTTTAAGAATTCTTTCCTACTCATTTTTCTTCTTCTTCCTTTGCCAAAAAGCTTTCTAAGTTTTTTTGTTTTCCAAACCTTGTTCTTCTGCAAGTGAAAATTCTGCAGAAAACAAAAGTGTGCTATATCTTTTCATTCTCTTCTCCCTTTGCCAAAAAGAATTCAACAAGGACTAATCACCTAAATTCTTTTTGTGTCTCGCTTCTCCCTTTTCCAAAAGAACAAAGGACTAACCGCCTGAATTCTTTTGTGTCTCCCTTCTTCTTTTCCAAGAGAATTCAAAGGACCCAGCCTGAGAATTCTTTTGATTCTTCCCTTTCCCTTAAACAAAAGATTTCAAAGGATTAACCGCCTAAGAATTCTTTGTCTTAACACATTAGAGGGTACATCTACTTAGGTTTTTGTAACTGAGAACAAGAGAGGGTACATCTCTTATGGATCAGTTCAAGTGGACGGTACATCCACTTGGTTGTTCAAAGAGAACAAGCAAAGATCCACAAGGGAGGGTACATCTCTTATGGATCAGTTCAAGTGGACGGTACATCCACTTGGTTGTTCAAAGAGAACAAGGGAGGGTACATCCCTTGTGGATCTTTGCTTGTAAAGGTTTTTACAAGGTTGAAAGAAATCCCAAGAACCGCAGGTTGCTTGGGGACTGGATGTAGGCACGGGTTGTTGCCGAACCAGTATAAAATTCTTATGTTTGTCTTCTTCTTCCCTATACTCTTTAATTTCCATTGTGCACTTTTAATTATCGCTTTTACTTTTGGTTAAGTTTCAATTACTGTTCATTACTTTCTTAACTTTGTAGTAAAAGCCTAATTGAATCTAGTAACATTAAGAAGGATAAGTTTTAATTAGTCTAGGCACATTAATAATTAATTCAACCCCCCTTCTTAATTATTCCGAGGCCACTTGATCCAACACAAGGCATCCACCTGATCAATCTAGGCTTTGATTCAACCTTCTTCAACAGGTACTTCAGAGCTGCATGGTCAGTATAAACAATAACACGTAAATATGAACAAAATCTCTCAAGAGCAAAAACTATCGCTAATAGCTTCTTCTCTGTGGTAGTGTAATTTGCTTGAGCAGCATCCAAAGTTCTTGAAGCGTAGTAAATCACCCGAGGCAACTTATCAATCTTTTGAGCAAGGACAACCCCCAATGTGTAATTGGATGCATCACACATTAACTCAAATGGGGTTGTCCAATCAGGTGCCTGAATGATAGAGGTGGTAGTCACCGCACGCTTAAGGCAATCAAAAGCCTCTTTGCACCGGTCATCAAAATCAAACTCCACCTCATTTTGCAGCAGATTGGATAGTGGAAAGGCCACTTTGCTAAAATCCTTGATAAAGCACCTATAAAACCCTGCATGACCAAGAAAAGAATGAACCTCTCACACGCAAGAGGGGGTAAGGCAATTGTGAAATAACAGCTATTTTTGCAGGGTCTACCTCTATGCCCCTACTGGAAATGATATGCCTTAAAACTATACCTTGTTCTACCATGAAGTGACATTTTTCAAAATTCAGCACATGGTTAGTTTCAATGCATCTATTAAGAACTCTATCCAGACTATCCAAACATGCATCAAAAGAGGATCTATAAATAGTAAAGTCATCCATAAACACCTCTATGCAACTCTCTAAAATCACTGAAAATGATAAGCATACACTGCTGGAAGGTACTAGGGGCGTTGCATAGGCCAAAGGGCATCCTCCTATAGGCAAAAGTGCCAAAGGGACAGGTGAATGTGGTTTTTTCTTGATCCTCAGGAGCAATATGAATTTGTAAATAACCAGAAAAACCATCAAGAAAACAGTAATGAGACTTACCTGCCAAGCGCTCAAGCATTTGATCAATGAATGGAAGGGGAAAATGATCCTTTCTGGTTACCTGGTTCAGCCTCCTATAATCAATGCAGACTCGCCAGCTGCTCTACACTCTTGTGGGAATAAGCTCATCCCTTTCATTCTTAATCACTGTGAGGCATGTCTTCTTAGGAACCACTTGGACTGGACTCACCCACTGGCTATCAGAAATGGGGTAGAAGATTCCAACTTGTAAGAACTTGGTCACTTCCTTTTTCACCACATCTAGAATGACGGGGTTGAGTCGCCGCTGTGGCTGCCTCACTAGCTTAGCTCCGTCCTCTAAAAGTATCCTATGCATGCAGGTAGATGGGCTAATACCAGGAATGTCTACTAAAGTCCATCCAATGATTTTCTTGTGCTTCATGAGCACTAGCAACAACTTCTCCTCTTGCCCAGCAGAAAGGGAGGCAGATATGATCACTGGAAATTTTTCCTTGTCCTACAAGTAAGCATACTTGAGGGTTGATGGTAAGGGCTTCAACTCTAGTGTGGGTGGTGGCTGAACAGTGGGAGGAACCAGGGTACGAGAAGAGGAGGGTTCCTCAGCTTGTACCTCATAAAGCAAGTCAGAAGTATATGTACTTCCTGCAACATGGTTAGTGCATTCTGACTCTAAAAAATCAACATCAAGAGGTACAACACCCAGAAAATCAGAATCAGACTCAAATTCAAATTCACTTTCAGCATAAAAATCAGATACATGATCAAATTCAAACTGAGATTCAGATTCAATGCATAAGGAATGACAAGTATGCAAATCAGATAAAAATGGATGTTTCCTACCATGAAGAGAATCAAAATCAAACATATAATCATCAACAATCTGATTAATTATCTCAGCACGAAAAATAGAATGATCCTCAGATGGATGTTTCATGGCATCAAGAATGTTAAAATGAACAATAATATCACCAAATTCCATAGACAATGTGCCATCATAAACATCTATCTTGGTTCAGGCTGTTTTCATAAATGGCCTACCTAAAATAATTAGAACTGAACCATGGGAAAATCCCTCTTCCATATTATGAACATAAAAATCAACAGGAAAAATAAGTTCACCAACCCGAACCAGCACATCCTCTACGAAACCTGCGGGGTAAGCAACACTTCTATTTGCCAAATGAATCACCACATCTGTAGATTGCAAAGGTCCAAGAGATAAAGAATTGAAAATGGATAGAGGCATGACACTAACTGATGCTCCTAGATCTAGCATGGCATAGAATATGATACATATTTTTATTGTATTTAAAGTTTTAATTTTAGTATTCCTTTATATATGTGATAAGACACATATACTTAGAGCATTTTTTAATTTCTCTCTCTCTCTCTCTCTCTCTCTATATATATATATATATATATATATATATATATATGCTTTGAAATTTAAATATAAATCACACACACGTACATAGAGAGAGTTAAAAATTATCTATCCAAATAAAATAAGATACAAGTAAATAACTAAAAATTATGAAATTAATGTTTTTTCAATATATAAAATAGAGAAGATAAAATAATGAAACAAGGTGATTTACTCTCGCTTTGGAGAAACTAAAAAATAATATTATTTCATCTTAGGAGACAGAAATTTGTAATTTATTAAAAAAAATTACATGTGAATTTTTTTCCAAAGATTTTGAAGAACAATTACTTTCTTTAAGTTATTTTATATTATGAGTTCAAAATAGAGAAAAAAAATCAAAGAATAAAAATAGATGAAAATATAGTAAAAAAATATAATATTCGAACAAATAGAAATAAAATGAAAGAAATGAATAAATTTCTTTTTACCCGTTTGGGATAATGGAAAACAGAGTGAAAATAAATAAATAAGTTATTTAGAAATATTTTATACTAATTAAAATACAATTTTTTACACCATTTTTTTATTAACAAATTATTTATTATTTTTGAATTATCCAACAAAAAAATGATTTAATTTCTGAAGAAATTAAAAGGAAAAAAGTGAAATCAAGAAAATCACTTCCCCCGCATTTTACGTCAATTTGAGATAAAATAATAACTAAAAAAACAAAACTTGGCAAACAAACCAATGCATTAAGTTATATATAAAAAATATTGAAAGGGTTTATCATTTAATTTTTAGTAAAATAAGTGATTAAGTTATGCTTGTTGTTTAAATGACAAAAATGAAAGCTTGAATTTTCTTAATTAACATTTTCAATTCAAGTATTATAAATAGAATAAAGGTAAGAGTTATAACATTATTTTGATAATTAAGAAAGAAAGAAGGGAGTGAGACATCTTGAGTTTGAATCATTATTACTAATATATAATTATTTATGTGTTTCTAACGAGTTTATAATATAAAGATTAATCGGTAAAATATTTATTTATGAAATTATTTAAATTTATTTATATGATTTTTATTTTTAAGGAAAAATAATTTCAAAGATTTCAAAGTAAAATTAAATTATTAGTTATTTATTTTTAAAAAATAAAAAGTAAATATATAAATTTATTATTCAATTACTATAACAATAACATACTTTAACAATTTTACATAATTATGAACATATTATAATTAGTCACAAAAGTTAGAAAAACAATTAATTAGTACCAATGACATTAAGCATATGTTTTTCATATATAATACACATAAAAAATGGGTCACTTACAAACAACAATAATCGTAAACGTAAACAAAGCGACAAAGAGTTGTTTACACACTAACACATTACATTCAGTTGAACATGGTGGACACAAATATAATTCACATGAAATACCACAAAATAAAACTAGCATTCAATCCTGCAACGACGTAACCACCTCGTCCTCATTTTCCATAACCGGTTTACTAAAAAGAGCCAAAATTTCTATTGGCACAAATTGTTTCCTGTAATTGGACTCTACCAACACCTTCAACACATCATTGTCAAATTTCAGCTCAATAATTTCAAATTTTAAAACTTTGTCAGAATACTCCAAATAAGCATATTGTCGAAAAAACAAACGCCTTACAAGTTGGGCTTCATGAATCCCATGAGGAGGATTCCCTTTAGGTGCTACTTGCTTGATCAAATCCTTTAGTTCATCTATGGTACATCCTTTTGGAATATCAAATTTTTGGGGATTTTTTCCTGTGAACGCGTAACCTACAAAGTTGTTTTGACGTGACATGTTCCACCTTCAGTTGTAATACAAAACCTCATCATGAGTAGGGGTCATAGTGCGTTCAAGTAAGTTTAAAATTCCATCAGGTGTTCTACCAACGGTGCATAACAACTCAATCGGTCCAACACATGAAAATCGATCATTAGACATTAACATTGTGTTCACATCCATGTCATCTTTCAATTGCATACATTGGAAGTGAATTTTGTTACCTGTATCTTCGAGTGATCGCTGGTAATGAATTTCATCCACAACTTGATTGTCGTTTAGCTAAAGGGTGTTGTGTATTCTGCTTTTAAGAGTTGAATAATTGAACATGTTTGGTACTCGCATGGGCACTAGAGTTGAACTTTGAAAATAAACCCCACACTCATTGTGAATAACGGATCCATTTGGAAAAATGAAAGCCAACCTTGAGTTGATGATCGTCTGAGAGGAAGTTTCTCCTAAGAATGCCATTGTTTGTCGAATTTTTTTTTTGGACAAAATGTGAATACCACTTGATGTGCGACAGATGGGCGCCTGGCCATGTCTCATTTATATACATGGCATGCAGGTGCGTGGCTTCACTTTTAACAGACGTGTCACGTCATTCAATGTCATGTCACGTTAGTCATTGTCATGTCACGTTAGTAATTATCATGTCACGTCAATCAATGTCAAGTCAAATCATTCATAGTTATGTCGTGTCACATTAGTCATTGTCATATCACATCACTACTTGTCCTGTCACATCAATAAATGTCAAGTCACGTCATGCAACGCTTTGTGACTTACGACACTGATACATGACAAGCACGTCATTGCTTTTAAATGGACCAGCTCATCGATTTGTTCTTGCAACAATTCATTAGTGTTTCAATACTGACGTGTTACATCAAGACAAATCTAATCGTAAATATAGGTACATAAATGTTACAGCTTCAGTGTTTGTTTAGGTCTACATGCGTTGTTTTAATTGTCATTAGGCTTAAGTACTACTGCATTCTACCTACGTATGTAGTTGGACACTGTTTTGCCTAAGGATATGAATTGCTTGACCACAACAATGCCATAGGCGGTAAGGGACAATGATCTTTGAGATAAACCTGTTGTAAGTGAAATGACAATAATAAGTTAAACGAACAAGCCAAGTTATTGAATAATTGAAAATATTTGAGTAAATGAATTTTCAATGGACCTGAACAAAATGATTTCCAAACACAAGACTTACGCATATCATGCGGTGCGTAGAAGAATCGAGTGGTGGTTGACTTCTGAGAGGAAAAAATGTGAAGCTTTGTTGTCATGACAACGATACAAGGATTACATTATATCTTGATGCAATGACATATCTCATCTCCGTTATATCCATCCACTTGTCCACACTAACCTAAATCACAAAAACATACAT
The DNA here is from genome assembly GCF_000004515.6 of Glycine max. Classification (NCBI taxonomy): domain Eukaryota; kingdom Viridiplantae; phylum Streptophyta; class Magnoliopsida; order Fabales; family Fabaceae; genus Glycine; species Glycine max. The sequence continues at coordinate 10,302,819 of NC_038249.2, read as the reverse complement.
GTGTCAGTCATGTAAACATTATTTATAAAAGAAAAAGCATAAAGGAAATACCTTGGATAACCCATCCATTGGTAGGGACAACCTCAACTGTTCAAATCTCTCTGTACCACCAAAGAGCTTTATGTAGTCTTGCGACCATTTGCCAAGTTCTTTAATCAATTTGTTGCGCATTAGTGCCCAAGATTCTTCTCCCATACCTAACAAAGTGGCAATTGACCGATATCCACAGTTACCATCCGTTTTCACATCAACAACATCCTCAATGAAACCCTGTATAAATGGCGCAAATTGATCCAACATCGGGATCATCCTTGCTGGCTTCGGTGGTTCAGAAGATGATGCGGTACGTCTAACTGAAGTTTTGCTGTTTTGAACTGAATGATAAGCATCAACATACTCCCAATATGACGGATCACACTTTGTCGATCTTTGGCTTCTTTTCATCAGTTTCTTCGGTGCACCTTTGGTGTTAACCTTTGACGGAGGAGGACACATAGAGTTCTCATCGGGATACATGAATTCTCGAAGTTTACTCTTCAAAGTAACTTTGCCGTAGACATCAAGTTCCTTAAATCTTTTATATATTCTATCCATCTCTTCCTTGATGCTGACTTCAGCCTCACATAACCCCTGGTATAAAAAACTAAGTCTCCTCCAGTACATATGGACTGCATCGAGTGGGATGCTGCCACCATCATACCTTTGTATCTCACATGCACAAGGAAGACCTAGCGTGGTTCTCAAGAAACAACCACAAGAAAATGGATTGTTTTCGAAATAGCGTACACGCTCAAACTCATACATAATTTCATTTAAAGCGTACCTTAAAACCATTCCCAGAAGCCTCTTGTATAAGGTCTTTTTATATACATGTCCAATGACATGCGTACTTGTTTTGAATGATGCTTTAATTTGAGTTTGCTGCAGTGTGATCATATTGTTCATGGGATCCCAAACACTATAGAGGTCTCCAAGGCTATTCTGTAATACCCTTTTCAGAGCCCAACGAGCAGATTCAACCCTACATTTAAAACGCACAATAGACAAGACAAATTAATAACAATCATGTTCCTAACAATCATTAAAAGAAACTTGCCTAAAATAATAAAACATTTAAATACCTATTTGTTGTTGTGTTGCCTTGGTGCATCACCTTATTCGTTCAGGCCATGATAAATTTCTCCTTGTGTGAGACAATCCATGTCTCGCATACATAGTCAACGAACATTGGCCATGGGTAACACGCTACTCGAAACTTTTGAAGGTGCTCAACGAACTGCTGTTCTGAAAGACAATCTACCAGAGTACACCAGCTATCCATTACATACTCCCAGGCATTTTTTTGACCAATTAGCGATTTGCACTTTGCCTTCACATTTTTGTCTATGTGAAACCTGCACAACAAGTTTGTACACTCTGGAAACACAATTTTCAGTGCATTCATGAGGGCTAGGTCTCTATCTGTGACAATGATGAGTCATCATTTTCTCATATTTCTTAACCCTTTTTGTCACCATTTTAATTACTAGTTAGTCTTAATTATCAAATTAATTATGCAGTTTTATCATTTGGACCTACTGGATTAATTTTGTGTTTTTAATTTAATTTCAGGAGAATTATAAGCAATTGGGCTTGAATCCGGAATTGGGCTTAGACTTGAAGAGAACAGACAATTTTATTCTACCAAATCTTATCTTATCTAGATTTTATCTCATCTAGATATTATTTAATCTAGATTTTATCTTATCATATCTAGATTTTATCTCATCTAGATACTATTTCATCTAGATCTTATCTTATCTTATCTAAATTTTATGTCATCTAGATATTATTTCATCTAGATTTTGTCTTATCTTATCTAGATTTTATTTTATTTATGGGCTTGGACTTAAAATAGATTTGTAAGCTTTGGGGCTGAGAACCTATATAACAGCACCAAGGTTCTAGTTTTAGTCCTCTTTTTTCATTTTAGTCACTTTTCGTTTTAGGGAGAAAGAATAATTTTAGGTTTTGCAATTCCAATTTTTACTATTCACATAGCAATAAAATTCGTTTCTACTTCAATCTGCAATTTTGTTTTCTACTGATTAATGGAAGGCTAAGTCTCCAACGTTGTTTTCTCTTGAGGATCAAGCACAGCTCTCTTTGAGGTTTTATTATTACTATTGAATTCTGATTAGTTCTTCCTCTTCACCAATTACTCTGTATTTGTTGTTATTAATCCATGCATGCTTAGTGCTTGATTAATTGTCTCTGTGCTTAATTTACGTTCATGCTTAATGATCAGTTTTGTCCATGATTAATTGGTGTATGTGTTGCTTAATCACATAATGAATGCCTTATGCTAAATTTCGCTTAGTAATTTAATTTAGGGTTGGATTAAGTGTTTGAACTGATAAAGGATAAATCTTCGTAACCTAGGATAAGAGACTTGCTTGTGAATCAAGGGGAAACAACGTGTTTTAATTCTCATATTTTCTAATTCAAATTTATTCGCTGTTTAATTTACATAAACAAACAACCCCCCCCCCCCCAACATATAGTAATTTGGTACACTAATTTGGAAGCTTCTCGTATCCGTACTTGGAAGGATCTGATTACTGCCTTCCTAAGGCAATACCAGTATAATTCCGATATGGCTCCCGATCGCACTCAGCTGCAGAATATGTTCAAGAAAGAGGGTGAAACCTTTAAAGAATACGCACAGTGGTGGAGAGACCTAGCGGCACAAGTGGCTCCTCCCATGGTAGAAAGAGAGATGATCACCATGATGGTAGACACTCTGCTAGTGTTCTACTATGAGAAGCTAGTAGGTTACATGCCGTCCAGCTTCGCGGACCTAGTGTTTGCCGGGGAAAGAATCGAGGTAGGGTTGAAAAGAGGAAAGTTCGATTACGTTTCCTCCACGAGTGCGAATGCCAAAAGAATCGGGACAACGGGGGCAAAAAGGAAGGAAGGAGATGCCCATGCCGTCTCTTCAACACCTGCGTGGGTCAAAACCCCGCAGACACCTCATGGTACCCATCAGTACTCGCAACATCACCCAAGCTTCTCGGCTCATACCGGGAACGCCTCTAGTTTAGCACCTGTGCAGCCTAAGGCACCCACCCAGAGGGAAGCTCCCCAAGTTCCAACTCCGAACACAACTCGCCCGGCCGGTAATTCCACCGCAATAAGGAACTTCCCTCCAAGGCCATTTCAAGAATTCACCCCACTCCCAATGACGTACGAAGACCTCTTGTCGTCCCTTATCGCCAACCATTTGGCCGTGGTAACTCCCGGAAAGGTCCTCCAACCCCCTTTCCCAAAGTGGTATGACCCTAACGCAACTTGCAAGTACCATGGGGGTATCCCGGGGCATTCCATTGAAAAATGCTTGGCCCTTAAATACAAGGTCCAACATTTGATAGATGCTGGATGGCTGACTTTCCAAGAGGATCAGCCCAATGTGAGAACCAACCCGCTCACCAATCATGGAGGGGGAGCGGTTAACGCCATTGAGTCCGATAGGCCGCGCAGGTCTAAACCTTTAAAGGATGTGGCAACCCCTAGGAGGTTTATCTTTGAGGCCCTACAAAAGGGAGGTGTGATTCCCCATAGTGGGCGTAAGGAGGATTCCTGTTTGCTGCATTCTGGCGAGCTGCATGACATGGAAACGTGTTTGGGAGTAGAGGAATTGTTACAGCGGATGATAGATCAAGGTCGACTGGAAGTTGGCAGTGAAGGAAGAGAAGAGCAGCATATATGCATACAGTCCACGGATGGGAGCAGTGTTGCGAAGCCCAAACCCTTGGTGATATACTTCACCAAGGGCACAACTTCGCAAAAACCCGGACACCCCTTAGCAGCTAAACATGTTCCTTTCCCATACCAAAATAGCCACGCAGTCCCATGGAGATATACACCTCCGAGGGAGAAGGAAGAAGAAGCCACCGATGTCAGCTCGTTGTCGGCTAAGGTAACAAATATCACGGGACTGAGTGGTGTGACCCGTAGCGGTCGTGTGTTTGCACCTCCGGACCTACCAGTCCAACCCGCGAACGTCAAGGGGAAAGGAAAAGTGGTGGAGGAACAAGATGGTGAAGCACCCCACGCTTCAAATAAAGATATTCCGGCGAAAGGTCTTCCGGAGAAAAAGGATGGTAAAAAGGAGGTGTCGCTAGAGGAAGCCAGTGAGTTCCTCCATATAATTTAGTAGAGCGAATTCAAGGTTATCGAACAGCTCAACAAAACTCCGGCCAGGGTCTCGCTGTTGGAGTTACTCATGAGCTCCAAGCTTTATCGGGCTCTGCTAATAAAAGTTCTGAACGAGGCCCATGTGGCCCAAGACATCTCGGTAGAAGGTTTCGGAGGGCTGGTCAATAATATCACTGCCAACAACTATCTCGCCTTCGCCGAAGAAGAAATCCCCGCCGAGGGGAGAGGGCATAATAAAGCTTTGCACGTATCAGTCAAGTGTATGGACCATATCGTAGCCAAAGTGCTCATCGATAATGGTTCCAGTTTAAACGTGATGCCTAAGAGCACTTTGGAGAAATTACCATTCAATGCCTCCCACTTAAAGCCGAGTTCAATGGTGGTTCGTGCCTTCGACGGCACCCGCCGAGAGGTTAGGGGAGAGATCGATCTCCCAGTACAGATAGACCCTCACACCTATCAAGTTACTTTCCAAATAATGGATATTAACCCCCCCTACAGCTGTCTGTTGGGGCGCCTGTGGATCCACTCAGTGGGAGTTGTTCCCTCTTCACTCCACCAAAAGTTGAAATTCGTAGTGGAAGGGCATCTGGTCATCGTATCAGGCGAGGAAGACATCTTGGTGAGCTGCCCATCCTCTATGCCTTATGTGGAAGCCGCAGAGGAGTCATTAGAAACCGCTTTCCAGTCTTTTGAGGTGGTAAGCATTTCCTCCATGGACTCCTTCTCTGGGCAAGCTTGCCTGTCCGATGCAGCAGTAATGATGGCCCGAGTTATGTTGGGGAACGGTTACGAACCCGGAATGGGTTTAGGCAAAGACAACGGCGGCATAACTAGCCTGATAAATGCCAAAGGAAATCGTGGGAAGTATGGTTTAGGCTATAAGCCCACTCAGGCAGATGTAAAGAGAAGCATCGCGGGAAGGAAGGGCGGTGGTTAAAGCTCGCGGTTGAGACAAGAAAGTGAAGGAAGCCCGACCTACCACATAAGTAGAAGCTTTATAAGCGCGGGTCTGGGAGACGAAGGTCAAGTGGTCGCAATATACGAAGATGATGTTCCAAGTACATTGGATTTGGTACGACCTTGCCCTCCTGATTTCCAGCTGGGGAATTGGCGAGTGGAGGAACGCCCCGACATTTACGCAGCGAGCATAATGTAAACCTTTACAGTTTTAAAAGCTCTATAGTTGGGCCTAGGCTTTAGATTTTTTCTTTTGGTTAAGGCTTTGTGTATTTTGTTTTTTTAAACTTATAATACAAGGATCTTTCTTCATCTGTTCCTACGTCTCTACCCATTCTCATCCATTTGCATGTTTACTTCTTTTTTGAAACGGCAGATCCGATGACGAGTCCCCCGAAGGTACTAATACCTGGGACCCGCCTATCAACTTCGAGCAAGAAACGAATCAAACGGAAGATGAAGGGAACGAGGATGTGGGACTTCCCCCAGAATTAGAAAGAATGGTCGCCCATGAGGACCAAGAAATGGGTCCTCATCAAGAAGAAACAGAACTAGTAGACTTGGGAATTGGCAGTGGAAAAAGGGAAGTAAAGATAGGCACAGGTATTACCGCACCTATCCGTGAAGAATTAATAATCCGTCTAAGGGACTACCAAGACATCTTTGCTTGGTCATACCAAGATATGCCCGGTTTGAGTTTTGACATTGTACAGCACCGATTACCTCTAAATCCCGAGTGTTCCCCGGTAAAGCAGAAACTGAGAAGGATGAAGCCCGAAACATCCTTGAAGATAAAAGAAGAAGTGAAGAAGCAATTTGACGCTGGTTTTCTGGCCGTCGCTCGGTATCCAGAATGGGTTGCCAACATTGTACCGGTCCCTAAGAAAGATGGGAAAGTACGAATGTGTGTGGATTATCGGGACCTGAATCGGGCCAGTCCCAAGGACAATTTTCCTTTGCCACACATCGATATCCTCGTGGATAACACGGCCAATTTCGCTTTATTTTCCTTCATGGACGGTTTCTCCGGTTACAATCAGATAAAGATGGCGCCAGAGGATATGGAAAAGACTACCTTCGTCACCCTGTGGGGGACGTTCTGTTACAAGGTGATGTCCTTTGGACTCAAGAATGCCGGGGCAACTTATCAACGGGCCATGGTAGCTTTGTTCCATGATATGATGCATCAAGAGATCGCGGTCTACGTGGACGACATAATTGCTAAATCTAAATCCGAGGAAGAACACCTTGTCAACCTGCGGAAGTTGTTCGAAAGGCTTAAGAAATATCAATTAAGGTTGAACCCCGCCAAGTGTTCCTTTGGGGTCAAATCAGGGAAATTACTTGGTTTCATCGTGAGCCAGAAAGGAATAGAGGTAGACCCCGAAAAGGTGAAGGCCATCCTTGAGATGCTAGAACCCCATACTGAGAGGCAAGTCCGGGGATTCCTGGGACGCTTGAATTATATTGCCAGATTCATATCGCAGCTCACCGCCATTTGTGAGCCGTTGTTCAAACTCTTACGCAAAAACCAAACTGATCGCTGGAATGAGGATTGCCAAGAGGCTTTTGGAAGGATCAAGAAGTGCCTTATGAATCCTCCCGTGCTTATGCCACCAGTACCTGGAAGGCCTCTCATCTTGTACATGACAATCTTAGAAGAGTCAATGGGGTGTATGCTGGGGCAACATGACGAATCCGGAAAGAAAGAGCGCGCTATTTACTACCTAAGTAAGAAGTTCATGACCTGTGAAATGAATTACTCCTTGCTCGAAAGAACATGTTGTGCTTTAGTATGGGCATCCCATCGCCTAAGGCAGTACATGCTAAGCCATACTACCTGGTTGATATCCAAGATGGACCCGGTTAAGTACATCTTTGAAAAGCCAGCTCTCACGGGACGAATCGCCCGGTGGCAAGTCCTGCTATCCGAGTTTGATATAGTTTACGTCAACCAAAAGGCGATAAAAGGAAGCGCCTTAGCAGATTATTTGGCTCAACAACCTCTTAACGACTATCAGCCCATGCATCCTGAATTCCCGGATCAGGACATCATGGCCTTGTTTGAGGAAGAATTGGACGAAGATCGGGACAAATGGACTGTATGGTTTGACGGAGTGTCAAACATTCTAGGCCATAGCGTTGGGGCAGTATTGGTCTCTCTGGACAATCAATGTGTACCTTTCACAGCCAGGCTAGGATTTGACTGCACCAACAACATGGCCGAATATGAAGCATGTGCCCTAGCCGTCCAGGCAGCAATTGACTCCAATGTCAAACTACTCAAGGTGTACGGCGACTCAGCGTTGGTAATCCATCAGCTGAGAGGGGAATGGGAAACTAGAGATCCCAAGCTGATACCCTACAAAGCCTACATCAAGGAATTGGCGAAGACCTTTGATGAGATCTCCTTCCATCATGTTCCCCGCGAGGAAAATCAAATGGTGGATGCGCTTGCTACTTTGGCGTCTATGTTCCAACTAACGCCGCACGGGGATCTACCCTACATTGAATTTTGGTGTTGTGGCAAACTCGTGCATTGTTGCCAAGTAGAAGAGGAACGGGACGGAAAGCCTTGGTATTTCGACATCAAGCGATATGTCATAAGCAAAGAATACCCGCCAGAGATTGCCGACAATGATAAGAGGACATTGAGAAGGTTGGCAGCCGGTTTCTTCATGAGCGGAAGCATACTGTATAAGAGAAATCACAACATGACACTCCTGCGGTGTGTGGATGCCAGGGAGGCAAATCACATGATCGAGGAAGTCCATGAGGGCTCGTTTGGAACGCACGCCAATGGGCATGCTATGGCCAGGAAGATCCTAAGAGCAGGTTATTACTGGCTTACCATGGAAAGTGATTGTTGTGTCCATTTGAGGAAATGCCACAAATGTCAAGCGTTCGCAGATAATGTCAATGCTCCACCACATCCTCTGAATGTCATGTCCGCCCCTTGGCCTTTCTCCATGTGGGGAATAGATGTCATCGGGGCCATTGAGCCCAAGGCCTCGAATGGTCATCGCTTCATCCTCGTAGCGATAGATTATTTTACCTAGTGGGTCGAGGCGGCCTCCTATACCAATGTCACGAGGGGTGTGGTGGTCTGGTTCATTAAGAAAGAGATCATCTGCCGATATGGTTTGCCAAGGAAGATTATCACGGACAACGGCACCAACCTGAATAACAAGATGATGGGGGAAATGTGCGAGGAGTTTAAAATCCAGCATCACAATTCCACACCCTACCGGCCAAAGATGAATGGAGCCGTGGAAGCGGCCAATAAGAATATCAAAAAGATTATCCAAAAGATGACCGTGTCATACAGAGATTGGCACGAAATGCTCCCATTCGCGTTACACGGTTAGCGAACTTCAGTACGAACGTCAACTGGGGCAACGCCGTTCTCATTGGTATATGGGATGGAGGCTGTGTTACCGTTTGAGGTAGAAGTCCCGTCATTAAGGATCTTGGCAGAATCCGGATTAAAGGAGTCAGAGTGGGCTCAAACGCGCTATGACCAGCTCAACCTCATTGAGGGTAAGCGCTTAACAGCCATGAGTCATGGGCGCTTGTACCAGCAAAGAATGAAGAGTGCATTCGACAAGAAGGTACGCTTGCGCAAGTTCCATGAGGGAGACCTTGTGCTAAAGAAAATGTCCCATGCTGTCAAGGACAATCGAGGAAAATGGGCCCCAAACTACGAAGGGCCTTTTGTTGTGAAGAGGGCTTTTTCCGGAGGAGCCCTGGTGCTTACCAACATGGATGGCGAAGAGCTACCTTCACCCGTGAATTCTGATGTCGTCAAGCGATATTATGCTTAGAATCTGGGGCAATTAAGGATGTCGCTGCATGTTCTTTATCTTTATGTGTTTTTTGGATTTCCCCCAGGGATTCCCCGTCTACTGTATCTCTCGTTACAATCTCTCAAAGAAATGAACGTGGATTCGAGGCTTTAGTCCTCACGTTGGTTTCAAACCTTGCATTAATTTGTGATCACCTGAGCCCTTCCGCTCAGTTCATGGGATGCCCCAAGCGCTTAATTAAAATTGAACCTAAACCAACTTTCACTAAAATTTGCTGCGTTTGAAAACATTCATGCATACGCATACGCATGCATATTGTTGTGGTAAAACAGGGGCAGGATCATCTTGAGCTACCTTCTGGGGTGGGGACAAAACATGAACAGCAGAAACCAATCAAGGTAAGACAACGACGCGGTCAAGATTGGCCATACCTGGTTGTTTATTACTTGCAGGTACTTAGGAACGGATGCAAGTGGGGATGGGGTCACAACCGACCGATCGTTGCCCCTTCTCTGCGCTAAACAAGCAGAGAACGTTGCGCAAGGCAGCCCAGTATCCTTTGGATTCGCAGTATTTTACTACCATTGTTTGTTTTTAGTAATTAACGCCTAATTCTAACTTGAGTAGGCTCAAATAGGCAAAACACTGACCCATAAGGAAGGAGGGGACATGGTTAATGTTCCTCTCAAAAAAAAAAAGTGCAGGTTAGCTCGCCTGGGCAAGCAACCCCTGCACCAAAATATAAAAGTGACGAAAGGGGGAACGTTTTTGCATTCAAAAACTTCTTTTCCCCCCTTTCAAAAGCCATACCCACGGAATTTACGAGTTTGCAGCCCTAGGATCTCTACTTTTCGCATTCTTCGATTCCGTTTTGCGCTTTTATTCATCACCAACAAGTAAGTATTCCATCCTTAAGCTTTCTAGCTTTTCCTTGGTGTATTTTGATCTCCTTTTGGTGCTCTAAATTGTGGGAATGTGCTCAAATATGAGGGGCAATTTTGGTTTGTTTTCTTGCTTGATTGGGTTGAATTGGGGGTTTGTATGAGATGGCCCTAGGCCTATAATGCATTTTGAAGCAATGGGACATGCCACATTGTCCCCGTTCTCTTGCTATTAATGCCTAAACGCGCGCCCACCAAGTGTTCAGGTGAAATGCCTCAATGGCATTAGCGCGTGATTTTCGTAGGAAAACAACCCATGGGGCATTTTGGTTTGCACATATTTTCTATTTTTTGGGACATGCATTCAGTTCCGAAAGGGCTAGAGTAATTGCCCCACATATATCCTAGGCCTAGGAACCAAAGTTTTTATGCAAAAGAACACAAGAGGGGGTGCATATTGGGTAAAGTTACCCTTTTTGGCCAACAATCAGCTACGAGCCACGCTACAATAATTTCCCTACGCCTAGATGTTTAGGAATTTTGCTCATCATAAATGTGTAAGTTTAGAATAGGTAGCAAAATACCTTTGGCAATTTACACTTTGGGTGTGGTAGCAAAATACCTGGATGTATGTACATGTAATTTTTGGTAGTCAAAATGTCTCACAAAAAATATATATATATATATGTTGCATGTTATGTAAAGAAAATACCTTACAAAAATACCTTTTAATTTGAATACAATTTTAGTCAGCAAAAGGAAATATACTTGAATTTGCATGCGGCTTTAGGTAGCAAAAACACTTGAATAAAGCATGAAATGTAGCACCTTATTGTGTAGATAGCCAAGATTCATCACAAAGTTTGTATATGCATAGGTATTAGAAATACCAGAATGTGCACGTGTGCAATTTTTGGTAGCCAAGATGCTTTGAGTATGCATGTATGTAAATTTAGCCAAGGAAATGCATGTGATGTAGGTAGCAAATACACCTTGGAAGTACATATAAATAATCTAGGTAACGAAGGTGCCTTGATTGTGCATGGGTGCATTTTTCTTAGTTAGAAGAATATCTTGTGCGAGTGAATGTTCGTAAGGAAGTATGTGCATGAGTTTGCTCTAAATTTACATTGATGTTTGTGTTTATTGGAGGAGGTTGTATGCCATTTTTGTTTTAAGAGTAGCATTTCTTGGTAAAACTAACTTTCCAAATGTTTGCCTTCGCAGAAAATGGCCCCGAGGAAGCTTGCCTCAAAGAGGTCCAGGAAGGACAAGGCGGCCGAAGGAACTAGTTCCGCTCCTGAGTATGACAGTCACCGCTTTAGGAGCGCTGTACACCAGCAGCGCTTCGAGGCCATCAAGGGATGGTCATTTCTCCGGGAGCGACGCGTCCAGCTCAGGGATGACGAGTATACTGATTTCCAGGAGGAGATAGGTCGCCGGCGGTGGGCATCACTGGTTACCCCCATGGCCAAGTTCGATCTAGAAGTAGTCCTTGAGTTTTATGCCAATGCTTGGCCAACAAAGGAGGGCGTGCGTGACATGAGGTCCTGGGTGAGGGGTCAGTGGATCCCGTTTGATGCAGATGCTATCGGTCAGCTCCTGGGATATCCGTTGGTGCTGGAAGAGGGCCAGGAGTGCGAGTATGGCCAGAGGAGGAACCGGTCTGATGGGTTCGATGAGGAGGCCATCGCCCAGTTGCTATGTATACCGGGGCAGGATTTTGCTCGGACTGCTACAGGGAGGCGAGTGCGAATTATGCGCACCAACATGACCACCCTGACTCAGATATGGATGACTTTGCTGCTCAGCAACATCCTGCCCACCGACCATAATTCCGACCTCCCCCTGCCGAAGTGTCAGCTGGTGTACGCCATCCTGACGCGGATGAGCATCCATGTGGCTCAGTTAATTGCTGATGTCATCTATATTTTTGCAGGTATAGCGCCTACCAGGCACTCTTTGGATCCATATAAGTCCAACAGGGCCCTGAGATTTCCCGCGCTGATCACAGGACTCTGCCAGTCGTTCGGAGTCCCCGTGGCACCTACCAAGGTGATTCGGCCGCCCATCACCCGGGCTTTTATTGAGAAGTACTGCACCCAGAGACAGGCTCAGGAGGATGCTCCACAGGCCGCGGGCGCACCACCACCACCTCATCAGGCTGGCCCGGCTGGGTCATTTGACATGGAGCAGTATTTACGGCATTTGGTTCGCCAGCAGGCGGCCAACCACCGGGCACATGTACAGACCCATGATTGTCTGTACCAGCTGAGCCTCAGCATGCAGAGCCAGGGCTTCGCTTCTTTTTCATGCCCTACTCCAAACCAGTTCAGGGTAGAGGTCGCATGGCCCGGGGATTGGCCCGAGGCCCAAGGAGGAGAGGCGCCCCCAGAAGCTCCCGGCGATGGAGAGGAGGCCCACGAGGACGAGGAGATGGCCGATTTGCTTGACTTCTTGGGAGGGAGTGGAGCTACATGACTGGGAGATCCCCAGATTCATGTTTTCTTTCATATTTCTTTTATCATTTTTATGTTATGTTTTGACTTGAGAGACTAATGTTTGTTTTTGTTGTTTCGATTGTCATTTGTACAGCGCATACATTTTTGTTTGGATTGTTGCGTTAGTGTTTATATCATTACTATCAATGATGTTTGAAATTCTGGAACCGTGTAGAGTTCTTCGTTTAGGAACATCGTCCAAAAAAATAAATAATAAAACAAACAAAAATCATGATAAAGATAAAAAATAAAAAAAAATGAAAAAGAGAGGAAAAAGAAAAGAGAAATAAGTTGTTTAGCTAAAAAACCAACATGCTTTTAAAAAGAGATGACTTCCAACTCTTCTTTGGGAAATTCGCCGATCATAGCTAGTTTTTGAAAAATGTGTGTACACCTGAAGGGTAAATGCTGTTAAATTTTCCCGAGCGCCCGAAATGGACTCGAATGAATGCACAAATTGATAAAAGAACATATTTTGGAAACATTGGGTTGACTAAAATAGAGGAAATGAATCCTGAGCCCTAGCATCACATGACCATAAAAATTTGACACTTGAGTGTCCACATAGGTGCATACATGACCAGTTTTGCATAAAATTTCCAAATCATCATTTTTGCATTTGTGTCATGGAAATAATGTGGGGCATCCCTTTTATCCTTGAGCCAAACCAAACCCCGACATGTATCATGTCTAGCCATTCTACAAACCTTGAGCCAAAATCCTAACTCACCATAAACCTTGACCCAGGATGAGAATGTCAATCCTTACCCTCGGAAGCAAAAAAGAAAAGAAGGAAAATTTCCAATCAAAGAGAAAGCAAAAAAGAAAAGAAAGAAAATTCCCAATCAAAGAATGGGAGAAAGTAAAAAAGGGAAGAAGAAGAACGAAAGAAAGCTCCTGATCAAAGATCAAAAGAAACCAGAAGAAATGTGCAGAAAGGTCTTTGGACCAGACAATATCTGAACAATACAGAATTGTCACCAAATGAACAAAAAGAAGGAAAGGAAACCACGACCTAAAGTGGTCTTCTCCCTTTAAATACCAACCAAAATCCTTTGCGTCAGCGACTTTTTCGCCCCGCACTAAACAAAAACAGAAAAGGAAAAAAGCCAAAAAACACACAAAAGCCGAAAAAAACCACCAAAAGAACCCATTCCCAAGGGAAGTCCTATTGATCCATGATCACGCATGTAATTTTTGATTTGATAGGAAATAATTTGCAAAGTCAAGTCATGACATATCTATGGTTCGGAATTAGGATGAAACACTTACCTGTGCGAGATTGATACACTCTGAGTGATTTTCTTCTATTTTTGTTGAACCCAGTGTTTCCTCTAAATGGTCATTTAGAAACGAAATGCTAACATCCAAAATCTCATTTATGGTTATCGGGGGGTTTCATCAGCAGACTCTCCTTCCCCGGTAGACGCATTGTTTTTCACTCAAAAAAGCATATGCTGCTCTAATCAGTTGGAATATTTGTCTCTTTACTAAAGCGTGTTTGCATTTTAGTGGAGAAAACACCGAGACTTTTTCAAGTCTCACAAGTTATCCAGAACTACGTAGGTCTGAGTTCCTCATTTGAGGATACGTAGGAGCAAAAGCCTTGCTTTTGTCGACCACACCACCTTTTGTTACCATGACCCAAGAGCTGGTAGCCCGCGGAGACACCTTACGGTTATCCGCATCTCGTCATTCAGTGACCCCAAGTGTGATTGATGAGCAGAGGCCAATGTGGTCATCTGTGCCCTTTCCGGAGATGTCAGCATCTTCCGGTGGAGACTTTTTCAAGTCTCAATGGTTATCAAGAACTACGTAGGTCTGAGTTCCTCATTTGAGGATACGTAGGAGCAAGAGCCTCGCTTTTGTCGGCCACTTTCACAAGTTCTGTCATGCTGACACAGGAGTCACATGACATGCGGAGATACCTAAGTGGTTGTCCGCACTTTCAAAACTTTTTGTGCTATTTGTAAGACGAAAAGCCTGATAGCACGCAGAGACTAACGTCGTCATCTACGCCCTTTCCGGAGATGTCAGCATCTTCCGGTAGAGACTTTTTCAAGTCTCACAAGTTATCCAGAACTATGTAGGTCTGAGTTCCTCATTGGAGGATACGTAGGAGCAAGAGCCTTGCTTTTGTCGGCCGCCCCACAATCTCTGTCATACTGACCCTGAGGTCATATGACATGCGGAGACAAATTATGGTCATTCCGCACACCCTTTTGCCATTCAGACACAGTCGTGTTCGATGGCACGCAGAGACAAATTATGGTCATTCTGCACCCTTTTTTCATCCAGAGGCGGCGGGCCCGATGACATGCGGAGACAAATTATGGTCATTCCGGACACCTTTTGCCATTCAGACACAGTCGTGTCCGATGGCACGCAGAGACAAATTATGGTCATTCTGCACCCTTTTGTCATCCAGAGGCGGCGGGCCCGATGACATGCGGAGACAAATTATGGTCATTCCGCACACCTTTTGCCATTCAGACACAATCGTGTCCGATGGCATGCAGAGACAAATTATGGTCATTCTGCACCTTTTTGTCATCCAGAGGCGGTGGGCCCGATGACATGCGGAGACAAATTATGGTCATTCCGCACACCTTTTGCCATTCAGACACAGTCGTGTTCGATGGCACGCAGAGACAAATTATGGTCATTCTGCACCCTTTTGTCATCCAGAGGCGGCGGGCCCGATGACATGCGGAGAAAAATTATGGTCATTCCGCACACCTTTTGCCATTCAGACACAGTCGTGTCCAATGGCACGCAGAGACAAATTATGGTCATTCTGCACCCTTCGTCAATCGCGGCCGACAAGCCCGTTGACACGCGGAGATTTACATCATCTTCCGCACTTACAAGATCTGTCATACTGACTTTTGAGTCACGCTGACGGGCGGAAATACCCGAGTGGTTATCCGTATAAACATTCTTTTGCTATCTGTAAGACAGAATGCTTGATAGCATGCAGAGACTGACACCGTCTTCTGCACCATTTGTTCCCCCGGGAACAACAAGTCATTTGCATGTGGAAATTTTATGGTCACCCGTGACTGTCGTCAACCGAGAGGAACGAAATTAGTGTCTTATCTTTACTTTCCTTTTATCTCCAATAAAAGACAAGTAAAGAGGGGCAACTGTCATACCCTAATTTCTTCCGGGGACCTTTGCTTGATGACATGCAACTTTTGTTTGGTCCTTGTGAGGTGCTTGGCACCCATCATTAGGCAATTTGTGAAATTCCGGGGCATGCCGGAAAACAAAAGAAAATATTGATGCACAATCCGTAAGGTTCCGTGACACACCGGAAATCAAATGGAAGCATCGTTGCACAATTAGTGAGGTTCCGTAATATTCCGTAAGTCAAAAAGGGGATGATTATGTAATCCACAAGGTTCTGTAGCATTACGGAAAGAAAACAAGTATCGTTACGAAATTCGTAAGTTTCCGTAACTTTACGAAAAAAGAATCACCAAAAAAAGGCAGGGGGTGTACTTAGTAAAAATGGGGGTGCAAATAGCAACCAGGCCCACTTGGGCCCTCCAGAAGATTCCTCTAGAAGGCTGTTGCTTCTGGAGGAAGCAACCCTGCTCACCTGGGCGAGCTGGGTGGCAAGCTTCTCGCCCAATTTTCTATAAATAGGGGGAGAAGTGAAGTGAAAAAGGGTTCAGCCCCTTAGGCACTTCTCTCTCTTTCGAATTTGCTTGGAAAAATTGTTTCCGTGAAGAAAATCCAAGCCGAGGCGCTTCCGAAACGTTTCCATAACGTTTCCGTGAGGAATTTCGCGAAGGTTTCGACCGTTCTTCGACGTTCTTCATCGTTCTTCGATCTTCAACGGGTAAGTACCTCGAACCAAGCTTTTCGATTCATTCTATGTACCCGTGGTGGTCCACATTGTGTTTCGTGTATTTTTATTCTCGTTTCATTTACTTTTTATACCCCCTTTTGACGTGCTTAAGCCATTTTATTTAAGTCATTTCTCGCTTAACCTAAAAATAAAATAAATTTCCACCGATCGTTTGAATTGTATTATCCGTTAACTTCGGTTAAAATGAATTCCGACCGTTCGGTTGTGCCGTAACCACGTTGGAAATCAAAAAAGAGGTAAAATAATAATATAATAATCAAAAAACGTCTTTTAGTAAAATAAAGCGGAAAATCAATCGGACGTTTTCTCTTTGGGATTTCTCATTCTTAATTGAATTGACTAATAACTAAAGTGAAACTAAGGCTAAAATCAACTCGCCTAGTCAAGCTCGTCCATAAAAAATAGGTTTTTGAAGTTTATCATTTCAATTTCTTACTAAGTAAAATGGATCATTTTCAAGGTCCAACGCCTTAAAATGATCACCTTTTAAGTAAAAAAGAATTACTTGATAAAAAAAGAACTACGTAGGTCTGATTTCCTCATCGCAATTGAGGAATACGTAGGAGCAAAGGGAAACACCCTTGTCGACCACAAAAAGAGAAAAAATATAAAAAAAAAGGTATAAAGGATATAAGGACATAAAAGGGAACATAAAAATCAAAGTCATGTTTGCACATTCGATTAAAGGCTGTCGTCCCTTGTGACGGACGTATGGGGTGCTAATACCTTCCTCGTGCGTAAATACAACTCCCGAACCTTTCACTTAAAAGTTCGTAGATCGCGTCTTTTCCGGTTTTTCCAACGTTTTCCTCAAATAAACGTTGGGGGCGACTCCGCGCGTATTCCTTTCGTGGAACACGCATCCCGCGAGTCACGCGTCGCCCTCCCGCCGAAGGGTAGGTTGCGACATTGTCTCTTTTGGTTTTGTTTATATTCTCCTTGCTGTTGATTATGTTTCAAAATGGGTGGAAGCCAAACCCACTAGAACTAACGATGCTAAGGTTGTTGTGGATTTTGTTAGATCTAATCTATTTTGCAAGTTTGGAGTCCCTAAAGCCATCGTTAGTGATCAAGGCACCCATTTTTGTAACAGATCCATGTATGCCTTGCTCAAAAAGTATGGGGTCGTGCACAAAATTTCCACACCTTACCACCCTCAAACTAATGGGCAGGCTGAGATTTCAAACAGGGAGATAAAAAGGATCTTAGAGAAGATTGTGCAGCCGAACAAAAAGGATTAGAGCACCAGGCTGGATGATGCTCTTTGGACGCATAGGATTGCCTACAAAGCACCCATAGGAATGTCTCCTTATCAGGTTGTCTTTGGAAAGGCATGTCATCTTCCTGTAGAGATAGAGCACAAGGCCTACTAGGCTGTAAAGATCTTTAACTTCTCTATTGATCAAGTTGGAGAGGAAAGGAAGTTGCAACTAAGTGAGCTAGATAAGATCCATTTAGAAGTCTATGAGAATTCCAAATTCTACAAGGAGAAGACCAAGAAGTTCCATGATAGCTAAGAAGGACTTTGTGGTTGGACAGAAAGTTTTATTGTATAACTCTAGGCTCGGACTCATGAGTGGTAAGTTGAGGTCAAAGTGGATTGGTCCTTTTGTGGTGACTAATGTTTTTCCTTATGGTACAATTGAGATCAAAAGTGAATCCAGAGATAAGGGCTTCTAGGTCAATGGACACCGGCTGAAACCATTCCTCACAAATCCCTCCTTAGCGGATGTAGTGGTGGAGGAGACCTCCTTACTTCACCCTACTTCTCTTCCGCCATGACTTAGGGAGTTTTCTTTTTCTGTCTCCTTCTTTACTTTTATTGCACTTGTCCAAATTTATTGATTGCTTTGATTGTTCTTAATCTTATGATTGTGTTACATTGAGGACAATGTGTTGTTTAAGTGTGAGGGGGGGGGGGGAAGATTGTTCTTTAATTTTGTTGGGTATTCTAGTTTAATTTTATTAGGTTTTCTAGTTCAAATTTTATTAGGTTTTTCTAGGTTAATTTTGTTATTTTGGTTTTTTGTTTTGTGTACAACATTGCATGTTCTCTTTGAATTATAGGTTATGTACAGGTAATGGGTAATTGTTTTTGAAATAGGAGTTTATTGGCATTTTGTGAATTGAAATCCTTGTTTTTCTTTGCATGTCAAGTTAGTTTTAAAAGTTCGAATTGAAGGTGATAGATTTACCCTTGATGAGAATTTGAGCCATCATCATCTATTTTATTCAGTGTGTTTGGCCCCATTGATTACTTGCACAATAGCCTTGACTTGACTCTTGTTGATACTTCTTGCTTCACATGCATGTTGGGAGATGATTTAGGCATTTTTATTCTTATAAGCCTCTAGCCAAATGAGCCTACCCTGAATTAATTCCTTTGATAGCCCCTTTGGAGCCTATGTTCCCCTTTCTTTGTTTGAAGCTCATTACAAACCTTAGTGAGAACCATGATTCAAAGAATTTTAGAGCTATGGAATTGTTTTGGGAATAAATTTCAGGGGCGGGGGGGGGGGGGGGGAGGGGGGGTATGTTTCATTGGATGATATATTTTTATTGGCCATACTTGATGATGTATACATATATTGCCTAATTGTTGCTTTATTTTTCAATTGCTTTCAATTGCTACTGTTCACGTTCAAAATACAAAAAAAGAATACAAAAAAAAAACAGAAAAAGAATGAAGTTGAATAAAGGAGGTCTTGGTTTGAAGACTTGAATTGGTTTGAGGACTTGGTTGATTTTGTTTTGGGTTAGTTTTTAAAGCTTAATTTGTAATTTTGGTTTTGGGGTTTATTACTTTTTCTTACTTCCCGCTTATTCCCCATTGCTCCTCTATTCCTTTGGGTTTTAGCTACCATCCTATACTTTCATCTACCTTGTCCTTGGCCCCATTACAACCTTAAAAGACCTTTTGATCCTCATGTGCATGTGCTTATGATGTGGTTGTCAATTTTAGAGTCTTGCCAAGTCTATGTGCTCTGAGAGTAAACAATAGCCTAGACACTTGAGAGATAGAGTGCATATCTAATGAGACTTTATCACTTTTCATTCTTGAGCTGATTTACTATTTTGCCATGTTTGAGATGCTTGGATGATTTTCATGGCGGCCTTGACTCTTTAACTCTTTACGTGTTGGATGTTACCCATTCTTTTCATTCCTTGAGATTCATTGAGAAATATGTAATTGTTGTTGTGTCTGTTTGTTTCTCTTTAATGTCTCTGGATTTGTCCCTTGGTTTGTTTTCTTTTTTTATTTTGCCCAGGAGTGCAAAAGGCTAAGTGTGAGGGGATTTGATGTGTCATCATTTTCTCATATTTCTTAACCCTTTTTGTCACCATTTTAATTACTGATTAGCCTTAATTGTCAAATTAATTATGCAGTTTTATCATTTGGGCATACTGGATTAATTTTGTATTTTTAATTTAATTTCAGGAGAATTATAAGCAATTGGACTTGAATCCGGAATTGGGCTTGGACTTGAAGAGAGCAGACAATTTTATTCTACCAAATCTTATCTTATCTAGATTTTATCTCATCTAGATATTATTTAATCTAGATTTTATATTATCATATCTAGATTTTATCTCATCTAGATACTATTTCATCTAGATCTTATCTTATCTAGATTTTATGTCATCTAGATATTATTTCATCTAGATTTTGTCTTATCTTATCTAGATTTTATTTTATTTATGGGC
This sequence comes from Glycine max, assembly GCF_000004515.6. Taxonomy (NCBI): domain Eukaryota; kingdom Viridiplantae; phylum Streptophyta; class Magnoliopsida; order Fabales; family Fabaceae; genus Glycine; species Glycine max. The sequence goes on along the minus strand of NC_038249.2, from coordinate 10,282,892 downwards.
TTGGACTTAAAACAAATTTGTAAGCTTTGGGGCTAAGAACCTATATAACAGCACCAAGGTTCTAGTTTTAGTCCTCTTTTTTCGTTTTAGTCATTTTTCGTTTTAGGGAGAAAGAATAATTTTAGGTTTTGCAATTCCAGTTTTTACTATTCACATAGCAATAAAATTCGTTTCTGTTTCAATCTGCAATTTCATTTTCTACTGATTAATGGAAGGCTAAGTCTCCAGCGTTGTTTTCTCTTGAGGATCAAGCACAACTCTCTTTGAGGTTTTATTATTACTATTGAATTCTGATTAGTTCTTCCTCTTCACCAATTACTCTGTATTTGTTGCTATTTTTCTATGCATGCTTAGTGCTTGATTAATTATCTCTATGCTTAATTTACGTTCATGCTTAATGATCAGTTTCGTCCATGATTAATTGGTGTATGTGTTGCTTAATCACATAATGAATGTCTTATGTTAAATTTCGCTTAATAATTTAATTTAGGGTTGAATTAAGTGGTTGAACTGATAAAGGATAAATCTTCGTAACCTAGGATAAGAGACTTGCTTGTGAATCAAGGGGAAACAACGCGTTTTAATTATGATATTTTCTAATTCAAATTTACTCGTTGTTTAATTTACAAAAACAAACAACCCCCCCAATTCGTTATTGTTTTATTACTATCTATTATGAACGTTTGGTTAACCATTCCTCGTTGGGAGACGATCTAGGATCACTTCCTAGATACTACATTTTTAATGTTTATTTGATTCAGGTACGGCCTCGATCAGACAATAACAACAGGGAGGCAATCGTTTCTTAAAAACAGGCCTCGAAATTGTTCCAATGCCCATACAATATTGTTCACACGCTCACCCTCCAGGTATGCAAACCCAGCAGAGAAAGTCATCCCTGTTGGTGTCACCCCCACAAAGTCAAGCAATGAGAGTCTGTACCTATTTGTTTTGTAGGTACTGTCTATCAATAAAACAAGATGACACGCATTACATAACTTAACTGCATCTGGGTGACACCAAAACAAATCACACACCACAACTTCATCCTTCAATCTATACCAATGAATGTATTGATCACGTTCAAGAAGCCTCATTAGGTGTTGCATTTCAGTGTCATCTCCTCTTATTGAAGAACGATATGCACTTCTTGCATTGTAGATTTGTTTGATTGTGGTGCAACTATTGGTGTTGTGCTCCTTCAACGTTAGCAAGATGTTTCTTGGTTTCACATTCGACTTTGTCATTTCAGCAATGATATTCTTCTCATCATTTGTCAATCTCCCAGCATATGGATGTCCAACTAAGGTCTTTGCCAATTCATGATTGTGAATCCCACAAATCAACTTCAGCATCCAACTTTCTCCTCCATGCACTGGTTTCCCACGAAGCTTGAAGGGACAACCACATTTCCCAGTGTCTGTGTCTCTTCTAACAAATTCTTTCTTCCTACACTTGTACTGACCGCTCCTTTCACACCCAATTAACACAAATGAAGTTCTTTCTCTACTACCAGTATATGTACCAGACCTCATAATTACTGCAACAAAACCGTTTTCATGGGCAACCGTTCGAGCCCACTGCAAAACGTCATCTCAGGTTGCAAAGACCTACAACGCAACCTTGACATATTAATTTTTACACAAATCATACATTAAACGAAACAACTAAAACTGATCAACATGATTACCTGAGAAGTATTAAAAGCGTCTGAACAATCAACATGTCCTTCATTCACACCACAATGTTGTTCATCTTCAAAATCCATATCAACTTCTTCAGACATCGTATTGTCATACGCCCATTGATCTTCGTCCATCTTAATTCAAACTATAACTATCACCTAATTCAACATTCAAATAAATAAGTTGAACAATACAACAACCTAAATAAATTGACTAAATAATTACTTCAAACTATGAATATCGACTAATTCAAGATTTAACAACCTAATAAAAATATTTTATCTACATCAATAATTTAACAAAAAAAAAACTTCAACTTTTAATTACCTAATTTCAACATTATAACTACATAGTTCATATCACCAAAAAATATTTCAATCTAGGCGGAAAAATCAACACTTCAACCAATTAATATAATAATATCTTACGTATTTTATGTTTGACATACATTACAAATAGAATTAACCAATATAACATAGACATATATAAAATAATCTAAAAATTAAAAAAACCAAAAAACAAATTAACTCACGGAAGAATCTTCTTCCGCAATTGAAAATAACAACTGCGAAAGAAGGTTCTTCCATGCACTCTAGCGGAAGAAGTTCTTCTGCAGAAATGCACGGAAGAAGGTTCTTCCGTAGTTAATGTTACAACTGCGAAGGAACCTTCTTTCGTGCAACCTCGTGGAAGAAGTTCTTCCGTGCCTTTGAAGCAGTGTATTCCGACATTCCCGTACCCAAAAAAAAAACCCATACCCACAAAAGCTATAAAATATGTACCTTGGTCGAAAAATAACACACCAAAGCAGAGATCTCTAACTTCACCACACCCCAAACTCTCTCAAAGCTCCAAATACCGCACAATACTATCATGGAGAAACAAAGAAAGCAACAATGTAAATAAAAATGAAATAAACCAGTTTTTGTAGAAAAAACACGATCAAGGGTATTTTGAGAATTATAAAAAATTGTTGGATGCACCACCACTGCTTCAAGTGATCACTTGAAGCAAATATGGACTCATGAGTCTTTTCTCTTGAATAAAAGACATTTCAAGCCTTTCGGAGGAGTTTATTTTTTCAGCAATAGAACTCAATCGGGTCTTTTTGTAATGAAATCTTCTACTTAATTATATTGAGGATTTTTTTAGTATATTAATTTCTTCATGAAAAAAATATTAAAATGACTTTTTAAATCTGGCAACTTAGTACTATTTTTATTTTTGTTCTTATAAAATTTTTGTTTACGTTTTAGTTCTATAAAAGGTGTTTGTTCTATTTATTTATTTTTTAAAAATGTTTTAGATAATTTATTTATGGTTCAAAGCGTCATGTAAAATATTTTAAGAATGAAAAATAAAATTATTATATTTTATAAGGATTAAAGAAAAAATTACAGTGACAAAAATAAAAAAAATACTAAATTATAAAGAATATATATATATATATATATATATATATATATAAACAAAGCCTCAAGAGCAACAATTTCATATATCTTCTCTTCATATACTACTTTTAGAACATTGTCAATCGACTTCTTTTAGATTCCTTCATTAATGCTTTCTTTTTCTTCAACATCAGGACCTAATTAAGATGAGTTCCAATGCTGAGAAAAAGGTTTCTTCTTCTCCAACTAAGTGTGTTGTTTGATTTGCCATTAAAATTGTTATGCATGTTCTTTTGCAAAAATACTTTTGTCTCAAAAGTTATTTTTCACCTGATTTACAGACATACTCTAAGTCTTATCCTTGAATAATTACTTTTGAGCCTCAACAACCATACTTCAGTACGTAGCAACAACTGTCCTTAGGCATCTTCAGAACAATCTCCACAATATCCTTCTAAAAGCTTATGTGCTTTGCTGAAAGTTGATGGGTGGATTCTGAGCTTAGTCAGTGCATCTACAATTACTTTAGCGTAAGCATCCTTGTTCTGAACATCATAATGCTATTATTTCTAGAGCCTTGTTCAGAAAGTTTTACTGCAAAATTTCCTAAATAAGCATGCGCATCTCCATCTATACTCGCTATAGCTTTCTTTTCCATAACAGGTTCAGAATATTAATCCTATGGAGTAATGAGGATTTCTCCACCTTCTCTTATCTTTCCTAATTCATCGCAAATACAAGCTTCGTCCATTCTTTTAGATGATCAAAAAGGTATTTTAGCTTCCCCATCATAGATTTTCAACAGTCACTCTTCATGAAGCATTGTCCTTTTCTCCACTTTTCAACAAATAAGCCTGCATCACAAGATGAGCTTAATTTTGGTATCCAATTGACTAGTGTCCTTAAATTAAAGGTCACTATACCTTCCTTTTTTGGGATAGATATTCCTATAATAACAATATGAGTCTCACAACTTCGCTCGTTGTTATATCATGAACATTTATCCCTAGTCTTTTGAGCAAAAATGGAAAATTCTAGCTATTGTTTCTGAGTTGTCTTTTTAAAACTTTTGGTACGTAGAAACACAAAGAACTTATTGAGAATTTTGAAGACACAATTTTGTCTTTCTTAATCTCCCATTTTAGTTGACAAACTTTCATTTGTATATCAGAGTCTTTTCGAACAGTGTTAGAGCTTGACCACAATTTTTTAGGGGGCCAAAATACTAAAACAATATTCATTTACTAAAAAAATATTTTCAACACAAGATATACTAATTATATAACTCAAAACACAAAATAATAAGTAAAAAAATATTCATATACTAAAAATCCAATTTCAACACATTATTATACAACTCAAAACACAAAAATAATAAATAATAAAAAATATCAATGCATATTAAACTAATCCAATGAATAATAGATATTTCAATTAATTAACATAAGAGACTATAAAAAATCTGAGTTTTTTACGAAAAAAATAAGAAAATTAAATATTTACAGAAATAATAAATTTTTATTTACGTGAATGATACAAACATGATGACAAATAATACATCCAATTAAATATTTATACAAATAATATCATTTAATTTAGGGGGGAGATGACACTCTAATCCAAAATAGGGAAAGCCTTTGGACTCAAAGAACCCTTACATATCACATTTAGCTCACCCCAAAGGGATAGGCAGGGTTCCAACCTATGACCGTCCCGTGAGGTGCCAAATTTTATCTTGTTTTACTCAATCAACTCCTTGGGATTTCTTAAAGTATTGATTAAGGAACTAGAAGGAGATTTCTTTTATTAAGATACACAATTATGTTATCTATGATGTTTTTAAGCTTTCTCATGATCTGCACTATAATTACTTTCTTTTTTTTAATTCATTAACTATTACACTATGAGCGCTTATTAACAATAATGATTTGAGAACGTAAATAATTAAAAATTATGATAAATATAGTATGTTACTTTTATATATATTCTCAAAAAACTTATATAATAATATTTATGATCAACCAAATAAATTTACTAAATATAGTATGTGATTTTTTTCAAGGAATGAAATCATGAATATCAGAAATGCACCGCGATAATATATTTTAATGTTTCTCATCTCTTTCTAATTCTAAGAATATATTTTAAATTCTATTACATTCAAATCAAATCACTTAGGGAGTATTTGGTTTGTCTTTTTTTTTTTCATTTTTACTGAAGAAAATGATGATGAAAATATGTTAGGTTGAATTTTTAAAAACATTTTCAATGAAAATATTTTCTCAAACAAATCAAAACTGAGAAATAATAAAATCTTGTTTTGAGTTGAAATTATGAACCTTATTTTAGATAAAATGAAAATGCGGTGCGAAGGAATGTAATTTTAAGCAAATCTAAAAATATAATTTTTTTTTTAAAACGAATTTTCAATGTTTTTATTTCTTAAAAGCAGAAAACCAGAAATCAAATCAAACATGTTTCAGAATTCTAATAGTGAAAAACAGAAAATAAAAACAAAAAATGAAAACCAAACATATCTTTAATAATTTTATTTTTATTCTAATTTTCACCTATTTACTTTAAACTAAATAAATCAAATAAGTCAATATTTCTTCCGTATCAAATATAAAAAAAAACGTCACACTAACTAAAAAAATTAATTAATAACATTTAATTGTATCAATTAAACTATTTTTTTTCAATTTATCCTTTATTAAAACTTTATATAAAAATAAGAAAGAATCATTAAAATCAAAACATCAATTAAACAAAAAAATATTTTAAAAATAATAAAATAAAATTAGTAGAAATTTTCTTGTATTTATATTTATTAATGTTATATATGAGAACAACCTAGAATTTAATAAGAGAGGAATATTTTTGAAGAAAAGTTCAATATGAAAGGATACATAAAAAAAAGTGAAGCAAACCACACCTGACAAGTGACGCCAACAATCCCCATTGCCCAATCCCGAAGCTGCGGCTTCCTCATTCTTGCATCACATATCCCAATCGCTTCTGATTCGAATTCCATTTCAATTTCGATTCGACGGGTTTTTCATTTGATAATTGAAGGTGGTTAGTTAATTTCACTCCTTATGACCTATCTGATCGTTTTTCCTTTTTATTTTCCTCACACGTTGATAACCAGAGAGACTGAGAATTTGAGATTGCTCTGTTCACAACATTGCCTTGTTTTTTCAGGCTTTAGCATTTTTTTACAATATTATTATTTTTTGATGGATGAGAATGATATTATTTTAGGCTAAATTGGTAGAATGAGTTTCTGGTTTCAATTATAGGTTTTTTTTTTTAATAACTGGGTGGATGGTGGATCCCTTCTGCTGCATTCTTTTATTTCTTCATTTTGAAAATTGTGATATTTTGAATCGTAGATTGTGAGTGAAACCTCTGGTTAGATTAGACTACTATTACGTATGGTGCATTCCAAAGTTTTATTTCATGGTATTTTTTTTTTTTCTATATGGTTGCTTTGGCTTTATCTTGTTAACGATATCACATTGGGTTTCTCTTTGCAGAGAAGGTTTGAATTGAGATTGAGGAGTTTATTTGAGGGAGAGGGAAATGGCTAACAATGCAGCAGCCTGTGCTGAGAGAGCAACTAGTGACATGCTGATTGGTCCAGACTGGGCAATTAACATAGAGTTGTGTGATATAATTAATATGGACCCTAGGTATCTTTCTTTGTTTTGCCTTATTCCTGTAATCCATTTATTTATCTATTAATCTGTTCTATTGGTTTCAGGATATGCTTTATTTATCTATTAAGAAATGACCAGGAAACTAGCTGCTTGATTGGCCATGTATTTTGGTAATCTTGCACCACGAGTAAATTTTTAAGTGATTGTTCCACAAATAAACATTTCCACTGTGCTTATATACCATGGTGGTTGATTTGGTTTGGAGAATTCCATGTTTGGGGGGGCGGGTGGATGGTGTTTTTCTTGGTTTGCTGGAAAGTGTTCCGTGTTGTGTAGGAAAATGGAACAGTTAATCCCTATGGCTCATCTTAATCTTATTGGATGATGCCACCTTTATTCTGCATTTATATCTCATACACTGGCCTCGTTTTCTGTTGTTTCTTAGATTTTATTTCCTTTTCTTTATTTTAAATGGGCTGAATTATTTGCTAATGAAATGCTGAACACCCCTTTGGTTTCCCATTTAGGGAGCACCATGTTTTAGGGACTGGATCAAAATTTATTGTTGGAGTCCTCGGGGACTTATGCATGCTAAGGGAATACCATACTGACAACTTGGGCAGTGCTAATATAACTGATATATATTTTCCCCTTAAGATTTTTATGGCCGGAGAATTGTATGTTGGTGAGTATAAATGTTCTTATCAAACAACAGAGAATGGTTTCATGTTATGATTCTAAAATTTGTAGTATAGTGGAAGCTTAGTTACACTTTTGGTCTGCTTAGTTTCCCTAATATTTGATCTTGGTCATTTCTTTATCAGTTGCAACAATGTTATCCCAATAGTTTCTGAATTGATACAATTAAATCCCCTACTTAAGTACAGATAGTGCCACGCCAACCATAGATGAGGGGTATAATTGCATCAATTTGAAAGCTGTTAATCTTTGTTGAAATAGGAGGGCCAGAAATGAGATTAAGCCTCTTTTGAGTTTATCTTCCTTTTTTTTGTTTTCGATCTCAAAGTATAAAATTGCTTCAACCCTTATTTTGAATTTTTCTCATGGGATTCCTTTTACATTTTCCTCATATTCAATGTTGAACTGATTTAATTTGCAGGCAAGCAAAGGATGCAATAAAGATACTTAAGAAGCGTTTGAGCAGTAAAAATCCCCAAATACAACTTTTGGCTCTTTTTGTCAGTATTTTTTCAAAATACAGCTTCTGTCTCTTTTTGTCAGTATTTTTGTTCTTTTATTTCTTGATAATTATTAAGCAATTCATTCAGTTTGATATCATGAATTAAGTTATATATTCTAAATTGAGTAAATTATGTAAAAGTCTTCCGATCTGTCATTCTGTCTGCATGCAAGATATTATGAATAAAGTGCTTCCAAAAATTCATATTCATTGTTTGTGCAAGTGGTAACAAAACACTGGTTACCTGACATGGACATTTTGTATCCAAATATTTGATGTAGGCACTGGAAACCCTTAGTAAAAATTGTGGTGACAGTGTATTTCAGCAGATCATTGAACAGGATATCTTACATGAAATGGTTAAAATAGTGAAGAAGGTATTATGGACTTTTGATACTGGATGTTTCTTTTATAATTATTTTTTAAGAGAAATTTTTAGGGTGAAAGATCACTGTCCTATCCAGAGACAAGGTAGCCCAGGCTCAATAAGTGCCTAGAGCCTTAGAGGAGTACTTATAGATAATATACACACAACAGACTCCAATGACTTTTAAATGCTGACCAACTTAGTTGACAGCTTGACTTGGGTGTGCCAAGTGCCAACTATTCTTGACACATTTCTTTTATAGTTTACTGTCATTTCTGCAGCTTTATGTTTCAAATGAAAAACTTGCTTATCAAGTGTTGCATTTTTTTAATCCTATATTGTACAGCCAGACTTACGTGTGAGGGAAAAGATATTGATTTTGATTGATACATGGCAAGAAGCTTTTGGAGGACCAAGTGGAAAATATCCACAGTACCTTGCAGCATATAATGAATTAAAGGTGATTGCCGTTGTAAATTTTGATATTGCTTTCTTAGTGTTATTCTAAATTTTAAAGTGGTAATTCTATTTTAAATGTATGTATGTATGTGTGTGTATATATATATATATATATATATATATATATATATATATATGTATGTATATATTGACATTCTATTTTTTATTCATGTACATACATACTGTAATGAATGATAATGTCAATTGTTTTATACCTGTTGGAACATATTTTTTTAATTGCTGCCTTAATCCAGAACCACATTAGCATGCACTTTATTATGATGTGTCAAAATTTATTTTCACATATCATCAGTGTTTCCCCTGCCCTTCCCAGATTATTTTTAGTAAGTTGTATTGTTGGACTAGCTTCACAAAAATGTTTAAATCTGCTCCTGTATGTTATTGATTTTCTCATTAATAAATCAATACATGTGCCGATATGTATGTGCTCATTCGCACAAATTATATTATTAAATTGCTTCTATTTGGATTGGAGCTAAGACATTGATATTCAATTTCTGTAATGTATTAATTTTAATAATTGGCAGTCTGCTGGAGTTGAATTTCCCCCACGAGAAGAGAATAGTGCTCCTTTCTTCACTCCTCCCCAAACCCTGCCAGTTCATCTTGCTGCTGCAGAATATGATGATGCTTCTATTCAGGCTTCTCTTCATTCAGATGCATCTGGCCTTAGGTACTCTTCATGTTTGTACTGTTGTAATCCTTTGTTTGTTTTGTGTGGCTAATAGTGTTATTAGTTTTAAACATTTTACATGTGCATGAAAGTAACATAGTTTGTGTCTCCACCTTATAAATCTTATTATATGTAAAGGTGTCAGAATAACTAGAAAACATCTCACAGTATCATTATTTATCTTATCAATATAACACGAACATATTTTAGATGATCACTTTTAGTTGTTTCCATATTTTCTTATATTTCATGATTTATTTTCATATTTAATTAGGGTTAGCAATCTAGTTATAGTATACTATTAATAGGCATTAGTTCTTTCTACTTTGTATCAGATCTTAACATATCACATTGTTATATGAATATAACAGAATATTATTCAGTGTCATTATTCTCTGTTCCTTGCTTAATTCTTTGCTCGCTGTTTTTTACTTTTTTTTTTTAGTTTTTGTACCCTGTAAATTTTGGATAATGGGTTTGCTTCTAAAATTTGGCTTATATTTGAGTGATTATAATGAAATTGTCATTGCCTTCCATTGATAACTTCTGTCTATTCTCAGAAAAGAAAGCATAGGACTAGGAGGATAGTTTTATTATAATCAATGTAGACTAGTATCTAACTGTGAAGATTCACCATCTTGAGTTGTATTGGTGTTTATCCCCTAAACTTTCTTTTAATCAGTTTGCCAGAGATCCAGAATGCTCAAGGGCTGGCAGATGTATTGACTGAAATGGTTAATGCCTTGGATCCTAAAAATCCTGAGGTGATGCAATTTTTTTATGTTGTTGTTGTCCTTGTCTACTCTCTGGCTATCTTCATTCTGGAACTTTTATTCTGTTATTATTGTTTATGAAAATATATGTTTGAATTTTGAAGTTGATGCATTTAGTATGTGACAGAAACTAGATCGTATCTCAAAGAGAGATCTGTATATATACTGTATTTATTCACTGCAGCTACTGATATCAGTGTGATATCAATTACTCAATTAGTAATCAGTATGATGGATTTACAGTGGAATTGACTTAAATTTAAAAATCCCAGGGAATGAGTTGTCCTGTACTCCGTACTCTATATAATTATTTCCTATAAGCTCTCTTCCCTCTTCACTCTATTACACAATTAGAATACATAACAGAACTTCCCTACCAAACCAACTCTTAAAGCTAGTGGTAATCAGTTGACAGTAGTGACATTCCACTTACCATTTTGTGTGTTTAATCCTTTAAATCTAGCAGACACCTTGATGTTGATTAGTGGTTTCCTAAATGTATGCATGATGTAATATTATGCTACTTGTGTATTACTGTATTACTGTGGAGTTTGAAAGATTGGATATGTGATGTATCCCAGTTTAGCAAATTGAAATAAGCCCCTAATGGCATGATTGATCATCAAAGCCAACCCCCACATATGAATGATGATTTGTTGCAGTTGCTGAAATTGAAAATAAACAAGTTAATGTTAGAGTATTAGCCAGATTCTAATTATAAGTGTTTAGGAAGTTTGCATCTTTCAAATTTTGGATTACTATAAAATGTCTGTTAGGTGAGAATGTTACGAGCTTCAAATTTTGCATGCTTTGACTTTTGTCCAGCGCAAAGCAGTTATGGCAAGTAGTCAATACTAATTTGTTTATTAATATTCTGGACAAAATATGCAGGTTGAGAACCAGGAGGTGATTGCTGAACTTGTTGACCAGTGTCGCTCATACCAAAAGCGTGTTATGCTTCTTGTAAATGAGACTTCGTAAGAATATTCTTTAAGATGACCAAGTCCAATTTGTCTGTGTAATTAAGAAGAATGGCTGTAATGTTTGTGTTAAGATATGATATGATAGAGATTTAGGAGATATAACAAGATATGATTTTATTATAATATGGTAGAGATTAAGATATGATTCTGTTTATGATATGGTAGAGATTAAGAGATATCTTAGCTTATTTCTAGGAAATTAGGAAACTTTTATATTATCTAGTAGGATTATATCTAAGATTTAGATTAGATTTTGATTAGTCTTTTACTAGCTTTTCTTTTTTTGTATCTATATATACTCACAGTCTTTGAGTCATTGAACAAGAAGAGAAATACACAGCTTTTCAGCTATGTTCTTCAATCTCAACATGGTCCCGAGCCATGCCATCCTCCATGAACAAAATTATCTACTGCTGCCATGAGAGAGTTTTTCTTCGATCTTTATCAATTTTTATTTTCTTCTCCCTCCAAGTCTTTTTCCCACTAATTCAGTTTCTTCTTCTGCCATGAGAGTCTTTTTCTTCTTCGCTTATGATTCCATTATTCTTTTAGCATTTCTCTTAAAAAAGAAAAACACAAACAAATCTCTCTCTCCTTTTCTCATATTTTCAGAGCTTCCTATTTTGTTTCTTTGATTTGGAGTTTCAATATGAGATTCGTCTTGTTGTGTTTGATCTCAGATCCATCGTGTGTTTGATTACTTCTCAAATTCTTTTTTGTTAGAGATAAAACACTAGAACAATGGTGATAGTAGCAGGAACCGGTTACACTATCACATGGAGGTTTTTCGATGCTTGCTGCGAGTGTGGATTCTTCATGGTTAAGCTTTTGCCTACTGAATTTGGAAAGTAGAACTTTGGGCATATGATTGGTCTGTCCTTGTCTGTCTGTCCCAAATGCACTGGCATTGTCCTAATTATTGACTCAATTACAGTCCTTGGGGTTCGATCTGGTCAAGAACCATCTTTTTTGGCAACTGCTTACTAGTCCCATCCATTATTGTCATGGACATCAGTTTATCACCCAACTGTTTTCAGCCACCGTCTAATGAGTTCAGTTTGAATGGTAATGTATTGTAACAAGCTAAAAGCATAGTTAGCTTGAGGGGGAGTGTTGGAAGCTGTGACTCTTTGGCTCTTCCTCTGCTTGTTTCAAGTCCTATTGTGCTGATATCTGAGTCTCTAATGTCCTTGCATTCTTGTCATGGGTTTAAGTCTGATCCCCCGCAACATGAGTTAGAAGAAGAATCTTCAGTTTTTGGTGTCGTACTCTGCACACCGGTATTGTGAGATTAAGATATGGTAGAGATTATAATATGATTCTGTTATAATATGCTAGAGATTAAGATATGATTCTGTTTATGATATGATAGAGATTAAGAGATATGTTAGCTTATTTCTAGGAAAGTAGGAAACTTTAATCTTATCTAGTAGGATTATATCTAAGATTTAGATTAGATTTTGATTAGTCTTTTCCTTTTTATTAGCTTATCTTTTTTGTATCTATATATACACGCACAGTCTTTGAGTCAACGAATAAGAAGAGAAATACACAGTTTTTCTGTTATGTCCTACAAGCTCAACAGTTTGCTTCTCTTTCAGGGATGAGCAGCTTTTAGGTCAGGGATTGGCACTGAATGACAGTCTTCAGCGAGTGCTTTGTCAACATGACAATATTGTAAAAGGAACTCCAGATACAGGCACAAGAGGAACAGAAACGTCAACTCTGCCACTTGTATATGTAACCAATGAAGAGGATGAGTCAGACGTTGATTTTGCCCAACTAGCCCATAGGTGACCTAAAAATTGCTGCATTTTATTTAACTGGTGGCTAGTTTCTTTCTCTTAGTGGATTCACAGTTATATCGGATCATGTTGGTTACCTGTCTAAGGCATGATTCATTTGATAGTTGATACACTGGTTGATATATATTCCTTACTGTCTTCATTTGCCATTTTATTTTTTCAATTTAGTCTTTGTGATTACTTGTTTATATACCATGAGTTCAGGTCCTCACGAGATACGAATGCACAGAGAGCCAATGCCAAGGCAGAACCCGTGAGAGTAAACCCAATTCTTCCTCCACCACCAGCACCAAAGAAACCAATCTTCACAGATGCTGGTATGATTGACTATCTCAGTGGTGATGCATACAAAACAGAAGCATCCCATGAACAATCTGAACCAACTTCATATGCCGTGCCCCTTCATTCTAGTCCTACTAATCCTGCCTCAACCGCTGCAACACTATCTTCCTCTCCACCTTATTCCCCAAGTACTCCATCGCGAATTTTAAGCAAACAGCCTGTGTATGATGAACCACCTCCCATCAATAAATCCTCAGAAAGCCTTCCTCTATCTCCCTTGGAAACACAATCTCCAGGCTTCCTTCTGCCGCCCCCTTCAAGCTATAATCAGAGACAGCAGTTTTTTGAGCAACAAGGTGTTCCTCATTCAAGTTCTGGGTTCAGTTCCGCAGATGACAGCTTGTTGGCACAAACCCAGAATTTGTCTCTGAATTCATCTACTCCAACCAAACAAGAGAAGACAGAAGATGTCCTTTTTAAAGATCTAGTTGACTTTGCAAAATCTAAAACCTCATCCTCTTCCAAACCCAGTAGGCCATTTTGAGAGATTTGGTTTGTATTGCTTACGGTGGTGCAGCTTATGAATGTTTTTCATCAGGTTTTGCTTCTGGTCACTGAGACGACTCATTTTATGGTGGTCTTCAATAATATTCGATTATGGTTTGTCCATGCATGTACCTGGTTTAATCAATACGTTGCTGCATATATTCATGTATATTGCTCATATTGAATGTTTGCTCGATTTTTCAATAATATTGGATTGCATCAGAATTTCTTTTCCATTTTTTATTATTCAATGGAAAATTTGAATTTGGAAAGGCTAAGCAAGGTATCTATCTATTCATGGCCTACGAGTAGTAGAGTAGTGAGGCCTGCAGAATAGTACATAATAGGCTAAATTATTCACATGCTTCCCTATCTTTATTTTAGATTGTAATTTTGGTTCTTTATTTTTTAGAAGTTATAAAATAGTTCCTTATTTATTGAAAGTTATAAAATGACCCTTTACGTAATTTTTGATAGCATGTTTATCTGAAAAATATATAATGAAAAAGACATTACTTTAGGGGTGTTTGTAACATTATTCAGTACGAATCAAATTGAAGTCTTTGAACGCGGGGTGTATGTATAAAAATTAAATGAACCAAACCAGCTTGATTAGTTGATTCTAAATTGATAAACTTGGCCATCCCACGTCTTAAAAATTATTCTTTTTTCCTTCTTATTTTTACACTTTCCCAATTTATGCACTCGCTGATAGCGCAACACAAAAGCTCAGTTGAATTTCCAACAAAAATTCCATAACAAAGCAGATTTTCATTTCATTGATTGCACAATTGCATTAGATTACAAAAACTCCCTAATTAGTACAAAAGTCAACGAATCCTGCTTCCTGGCTAATTTAGAACACTGTAGCTTTTAGTCTCCTTCCCAACTCCTTTATGTACATGAAGACATTAAAATTCTTAGCATAACATCACATTAAGCAAATATTTCCAATGTCACAGCTTAAGAGGTTAATGAATAAATTTTTTAGCATAAATGATTATCAGTCACTGAAGCAATTGTGTGTGTACTGAATGGTATTTTGAATTGGGGATGCATACCCCAAAGACTCAGCCAGTTTACTCTCTGCGGACATGTAAGCACCTCTCACCAATTTGAATCCCATTGGAACTCCCATTTTCTCTGCTGCCTTGGTTATCAGCAACAACCTCCCCTTGGAATCTTTCAAGTAAGTCTGAAAGGTTCCAAACACAATTGAGTTGTCATGCTTGTTGTGCATGATGACAGAAGAGTATGTGAAGTAATCGATAGTTGGTTATCCCCTTCAAACTTTTCTTCTTTTCTTTTTTATGCTGAGTACCTTTTTCTTGACCTAATGGGCTCTCCTTGAGAGCCTAGGTCATAACAAAAAGTTTTTTTAAAAAAATTATCATGTTTTCTTTTTTTTTTTCTTCTCATTTTTTAGGTTTCATTTTTTTTTCTTTTTCTTCTTCTTTTCTCTTTTTTTCTTTCTTTTTTCATTTTTATACGTTCTTTTTCATCATTCATTTTTTTATGTTGTCTTTTTTTTTCTTTTTTGTTTTTCTGTTTTTTTCTTTCTTTTCTTATTTTTCTCTTTTTTTATATTTTTTTTCTGATCATTCATTTTTTGTTGTTTTTTATTCTTTTTCTTATTATTTTTTTTACACATTATCTTTTTTTTTTCCTTTTTTTTTTTACTTCTGAACCCAAACAGAATTAGGGCTTGACAGCTGCCCCTCTTTACTATCTTTTATTGAAAGTAAAATATAAGTAAAAATAAAAACATTAATTCTGTTCGGATAATTCTTCAAAAGATCACAACATGAGAATAAAGGATCTTTGGAAAAAAGGATTGGTGTACCAACAAAATAAAAGTTTGAGTTCAACGACAAAGTAGGGAAATGGGTCTCATGGAACAAAAAGCATATGACTTTGAGTTCTATGAAACATAAATCCTATGAAAACATAAAAACAGAGAACGTTGAGTCCTATGAAAACATAAAGACAGAGAATGTTGAGTTCTATGAAAACATAAAGACAAAGGATGTTGAGTCTTATGGAAACATAAAGACAGAGGATGTTGAGTCCTATGGAAACATAAAGATAGAGGACATTGAGTCCTATGAAACATAAAAGCGAGGATGTCGAGTCCTATGAAACTAAGTAGAGGACGTTGAGTCCTGTGAAACATAAAGGCAAGGACGTTGAGTCCTATGAAACATAAAAGTGAGGATGTTGAGTCCTAAGAAACTAAAAAGCAAAGGACATTGAGTCCTGTGAAACATAAAGGAGAGGACATTGAGTCCTAAGAAACTAAAAAGCAAAGGACATTGAGTCCTATGAAAACATAAAAGTGAGGACGTTGAGTCCTATGAAACTAAAAAGCAAAGGACATTGAGTCCTGTGATACATAAAAGCAAGGACATTGAGTCCTATGAAACTAAAAAGCAAAGGAAATTGGATTTTGGAAATAGGCACATAAAGAGAAATCTATGCCTTTACAGCCTGATATGAAGCATATGAGTTTTGGAATGCATAGGCATGCAATTCTCACCCTGAAATGCAGTAAATGTAGGCTTTGTATGCATCAATGCAATGCAAAAGGCTTTGAATCATGAAAATTGTGCAATGCTCATGACATTCTTTCTCTCTTATTATATTTTTTCTTTTCTTTTTGTTTTGTTTTAAAAAAAAACACAGATTGACTGTCTCTTTCTGAAAGATGTGATAATTCATGCAACCTCATTCTATCTTTTGCAAATTCTTCGGGAACCCCCTCAGAGTGTATGTTTTGATTTAATCTCTTGACAATTTTCGGGTGACGGCAGTGGAGCCATTTGACATTTAATCAGTCAATTGAAATATTGATCCTAGGGTTTGTCCCTTTCTTTTTATTTAAAAACTTCGATTATTTTGCACAGTAAGGAAATATGAGGCTTTGGGGTCGATTGCGTGCACCATTGAATGATGGCAATGGATTGTTACACTTCGGTATATGACCAAGTGAAACTTTCATGATTTAACATTATAGAGTGATGCCAAGGGTCTGTCGATCCCGTTGAAACTTGATGACATGGGCTGATCCTGAAAGAATTTATATAATAAAGGCTACCCTGGGATTCGAAAGGAATCCTAAGGAGTTTGCATGAGCGACTAACATCATATGTACCCTATTATCACAATTGTCTTTGGGCATCTCCCATGAGCTCCTGGTCAAAAGATTTTTCTTCTCAAATGTCTGTACTTATTATTTATTGATTTGAAACACAGTCAATCAAATGTTTATTCAACTTTACTCGTCGCTTACGACACCCCCACCAAACGTGTAGAACATGCAATTTTTGATTGGGCAGACTTGGAGATCAACTTAGGAACACAAATCAATTGAGCAAACAAACCAACAACGTACATTCATATTCCAGTGAAAGTTAAATAAATATACAAAAATATGATTGTTAGAGAATGAGAGGTGATGACACCAAATTCATCCATATTATTAACGTTGCGATTGTTTTTTTTACAATAATGGCATAAACATGAAAATCTTGATGAGTCATTGGAAATATCTAGCAACAAGTCTTCAAATCACCCCAAGCATCACGCACAGTACCACTTGACGATGTCAGAATTCACAGGTGAATGCAGCTCTTCAACATCCATGTTTGTGAGTATTAGCGTTCCACCTAAGAAAGCTTTCTTCACCATAAAAGGTCCTTCATAGTTCGAGGCCCATTTCCCTTGGAGATCTCTCTGAACAGGTGATACCTTCTTCAAAATAAGGTCTCCCTCATTGAATTTACACGGGTGCACCTTTTTGTCAAAAGCATTCTTCGTTCTTCTCTGATACAACCGCTCATGACTCATATCAGCCAATCTCTTTCCCTCTATAAGATTTAATTGATCAAAACGTGTCTAGACCTATTCTGCCTCCTCCATCTTTGCTTCCTAAAGAACCCTCAAAGAAGGAATCTTTACTTCAAACGGGAGGATAACTTCCATCCCATACACCAACAAAAATAGGGTTGCCCCAGTAGAAGTACACACAGAAGTTCGATAACCATGCAATGCGAACAACAACATCTCGTGCAAATCTTTGTATGTCACTGTCATCTTTTAAATGATCTTCTTAATATTCTTGTTGGCGGCCTCAACTACATCATTCATCTTGGGTCGATAAGGAGTCAAATTATGGTGTTGGATCTTGAAATACCCACACAACTCATTCATCATCTTATTATTCAAGTTGGTGGCGTTGTTAGTGATGATTTTGCTCGGCAACCCATATTTGCAAATTATCTCCTTTTTTATGAACCTAACCACCACATTTCTAGTCACATTAGCATATGAAGCGGCTTCCACCCACTTAGTGAAGTAATCGATAGCGACTAGGATGAAACGATGCCCATTCGAAGCTTTGGGCTCAATTGCCCCAATCACATCTATGCCCCACATTGAAAACGACAATGGTTTGGACAACACATTCAACAAAACTGGTGGAGCCTTGACATTATCTACAAAAGCTTGACACTTGTGGCATTTCCATACATGAATACAACAGTTATTCTCCATCGTGAGCCAAAAATATCCATCTTTTAGAATATTTCGGGCCTTGGCATGCCCATTGGCATGGGTGACAAATGAGCCTTCATGCACCTCCCTTAGTATCTGCTCAACTTCACTTGCATCCATGCATCGGAGTAAAACCATATCATGGTTTCTTTTGTATAGCACGTCCCTATTCAAAAATAAGTTAGCCACCAACCTCCGTAGTGTTCTCTTGTCATTCTCAAAGGCCCCATGTGGGTACTCTTTGTCCTTAATATATCTCTGGATATTGAAATACCAAGGTTTGCCATCATTTTCCTCCTATATCAAACAACAGTGAGCAGGCTCACTGTGACATCTAATTTCTATGCATGGCAAGTCCCCATGAAGGCTCACCTGGAACATAGATGACAAAGTAGCAAGGGTGTTGGCCATTTGGTTTTCCTATCTGGGGATGTGATGAAATGATATATCATCAAAGTGTTCCATCAACTCTCTGATGCAGCCTTGATAAGGTATCAACTTATGGTCTCTGGTTTCCCATTCACCTTTCAACTGATGGATTATCAACGCTAAATCCATGTACACCTTGAGGAACTTAACCCTAAATTCAATTGCTGCTCAGATCCCCAAGGCGCACGCTTCATACTCTGCCACATTATTTATGCAATCAAAACATAATTTAGCTGGGAAAGGCAAATACTGTTTATCTGGCGAGACCAACACTACTCCAATTCCATGCCCCAGTACATTAGATGCACCATCAAACCACACAATCCATTTATCTCTATCTTCAACCTCACCCTCTTCATCAAATAGGGCCATGGGTTGATAATCATCTATGGGTTGTTGAGCCAAGTAATCGGCCAGAGCGCTCCCTTTAACTTCCTTCTAAGTGACATAATCAATATCAAACTCTGATAATAACACCTGCCACCGAGCTATCCTCCCAGTGAAAACGGGTTTCTCAAAGATGTATTTGATAGGATCCATTTTGGATACCAACCAAGTAGTGTAGTTCAACATATACTGGCTCAAGCAGTGTACTGCCCATGCCAATGCTCAACAAGTCATCTCCAACAACGAGTAATTCATTTCACATGCAGTAAATTTCTTACTTAAGTAGTAGATGACACACTCTTTTCTTCCCGATTCATCGTGTTGCACTAGCACACATCCCATTGACTCATCTAACACCGTCATGTACAGAATAAGAGGCCTTCCGGGTATCGATGGCACGAGTACAGGAGGGTTCATAAAACATTCCTTAATTTTCTTAAAAGCCATCTGGTAGTCATCACCCCACTTGATGGACTGATTCTTGTGCAACAATCTAAATAAAGGCTCACATGTGGCAGTTAACTGTGATATGAACCTACTAATGTAGTTCAATCCTCCCAAGAATCTTGTTTCTCCGTACGTGGCTCCGACATCTCTATGATTGCTTTCACTTTGTCTGGATCCACCTCTATTCCCTTTTTGGCTAACAACAAAACTAAGCAGCTTTCCAGACTTCACCCCAAATGTGCATTTCCCAGGATTCAATCTCAACTTGTACTTACGTAATCGCTCAAACAACTTCTGCAAATTGATTATGTGTTCGTCCTCTATTCTAGACTTAGCAATCATATCATCCACATAGACTTCAATCTCTTTGTGTATCATGTCATGGAACAACGTTACCATGGCCCACTGATATGTTGCCCCAACATTTTTCAGCCCAAACGACATAACCTTATAGCAAAAAGTCCCCCATAGAGTAATAAATGTTGTTTTCTCCATATCTTCGGGAGCCATTTTTATCTGGTTATACCCCAAAAAATCATCCATGAAAGAGAGTAGAGCAAATTGTGTTGTATTGTCCACCAGAATGTCAATGTGAGGTAAAGTAAAGTTATCTTTTGGACTGGCTCGATTCAAATCTTGATAGTCTATGCACATTCTCACCTTTCCATCTTTTTTGGTACTGACACTATGTTGGCGACCCATTCTGAATATCGGACAACAGCTAAGAAACCTGCATTAAACTGCTTTTTCACCTCTTCCTTTATCTTTAAAGACATCTCAGGCTTCATCCTCCTTAGTTTTTGTTTCACGGGAGAGCATTCAGGTTTCAATGGTAATCTGTGTTGCATGATTTCAGGATCTAAACCTGGCATATCCTGATAGGACCAAGCGAAAATATCTTGATATTCTCGCAACAAGGCGATCAACTCTTCTCGATTGTTAGCTGACATACAAGTTCCAATCTTGACTTCTTTTATCTCTTCATCAATGCCCAGGTTAACAAGCTCTATTGCTTCTTGATGCGACTTTATTTCCCTCTCTTCTTGCTCCACCATCCTCAACAGATCAGGAGACAATTCCCAATCCTTCTCTTCATCTTCCTCAACTTGGTTAATTGGCATCTCAAAATTGAAATTAGGGATCTCAATATTAATGTCTTCATAGGACTCATTATCGGATCTGCAACAAATCATTTAATTGGAATGAAAATAAATATGTTAAGAGTTGAAAGCAACATAGATGCAAAAGGGGATATGTCTTTAAAATGCATTTTATTAATGATCACTGGAATTGAAAAGAAAAGTACGCCTGACAATATGTGAATCCTAAAGCCTTAGGCATAGCAATAGGACCTGGAAATGCTTAATTACATCAAATCAGAAACATAAATCTTGGGTTTCTCTATGATCTACCAATTTTTCAATCCAAAGTCTAGCAAACATGGTTGCACCCAATTTGGCTGATCTTGATCGGTCTGTTCATCCAACATAGCAACCTGATCTTCGTACATCCACCCTGCACTCACAAAGCTCTCATTGATGTGACAAATAGGGACCCTCTCCACCTGCAATTCTCTCCCTTGTAAACGAGCTATGCATTTCTCTTTCCTTTCCAAAGCAATCCTCCATTTGTTTGCACTTGTAGGCTTGTAACCCAAACCAAACCTCCCACAGTTTTCAACAATCTCCAACAAGCTTATCACGCCATCACCATTTTGGCCCAAACCCATTCTAGGCTTACACCCATCCTTTAGCATAACTCAAGCCACCATCAAAGAGGTATTAGGCAAACTCGGTTGTATCGGATGAGACTCCACATAAGCATTATTCACAATTTCCAATGCTTGAAACGACGTTTCTAATGACTCCTTTGCTGCTTCAACATAAGGAGTAGAAGATGGACAACTTACTAGTATGTCCTCCTCACCTAATACTATAAAAAGCTGACCCCCACCACAAATTTCAATTTCTGATGCAAAGATGATAAGACCACCCTAGTAGAATGGATCCAGGGTCGACCTAATAAACAACTGTAAGCGGGAGTTATATCCATGACTTAGAAGGTGATTTGAAATGTGCATGGGCCAAACTAAATCAGGAGATCAATTTCCCGTCTCACATCACGCCGACTTCCATCAAAGGCTTTGACCACCATAGAGCTTGGCCTCATGTATGAGGTGTCGAATGACAACTTGTCTAATGTCATTTTAGGTATGACATTAAGAGAAGAACCATTGTTCAAAAGCACCTTGGCCACCATATGATCTGCATATTTGACCGACACATGTAGAGCCTTATTATGCCCCCGCCTTTGAATTGGTAACTCTTCATCAGTGAAAGTCAAATAATTACTTGTAGTGATATTATTGATTATTCCTCTAAACTTCTCCACTGAGATATCATGTGCCACATGCATCTCACTTAGAATTTTCATTAGTAACTTTCTATGAGGCTTAGAATGCATGAGCAACCCCAAAAAGGAAATCCTAGCTGGCATTTTATTTAGCTGTTCAATCACTTTCAACTCACTTTATTGTATAATCTTAAAAAAATTTGTTACCTCTTCAGCAGATATTTCTTTCTGACCAGAATTCTCCTATTTCCCTTCAGGCTTTTCACTATGAACTTTGTCATTCACCATAAGACTTGTTTTTTTTATTTCTTACCCTTATTTTTTGATTCAACTCACAAATTGAGAGGAGTAAAAACACACCCACTACGCATCATGCCATTGATACCAGAAATGTTTGTGACTTAGGGGTTGACGCGTTATGCCCATCATGCACGAGGGATACCTCCTATCCTCCCTTTGATACTTGTACATCGTATCTCCATGGTATTGCTTTGTTATTATCATACGAGAATGATGATGGGGCCTTCAAAATAACAGGTTGGAAGCCTTAAGGCATGTATGTGGTCGCATTTCTAGTGAAATGAATTACTAAGGGTTTAGGTACATTCATATTGGTGTCACTCGATTGCATAAACACCTTACCTTCCTCCTTCCTTCTATGACCGATTTAAATTCAATCGTCATGCATCAAATCCTGTAAAAGTTCCTTATGTTTCAAGGCCATACAGTGCTCAATGGAATGCCTCGGAGCTCCACCATGATAAGCACACGTCACATTCGAGTTGTACCCTCGGGGAAATGGAGGTTGAGGAATCTTTGCTAGGCTAATTGCCACCATTGCATTGTTGAGCAGATATGGGAGTAAGTCGGTATATGATATTGGCATTAGGATGAATTCTACAGGTTTTCTTTCGGGGAAATTCCTCCCCTAGTTTGTGTTTTGGTTGGTAATAGGGGTGGTGTTTGGTCTTGGTCATGCAACAGGTGGATTTTGTGGTTGATTTAGGGGTGGCCTTTGTGCCTGATTGGGTGGCCTTGGTTGGTAGGGTGGTGAGTAATGGGCAAGACTAATGTTGGCTGAGTAGTGATATAACTGAGGAGGATATTGGTACATGGGATTATAAGGGGCTAGTGGAAAATTTGGCCATGTAGGAATAACAGTCATAGCATGGGTTTCCCCCTGCTTCTTTTTCCCTCTACTCATCCTAGGTCTTCTATTACTAGAACCCGTAGTAGTAGCATAATCAAATTTCCCTCTTCTCAAACCCACTTCGATCCCCTCGCCAGCAAACACTAAATCTGCAAAACTTAAAGGCATGTAACCTACCACCTTCTCATTGTAGAACACCAGCAATGTGTCCATTATCATTGTTATCATTTCTCTCTCCGTCATTGGGGGCACTACTTGAGCTGTCAGATCTCTCCACCTTTGAGCGTATTCTTTGAAAGATTCATTGTCTCTCTTGCACATATTTTGTAGTTGCATTCTATTTGGAGCCATATCAGAGTTATACTAATACTACCTAATGAAGGCATCCATTAGGTCCTTCCAGGAACGGATCCAGGAAGGTTCCAGGTTAGTATACCAGGTAATAGCTGCCCCAACGAGACTCTCTTGGAAGAAATGCATCAATAGTTTTTCATCTTTCGCATATGTCCTCATTTTCCTACAATACATTTTCAGGTGACTCTTTGGGCAACTGGTTACTTTGCATTTATCAAAATTTGGCACCTTGAGCTTTGGAAGAATAACCATGTTGGTACCAAGCACAACTCTGCCATGTTGGCAAAGGCATAATTTCCTCCTCCTCCAATGACCCTCAGCCTCTCCTTTATATGATCAAATTGTAGAAAGATTTTTTTCTAGTAATGTCTACAAAAAAGACTTAACAGTAGTTGTTAGTATATAGGCTATTAAAATTCATACTTGAACTTAATCCAATCCTATAAAAAAGTCTTGTAAGATAAGTATTATGTCTCTTACATATTTTTATTTAACTATATTACTAATCAATGCGAGATCTCCAATTCAATACCTCCAAATCATGATAGTATAAAGGATATGGTACTTCTTTGGGTGTAATCCATAAATTCAGCAACGATGGGGAGTTTTAAGATAAGACTTCCTGCACAGGAACACGCCTATTCAGTCAAACATGACTGAGACTAGGGTGTGTAAGTGAAACTCCTTACGCACCGTGCGAAATTTATCACGATGCGATCACAACCATTAGATTTTGTTGATTTTAAATCAACAGTTCAAAATTTTCTTTTTTTTATTTTTTTATTTTCTTTTTTCATACTTTTACTAATCTACCCTTTCTCTGTCTTCTCTCTTTCTCTTTCTTCTCTTTTTCTGTGCTTTCTCCAACTCCGTTCATCTACCATGACCCTTCAAGCTAATTCAGCACCAACACCACCACCGCCACCGGATTCCCCAGCCACCAACGGCATCTCCCCCACCGTAGAGGAAGCCCCACAACCACCATCACCACCACCGCCGCATCCAACTCCACTGCCAGAACTGCGAGTCCCAATATGGTGGCTGAAGACGGGAACCTCAGCATGGATTGGGTGGACAACCTGATGAGATGCTTTGATTGGTGAAATCCCCTCCCCGCTCGAAATCCCCTTCAGCCGCGCCTTCATCTCTTTCCCCCACGTCCTTGTCGTTGTCGAGATTGAGCTCCTTGTTCTCCGGTACGACCACCGGAACCGGTCCGAATCCGCGTCCAACTCGGTGGCATTGCTCCGAACTCACCCCTGCGTCGTTGGCCATCGCTGGCCCCGTGCACGGTGCGCAATGCTTGTACGCTTCCGAAGTCTTCAACGGTGGCATGCTTGGGTTGATTCGTGGGACGTGGAGGGGAGAGGCTGACAGTGAGGGTGGTGCTGCCAGAGAGAAGTGAGAGAGAATCAGAATGAGAAAAGGAAGAAAGAGAAAGAGAGAAGACAAGGGTAAATTAGAAAAAGGAAAAAAAATGAAAAAAAATAAAATAAAAAAGAAATTTTTTTTTGAACCATTTATTTAAAATCAACAAAATCTAACGACTGAGATTACATCGTGATAACTTTCACATAATGCATAAGGAGTTTCACTTACGCACCATAGTCTCCGTCGTCAAACATATATTGACTTGTGGCATTTGAGTTGGTGCATGGGAAAATACCATCCACTCTACAAACAGATTCTGCTGCAATGCCAGAAAGTGCATCCTCCTTGGACAGGTTGTACATATGCTGTAAAGTGTTCGTAGTATCATTTGATGCAACATATAACATAACACTTGTACATCAATTCCCGCTTTTGTCTAGACATAAGGGTCATGGGAACTTACAGCCTTGCCGACGTTGGTACTCTAGTTATTGGATATATATATTTTCGTGTTGATAATGTGTCTCTCACTGAATTTAGCATCTTCTCCGGTGTCAGAAATTTTTTAGATTCGCAATTTAACCTTCCGATGATGTGGCATATTTTCTTTTTTCTTTTTATTGTGGGGCCCTCTACTGTAATATTGTACCTAACAATGCCTATGAGGACAAGATGGGTGTCAAGGGATATGGAAATATGATAGAAAGGTAGAGTGTAACTTCCCTGTGAGGTTATGTTGTTATGGTCGGATGACTAAATCTGTCACAAAGATGCAAACGTATAAACAAGATTTTAATTTGATAGAGTTAAAAAACTTACACTATCAATCAATTAAAAATTATTATTGACATGACTTCTAAAATATTAATGAACAAATTTACTTACAAGATAATTTATGATTGGATAATAATAAAAAATTCTTCTCATTTCACAACTAAATCTATCTTCAAGTTTTTTCATAATATTTAAGTTTTAAAAGGTAGCACAGCTGCAACTATTTAGTCAATCTAAATGTTTATTTACCCTCTCCATCTGAATGCTCTTCTTTTTCTTGAACTAAGTATGTTGTCATTAATCTCATTCCCTAACACGGTGTGTAAGAGAAGACTCAATTTAAAATGTGTTCTTATATTCATGTCCAAAAATCCAACTGCTAAGAGTTAGAAATTAATAAAGTGATGGTGTGTGCGGGAGACAAAAAAGCAGTTCGAGAAAAAATGTGACCCTACCACTTTCGTAGATGGAATAGCATTCTGCACCTTCCAACTGCGCAAGTAATTATTATTGTAGCTTTAACCCGACAATCTTTCAATAATAGTTTTTAATGCAATAAAATTTAGAGACACAAAATTGTTACATTCGCTTAAGAACATTGTAATATTTAAAAAGAAAAGAAAAACAGCGTTGGAATAATAATCTAATTGTTGTATACCTATACTTGTTTCCATCAAATGTAACTAGTCATTTTAGACTAGAGTCATGTTATGATGCGCCCTTCAACTGATCAAATTAAGGGTACCTATCTTCAGTATCTTAGAGAATAAAGAATAACCACTTTTCACTGACACTATGGGTGCCTGTATCCCAGTATCTTCATATAGTTAATACACCCCTTTGTTGGGTAAACAGCATACAAAATATAAACATGCTTTTCTTTGGGTGCACTTTTGGTCGACTCAATCAAACAAACCAACTTTATCCTTAGTGAACTTGAGACTTTTAAGCTTTTGAGCTATATGAAACTGCCGAGGAAAGAGCATTCTCCTCATGTTTGCATGATTGAAATTTGTGAAGAATAATACTAGAGACAGGCTTTGGCCTAGTTAACCTAGCTATAATTTAAAGGCTTCGATATGATGAAACTTTAATTAATGACAAAAATGGGCAAATTTACTTCACAGGGCTTGTTTTAGAAACAATTTACCAAACAGGGTTTCTTTTAAAACTTATTACAGACGGAGTCTGTTATGACGTGGATGCCGCCATTGTTGCCGACGGGAAAGCTTGTACCGCCATTGACAACTACGGGAACAAGGATCCCGCCATTGGCAACTGCGGGACTCAGCCTAAACCGTCAGTACGAACGGCGGGACAGGCTGAGTAGGAGAGAGAGAGACTGTACCGCTGCTGGGGCTAGCGGGACGAGGAGAGATGGAGCCATGCCGCCATTCCTCCTGGCGGGACATGCCAACGTGGCAGTCCCGCCACTGCCTCCTGCGGAACACGTTGACGGGACGCAAGCTTTTGAAAGGCTAAGGTTCACATGCATGCTGAATCATTTTTATGCAGGCTAGGCTAGGGTTAACATGCAAGAATCATTTTTTTTTGTGATACAGGCTAGTTCACATGCACCCACCTCTTGCTTTAACACTATTGGATTGGATAT
Source organism: Glycine max (assembly GCF_000004515.6). Classification (NCBI taxonomy): domain Eukaryota; kingdom Viridiplantae; phylum Streptophyta; class Magnoliopsida; order Fabales; family Fabaceae; genus Glycine; species Glycine max. The sequence continues at coordinate 10,255,617 of NC_038249.2, read as the reverse complement.
AGGGTAATCAGGAATCTTGCTTTAACACTATTAGATTGGATAGGACACTGTATGTATTAGATAGGGCAATCAGAAATCACATGGATGTCATTTAGATTAGGGCTAGGCAAGTAGGTAGGAACTGACGTGCATACAAATTTACTTTAATGTAAATTTACTTTGCAGATAGGTTTTTGGTAAAAAATTTCTTTAAATAGAGCAAACTTGCAATCCCTCAGCATGCAAAAATTTGTCATTCAAGAGAGTATCAAATAGTGTGTGTGAGAGGAAGAAAGATTTTGGTTTCGACATTGAAGAGAGTATCAAATAGTATGAAAGAGGCAGAAAGATTTTCGCTAAGTTTGCTGATTCTATTGTAAGGATGTTTTATATTTATTTAAATTAAGTTTTCTTTTCGTTTTGTTTATTTATCATGTACAAATTTTTTATTTTGAACTAACAAATATTATGGTTAGAATGAAATTTGAAGCTCAACTTTAAGTGTATTAATTTTGTAAATTACGTTTTAAATTTAAAAATTATTAGTACTAATTATTTGTAAGCTTTTTGTTAATGGTTTTTGCGTTTGAAGTATTATTTGACATATAATTTAATTTAAGACAAAAACTAATTACATGCTATTTGTTAAGTATTTTGTGGTTTGTCGTGAGTACGAAGTTTCACTTGTAATAAAATTCAGTATAAGTTAACAAAAAGAAATTGTAATTTTAATTATAAAAACAATAAGAAAAATATTACCATAATTTTAAAAGTCCCGTCATTTAAATTTACTAACATAAAAAGTAGCATGGGAATAACAATTTTTCGTTACTATATTTATTAGTAATTTATTGATTTTTAATAATCTTAAAAGAACTTTATTTGGATTTTTAGATTATTTTATACTTTATGGTAAATAAGAAAAATATTGAGACAACAAACTAGCACTAGATCAGGTCTAATACTTCTCCAGTTTTCGAAAAATAATAGGTGAATATTTTATCTCTCCAAGCAATCACTAGGACAAAATATTAAAAAATATAGTTGAATTAATTCTTTAACACTCACTAATTTTGTATCTCTTTGTTTTTATGACATATATAATATTAGTTATTATACTTGAATTGTATATATTTCTTTTATCTCTTTGTCTCACTAAGTTTCAAATTAGTTGTTCATCGAGTATTTTTTGCCTTACATATACGTGCATATAGTTAATTAATTAACCATTGAGACTATTCACTCGACATGGAGAACAATTAGGCCTTATTTGTCTCCCCTCCACTCCTATATATAGAGAGTATACCTTCGCATTAATTTTCTCATATGTATATATATATATATATATATATATATATATATATATATATATATATATATATATATATATATATATGATATATCCTTCATTACTGAACATATATCATTTGAGTTAAGTAAGTTGTTTTCGTCTATTAGTACTGAAAAACGACTTTGAACATACAAATATTGGGGCGCCTAGGCGTGTTGGCCATGTTCCGTCTGAAATTTTTTTAAGTCTAATCCTTTCAGTTATAACCCTTCCATTTTGTGTCTGTCTTGAATTTTTTTGAAGTTGAGGAATTTTCCATAAATTATTTAATTAGAGTAATTTTTTATAGAATAAAGTATGAATGTGTAGTTTAAATTTTTTAAGTCTAATCCTTTCAGTTATAATCCTTTCAGTTATAACCCTTCCAACGTTCAAATTTTTTTAACGTTAAGATGCTATATAGTATAGCCTTTTCAGAACCTGAAAGCTATTGCAAGGTGCAGACCATGAAAGCCTTCAACGTGAACCTAGGTGCAGGCTTTTCAGAAACAAAGCTAACACGTGAACCATGCGTACGTGAACCCACAGAAGCCTATCCCGCAGAACCCAGTGGCGGCATCCATCTCTCCCCCTGTCCCGCAACCGCTACTGGCGGTACCACCCCTGCAACACCCTCTCTCTCCTATCCCGCCAGCTCCAAGGGCGGGACACCCTCTCTCTCTCCTATCCCCTCCCATCCCGCCAGCAGCAATGGCGGCACCCCTCCCCCTCTCTCCTAGTCAGTCCCTATCCCGCCATTGGCACTGACGGTTCAAGCTTCCCGCCAATGTCAATGGCGATACCCACGTAAAAAACGAACCCCCCCTGTAATTTGTTATAAATGAGACTCCATTGCGTAAATTGTTTCTAAAACCAACCCTCCTTCGTAAATTTACCGACAAAAATGTGTATTTAAAGTTACCAAGCATCAATGCATTATTATTCAATAGTATACGTATAATTATTTCGTTTCTGAAATTTGAAAGGTCACGAAGTGCAATGTCGGTATTTTAAAGCTTTAATTCTGATGCTAATATAACAGATTGTTCAATGAACACAATTTAAGTGTAAAATAATTCTTGAGATCCACTAGGAAGATATGATTATCTATCAAGGGTTGCACAAATTTCTAACTAACTTGGATTGGAAATCAATGCAGAATTAGTGAGAAACTCTTTTAAGCTTTTAAGCAGGCCACATTTGTCAGTTGCCACAGCCCCACAGTGAGTAAGTGACTCTGCTAATTATTTCCTCTAGTCTCCATTATAAGAAAAAAATAGACATATTTCACACTTAAGTTAGTTAACTTTATTAAATTGTGTAGTTTTTAATTAAAAAACAAATACTTTTTTTTAAACTATTGTCATTAGAACTTGATATCAAACATAAAAAAATTCTTTTACTTATATGAATGATATTTTAGAAAAGGTCTCATCAAATAAGGTAGGGATAAATGAGATTTTACTTATTTTTAAGGCAAGAAACCTGTTGCTCTATAATCGAGACCGGATGAAATATACACTTAGAACAAAGTCTGACAACAACAAAGATATGCTAAAAGAAGCATAAAGAATTAATTATTAGTATCCAAGTCGTAAAGGGTAAGAGTGAATATTTTACTATTCTTCATATTCCACACACATGCGCACTTGGATTCTATTATTGTATTAGACAATGAGATCAACAACATGAGCTGCTTAACCACTTTGCATTATCAAAACCCTCTCTGTCTGCCATTTACACACCCTTTCCCAAACAAACAAGTTGGCAAGCTCCCTACATTACTGAACATGTCTGCTACCAGAAACTCTCTAAAAAAGCTTCTATTTTGAAAGCCAAAGGGGAAGGTTCAGTGCACTTGTTCAGTAGTGAGAGTAACACATGCATCACACAATCATGATGAAAGGTGCTTGGAGAAAACAGTGCTTGCTATTGAGTCTTCTTGCTTTTGTTGTTCTATCAGAAGGATCAAGATTACCTAAGGAGTACTGGGAACAGATGATGCCAAAGAAGCTACCTTCTCCTTCTTCTTCTCCCTCCAAAGGCACGAATTCGGTGTTGCCTTCGTCTTTGTCGAACACAAAAAATGATGGTCTTCCTACGTCAGATGGAAAGGTCTAATGTAGAGTAAACTATGTTGTAGTTAGCAATCTCTCTAACGGTACATTTCAGTGCTGGCATTCTCATTACTCAGCGCTGATGATTTGAAGAAAGCATCATTATTTAGTAAATCTGTTACAAAGGTTCATCTCACGTGCTGCTTATAAAGCAGAATCACGTACACTCTTGTAGATTCATTGGTCTTGGTCCGAAGACAGTGCAGTCCCTTGTAAAGATGTTGGAGTAACAATTCCTCATTGGACCAGATAAATTTATTAAGAACATTTCCTGATGTAAAATTTATTGGAAGACATTTTAACGGCATCTGCTATATTTCTTTCATGTAACATCCTTGATCATCATCTGTTAGTTATATTTTCCTGAATAATATTTCCTGTAAATCTGAATTCTTACCACAACATTGTCACTCAATTTACTTGGTAGATAGAAATTATTGATGTAATTCTTGTAGGGAAATGGATTTCCACAAAAGGAACAACACACCTTTAAGTCTCATATATGAATTCATACTTTATCTCTTCGCATATTGCCTTGTAACCATAAATGGAGTTATGCTTGTGATATTTATATTTATAGAATTAGTTTTTTCTCCGAGAGGTGATATTTACAAATAACATTTTTCTTTTTATCATATCAAACACTTAAGCTTTGTTGAAAATCTTATTCAATTTTGGAATAGAAAATGAAAGTGTGCTTGAATCTGCTTCATGTTTACGGAACCAAGTACAATCCCCAAGTGTTCTTCCCTCATCTTGTTTTTCAATGACAGGTGTCCACGAAGAAGTCATTTTTGGGTTTCTCTGTGATATCAATCTTATTCTGACTTGCCAAATTCATATAAAGAATAACATGGGGAAATAATGGGAAGTGAATGAATGACTATTGCTTGTGTTATCCTAGATTTGACAATGTGAAATGATGGTTTCACACATGTTTGTATTTCCATGTACATCAAACACATGAATGTAACTGGGTAGAACTTAAGAATTTTGCAACAAAATCATGTTCTTTAAGCCATGAATATTGGTAACAATGCCGTATATTATGTTTTGCTTTTTCTCTAAGAAAGATTATTAAAGCTGCGTTTCCCTAACCAATCTGCATGACATACTAGAATACAAACATACATACATATACTCATATATATATATATATAAACAACAGAGATGATTTCAGAAACATTACAAATGTTGTAGCAGAACTTTAATACAAAAACGAAATAGAGGGTATGCTGCTTTGCCATATTCATCTTCCATTATCCAATGATATTACTACATGATCCCTGATGCTGTCATACCCAGCAGTGCATTGGTGGCTGCAGCTATCACCATGTGTATAAATGCTAGATGATGCATCATGAAGCAAGAATTGGGTCTCCTCCATATTTTGGTCTCTATTGATCCATGGATGCTTCTCCTTTTGCCTTATTGCATCCAACTCAATTGCAACTTCCCTCATGCTAGGCCTTTCCTCTCCATTGAGTCTCAAGCACTTTGCGGCAAGAATAGCAACCTCCACAATCTCCTTTTTATTTTCGTCATTCACAATGCTAACTTAAAAAACATCAAACAGGTGATTGTAACATCTCATTTTTCATAAAGTAATTTAAAAAGAATTATTATTTATAAATAAATAGAGTTTTGAAAAAAATGATGAGATTTTATAAATAAATAAGGAGATATAATTATTAATTAAAATAATGATTTGAGAGAAAATAAAAAGGGTATTTTATTTATTTGTTTGATAGAGAATAAAATAGAGTTTGTTTTTATAAAATAATAAATAAATAAATAGATTAAACCTAGCTATAAATAGCATTACGTCAATTTTGACACGGACGGTGCCTCTTCTTTTCCTTATTTTCGTTTGTTCTCTTCACCTCTCAAAATCCTCTCTTTCCCATAGACCACCAAACCTATCTCAGAAAAATGACGATCTTGGACTCATTCATCGTCGGATCGTCGTGAAATTTAAACACCAGATTTGAAACTCAATTTCGTGAATTCTCACCGTTGGGAATTTTGAAAAATAATGTCAAAGCTGAGAGAAATACCCTTTGCATCGTAGCTTTTTCCTTTCTCGCAGAAATCCAAAACTATTTCGGTAAAACTATGATCTCAGACTCATTAACCGTTGGATTGCAGTGAAATTTTGGTATGTGGTTCACAATTCAATTCCGCACGCTTTCCCGTTGGGATTTGAATGATAATATTCATGGAGAGAGAAAAAGGAATCACACGAAGACATTAAAAATGGAGGCTTCAATCCCTTCTTTGTCTCTCTGACGTTTGGGAACTCTATCGGAGTAGTCAGAGAAAAAACTAGAGGAATCTCAGGGAACCGCTAGAGATGTTGCTATCGCTGTCGGAAGACACGTGAGTTCGCTTAGAGGTAGGGGATGAGTTATTCACAATTGGGGGTTAGTGAGAACATGTGCAGAGATTCTTAAAAGATTAAATTAGGGTTTTATTTTGGGATGTTTATTAAATTACAATTTTTCCTTTATGATTATAAATAAAATATTGATGTTCTAATGAGAATTGCTTGATAAATTGTGCTCTTAATATTTGTATATTTTGGCCTATGATTTTGATGTAGTTGTGCAATATTATTTGAGGGGTTTTATTCCTGAGGTTGTGATAGTCTTTTATAAATTGTTATATTGAGGATATGAAATGATGGTTCAAATTGTGAGTATGTGCTGAATTGAACATGTGATGAATGATGGAATACATGTATATTGAGATGTGTATTGTGTTGTGAGCGATGAATTGTGTAATCATACAACTGTAAGACCCTTTAAGGACGACGAGTTTATTTCCTATAATTAGGCGACGAAAAAAGTGTGGCTCTTGCTCCAACGTATCCTCAAGTGCGATGAAAAACTCATACCTACATAGTTCTTTGAAAGAAAGCAAGTTATGCGTAGAATTGATTTTAAACTTTTGAAAGGTTCATTTTAACCAATAAAAGTAAAAGAGACCGTTAATGCATTGGACCTTGAATGGACTCAAGCGAATTTTGTGGATAAAAGCTAGGTTATATGTTGATTTTAACTTTGGTTTCACTTATTTAATTTCAATCTCATCAATAGATGACTTTTGAAGTAAACGATCGGTTGAAACTTTATTTTACAATGATAAAATGAGATTACGGCACAAACGATTGGTTGAAATTCGCTTTACGTAAAGAAATGAGATCATTGATTGTAGAAGAATGAGATGAAGATGTGCAAAGCAACAAAGAGGACCCCTAAGGGTGCATAGAGCGAATTCAAAACCTTAAAATAAAAACTAACCGGTTGATGAACGAAGAACGATGTAGGAATCGGTCACGGTTGTGATTCAGAAGCACCTCGACCTCGTTTTTTCTTCTTCTTTCTCCTTTTTCTCCTTAATTTCACTAAATCCTTTCAATGTTAGAAGTCTGAACCCCTTCCTTCAGCCCCCTCACGCCTAATTATAGGAAATAAGGGGACTTGGTTGATCATCAGCTCGCCAAGGTGAGCTAGTTACTTCACCCCTAAGTTATTTGGAGGCCCAGACGAGCCTGGGCGAGCCAGAGGTCAGAAAAAACTTCCAAATGACCTTTTTGCCCTTCCTTTTGGGTATTTTCTGTATTCTTTTTTGAAACATCAAAAAACCTTTTGGATTATGCGACAATTGGTGTCAAGCAGCTCAATTCAACTAGTAAGAATCAAAACGTTAGCAAATGATCATCCCCGAACGAAATTAGGGTCTGATAGTTCTTCTTGATGAATCTAATTTATTCGTCCATTGAATCTATCCATGTTTTATCTTGCGTAGCTTCTTTGAAGTCCCCTGGTTCACAATATACAAAGAAACAAAATAGTGTGCTATTATCCAATCTCTTAGTTTTATCATAAAGATCTTGGAGGGTTCTTGTGCATGACACGACCCTTTCACTCTCAGGAGATGGCAAAGTGTCTTTGTGAATGGTTGATGTTGATAGGGTGAGCTCTTGCTGAACATGTTGAGGTGTCTTCTCTTCTTCAAGTGGAGGAAAGAAGTTGTATTCCTTTTCATGAGTCTCAAAGTCCCATTATCCTTCTTCATCAAACTCCACATCTCGACTGACTACCATCTTCTTGTTGTTTGGGTTGTACAACTTGTACCCTTTTGAACTTGGATCATAACCCATGAACATGAATCTCTCACTCTTATCATCAAGTTTTTCTCTTCTCTTGTCTAGGACATGAACATGAGTTGTACTCCAAAAAACCCTCAAGTGAGTGATACTAGCCTTTCTTCCACTCCATACTTCTTGTGGTATCTTTCCCCCAAACACTTTGTGTCGGAGACCGATCAGACAGATAAACTGTACACGCCACAGCTTCTGCCAAAAATTCTTTTGCCAGTTTCTTGCTTTTGAGGATGCTTTGAGCTATATCAAGGATCGTTCTATTTTTTCTTTCTGCCACACCATTCTGTTGGGGGGACCTTGGAACTGTCAAGGGGCGTCTAATTCCATTCTCTTCATAGAACACTCAGAACTCTTTGGAAGTGAATTCTCCTCCTCAGTCAGTCCTCATGGCTTTGATCTCTTGACCACTTTCTTTCTCCACTACAGCTTTGAACTTCTTGAATGCGGAAAAAACTTTTGATTTCTTCTTTAAGAAACAAACCCACATTTTTCTTGAAAAATCATCAATGAATAGGAGGAAATAGTTATTTTTTCCTAGTGACATTGGCTTGATTGTCCCATAGAAGTCAGCATATATTAGCTCAAGTGGCTTCTTAGCTCTTGATGTGATCCTTATTAGGAGTGGATCGCTTGGTATAGGACACAAAATTTGGATGACACCACTTCCAGAGATGAAAGATAAGTCAGGGTAGGCGCCACAAGGGTTACCTTGATAAGTCCGAGATTGGTTCACCAAGGAACCCAGAGAGATGCTCTTGCAAAAATACACATGTATTTTCTCAAAATGGCAAAAGTCCCTTTTCTTGAAAATGAGTTCAATGCATATAGTGTAGCTGAGGTGCAGTTGAAAAGGCACCAATTTTATTTAATTAAAATTACAAGAAAAATAGAAAATATTTGACTTGGGCCTTCAAATATTTAGGCCTTCAGCAACAATTAAGATTCTTGGTAGTGAATCTGGGCCTTCATCCTTCTCCAATTGGGCCTTGTCAAGTATGGCTGATACCATTTGTTGGAGGGTATCCTCTAACTGTTTAGTCCTACTCCTAGTCATAGGTCCTTGTATTTGGGAAACTTTGGGATTCTCATCAACTTGTTCTAAATTGTTTGCCATGTGAATAGCCTTCACAAAGTTGATCAGGGTGGTTAATAGAGGGTAGTCCTATCACCATCTTCTCCTTTGATAGCCAACTTAAGCCTTCAAAATTTAATTGCCCAAATTGAAGATGCCATAGCCAGGATGCATCAATGTTGCAAGCTTTAAGACATTTTGCAACATTGTTTTGGATATTCAACAAGAACATCCCATTTCTTGACGTTGGTACCTTCGTGATTAGATTGCTTCTCCTATCTCTGATGGAAAGACTGGAATCTTTCATTGAATATCATAGCCTTTTTTGAGTAATTGTCCCAAACTCATAATATTATTCTTCATATTTGGGACATAGTAGACATTTGATATGAATTCATGTCTTCCATCTTTCAAATAAATTAAGATCTTACATTTTCCTTTTACAAGAATCTTAGAATTATCACCAAATGAGACATTGTCACTTACTGATTCATCAAGATCCACGAACATGCTTCTTTTCTACACATATGGTTGCTTGCACCAGTGTCAAGGTATCATGTGTTTTCTTGGCTACCTTCATTACCTCCACATGCTAGAAGCACTATTTCAAACTTCTTGTCTTTTTGCTCCACATAGTTAGTCTCCTCCTCAACTCTATTCTAGGCAAATCTATATTCTGAAGCATAGTGGCCAATCTTTTGACAATTATAGCATTGGGTTTGAGGTTTATCATACCTTGTGCTTGTATAGCCTCTTCCATATTTTCTTGTTGAGCTTTTCCTTTCTCGTAATTGTTGTTGATGAAATTTGAACCTCGTCCACTGTTGCCATGTCCAACCTATCCTCGGTTGAGACCTTGACCTCTACCTCGACCTCGTTGACTTCTCTCATTTTCTTGACTTTATTCCTTCTCCTTAAGTGGCATCTTGAAGAGTTGCTCAGTGATCTCTTGCTTCTTATTATGCTTATCCTCGTAAGCTTGTAGTGATCCTTAAAGTTGTTCTATCCTCATAGTTTCTGAATCTTTGTTTTCCTCGATTGTCACAACAATATGCTCAAATTTGGGATCTAACGAGCACAGTATCTTCTCCATAATTCTTACGTCTTCTAACTCCTCACCATTTCTTTTTAGTTGATTTGAAAAAGCGAGAATTCTTGAAAAATAATCAGAAATGGACTCTGACTCTTTCATATGTAAGGATTCGAACAAACCTCTTAGAGTTTGGAGACACACCTTCTTTACTTTTTCTTTTCCTGTGTGAAAGGTTTGAAGCTTATCCCATGTCTCCTTAACGGATGTTGCATCAGAAATATTCTCAAATGCATCATCATCTAATGCTTGATAGATGAGGAAGAGAGCTTTCTTGTCTCTTTTTCTTGAATCCTTTAAAGTCTCCTTTTTGTGCTTGGGATAGTGAAGTCTTATCTTGCATCTCCTTATAGCCTTTTTCAACCATTTTCCAAACATCATGTGCTCCAAGAAGGGACTTCATTTTGATGCTCCAATTATCATAGGTGCTCCCCTTTAGAAGTGGAACTTGGAAGGATGTCGCTCCATTGCTTGTCATAACTATAGAGGAATTTCTTATCAGAACCTAAGCTCAGATACCACTTTGTTGGAAAAGAGAATGTTATAGGAAGTATTTGAAAGAAATGGAGGAGGAGAGAATATTTGAAAGAAGGCTAGTTTTTATTTCTTGAGAAATGTTTTGGTTTTGACTTCTTTTTGGTTCGTTGGATGTTTTACAAATGACAACCTCTCTCCCTTTTATAGGCTTCAAGGGAGAGTTCTAGATATATCAAGAAAGATTCGACACACTTAAAGGAGGGAGAGTTCTACAAACTTCTCACAACTACTTAGTTCTATACACTTTCGCCAATTAAATATTATTTTTATTTATTTCTACACTTCTCTAGAATTTTCTTTGGAGTAGTAGCACAAACTTAATGGGTCTAACACTTGATTAATTGGCTAAATCAAGTTTATATTATTCAACACATTTTCTCTATAATTTTAGTCTCATTGATAGATAAAACCATAGTTGATTAATTGTTCAATTATTGGAATTACATCAGAGGGTCGGAAAATATAGTGAAATTAGATAGTTTTATTTTAAAACAAAAGGCAAATGCATTGGACCTTCAAAACCATTTCTAAATTATTGTCTTTATTAGTAGATTTTTTAGTGGCAATTGTTTATTGGTCATAAGGGTTTATTGTCATTAAATAAGTACAACTAAAATTTAAATTTGTCGTAGTGATGGAGACTTGTCATAAACATTTTATTTTCTTTAGCTTTCTGAGAAACTTATCCACCAAATAGTCATCTCTGGGTTTCTTTGTATTATTCTGACCTACAAATTAATAAATAAAATCACGTAGCAATAGGAGGAGAATGATCCTTTGCTTCGCTAGATATGATTGAATCGAAATGAGGAGGGTTTCACACGTCTGAGTGCGTATGTTGATTTGGGATGTGCATGTAAATAGAACATAAAACATGTTAATTATACAATGAATTGGCAGCAACACATTTTATAAGAACCGTACGTACGTAGACAATTAGTCAATCCATCGTGATTGAAGTAAGCGCATTGCATATATATAATTTTAAGTCTTTAACTTTACTACATAACATAGTTCAATACATAAATACACACAAATACACACTCATGAAAACAACTCAATGGATTTTTCATCATGAATACAGAAGGTTGTAACAGAACTTTGAAGCAAACTGGAGCGTATGCTGCTTAGCCATAATTAATTATCTTCCATCATCGAAAGCAATTTGTGCATGATCATTAATGCTGTCATACCCAGTGTATTGATGGCTGCCGCTATCACCTGATACACACAGGCTAGATGATCCCTTTTGAAGCAACTGAGCCTCCTCTGGATTTTGGAATGTATTTATCCAAGGATGCTTCTCGGTTAGCCTCATTCGCTCCAACTCCATAGCCACTTCCTTCATGCTAGGCCTTTCCTCCCCATTGAGTCTCAAGCACTTTGCAGCAAGAATAGCAACCTCCATGATCTCCTTTTTATTTTCTTCATTCATAATGCCATCTTGAACAACATCAGATAGGCGATCCTCTTTCAAGCAAGACAAAAAGTGGTTAGTGAGACTTCTTTTCTCTTCTGGCTTGCCAAAAGAATATGGTTTCTCCCCTGTTAGCAGCTCTACAAGCACTACCCCAAAGCTGTAGACATCACTTTTCTCAGTTAGTTGGCTTGTACGCATGTACTCTGGATCCAGGTAACCAAAAGTTCCTTGCACCATTGTGGCTATTTCTGCTTGATCAATTGGTACCAATCTTGAAGCTCCAAAATCAGACACTTTTGCAGTGTAAGTGTTATCTAAGAGGATGTTAGCAGTCTTCACATCTCTGTGGATAATGGCTATTGAGGCTTCTGAGTGCAGATATGTTAGAGCTCCAGCTGCCTCTGCTGCTATCCTTACACGCGTTTTCCAAGTTTCATTATTTACCTTTCTTTCGGTGTGTATAAAATCAAAAAGGGTACCATTGTTAACAAATTCATAAACCAGTAAAGGAACTTCTGTCTCTAAACAACATCCCAAGAGTTTGACCACATTTCTATGATTGATTTGGGATAGAACAATCACCTCGTTAGCAAATTGTTCGCTTTGGCTCTTATCAACTATTTTGGACTTCTTGATAGCAACAATTCTGTTATCTGCTAGGTGTCCTTTGAAAACTGTGCCAAAACCTCCTTTGCCAATGATTAAGCTCTCGTCAAAGTTGTCGGTGGCCTTATTTAGTTGTTCCACTGTGAAAATTTGAATTTGGGAGGAGTTTTCTCTTGTAGAGAGTTTCTGTAGCAAAATGGAACCACCATTCTGCTGAAAGTATTTCTCTCTGAGTTTGTTGAGTTTCTTTTTCTGGTATATCAAGTACAATGAGGTCGTCCCCACAAATAGAATAACAATTCCCGCTCCTACTCCTGCGGTCAGAATAAGTCAAACACGAATATTCTTGAATTGTTTTTGAACTAAGCTTGAATAAAGTTTTCAATAAAGACTCATAAGTGAAAAAAAATATGAAAATAAAATGAAATTTCTTTCGTAATTTAAAATTAAGTTAGGTATTTTAGCTTTTAAAGAAGTTATTAAAAGAAATAACATGTACAAAATTTGAAATACTTAAAGTCGATTTTAATATTTGAAAGAAATTCAATTCATTTTATCTTTTCTGTTATAAATACTTATTGAAAAGTTTATTTGGACATGACTCTTATCTTAGTAGCATATTAACTGAATGAACACAGATACATCAAAATAAATTACAAGAGTTGAAGAGGAAAATAAAACAATTGCATGCGCTTACCTATGACAACCTTGGTAACAACTTCTTGTTGGTGGCACCCTTCTGATCCCTTTGTTCCATTTCCTGATTTTGGACACAAACATATGTGGGATCCGTTGGTGTTGAGACAATTTTTTTCACTTATGCATGTATGACTGCCTGTCTTACATTCGTCAATGTCTGCAAATCACAAATAGAAATAACAAAGAACTTACTAAAGAGATTTTGTTTTTGTGATAGGATACTAAATTTCTAAAGGCAAATAAATGGGGTGCAACTAAGGAGCTAACTAGCTAAAACATTCTGATATATGATATGAATTGAGATTTAAAAATTTAAGTCTGATCTTAATTTGGTCTAGTCCAATAATAAATAGTAACATCATTTTTTTCAATAAATTCAATAAAAGATTCTTGATAAGAGAATATTAGGTCATTTTTTTTCAATATATAGTAACATCATTTGTGCTACATTTATTATATTAGGTTAGATCTTATGTTAAAAAATATAAATAAGAACATTTTTTAATCAAAATAAATGTGGTTAGTTTTCATATATAGTAAATATGTGTCTTGCACTCTACTAAATAAGTCAATAATTAATCATTGTCATCACCCAATTACACCGATTCAAATGATATATGTTTCGTAGAAAACAAAGAAGTTGGATGAAAAATAGAAAAAAAAATATAGTAAAAAATAAGACTATTTAGTTTAAGAAAAATAAAAAAAATAGTAAAAGAAATTTATTGAGTTAAATAATTGATTATGAAGATCTCATAATTAATTACGAATTATTTTTAATGGATCATATTTGAAAAAAAAAAGGTTTCTTTTGTAAAAGACACTGCCAATCAACATTGATAATTGAATATAAGTATTTTCTTTGCCAACAAAATGATTGGGAATAAGTGATTAATATATTGAAGTTAAAATTAAAACATTAAAATATTACTTGAATTTGATTATTTGCATAAATAATAAATTTTTATTAGATTTTATTTATTTCTCATCAAATGTAACTAAAAATAATGAAAACCGTGGTATATGGTTGCAATAGTCTGTGCAAGTAACCATAATCAGCGTCCCTGTGGTCGAAGTAGCTATTGTTCCTAAGGGGTAGAGCAAATAACAATCAAGGAGAAAGAACATAAAGGTTTAATTCTTAGCATAAATTAATTACCTTTGCAACCATCCGGATGGTACGGGTTTCCCTCAAAGCCTTTTTTACATTTGCATCGGTAGCCATATCCCGAGGGCGAGTTCTCACAAACGCTATTACTCTTGCATGCTTTACCCTTGGAATTGAAACACTGTTTTCCAACTGCCCAATCAACAACCATGGGAGCCTTATCGAATGGTACCGATTTTAAATGTTTCATCGAGAAAGTATAGTTGCCGTTTTTTGCCACAAAAGAATAGCCGCATTTGTTGAAGTCCGAAGAGTAATTGAAATTGTAATAGCTGAATGCTTGTATGCTAATATTCTTCATTCGAGGAGGTATATCCATCTGGCAACACCCTATCCCCGTACACTTTCCATCTTCCTGCATGCTTTGCACACTCTCTATGGTGTCACACCTTGTCAAGCACGGAAATTTAAGATTGATGGAATAATTAAAAAAAATTAAGGAAAAAAAATTGTGAATTTAATCTTCTTATTAATAAAAATTAACAAATTAACAATTTTAATAAAATTAAAATATATTATTTTTTACGGTCACAGAATATAAAAATATTTAGTTTCTATAAAAAAAATTAGTATGTTTTTCATGCTCATAAAATTGAAATTTATTTTTTGTCTTAGATATAAATTCGGCTAAATCTGAATCAATAATAATAAATATAATATAAATTTAACTTTTTTTACATCATTAATACATATAATTAATGTAAAATGTGATTATTTTACAACATTCATATATATAATTGATGTAAAAAATCATGTATGGAAGTTCCAATGTTTCAACCTTCATTCAACTAAAAAAAATATATTTCAATTTCATGAGAATCTACTGAAATTTTGCTGAAATAGATTCAAACATTTTTATATTTATAACAAAAAGAAACATATTTAGTAAAAAAAAAAAAAAACCTTGTGAAGCACCCCATTCGAGACCTGATGTCGTTGTTAAAGCTGTTGAGATAGCCATAGGTATCGCACCCTACGGTTACGAACTTGTTGTCCTCGCTAGAGACGGTAAAAGCCGGAGTTGTGAGACTGGCTTCGTTACCTTTCGTGTCTACTCTACCAAAAGATTCGATTTTGCAAACTTTCGAGATGAAGGCAAGCACGACCATTTTACTGTCGAGGGTTATGTCCAGAATTTGGACGTTACCGTTTCCGAGATATAAAGTGGAGTTTATGCAAGTGAGCATCAATGCCCTCTCCAAGAAACAGTTTTCACCGGTGACAGAAGAGTTGCCTATGCCAAATGGATACGGAATTGATGAAACGCTTCCGCAAGTGCTTCGGCAGCCATGTAGGGTTTTTTCAGCTGCTGCTAACGCAATCAGCAACAGAAGGGTTAGTTGCCTCTGCGGGACATTCAATCCCATTGTTTTCTTGGACTCAATTTTATCACTCACAACTTGGGCTGCCTAGTGGCTTAAGAGTTTCATTTATTTATAAACTTGAAATTTTTGTTTTTTTTTTCTACAGTGTTCATTTGAGTTGAGGAAGATGGAAGACTGAACAGTGATCAGACACAGTGCTCGCATAAAGAAAGTGAGAGAGGGAGAAAGATATTGACAAATCTCCAAAAATTATTGAATTTTTCTGACCTAAAAGTTAAGAAAGAAAGTTCCAGGTAAGAATGCGATAAGATACATGAACTTGGATAGCGTCAGCATGGCAGAATTAAGAGGTAAGGATAAGAGAAAGAAAGTGAGATGACGTATAGAGAGTTCGTAAGCATGGCGAAACTAAGAAGCACTGATAGGTGGAAAAAGTGAGAGAAGGAAAAAGAGGTCAAAAAGTATATGCATGGTCGTCAAAAAGTATATATGAAACGTGACATTCCTTTATTTTAATTATAATTCTAATGTAATTATGATGTTTTTTATGATAAAGACATTTCTGATTATTATATATTCTATCAAACATCCAAGGGCCATGGGCTTGGAGTAGTAGTGACAGCCAGATAATATTAGAATAATATTTTATGTGAAATAAATAATTAATAATTAAGAGTTAAATTGTAATTAGATTAATTAGGAGAAATTTTTAGAGGTAATTGTTATTTGATGGGAGTACTAATTATAAAATGAGATTAATACTACTAACATAAAATAAGGTTCCCTTTCTCACACAAAAGTGTTTTCTTTTAGTCATCGTCATCACCAACGTGAGAGAGACAGAAATAAAGGTCTGAAGAAGTGAAATTTTATTTTTCTCCTCTTCCAAGAAAATGAAAGTACTACGCCAGAGAAAATTATAGGTACATACTTGATTTTCTATCATTGATCATCTAAGAAATCCCTTAATATTTTACATGTAGTATCAGAGCGTGTGTTATGAAATTTATGATTTTTTAAGAATGATTTAATTTCTCCCAATTATGCATGAATCCTACTTATGAAATTTAGGGATTTTTTCCCGCTGCAATTATGAAATCTTATATTGAAAAAGGGTATGAATACATAAAATTATATTAACTTATGATATTTGTATTTAATTAGTGGGTACTTTGGATTATATATATTAAATTTGGAGAAAGATTTCATATTTATCTTTTTGTGGTATCTAATTTAATTTGAAAGCCATTGAGGCAGCCAGTTTTTATTTATAATGGAGTTATGGGCATCATCATGTTTCCGTGATAGCTGCCATGGGCGTTTTTTTATTTTTTTATCTTAATGGAAGGAAAGTAAGAAAAAGCGAAATCCCTTATGTGTCATCAATGGTGGTTGGTGTTGGTATTTTTTTTTCCCTTTAACATATAATGTGGAGAAAGTGACCCACCCCAAGTTTCTTTTTGAAAAGTTGCGCCAGCACGTACGTTCAGGGAAGGGAGGAAGTGGAAATTTTGAAAATTGCTATTTGCAACCTTATTTTGCTATTTTCAATTCCAGTTGTTTTTTTTTCTCAAAAAATTATTATTGATTGTCATTAAAGGATTGAAAATTTATATGTTAGAATTAAATTAACCTGAATGCTTTGAAATTATTGGTAGTATATATATATATATATATATATGCTACATATTTCTTTGAACGTGTTTGAATGTAAAACACAAATAAATGTGAATATTATTTTATGGCTTGGAATGAAATTAAAAAAATGGCTTTGAATTGTTAATAGCAATAACTATGTGCAGGTCATATATATTTGGTTAGAATTAAATGTATGTTGAATTTATTAGTCACCAAAGTGGTCAAATTTATAAGGTTATTTAATTCCAAATTAATGATTATTTCAATTACTCATAGAATAATGGATGCTAAATTATATGATTATTGGATTATGGGTAATTAAAATTCATTGTTATAAGGCATTTATGGATCGCCCAAAAGTTGATTAGTTGTTCTTATAATTAATGAATATAATTGTAGGCAATTTGTGTGTATCATTAGTTTTATTTATATACCCAAAGGAAATAGATATTACTAATTGGTGCATATTTAATTGCCAAATAATGTTAAGAATTTTTATTAGCATCATCATGTTTGTATGTTGTGTGTTGGTGTATCACCCAAAGGAAAACATCAATATACATTGACCGTTATCTAAATGAATCATATGTATAACATGTATTTTATGTCTCAAAACACTTATGTGAATTGTATTATGTAATACATGTTCTCAATTAACTGAATTTTTATGTATCATTAGTGTCAATTTTAATGGACTTAACTTCTCTAACTGGAATGAGCAAGTCCAATTTCACCTTGGTGTTTTGGATCATGATCTTGCTATGTTGGAACAGAAGTTTGTTACTATTATTGATGTTAGTAGCAATGAAGAGAAAACCCATTATAAAGCTTGGAAAAGATCTAACAGACTCAGCTTAATATTGATGAGAATGACTGTTGTATACAATATTAAGACAACTCTCTCTAAAATTAAAAGTGCTAAAAGGTTTATGGGGTCAGTGGGAGAGCGCTCTCAAACAACTAATAAGTTTGTTGCTGAGACATTAATGAGTACATTGACCACCATGAAGTTTGATGGTTTACGTACTATGTATGAACATGTGATTGAGATGAAAATATTACAGTAAGACTTAAGACCTTGGGAATGACTGCGAATGAGAACTTTCTTGTTTTAGTTTATTTTGAACTCATTATCGTCTGAGTATAGCCCATTCCAAATGAGCTATAATACCATGAAAGATAAATGAAATGTGCATGAATTGCACAGTATGTTAGTTTAGGAAGAAATGAGGCTTAAGAATCAAGGAAGTCACTCAGTCCATTATGCAAGCCACCAAGGGAATCAAGGAGCTGAAAAGAAATTTGTGAAGAAGCATGATAAAGGCAAAGGGTCATTAAAGATAAATGACGACTCTTTGCAAATCCAGAAAAAGGTATCAAAGGGCAATAGTTGTCAATTTTGTAGGAAATCAGGACATTTCCAGAAAGATTGTCTAAAGTGTAAGTCTTGGTTCGAAAAGAAAGGTGAGCTTAATGCTTATGTATGTTTTGAATCAAACTTAACTGAAGTTCCTCATAATACATGGTAGATTAATTCTGGATGTACGACTCATGTTTCTAACATTATGTAAGGATTCCTTACAATCCAAACCTTAAGCCCAAATGAGAAGTTCGTCTTCATGGGGAATAGAGTGAAACTCCAGTGTAAGCAATCAAGACTTATTGTTTAAAACTCGACACTGGATATCATTTAGATTTATTGGAAACTCTTTATGTACCTAGTTTATCTAGGAATTTAGTTTCATCATCTAAACTTGATATTACTGGATACTCTTTTGATTTTGTTAATGGATGTTTCAATTTATTTAAGCATAATCATCTCATTGGTACTGGTATTCTTTGTGATGGTTTATATAAATTGAAATTAGATAGTTTGTATGCTGAAACTGTTTTAACTTTGCATCATAATGTTGGCACTAAACTTAATTTAGTGAATGAAAGATCTGTTTTCTTGTGGTATAAATGTTTAGGTAACATTTCTAGAGAAAGGATGAAAAGATTAATAAAGAATGAAATTCTTCCTTATCTAGATTTTATGGATCTAAATATTTGTGTGGGTTGTATTAAGGGAAAACAAGTAAAACATACAAAGAAAGAAGCTACAAGAAGCACTCAGTTTCTTGAAAATGTGCATACTGATATTTATGGACCTTTTGATGTTAGTTCTTTCAGAAAGGAATGATACTTTATCACCATTATTGATGATTATTCACGTTACGATTATGTCTACTTACTGCTTGAGATTTCTCAGGCAGTGGATGCCTTAGAAATTTACTAGAATAAAGTAAAAAGGCAATTAGACAAAAAGATGAAAATTATTAGATATGATAGAGGTGGTGTGTATTACGGAAGATATGATGAAATTGTGCAACACCCAGGTCCACTTGCTAAGCTTCTTCAGAAACGTGACATTTGTGCGCAATACACAATGCTGGTACACCACAACAAAATGGTGTATCAGAAAGACGTAACAGATCTTTAATGGATATGGTTAGGAGTATGTTAATCAATTCAACTTTACCCGTATCTTTGTGGATGTATGCTTTGAAAACTACCATGTATTTGTTGAATAGGGTTCCTAGTAAGGCAGTTCCAAAGACACCTTTTGAACTATGGACAAATAGGACACCTAGTATAAGGCACCTGCATGTTTAGGGTTGCCAGGTAGAAATAAGGATTTATAATCCGCAAGAAAGAAAATTGGATACAAGAACAATCAGTGAATATTTCATTGGATATCCAAAAAATTCAAAGGGGTATATGTTTCATTGTCCTAATCATAGTGTGAGAATTATCGAAACTGAAAATGCAAGGTTCATTGAAAATGGTGAAATCAGTGGGAGTAAAGTTCCACGAGAGGTGGAAATTAAAGAAGTTAGGGTGCAAGTCCCTTTAGCTTGTGCCTCTAGCAGTAAGGTGATTGCTCCTTTAGTTATTGTTACAAACAATAATGAAGAAGCACAAAACAATAATGAGTCCATGATAGATAATGAACCTATTGTGGAAGAACTGCAAGAAGTAGCATTAAGGAGGTCTCAAAGAGAAAGGAGACCAATTATTTCAAATGACTATGTAGTATACCTACATGAAATGGAAATATACTTAAGCATTAATGATAATGATTTAGTTTCGTTTTCACAAGATGTGATAATTTTAAGAAGTGGTTAAATGTCATGAAAGAAGAGACAAATTCCATGGAACATAATGGTGTTTGGGACCTTGTATAATTTCCAAAGGATTGTAAGAGAGTTGGTTGTAAGTGAGTCTTCAAGACTAAACGTGACTCTTATGGCAACCTTGAAAGTTACAAGGCTAGACTTGTTGCTAAATGATTTACTCGGAAAGATGACATTGATTATAAAGAGATGTTTTCACCGATCTCATGAAAGGATTATTTCATGATTATCATGACATTAGAAGCCCATTATGACTTGGAGCTACATTAGATGGATGTGAAAACTACATTTCTTAATGGAGATTTAGAGGAGAATGTTTATATGGACCAACCAATGGGGTTCTTAGTTGAGGGAAAGGAACACATAGTGTGCAAACTAAAGAAATCAATATACAGTCTTAAAGTAAGCTTCCCGCCAATGGTATTTGAGGTTTAATGATACCATTGTTTCATTTAGATTTAAGGGAAATATTGTTGATCGATGTATGTATCTGAAGGTTAGTGGGAGTAAGGTTATTTTCTAATTCTGTATATTGATGATATCTTGCTTGCAACTAATGATATTGGTCTTCTTCATGAGACTAAGAAATTTGTCTTTAGAAACTTTGAAGAGAAAGATATGGGTGAGGTAAGCTATGTGATAGGGATAGAAATATTCCGTAATAGATCACAAGGATTGTTAGGCTTACCTCATAAAGCATATATCAATGAAGTACTAGAGATATTCAAGATGGAGAGGTGTTTAACATCACCTGTTCTAATTTAGAAAGGAAACAAATTTAGTCTCGCACAATGTCCTAAAAATGATATGGAACGAAAACAAATGGAAGCAATTTTGTATGCATCAGTTGTTGTTGCATCTGAAAGCTGAATTTGTAGTATGTTTTGAGGCTACAATTCAGACTAATTGGTTGTGGAACTTTATTTCAGGACTTGGAATTGTCAACAGTATTGCTAGGCCGCTGAAAATGTATTGTGATAACTCCGCAACAATAATTTTGTAAGAACGACAAGTACTCTAAGGATGCTAAGCATATGGAATTGAAGTACTTTATCGTGAAGGAATAAGTTCAGAAATAAAGAGTGTCAATAGAGCATATTAGCACAAATCTTATGATAGCTGATCCTTTGAATAAGGGATTACCGCCCAAGACATTATAAAACATGTTGAAAGTATGGCCATTATTGTTATTGATGATCATTAAGTGTAATTTATCTTATGCATTTTAGTGACACTTTGAGCTCAATTATGATATGTTTCTGATTACATGTTCTCTATGTTTGCATGCATGTTTGTGTTAGAGTAATATTAACAGGTTTTGTCTTGAATGAAGACATTATGTTGGACCAATTATGTACTCCTAACTAATGATGTACAAACGCCATGACTCGAATTGGTTCCTATTCTTAATCATGAAATTATGATGTACTCAATATATAAAACAATCTAGTCATTTTTAATGCGCATTATGTTAGTTAATCTATTTATTTATTTAGTCCATAATGTTTATTAATGTCACATGAGTCAAGTGGGAGAATGTTAGAATTAATGTCTTATGTGAGAGACATGTGACTTACGTAGGGACTAATAAATAAATAATTAATAATTAAGGGTTAAATTGTAATTGAGTTAATTAGAAAAAGTGTCTAGAGGTAACTACTACTTGATGGGAGTAATGGTTATAAATGAGGGTTAATATCACTAACGTGAAATAAGGTATCCTTCCTGACAGAAAAATATTTTCTCTCTCCCATAGTTATCATGAACGTAGAGAGAGACAGAAAAAAATGTCTATGGAAGTGAAATCTTATTTCTCTCTTTTTCAAGAAAATCAAAATATACCGAAGAGAAATCTTCCTATGAAAAAAGGTATGCAGTACCTAATTATCTATTATTTGTAAGAATCACATGTTTCAAGATCCTATTGATTTCCTATAATTGATAATCTAGAAAATTTCTTAATGTTTTACACACAATTCTATGAACGGTTCTTGGAAGCAGATTGCGCTTGGATCGGAGTAGAGTAATGGAGATTATTTGAAATGGCTCAAGACCTCAAAGTCCGACACAGTCAAATAATTCGCAATATTCTTTGCTACGTGATACGGGTACAGGTTACACTGTACAGTCGTACTCAACCTTATGAAAAATTGGTAGGTGGGAATATATATATATATATATATATATATATATATATATATATATATATATATATATATATAGTATGCTATTTAAATTTATAAATAGGTTTAAAATATTGATATTCTGCCAATATTATTTTTATCTAGGTAAAAATTATAAATTATACAAATCCAAATATAAAATATCAGAAACAAAATATAATAACTACAAATATTAAATATGAAAAAATTCCTATAAAAAATCACACATTTAAGCTGACATAATTTTTTAGAGATATTAAATTGAATTCTACAAACACTTACACATTTCCACATGCTGCTTCTCTTTACAAAAAATATTCGTATCATTATAAATATCTTTTTATTTTCTATGGTCTGTAATGCTATTCAAAATTATTATAATTTTTTGTAAAATTTTAATTCATATAAAATATTGAACCAATAATATTTGCTAGCAATATAATATAGTATTGTTTATTAGTGACAGATTATTTGAATTTCGTTTTTTTATTAAAATGTGTTCATTAATATAATTTCTTGATTGCAGCTTAATCAATAGATTGATTAGTTTTTGAGTTTCTATATATATAAAGATAAACTAACTTATTTTTATACATGGATTTATTTTTTCTAAAATAATATTTCAATTACCGTGTAAGTTAAGTGATGGAGAAACAAAGGTAAGTTCATAGCACAATAGTTTATACAAATAAATAAAGAATTTTTGTAAACCCCAACCAGTTCTCTAAAGTAAACAACACTAGTTTACTTTTTTAAAAATAAACTTACATATTTTTCCTTTTTTCATCTTTTGACTTCTTGTTGAAAAATACCCAAATTTCACATTAGCTGCCTCACTTCTTGAAGTGCAACTTATATATTTATTGGATAACTTCACTTAATGTCAATTGATTTTAAGATGAAATCTAACACGCTAGCACTAAGGTGCCATGGATATTATTGATCATGTTGGCATGTTTTTTTGTAAGTCATCACCTACCCCTGTTGATACTAAACCAAAGCTTAATGATGCTTAATGAATTATTGGAGGGAAACAATTTCTTTCATGGTATCAGATTGCTTAGAGAAAGATTTTTGAACCTCCTCTTGTTGTATCTAACATCAAGAATCATGTCCCAATCATTCTTGAGATGAAAAATGTCCAATACATAACATGGGCTGAACTTTTCAAAATTCACGCACGATCTCATATTTTAAGATGAAATCTAATATGGTATTAGATCAAAGCTCTTATTTTGAGACCTTGCCCTCGCTTATGCTGCGACGAGTGTTGGGAAAGGTTGCAAAATCACATATGGTAGAAGATCATTGCTTTTGCGTCCTACATGAAGATCAGATGAAGGTTGCAAACATATCTATGTATATATGTGCGTGTAGCTAAATAAATGATAATAATTGAGCAATGTTACAATGCAGTATACAACATGGGTAAACCATCATTCAATCCATCATGATTGAAGTTTGAATCCCTAGGCGCTTTATTTCTTCCAGCAAAGTACAGTGTATATATAGTTAAGGTCTTTAACCTCTCTGCATAAACATATTTCAATACATAACAAACACAGATACACACTCATGAAAAGAAATAATTGGATTCTTCATAAAGATTACAAGAGACTGAAACATAACATTGATATAATAAAATTGAGTAGTGTATGCTGCCATGCATAGTAATCATCTTCCATCATCCAAAGCAATCAGTTCATGATCCCTAACGCTGTCATAAAATTTAAG
The DNA here is from genome assembly GCF_000004515.6 of Glycine max. Classification (NCBI taxonomy): domain Eukaryota; kingdom Viridiplantae; phylum Streptophyta; class Magnoliopsida; order Fabales; family Fabaceae; genus Glycine; species Glycine max. The sequence continues at coordinate 10,231,396 of NC_038249.2, read as the reverse complement.
AATTGAGTAGTGAAAACATATTAATTATGCGATGCATTGGTAGCAACAATGCATATAACAAGCCTGGACAATGCTGACCAAAAAAAAAAAAAAACCAGCGTAGACACTCGGTCATTCCATCATGAATGAAGTTTGAATTCCTAGGCATTTTTTTGCATCTACCAAAGTACATTCTATATAATCAAGGACTTAAAAATTTCTGCATAAACATATTTGAATAAATACAAACATACAACTACACACTCATGGAAACAACTTTTTTTGTCTTGAAAAGCCAACAGAAATGGAATTTATTAAGATGAACCAAGACAGGTACACTCATGTAATCAACTAATTGGTGTTGTTATAAAATAGACTGTATGCTGCCATGCATAATTGATCATCTTCCATCATCCAAAGCAATCAGTACATGATCCCTAATGCTATCATACCCAGCATATTGATGGCTGCTGCTATCACCAAGCTCATAAATGCTAGATGATGCCTCGTGAAGAAGGTGTTGAGTCTCCTCAACATTTTGGTCTGTATTAATCCAGGGATGCTTCTCCATTATCCTTATTCCCTCCAACTCCATTGCCACTTCCTTCATGCTAGGCCTTTCCTCCCCGTTGAGTCTCAAGCACTTTGCAGCAAGAATAGCAACCTCCATGATCTCCTTTTTATTTTCTTCATTCACAATGCCAATTTGAACAATATCAAACAGGCGATCCTCTTTCAAGCAAGACAAAAAGTGGTTAGTAAGACTTCTTTTCTCCTCTGGTTTGCCAAAAGAATAAGGTTTCTCCCCCGTTAGCAACTCTACAAGCACTACCCCAAAGCTATAGACATCACTTTTCTCAGTTAGTTGGCTTGTACGCATGTACTCTGGATCCAGGTAACCAAAAGTTCCTTGCACCATTGTGGCTATTTCTGTTTGATCAATTGGTACCAATCTTGAAGCTCCAAAATCAGACACTTTGGCAGTATAAGTGTTATCCAAGAGTATGTTAGCAGTCTTGACATCTCTGTGGATAATTGGTATTGAGGCTGCTGAGTGAAGATATGATAGTGCTCCAGCTGACTCTGCTGCTATCCTCAGATGGGTTTTCCAAGTTTCATTATTTACCTTTCTTTCAGTGTGTATAAAATCATAAAGGGTACCATTATTAACAAATTCATAAACCAGTAAAGGAACTTCTCTCTCTAAACAGCATCCCAAGAGTTTGACCACATTCCTATGATTGATTTGGGATAGAACAATCACCTCGTTAATGAATTGTTCCTTTTGGCTTTCATCAACTATTTTGGACTTTTTGACAGCAACAACTCTGTTATCTGCAAGATATCCTTTGAAAACAGTTCCAAAACCTCCACTACCAATGATTAAGCTCTCGTCGAAGTTGTTGGTTGCTTTCTTTAGTTCTTCTTCTGTGAAAATTTGAGTAATTCGGGAGGAGTTTTCACTTGTAGAGAGTTGCTGTAGCAAAATGGAACCACCATTCTGCTGAAAGTATTTCTCTCTAAGTTTGACGAGTTTCCTTTTCTGGTATATCAAGTACAATGAGGTAGTGCCCACAAACAGAATAACAATTGCTGCTCCTACTCCTGCATTCAGAATATGTCAAACACAAATCTTGAATTCTTCTCTGAACTAGTATCAGCAGCATACATACAGAATAAACAGAGCTAAGTTAAAATGAAAACAATAAATAAACCGTAATTGCTTACCTATGACAACCTTCGGAACTACATCTCGTTTGTGGCACCCTTCTTCCTTTGTTCCATTTCCGGAAAGCCCCTTTGGACAGAAACATGTATGGGATCCAATGGTGTTGACACAATTTTGTTCACTTATGCATGTATGATTGTCTGTCTTACATTCGTCAATGTCTGCAAATCCCATATAGAAATAACATAGAACTTCAATTAATAAAGCAAACTACCAAAACGAAAACAGTGGCATATAATTGCAGAAGTATGTAAAATTGTGAATGATGAGAGTCATATAAAGGAGATAGGTAAATTAATCTTTGGGGGAGTAAATTAAAAGAAAATAATTCATGGACACTCATATGCAACATATACTAATATAAACCCAGAGAAAAAAGGAAATGATAAAGAAAAATGAGGTGTCAACGAGTTGTTTAAAATATTAGCCACAGGGTGTTGGAATATTACTTTTCTAAATTAAATTACCTGTACAGCCAAGATATGGGTTTCCTTCATAGCCATCTTTACATCTGCATCGATAACCAAAATCAGTGTCCTTGTCGTCGCAATAGCTATTCCACTTGCAGGCCTCATTGCCTTTACTATTGGAATCATCACAGCTTTTGTTTCCCACGGTCCAATCCAGAACCAATGGGATCTTCTTGTGTGGGAAGCTTTGTATGTCAGTAGTAGAAAAATTATAAAAGCCATTTTTGACTACAAATGAATAGCTGCAGTTTCCCCAATCTAGCGTTGAATTGTGGAAAACTCTTGCCCGCAGAGTGATGTTCCTCATTCCAGGAGGAATATCCACCTGGCAACACCCTATGCCCGAGCACGTTCCGTTTTTGATCCTCTTTGTGTTGCCATGAGAGCTCGTTAAGCACCCAGTTGAATATGACTCCCCGTTGAAATAACTATTTACGTAGCCATAGCTATCGCTGCCAACGGTTAGTAACTTGTTTTCGTTGCTTGAAATGCTGAAACTGCCAGTGCGAAGATGGTAGGACTTGGGGAGTTCGCTTCCGTTTTGCTGGTGGCAAAGCGATGCGAAAGAGGCCAATAGGTCTATTTGATGACTTAGGAAGCTGATGTTTGAAACTCTTACATTACCATAATATAATATGGAGCCATCACAAGTAAGCTTGAATTTGCGATCCAAGAAACAGGGTCGGTGACCGGGTGTTGAAGAGTTACCTATGCCGAATGGATAAGGAATTTGGACATTTCCACAGGTGGATTTGCAGCCAGGGAGGGCTTGTTTTGGTGTTGTGGCGGAAAGGGTTTGATGAGGTACAACAGCTACGGTTATTATTACTACTACGAGGGCTAATGCCAACATATTCAACATCGTGTGATTTGCTGGGGTGTTACAGTTGTATATTGCATTCGCCTATAGTCACAATTTAGAAAATTGGCCTTTGGAAGGGTCGAGTTGGTGCAGTTGCTTGTGCTGCTACCTAGTGGCTCAAGTGTTTAATTTTTATAAACATGAAGTTTTGGTCTTTATCTACGCACGGCGGGCGTTGCCTTCATTTCATTTGACTGTTTCACCAGACACAGTTGAAAAGAAAAGAAAACTCGCACACCAATTAATGAAGAATTTTCTGTGCAAACACGCAGAAAGAAAATTCAAAGGAGGACCACAGCCGTAAGTACGACAAAATCAAGAAGCATGGAAAGCAGAAAGAAAGTGAGAGGGAATAATAGATTAAAAATCAAAAAGTAAATGCATAGCCTTCAGAAAGTAAAGGGCAATGATATTTGAACTTTCATTTTTTTTCCAAACACTTAACTGATATTTTTTTTATTTTTCTATTTTGTTATCACGGCTTAACATTTATAATATTTATATCTTTCTAACACTATATATTGTTTAACATTTTGGGTGTCCGAATATTATTTTCCTAACTAAACTATATGATACGTGAAATTCCTTTTATATCTAGGAAATGGGAATCAACTTCTATCCACTATAAAGTTTTCGAAGATCATTCATTTCTATGAATTCACAAGCAAAAATAAATATCATACCGTAATTATATATCATATATATTTCTAATTTAAACTGAATAATTTTTTTTTCTATTTTATCAGTATTGCACAATACAAAGTTTCTGCATATTTCAGTTTTATGTTTTGTTACCTTTTCGTTCTATACTCTTTCAATTTATTCGGCAGAAATTTACTTTAGTAAAAACGAGACTGAAATAGAATTTTGATTCTTTATTTATATTATTTTTCTTTAATTTAATTACTCTCTTAAGTTTAAATAGTTTTATTTTATAGTCTTTTAAAATATCTTTGTCAGATTAAATTAATCTTTTTATGCATTAATTATTAATTTGGTTCTCAAATTTTTAAAAGGTTCAATTTGGTCCTTTAGTTCTTAAAAAAAAAAAATTTGGTGTCCAAATTTTTAAAAAGTCTAATTTAGTCATCAAATTCTGAAAAATAAATAATTTCGGACCTCAAATGTTTAAGAACTCAGAGAATCAAATTAAACCATTTAAAATAATTTAGGAACCAAATTGATTCACTCTTTTAAAAATTTAAGGATCAAATTGAATTTCTTAAAAATTTGGAGACCAAATTGATTCGTTTTTTTAAAACTTAAGATCCAATTTGAATATTTTAAAAATTTATGGACTAAATTGAACAATTTAAAATAATTTGGAGACCAAATGGATAAATGAGTTGTTAGTTTATTATATTAACTTATTCAACTTAATGGAATATGATAAACTATGAGAGAGGTCACATTTAACAAAAAGCAAAGGTACCTAAAAGAAAAGAAAAAGCACACCAACCCATCTAACAAAATTACACATTTGAGCAAAGATATAATTAACTACCCATTACATATTAAAATAAAAAGGTCAAAATATGTTTTCGATTCCTTATAAATATTCAATGTTTGTGTTTGTTCTCTAATAATTTTTTTCTTCGCATCGAGTTCTGATTACAACAATAATTTTACTTTTTGGTCCTTTGACACTTTTTAATCCCTGACAAATTATTGAATTTTTTATTTGGTTGTAGAATATTTTTTTTAATTTCTTATTAGTATTTTTCAAAAGGACTAATAGCAAATGAGAAACATACTTATTATCGAGAATAAGTACAAAATTCATTAATTTATCATGAACTAAAAAAAGTGTTAGGGACCAAAAACAAAATGATTGGTTTACTAGGGAGTCAATGCAATAAAAAATTTATCACAAAATCATTACAAAATTTGCTAATTTATGAGGGATATAAATCATATTTTAGTCAAATAAGAATATACCCAAGCCTTACGAACCCAAATAAGCTTCAGATGTTGCCTTCAAAATTTCTCTTAAAATACCTGTAAGTCGAAAGCTATTCGAGACATAACAAGTAGCTACAGCAAGTTTGATATTGTTAGGGTTAAAAATTGATGGAAAAACCAATATAATCTAACAATGCAATACTAAGAGATCAAAGTAAAAAAATAGGTCAAATGACTTTTTTGGTTCTTTATCTTAATTTTATTTATTTAGTTTGATCGTTTATCTTTTAAAAGATTTATTTTGATCATTTATCTTTTTAAATCAATTGAAAATGGTCCTTTTGTTAAGTTAAAGATTATTGTCATTAATGTTTTCTCTCTCCACTCTCATTGTTCTCTCTCTTACGCCTCTCACTATTTTTGCTTAGATCAACCAACCAAGGATCTATGTTCCCCAGACCCTAACGCTAGCCCAAGCTCCAAACCCGAAATCCCCCATCCCATGCTTCCCTAACCCAACATAGGACGTGATGGAGAGGGTAGGAGAAGCTGGTGGCGTGGGGTGTTTTTGGGTTTTGTGAAGGGAGAAAACATAAAGAAAGGATTGAAAACAAAAAGAGGAGAAGATATTTGTTGTTTGTGGGGGAGAGAGAAGTCTTCAAAGGAAGTGGAGGGGGAGTGGAGGTGACAGCGATGTGGCGGTGAATGAGGGGAACCGTTGCCTCCAACGCAGTGTTGTGATGGTGTTTCATTTCTTCTATTTATTTTCTACACTTTCCTTCTTTCCATAGTTCTATGATCTTGATTTCTGTTTTGGTTTATTTGTGATTTGGGTCTAGAGTGAAAATTTATGTGGAATTTGCTAAATTATTGTTTCAATTTGTGATTTGGTCTTAGATTTGTTTGATATCCCCTTCTCTTGCAATCTCAGTCTTAGAACACCTCTATTCATGGGTGAAGAAAGAGAGAGAGGTGGAAGGAGCTAGGATGGAGTAGACTTAGGAAGAAGGTGCAAGTAGATGGAGTAGAGGAAGAAGAGACATTTCTTGATGGATTTTAGGCACCAATATCATTATTTCGTTAGTGAAGTTAACCACAGATGGATGGTAGGACCATTTTGAATCGATTTAAAAACGATAAAGGACCAAAATGATTTTTTAAATGATAAAAGACTAAACTAAAAAAAATGAAGGACCAAAAAGGTCATGTGGTAAAACAAATTAAGGATAAAATATGTTTTTAGTTTCTATACTTTCATTATATCTTGTTTTTGTTTTCATATCTTACAATTTAGCCCCTGAACTTTGTAAAAAAAACCTTTAGTCCCTCGTGACAACCTTAAGTTAAAAAATTGTAAAAATGGGGGAGTAAGCCCAGGGGTCTTAAAGCATGTTTTTTTTTATAAAGTTCATGTATTAAATTGCATGATATAAAAGTTTAAGGACTAAAAATAAGATTCAACAAAAGTATAGGGACAAAAACATATTGATGTAGCTCCATGTGGAGCTTGTACACCTTGGATCTTTTTCATCAATGAAGTCCTTTGCTTCTTGAAGATCAATGGCAGTGGAATGGAGATGGAAGAAAGATGATTGGAGATGCCACTACAAGGAGAAGATGAGTCATGAAGAAGCTCACCACCATAGGAAGTCATGGATAGGAGCTTGAAGGTAGGAGAAGATGAGTGGAGGGAGAGGGAGAAGGAGCATGAAATTTTGTTCCTCAAATGAAGTCTGAACTTTGAAGTGTAATTCTCAAATGATCAAAGTTCAAAAAATGCACACACGGCCTCTATTTATAGCCTAAGTGTCACACAAAATTGGAGGGATATTTGAATTTCTATTCAAATTTCCCTTGAATTTGAAATTGAATTTGTGGAACCAAATTTTGGAGTCGAAATTTCACTAATTATGATTAGTGAATTTTAGCTATGGTTCAACCCACTAATCCAAGATCATGTACAAGATTCTCCACTAAGTGTGCTTAGGTGTTATAAGGCATGTAAAACATGAAAGATGTGCACAAAGTGTGACTACATGATGTGGCAATGGGGTGTAGCAAGCAAATGCTCACCTCCCCCTCTAAAATTTAATTGGATTGGGCTTCTCCCAATTCAATTAAATTTATTTCTCAACATACACATCAAATATTCACTTAGTGCATGTGAAATTACAAAAATACCCCTAATACAAATTCTAAAATACAAGGGCTGAAAAATCCTACATTTCTAGGGTACCCTACCTACATTATGGAGCCCTAAATACAAGGCCCAAAAATAATGAAATCCTAATCTAACATGTACAAAGATAAGTGAACCCAACCTTGGCCCATGGGCTCAGAAATCTACCCTGAGGTTCATGAGAATCCCAGGACCTTCTTCAGCAGCTCTAGCCCAATACTCTTGGAGCCTCTTGCTCATGGCTCTGGTGACTAGTCCCTTCATAGGAAGGATTGCACCATCCGCTCCCCCTTGAAGAGAATTTTGTAGAAACATATATGATATGAAGTTTTGATGATGCCAAAGATGAGCGTGATTCAAGTCAATGATTCAGAAAGGCAAGAAGAACGATGTACTTAGCTGATAGGATCTTAGAAAGAATTCCTTAATTGATGCAGCACAAGGTTTGGCTAAATGATATATTACAAAAGATTTTTAAGATTTCAAAATATGATACTTTCTCTCTGGCAATCGATTACCAGAGGATGTAATCGATTACCAGTGGCCAAATTGGTTTCTGAAACAATTTTACAAATTTCAAATTTGATTTTTAAGCCTGTAATCGATTACACAAAGTATGTAATCGATTACTAGAAGTTAAAACTGTTTGTAGCAACTTTAGAAATTTGAATTTAAATTTTAAAAGCTTGTAATCGATTACAACATTTGTGTAATCGATTACGAGGCATAAAAATTCTAATTTCAAATCTGAAGAGTCACAACTCTTTAGAAACTAAATGTGTAATTGATTACAACATTTATGTAATCGATTACCAGTAAGGAATTTTCGAAAATAACTCCCAAGAGTCATATTTGTTCAAGAAGTTTTTGAATGGCCATCAAAGGCCTATAAATAGGTGACTTGAGTTACGAAATTCCATAGATTTTTTCTAAACAACATTGTCTTATCCTCTTAAAATCAAATTGTCTTATCACTCTCAAAATATTCCTTGGCCAAAACACTTGCAAAATTCAATAAGGAATCTTGAGCGATCTTCCATTGTAATATCCTTCTCTTAAAGAGAGAACTCTTTTTCTTCTTATTCAAAGAGATTTGTTTAAGAGACCGAGGGTCTCTTAAGTTGTAAGGTTATCTGAACACAAGGGAAGGGTGTCCCTGTGTGGTTCAGAGTTTTGTAAAAAACTTTTTACAAGCTAGTGAAAATTTCAAGCGGGTTGCTTGGGAACTAGACGTAGGCACAGGGCGTGGCTGAACCATTATAAAATCTGAGTTTGCATTCTCTCTTCCCTTAAACTTCTTTTATTTATTGCTATTTATCTTTTGCTTTAAAGAAGTTTATTTTGAATTATCTTTTGAGTAATTCATATTAAGGGTGCATTGTTAATTGAAAAAAAAGAGTTAAATTTTAATTGGGAATAATTTTAATTGTCTTTTGAGTAATTCATATTAAGGGTGCATTGTCTTCTGAATATCTAGGAAGCCATAGAAATTGGGCCCTACATTCCCACTATGGTGACAAAAAATAAAACCATAAAAAAACCTAGGGATCAATGGAGTGAGGAGGAAAAAAGATTAGTTCATTACAATTTAAAAGCCAAAAATGTAATTACATCTGCATTAGGAATGGATGAATATTTTAGGGTGTCAAATTGCAAAAATACAAAAGATATGTGGGATACCTTACAAGTAACCCATGAAGGGACAACAAATGTGAAAAGATCTTGGATAAATACTTTAACTCATGAATATGAATTATTTAGAATGAATCCTAATGAAACCACACATGACATGCAAAAGAGATTCACACATATAGTAAATCATCTTGCATCCTTAGAAAAAATATTTCCAAATGAAGATCTTGTCAATAAAGTTTTGAGATGTTTAAGCAGGGAATGGCAACCAAAGGTAATGGCCATTGCTGAATCAAGAGATCTTTCTAACATGTCTCTTGCTACTTTGTTTGGATAGTTACATGAACATGAAATGGAATTGATGAGATTGAATCAACATGAGGAGAATGATAGAAAGAAGAAAGGAATTGCCCTTAAAGCTTCATCTTCAGTCCAAGAAGGAAGTGATAAGGAGGATTCAATTGAAATAAACGATGATGATCTTAGTATTTTTGTAAAAAGATTGAACAAATTTCTAAGAGTCAGAGGAAATAAAAAAAGATCAAATTTTAAATCAAAGAAAAGGGCAGAAGATTCATCGTCTACTCCAAAATGTTATGAATGCAATCAACCTGGACATCTGAGGGTTGATTGCCCAATTTTCAAGAAAAGAATGGAGAAATCTGAAAAGAAAGTTTTTAATGAAAAGAAGGCCTACATTACATGGGATGACAATGATATGGACTCATCTGAAGATTCAGAAAATGAAGTTGTAAACCTGAGTCTGATGGCCAAGAGTTATGAAAGTGATGAAGAGGTAACATCTTCTGATAACAACTTATCCATTTCATTTGATGAATTACAAGATGCATTTGCTGATTTTCATAAAGAATCAGTTAAACTTGCAAAACTGGTTTCATCTTCTAAGAAAAAAATTTCAAATTTAGAAAAATAAGTTTTAAAATTAAATGAAGAATTAGAAAATCTTAGGACTGAAGTTATAACTTTAAGATCAAATGATATAATTCATTCTTCTACCATGCATGATAATATAGAGGTATCTAATTCATGTAATTGTTGTAACAAGTACTTAGAAGAAATTAAGGATTTGAAAATTTCTCTTGCAAAATTTTCTATTGGCAAAAGTAACTTAGATATTATATTAGGAAAGCAAAGATGTGTCTTTGATAAGGCAGGATTAGGATATAAGCTTGATAAACAACAAAAATTTTATAAAAGTTTCTTTGCATCCACACAAAAATATAGTTCTCCTTTCTTAACATGTTTTTATTGTGGATAGAAACGACATGGTACATCTACATGTTACTTTAAGAAAAATAGCAACAATATTAAAATGATATGGGTCCCAAAAGGACCTTTTATTAAATCTAACACACAAGGACCCAAGAAAGTTTGGGTACCTAACTCACAAATATGATCATATAGGTATCCTTGAAGAAAAGTTGGTACATAGATAGCGGATGCTCTAAACATATGACGGAAGATGCATCAAAGTTCACTCATATCTCTCCTAAGAAAAATGGACATGTGACTTATTGCAACGATAAAGGTAGAACTCTTAGAGTTGGAAAAATAGGTACAAACTCATCTTCCTCCATTGAGAATGTTCAACTTGTTGAAGGTCTTAAGCATAACTTGCTTAGTGTTAGTCAATTATGTGATAAAGGTTATCTAGTATCATTTGACTCTTATAACTATGTTATTGAAAACAAGATTGATAGGAATATAAAGCATATAGGCTATAGAACAAATAATGTTTACATGATAAATTTAAAACAAAAACAAAACCATGATCAATGTTTTCTTAGTAAAGATGATGATCCTTGGTTATGGCATAGAAGGATTGCCCATATAAACATGGAACATTTAAATAAACTAATTTCAAAAGATTTAGTTATTGGTTTACCAAAACTCAAATTTGAAAAAGATTAATAATGTGATGCATGTCAAAAAGGAAAACAAGTAAGAGTTTCTTTTAAATCTAAGAATATTGTGTCAACAACTCAACCCTCACAACTGTTGCATATGGATCTTTTTGGTCCTTCTAGAACTATGAGTTTTGGAGGGAACTATTATGCTCTCGTTATTGCTGATAATTACTCTAGATATACATGGACATTATTTCTCACTCATAAAAGTGATGCATTTCATGCATTCAAGAAACTTGCTAAAGTTATTCAAAATAAGAAAAATCTTAAAATTGCATCTATCAGGAGTGATCATGGAGGAGAATTTGAAAACAAATATTTTGAATCATTTTGTGATGAACATGGCATTGAGCATGATTTTTCTACACCCAAAAATCCTCAACAAAATGGAGTTGTTGAGAGGAAAAATAGATCCTTAGAAGAAATTGCTAGAACTTTACTAAATGATACTTTTCTTCCAAAATATTTTAGGGCTGAAGCCGTAAATACTGTATGCTACATCATGAATAGAGCTTTAATAAGACCAATCTTGAAGAAAACTCCATATGAGTTATTTAATGGAAGAAAACCTAACATTTCACATGCATCTTCATGTATATGGATGTAAATGTTTTGTGCTAAACAATGGTAAAGATAATTTAGGAAAGTTTGATGCTAAATCTAATGAAGGTATTTTTCTTGGCTATTCATTGCAAAGTAAAGTATTTAGAATATATAACAAAATAACTATGATTATTGAAGAATCCATTCATGTTTCTTTTGATGAATCTAATGCAATTTTGCCAAGAAAAGATATACTAGATGATATTTCAGAATCATTAGAAGAAATTCATATTCAAGGAGAAGATCACAAAGGCAAAGGAGATGGAAATAATGAAGATTTTCACATTGATGAAATCAAAACAAATGCTGATCTTCCAAGAGAATGAAGAGCTTCTAGATATCATCCTCTTGACAACACCATTGGTGATATATCAAAAGGGGTATCCACTAGACATTCTCTCAAAGATATGTGCAATAATATGGATTTTGTTTCTATGATTGAACCTAAAAATTTGAAAGAAGCCATAATTGATGAACATTGGATAATAGCTATACAGGAAGAGTTAAACCAATTTGAAAGAAATAATGTTTAGGAGTTAGTTGAGAAACCTAAAAACTACCCAGTTATTGGAACAAAATGGGTATTTAGAAACAAGTTAGATGAAAATGGCATAGTTATTAGAAATAAGGCTAGGTTAGTAGCCAAAGGATACAATCAGGAAGAGGGGATAGACTATGAGGAAACATATGCTCCAGTTGCTAGATTAGAAGCCATAAGAATGTTATTAGCCTATGCATCCATAATGGATTTTAAACTTTATCAAATGGATATGAAGAGTGCCTTTTTAAATGGCTTTATCCAAGAGCAAGTATATGTAGATCAACCCCCTGGTTTTGATAACCCAAATAAGCCTAATCATGTTTTTAAATTAAAAAAAGGCTTTATATGGCTCAAAGCAAGCCCCTAGGGCTTGGTATGAGCATCTGAGTAAGTTCTTTTTAGAAAAAGATTTCTCTAGAGTTAAAGTAGATACTACTATTTTCATTAAGAAGTTAAATGATATTTTATTAGTTCAAATTTACATTGATGATATTATCTTTGGATCCACTAATGACTCTTTATGCAAAGAATTCTCTCAAGACATGCAAAGTGAATTTGAAATGTTTATGATGGGTGAGTTAAATTTCTTTCTTGGGTTGCAAATAAAGCTAACCAAGAATGGAATATTTGTCAATCAATCAAAGTATTGCAAAGAATTGATTCATAGATTTGGGATGGAAAATGCTAAACATATGGCTACTCCAATGAGCACTGCTTTCTATTTGGATAAAGATGAAAATAGTAAGTCAATAGATATTAAGAAATATCAAGGTATGATCAGATCTCTTGTTTATTTATCTGCTAGTAGACCTGATATTATGTTTAGTGTGTGTATGTGTGATAGATTTCAATCAAATCCCAAAGAATCACATCTTAGTGCAGTTAAGAGAATTATAAGATATTTGTTAGGCACTATGAATATAGGATTATGGTATCCTAAAAATTCCACATGCAATTTAATAGGATATTCTGATTCCAACTTTGGCGGTTCTAAAGTTGATAGAAAGAGCACCACTGGAACTTGCCATTTCATTGGATCTGTTATAGTTTCTTGGCATAGTAAGAAACAAAATAGTGTTGTTTTATCCACTGCTGAAGCGGAATACATTTTTGCTGGCAGTTGTTGTGCCCAAATTCTTTGGATGAAGCAACAACTTTCTGATTATGGAATATTTGTTGATCATATTCCTATAAGATGTGATAACAGAAATGTTATAAATCTATCTAAGAACCCTCTTCAGCACTGAAGAACCAAACATATAGAGATAAGACATCATTTCTTGAGAGATCATGTTCAAAAGGGAGATTGTGTACTAGAATTCGTTGATACAAAGAATCAGTTAGCTGATATCTTTACAAAACCTCTCCTTAAAGAAACATTCTTTGCTATTAGGAGAGAACTAGGTCTTTTAGATGTCAATGATCTAGACAAATAGGTAACTCAAATTGAGTTTTATCCTTCTTATGTTCAATAGATTATCTTTGCGTGTAGTTGTTTGTGTTATTAATAGTCATATTCATTGTTGTATGTCATATAATAATTGTCCTTAATTACCTTTGTTTGATTTTTAATAGCAATATAATCTATTGTGTGTAGTAAATTGATTGATAAATTGATTAGATTTGTTTGTGTTTGATGATTATTGATTGAATGTGTTTGTTGATTGAATGCATTTGATTGTGCTTGATTATCATTGTTAAGTATGTATGTGACTTAAGAATAATTAGTTTTAATTGAAAAAGCCTTGTTTAAGGATCTGGTAATCGATTACCATTCTTTGTAATCGATTACCTTAGAACAGCAAGGCTGTAATCGATTATAGAAGCCTGTAATCGATTATAATGGCCTGTAATCGATTACCAAGCGTCCCTGTCTATAAATATTTGTGAACCTTCATTCTCCCCTTTCGTGTGACGGTGCAAAACCTTCCCCAATCTTCAAATCTTTGTATCTCTCTCATTTATTAACCAAATCGCTTCGAACAAAGCCTAATCTTCATCTTTTTCAATTCTCTTTCAAACCCACTGATCAAAATCAATTGTAACACCTTTAAATGGCATAATCATCAAAGAAGAGAAAGATATCTTCCTCCACCACCACCGCTGTTGGCCACCACCGCCAAGGAACTTATGGAGACCCACCTGCACCAGTTCCTCCTTCTCTTTCATCTCCTCGATCATCCATATTATTTTCCTCAGATGATTAGCATCAAAGGTACTACTCTCAATTCTGTAATAGAGTCATTCTAGACCCTAAGTACCTTGACCTTGAATTTTTTTATGGAGAAACATTTGATTGTTACCTAGTGTTTCAAAATTCTGCTTTGGTTGATTTCATGTCTCTGAAACTGCCCTACTTTCCTGAATTAGTTAAGGTTTTCTATAAAAATTTGAAGATTCAGGATGGTGTTCTTTACTCCGAGGTGCATCATACTCCCATTGTTGTTGATCAGTCCTTGTTTTATTCTTTTACTAAGCTACCCAATCAAGGTGTTCCTTTTGAGGGCACTCTTGTTAATGATTGGAAATTTGAATATTCTAGTCATAATGCTCGTAGAATGGTCTGTAATGACAAGGCTAAAATGACTGGTAGATTACTTGCTGGGTCATTTACCTTCGATTGTTGCATCATGCACTATATCATTGTTCGTATTTTTCTTCCTCGGTCTTTAAACCTTGCACAAGCCTCTGAGGAGGATTTGATTTTGTTGTGGGCACTTCAAACTGGTCGTCAGATCGACTAGGCCCATCTAGTTCAGTACCAGATGCATAAGGCATTACGGGCCAATGTACCTCTGCCTTATCCCCACCTTGTTACTCTCTTTCTTCACCATTTCAATGTTCCTTTGGATGATAAACCCTATGTCCAGGTTAAAAGGTTGTTTTCCATTGGTGCCAGTGCGGTTACCTCCTTTGGTTACCAAAAAGATGTTGATGGTCAGTGGGTTCGCAAACAAGACTTGCCACTACCTATTCCCGACCAACATACCCCATCTCCTCCACCACAAAGGGATGATTCCACTTCTCTTCTGACTAAAGTACTCACAAAGCTTCGCGACCTTCGAGCTTTTGTGGGTGAGCGCTTCGATGCGATGGATACTCGCTTTGATGGGATGGATACTTGTATCACTTGGCTTGAAGATGATATAAGCTTTATCATGCGTTGCTTCAATCCCTCAGCCGACTCTTAGTTATCTTTCTTATATTTTTATTTCCTTTAGCTTTATTATTATTTCTTTAGCCTTGTATTTTGGCTTTTATTGCTTAGTACTTTTGTTATGATTGTCTTGGATGTTTACCATTATGTTTTGCTTTGTGTTTGGTTATTTAGACTTTGATTTGGATGATTTACACTTGCTTGGTTTATTCTATGGATTGAATTAGTTTATGGATAACTTGTGCTATGATTTTTTTGTTCCCTTAGTTCCTTTCTCTAGACATTTTTTTTATTTTACTTTTTGATGATGTTGCCAAAGGGGGAGAGAACTTAGGATAGAATTTATCATGAACTTAGGCATAAATTCCAATCTTAAGAGGGAGTAAGGGCTGTGAGCATGCATTATCAATTATATATTGTTTATCTTGATTTCAAATTATTTTCATCATCAAAAAGGGGGAGATTGTAGAAGCATATATGATATGAAGTTTTGATGATGCCAAAGATGAGTGCGATTCAAGTTAAGAATTCAGAAATGCAAGAAGAACGATGTACTTAATTGATAGGATCTTAGAAAGAATTCCTTAATTGATGCTGCACAAGGTTTGACTAAAGGATGTTTTACAAAAGCTTTTTAAGATTTCAAAACTATGATATTTTCTCTCTAGTAATCGATTACCAGTGGTCAAATTGGTTTATGAAACAATTTTATAAATTTTGAATTTGATTTTTAAAGTCTGTAATCGTTTACACAAAGTTTTTAATCGATTACCAGAAGTTCAAACTATTTGTTACAACTTTTAGAAATTTGAATTTAAATTTTAAAAGCTTATAATAAATTACAACATTTGTGTAATTGATTACCAAACATAAAAATTCAAATTTCAAGTCTTAAGAGTAAAAAATATTTAGAAATTAATTGTGTAATCGATTACAACATTTATGTAATTTATTACCAGTAAGGAATTTTCGAAAATAACTCCCAAGAGTCACATCTGTTCAAGAAGTTTTTGAATGGCCATCAAAGACCTATAAATAGGTGACTTGGGCTAGGAAATTCCTTACCTTGTGTTTGGATCAGGAATTTCAAAATTTCAAGGAATATGAAATGCCTAGAATTTGAATTGCTTTTATTTTAATTTCCTTCATTTTTCAAATGCTTTGTTTGGATAAATCAATTCAAATTTCTTCCATTTTAAATTTTTTGTTTGGATAGGGCAATTCAATTTCCTCCATATGCAAAATTTCAATTTTATATTTTAAATAGATGAAATTTTAATATTAAACTTTATAGAAAATAAACACAAACTAATTTTGAAATATTAAGTAAAAAATATTTTAAATTTTTAATAATTTATAAATATAAAATATTGATAATAGCTTTGACTGATGTCGACCAAAATAAATCTAGTGGATGTCCCCTGTAAGAACCTAGTTGATGTTGATTAAAAATAGTCATGCCCGATGTCGGTCAAAAATACCTAGCTGGTGTTAGCAGAAAAACCCTAGCCAACTTCAACCAAAAAACCTAACTAATGTTGTTAAGAAA
Organism: Glycine max; assembly: GCF_000004515.6. Taxonomy (NCBI): domain Eukaryota; kingdom Viridiplantae; phylum Streptophyta; class Magnoliopsida; order Fabales; family Fabaceae; genus Glycine; species Glycine max. Next base: position 10,214,865 of record NC_038249.2, on the reverse strand, counting down.
TAGCTTTGGCTGATGTCTGCTAGAAAACCCTAGTCGATGTCAGCAAAAAAATCCTAACCAACATCGGCTAAGAAAATCTAGTTGACATCAACCAAAACACCTTAGTTAACATTGGCTAAAAAATAACCCTAGCCGATATTGGCTAAAAAATAGCTTTGGCTGATGTTGGCTGGAAAAACCTAGCTGACGTCAGCTAAAAAATCCTAACAGGTGTCTACTCAAAAGTTAGTCATGACCGATGTCAGTAGAAAAAATGTAACCAACATCGGCCAAAAAAAATCATTGGTCAACATCAACTGAAAAAACCTGGATGATAACGACCAAAAAAATTTGGCCGACGTTTGCAAAAATTTCCCATGATTGACATCACTGAGAAAATAACCCTAACCAACTTCATCTAAAAAAATATTAGCCGATATCGGCAAAAAATAGCTTTAGTTGACACCATACAAAAAAATTCTGACCGAAAAAACCTCAGCCAATGTTAGTGAAAAACAATTTATGTCGATATCGATTGTAAAAACTTTGGTCACCTGTAGTTGTGAGCGTTGAGCGAGAAAGAGTCATGGGCAGGAACGTGGGTTAGAGTGAGCATCTCCGAAAAAAGAATTTCAAATTCTATATTTTTTGAGAGAATTTGAAATCCCACTGTTTTAGTCAATCAAAATGATTCATAAAAATAACAAAAATTAAATATTCTTTCAACTACTCTATCCAAACAAGCCATTATATCATGAATCATTTTAAATTCCATGAAAAAATGAATTCCCCTGTTAAATTGCTCCATCCAAACACACTATTAGAGTTTTTCTGAACAACATTTTCTTATCCTCTCAAAATTAAATTATCTTATCACTCTCAAAATATTCCTTGGCCAAAACACTTGCAAATTCAATAAGGAATCTTGAGCGATCTTCCATTCTAATATCCTTCTCTTAAAGAAAGAACTCTTCTTCTTCTTATTCAAAGAGATCTGTTTAAGAGACCGAGTGTCTCTTAAGTTGTAAGGTTATCTGAACACAAGGGAAGGATGTCCTTGTGTGATTCAGAGTTTTGTGAAAAGCCTTTTTCAACATAGTGGAAATCTCAAGCGGGTTGCTTGGGGACTGGACGTAGGAACAAGGCGTGGCCCAACCAGTATAAAATATGAGTTTGCATTCTCTCTTTCCTTAAACTTCTTTTATTTATCGCTATTTATCTTTTGCTTTAAAGAAGTTTATTTTGAATTGTCATTTGAGTAATTCATATTAAGGGTGCATTGTTGATTCAAAAAGAGAGTTAAATTTTAATTGGGAATCATTTTTGTATCTTAATTCAACCCCCCCTTCTTAAGACAACTGAGGCCACTTGTCCAACAGATTTGACCTCAAATTTGTTGGTTCCTCCTCCTCAATATCAATTCCATCTGCAAAATGAATTAAATCATAAATGTTAAAAGTGGTGTTGACTCCATACTCTTGAAAAGGTCCATCCCCTCTAGGGCTATGCTTGGATTTCCTTTTAGTTGGGAGTCTATCCGTCTTAAGATGGAGCCAAAGCCAATCCCCCTCATTAAGAACTAGCTTCTTTCTTCCTCTATTTCCTTTAGTTGAATACACCTTTGTTTGGTTCTCTATTTGGTTCTTAACCCTCTCTTGCAACTTCTTTACAAACTTTGACCTAAATTCCCTTTCTTTATGTATAAAAGAAGTGTCAAGTGGGAGGGGAATGAGGTCTAAGGGTGTTAGGGGATTGAACTCATACTCAACCTTAAAAGGGGATTGCTTGGTGGTTCTATGAACCCTTCTATTGTAGGAAAATTCTACATGAGGAAGATACTCATCCCAAGACTTATGGTTTCCTTTTAGAAGAGCCCTTAAAAGGGTGGAAAAGACCTATTCACTACCTTTATTTGCCCATAAGTTTGTGGATGACAAGTGGTAGAGAAAAGAAGCTTAGTTCCTAGCTTAGCCCATAAGGTTTTCCAAAAGTGACTAAGGAACTTAGCATCTCTATTTGACACAATGGTCCTAGGCAAACCATGGAGTCTCACAACTTCCCTAAAATAGAGTTTTGAGATGTAGGAAGCATCATCCACCTTGTGGCATGGTATAAAGTGTGCCATCTTACTAAACCTATCCACCACCACAAAGATAGAATCTACACCTCTTTGGGTTCTAGGAAGCCCAAGGACAAAGTCCATACTAATGTCTACCCAAGGTGTAGATGGGATGGGTAAGGGTGTGTATAGCCCATGAGGAACACCTAGTGCAATGCTTATGGACATCTTTCTTCATATGGGGCCACTGGAACTTTTCTTTGAGTAAGACAAGGGTCTTGTCTATCCCAAAGTGGCTCATGAGTCCACCCTCATGGCTCTCTTTCACAAGTAATTTCTTGATGGATCCTTGGGGTATGCAAAGTTTTCCCTCTTTGAACAAATACCCCTCAGTCAAATAGAATCTATCTTGGGCCTTTTGCCCATAACTGTCCTAAATGGGAGATAAACATTCATCTAAAGCATATAAGTCCCTAATGTTATCAAATCCTAAAATTTGAGCTCCTAGGGAGAAAAACAACGTATGCCTCCTAGAGAAGGCATCATCTACCACATTTGTTTTTCCCTTTTTGTATTTGATAGCATATGGAAATTGCTTTAGGTACTCTACCCATTTTTCATGCCTTTTGTTTAACTTGCTCTGCCCTCTAATGTACTTAAGTGATTCATGATCACTATGAATGACAAATTCCTTGGAAACAACATTATGTTCCCAAGTTTGAAGGGCTCTTATTAAGGCATTAAGCTCTTTATCATTGGTGGGGTAGTTGAGGGTGACACCATGAAGTGTTTCACTAAAATAAGCAATAAGGTGCCTACCTTGTAACAATACAGCTCCAACCCCCACTCTAGACGCTTCACATTCTAGCTCAAAAGTTTTATAAAAGTCAGGAAGAGCTAGAACAGGTGCCTTTGTGAGCTTTTCTACCTATGAAATCCCTTAAGACATAATGCATAAGCCTCATAAAGGTGTTTGGTGCATTAGTGAGCCCAAAAGGCATCACTAGCCATTCATGCAAACTTGAAAGCGGTTTTCCACTCATCACCCTCTTTCATCTTGATTTGGTGATAACCACTTTTAACATCAATTTTTTAAAAGATGTTGGCACCGTGCAACTCATCAAGTCTAGGAATGGGGTGCCTATACTTTACAGGAATGTTTTTGATGACCCTACAATCTGTACACATTCTCCACTTACCATCCTTTTTGGGCACCAACAACACTGGCACAACACAAGGGCTTAGGCTCTGTTGGACCCAGCCCTTCTCTAACAATTCTTTAACCTGGGACTCTATCTCCTTAGTCTCTTGAGGGTTAGTCCTATAGGTTGGCCTATTAGGAAGGCTTGCTCCTTGGACTCTATCTCCTTCACCAAATTCATTTAAGAGTTCTTGGACCTTTGGGGGTAAGGTCTCAAATATAGGAATTGTGGCAGTGCTAAGGGAGGTTTCCCTTGATAGGAGAAGGTAGAAGGATTGTTTAAGAAGGAGCGCTCTTTTGATATCACCTTTTGTTGCAAAATGAATTTCCTTCTTAACAATCATCTTGGAGGAATCTTTTTCCTTTTTTTCCTTCCCCTTGCCTTTGAAGACAAGGCCTTACTATCCTTCTTATTCTTTTATTTTTCAAGTTTTTCTTCATCACCCCTCTTATTTTTCATAGTTAGTTGATCTTTGGCCACCTGTGAAGGTGTTTGAGGATGCAACACAAACTTTGTTCCAAGGTGGGTGAGGGTTATCTCATTAGTTAGGCCATTATAGATGATTTTCCTATCATATTGCCATGATCTACCTAAAAGAAGGTGTCCTGCCTCCATAGGAATTACATCACAAATCACTTCATCCTTATATGTTCCAATGGAGAAGGGCACTTTCACTTGTTGATTGACTATCATCTCCCCTTTCTCATCGAGCCATTGAAGTTTGTAAGGCTTGGGATGGGAAGTGATAGCAAAGCTCAACTCTGGGACTAATCTTGTGCTGCAACAATTGTAACATGAACCACTTTCTACAATGAGAGAGCATGTGTTATAAAAAATTTTACACCTTGTGTGGAAAATATTCTCTCTTTGAGATTGGGTCAAGTCACAAGATTGACCACCTAGAAGCCTTCTGACCATTAGAGGGTCCCCTTCTTCTTGGGGGTAGATTTCTTCACTTGATTCTTCCCCTTTTGCTTCTTCACTTTTACTAGAGAAAGGTGAAGTAGTAACCTCATCTTGACTACTATAAATGTCTTGGCCCCTCATAGTCATGGTTTTCTTGGTGGGGCATTGAGAAGAAATGTGTCCTCTTCCAAGACATTTAAAGCACTTTATAGAGCTACTCTTCTCTTGCATACTAGCCTTAGGGGGCTGCTTTTCTATTGTCTTCCCCTTTTCATTTTTGGGCTTAGAAGGTGAGAGTGTGGAGCTATTGTTTGAATGAATTTGGTTTCCTCAAGTCTTATTCACCATTCTGAGTGATTTGTATACTTTTAATATTGTGGAAAGAGTGAATAAATTTGTTGTGAGCACAAGAAAGACTCCACTAGAGAGGAGGTTGGATAATGCTCAATACAAGAGAAAGTTGACCAATAATGTCATTCCCAAGATTCCTTCAATTTGATAATAAGATCTTTGTTTCCTTCCCATGACAATCTGATGACATGCTAGGTCGTTCAGTAGGCCTCCTTCAATTTGATAATAAGATCTTTGTTAATGAACAAAATGCCAGTGAAGACAACCAACCATCACTTGCTAGCTATACATTTTAACAATGTGAAAGGGAGCTACATTAGTATTGTTCCTCCCATTCCATCGCCAATACCATGGAATATCTCCTTCTAGATTCATTTTACATCATAGTAAAATCAAGTTTAATTCATGAAAATAGTTATCAGTTTTTCACATTTCCTATCATGTTATCTAATCATCCTCCATCATAAAAAACATCATGTAATCAAGTTAAAAACATAACTAGTATGGTGCATGCCTTAGGGCACTATAAACCAATGATATATCATAAATCATACTAAAATGAGGTTGAATAGTATGCTAGATAAAATATTCAAATCTTTTCGAATGGAAGTTGTTTAATAAACAAAACAGTTTGTAAGGACTCTCGTCTAATGACTGAACCAAGTTAAGCAAAGGTGGATTGTTGTCCAATAATATATATAAAATGTATTTTTAGTGAAAGACTTGTGTGCAAGAATGTGTTAATAATAGACTTTAAAAATACTTTGACAAGCTAAAGAAGAACAATAAAAATATACTTAATTTTATATTGGTTCTCTCAAACTGACCTACGTCTAGTTCTTCTTTATTAACCACTAAAAGGTTCCACTAATCAAACTTGATTACAACAAATATTTTTTTGTCACTTTTAGCTTACAAGTATTCTCAAGGACACTACTGGCACAACCCTTAGACTCCCCCTGAATTGAAGAACACCAAAGTATTATTTAGTCACTAAGTCACTCTTGACTTTCACAAACAAAAATTTGGCTTAGAATCAAAGATTCTTTTCAACACTCAAAGAGTGTGTGTGTTTACAATGGAGATTTTGATCACAAAATAAAGCCCTGTAAATATAAACGATTGAACTTTCTAAGCTGAGTGTTTTTCTCTTGTTGTATGTTGGTTCATTAACAACCATTAGTTAGTTCTCCTTCTCTTTACCAACTTGTATTTTTCTGTTATTTTGTTATAACATGTAACAGTTAATTAGTTTTAAGTTGGTTGGGTTAGTTAGGATTGAAATAGTGCTTCTATTTCTTCTTCTTGTATAGCCTAGATCAAGAGAGAGTTTTTTTTGTAACTAGAGAGAAAGTTCTGTACTTAGAAAATTCTGCAGAGATTGAATAAAGTGGCTGCTGTGAGCACAATGCAGTTTTTTCTGTTCATCCTTTTTCCTGCATTTTGCTTATTCTTGTTCATACAAGAAACTCATTCTGTTGTGAATTATAATCTGATCTTGGCACAACAAATTGGTGCGGTGAGCGTGGAGCGATTTTGAGTTCGATTCAAGAAATGGGCTCGGCCAAGTATGAGGTTGAAAAATTCACAGGGCAAAATGATTTTGGGTTATGGCGATTGAAGATGAGAGCCCTTCTTGTTCAGCAGGGCCTGGTGGAAGCACTTGATGGAGAAGCCAAACTTAAAAAACTGATGGCTGATGGGGATAAGAAAGCACTACTGCAGAAGGCACACAGTGCAATTATCCTCAGTCTCGAAGACAAGGTGATGAGGCAAGTCTCTAAGGAAACAACTGCTACTAGAGTTTGGTCAAAGCTTGAAGGTTTGTACATGACCAAATCTTTAGTTATTCGTCTTTACCTAAAGCAGTCTTTGTATTCGTTTAAAATGCATGAAGATAGATCAGTAGGAGAACAATTGGATTTGTTTAATAAAATGATTCTAGATCTTGAAAATATTGATGTCACTATTGATGATGAGGATCAAGCTTTGTTATTGTTGTGCTCTTTGCCTAAGAGTTACTCTCATTTCAAAGAGACTTTATTGTTTGGAAGAGATACTGTTTCTCTTGATGAAGTGTAGGCTGCTCTGAATTCAAAGGAATTGAATGAAAGAAAGGAAAAGAAGTCCTCTGCAAGTGGTGAAGGGCTGACAGCAAGAGGCAAGACCTTCAAGAAAGATAGTAAATTTGATAAGAAGAAGCAAAAGCCAGAAAATCAGAAGAATGGTGAAGGAAACATCTTCAAAATCAGATGTTATCACTATAAAAAGGAGGGTCATACAAGAAAGTTTGTCCTGAAAGGCAGAAAAATGGTGGCAGTAACAATAGGAAGAAGGACTCAGGAAATGCTGTAATTGTTCAAGATGATGGCTATGAATCTGCAGAGGCACTTATGGTGTCTGAGAAGAATCCAGAAACTAAATGGATAATGGATTCAGGGTGTTCATGGCATATGACACCAAACAAATCATGGTTTGAACAATTTTCTGATCAAGCAGATGGGTTAGTACTCCTTGGAGATAACAAGCCTTGCAAAATTGAAGGAATTGGATCTATAAGGTTCAAGTTTCCTGATGGGGCTGAAAGAATTCTCACAGAGGTCAGATATGTACCTGAGTTGAAGAGAAATTTAATCTCTCTTGGTGAATTTGATAAAAGAGGGTATGTGTTCAAGGGTGAAAAAGGAATACAGAATGTAGTTAAAGACTCCATGGTTGTCATGAGGGGAATTATGGAGAATGGCCTCTATTCTGTTGATGGTGAAGTTGTAATTGGCTCTGCAGCCACTGCAACTGGAAGAGTTTTATCAAAAATAGAGTTATGGCACATGAGGTTGGGCCATGTAAGTGAGAAGGGATTGATTGAATTGACAAAACAGGAGTTGCTATGTGGGGATAGAATGGAAAGATTAAAGTTTTGTGAAAATTGTGTCTATGGCAAAGCCTGCAGAGCCAAATTCAATGCTGGACAACAAAGAACTAAAGGTACTCTTGATTATGTTCATGCTGATCTTTGGGGTCCAACCAAGACTCCCTTTCATTCTGGAGCAAGGTATTTCTTGAGCATTGTGGATGACTACTCAAGGAAGTTGTGGATCTACATTCAGAAAACAAAAGATGAGGCTTTTGATAATTTCAAAGGCTGGAAAACACTTGTGGAAAACCAAACAGGCAGAAAGATCAAGAGGCTCTGTAATGATAATGGTCTTGAGTTCTGTTCTGAACCTTTCAATGATTTCTGCAAAGAGAATGACATTGCAAGGCACAGGACAGTTGCGGGCACTCCTCAACAAAATGGCTTAGCTGAAAGATTCAACAGGACCATTTTGGAGAGAGTGAGATGTATGTTGCTGAGTGCAGGATTACCCAAGATTTTTTGGGCTGAAGTAGCAATGACTGCTGTATATCTCATCAACAAGTGTCCTTCAACAGCTTTGAATTTTAAAACCCCTGAGGAGATTTGGTCTGGCCATCCACCGAGTCTAAAACAGCTAAAGGTATTTGGCTGTGTTGCCTATGCTCACATCAAGCAAGATAAATTGGAACCTAGAGCTGTCAAGTATATTTTTCTAGGATATCCTGAAGGAGTGAAAGGGTATAAGCTGTGGTGTTTGGAGGCTAGTTTTAAGAGGTGTTTGGTGAGTCGTGATGTTGTCTTCAATGAAGCTGAAATGGCCTACAAGACTCAGTCCAACACTGATCAGAGTAAGGAAATTGATTCTGAAAAATTAAATTTTGAGGTGGAGACTGAGGATAAACATGCTGAAACACAAGCTGTTAATTGGCCTCTTGATGAAGAAAAATATGAAGAAGAGGAACAAGAAGAAGCTGACTATGTGCTGGCTCGAGATAGAATCAGAAGGGAAATCAAACAACCTAAGAGGTATGGATATGCTGATCTAATAGCATTTGCTCTGGTAGCTGCTAGTGAAGTTTTGAAGGAAGATCCAAAAACTGTTAAAGCTGTCTTAGCTAGTAAGGAGAAAGAAAAATGGCTAAGTGCCATGAATGAAGAGATTAAGTCTCTCCATGACAACCATACATGGGAATTGATTAAAAAACCACCTGGTTCTAGAGTGGTCAGCTGCAAATGGATCTTCAAGAAAAAGGAAGGCGTCCAAGGAGTTGAATCGGACATATTCAAAGCTAGACTTGGTACTCGAGGGTTCACTCAAAAGGAGGGAATTGACTTCAATGAAGTTTTCTCTCCTGTAGTGAAACACATGTCAATCAGAATTCTTATGGCTATGGTGGCAGAATTTGATCTTGTGTTAGAAAAGATGGATGTGAAGACAACATTTTTGTATGGGAAGCTTGATGAGGTGATATTGATGAAACAACCTGAGGGGTTTGAAGTCAAAGGTAAAGAAGATTATGTTTGCAAATTAAACAAATCCATGTATGGTCTAAAACAGTCCCCAAGATAATGGAATAGGAGATTTGATGAATTTATGGCTCACATACAGTTTCATAGAAGTCACTATGATAACTGTGTTTACTTCAAATTTCCTTCTAAAGCTGAGTATGTGATATTGCTATTATATGTTGATGATATTATGATAGCAAGTAACAACAAGAGTGAGGTTGAAAAATTGAAATCTGAGTTGAGCAGGGAATTTGAAATGAAGGATTTGGGAGCAACCAAGAGAATATTGGGAATAGAAATCAAACGGGACAGAGAAAGGAAATTGTTATATTTGTCCTAGGAGTTATATCTCAGAAAAGTTCTTGAAAGGTTTGGAATGTCAAATTCTAAACCTGTAACTACTCCTATGTCACAGCAGTTTAAGCTCAGTACAAGTCAAGCACCTAAGACACATGATGATATAATTTACATGGAAGGTATTCCATATGCTAATGTTGTAGGGTCACTGATGTATGCTATGGTATGTACTCGCCCTGACATAGCTCATGCAGTGAGCTTCAAATTTCCTTCTAAAGCTGAGTATGTGATATTGCTATTATATGTTGATGATATTATGATAGCAAGTAACACCAAGAGTGAGGTTGAAAAATTGAAATCTGAGTTGAGCAGGGAATTTGAAATGAAGGATTTGGGAGCAACCAAGAGAATATTGGGAATAGAAATCAAACGGGACAGAAAAAGGAAATTGTTATATTTGTCCCAGGAGTTATATCTCAGAAAAGTTCTTGAAAGGTTTGGAATGTCAAATTCTAAACCTGTAACTACTCCTATGTCATAGCAGTTTAAGCTCAGTACAAGTCAAGCACCTAAGACACATGATGATATAATTTACATGGAAGGTATTCCATATGCTAATGTTGTAGGGTCACTGATGTATGCTATGGTATGTACTCGCCCTGACATAGCTCATGCAGTGAGCTTAGTAAGTAGGTTCATGGCAAATCCAGGCAAAGCACATTGGCAGGCCCTGGAATGGATACTCAGATATATCAGAGGATCACTTGGAAGAGTTCTAGTTTATGGTGGAGCTAGGAATAGTAGAAGGACAGCTGCTATTGAAGGTTTTGTAGACTCTGATTATGCTGGCTATTTAGATTCAAGGAAATCCCTCACAAGATTTGTGTTCACTGTTTTTGGCACTGCAATTAGTTGGAAAGCTAGCCTTCAAAAGGTAGTGGCTTTATCAACCACTGAAGCTGAGTATATTGCTCTTACAGAAGCTGTGAAAGAATCTATGTGGCTTGAAGGCATTGCAAAGGAGCTGAAGATACAAAATGAAGTGATCACAGTACATTGTGACAGCCAAAGTGCCATTGATTTATCCAGAAATTATGTGCATCATGAGAGGACAAAGCACATTGATATTAAGCTGCATTTTGTCAGAGAATTTATTGGTCAAGGATCAGTTATAGTCAAGAAGATTTCAACTGATCACAATCCTTCTAATATGATCACAAAGGCTCTTCCAAGTAGCAAGTTTTTCCATTGTTTGGACTTAATTCAGTTGAAGGATGATTAAATCCTGTTTCTGCAGCAGCCACTGTTTTTTGTTAATATTTTGTTATTGAACGAAGGTGGAGAATTGTTGTATGTTGGTTCATTAACAACCATTAGTTAGTTCTCTTGTATTTTTCTGTTTTTTGTTATTCTGATATAACATGTAATAGTTAATTAGTTTTAAGTTGGTTGGGTTAGTTAGGATTAAAATAGTGCTTCTATTTCTTCTTCTTATATAGCCTAGATCAAGAGAGAGTTTTTTTTTGTAACTAGAGAGAGTTCTGTACTTAGAAAATTCTACAGAGATTGAATAAAGTGGTTGTTGTGAGCACAGTGCAGTTTTTTCTGTTCATCCTTTTTCCTACATTTTGCTTATTCTTGTTCATACAAGAAACTCATTCTTTTGTGAAGTATAATCTGATCTTGGCACAACATCTCTAATGATGGTTTCTTTTCTATTCTTTTCTTCATGCAAGACTTTATTACTTTTATGCTCTTGTTCGTCAATTTTCCTTCGAGTCCTTGATGTTCTCTTTATATTGAGAGGTTTGTAAATGTGGAGAGGATCTTCAACATTGAAAATATGACCTTTGCTGATCCGAATTCTTATTTCTCGGTATTGACAGATGTTGCGCGTCTTTGATTGATACTAGACCAAAATTTTCTAAAGTTGTCCTTCATAACTCAATGTAGTTGTTAGACATATAAAAGAAATTATATATCCACATATGTGTTCCTTTTAATATAATCACTTAATATGGCATAAATTGATTTATTCAAGTAAATGTGCATATTCAAACCAGTGTTTGGATGGATTGGATGAATACTTCTTAATTCTAGTGAACGAGGTATTCATTCATGGATAAGTCTTATCTCGTGTGGCTTCCCATCAACCTGTTACCTTACATACAACAAAATGATTAACACAAAATTATATCTTTATTTTCATCAAAACCTTAAGAGATGTGTGAATCGTCCAATTTCTAACAACCAACATCTCAGCTAAATGAAACAAAATCTCCAAAGGTTCCCCTTAAGGGAATAGATACATCAAGGTATATAAAGTCACATGTATTCCCTAAGTTGGTCCTCATATGACAATAAACGAGAAAAAAAGGGCTAAGAGGGTTAGGTCTCTTCCCTAAACCCACCAATGAGATCCAACACCAAGCAAGAGTGACATACTCTTCTGAAGCCTTATCACTTTTATTATTAATGTCCTTTTAGCAAAATGGAGATGGAAACTTTTTCATCATAAGGGGGTGAGAATTTGGAGTCTAAATATGGGGAGTGGAGACGACTTCTTGAGGGGAAATGTTGTAGAAATTTATCTTTATGGTGGAAGGATTTATGTAAGGTTTGTGGGAGTCATAGTGAAACAAAATGGTTTGAGACGCGTAAATGGAAAGTGGGGAATGGAGATAAAATAAGTTTTGACAAAACATTTGGGTTGGGGATGAATCTTAGCTTTGATAAATCTCATTCCAAGATTGTTACTTGTATGAATTAGGGAAGATAATACATCATCTCTTAGGAAAGCTGAGAAATTTTTTATAAATTAATTAATACATAGGCTAATTTCAGCTTTTGAAATTGTTTTATTTTTTCTTCTAAAACTGTTTCTACAAAAATTTATCCAGAAGTTTATCCAAGCATGCTTTAAATTTGCACGGTTGCACCGAACGTTAAGCATACGTTGGTTCATTTCAAATGTATCATATTCATATATACCAGTTGAAACGGTCATGTGCGAGATTGACAAAGAGAGATGGAGTAAAACAAACTTAGAGAGAGACCCCTCGTTGAATGACTTGGCTATATTATAAGACCTTAAATTTTATAGTTCGCCGATGGAGCGAGATGGAATTTCCTGTCAATTACTAATTGCAAACTTTCTAGTTCACGGCTGCTGGTCAACTAGCACACTTCCCTATTCTTAAAGGGGTTCAGGATCTCAAGGTACCTGCCAAGGAACAAAAGTCTGTCAAGTTCAACTTGCCAGAGGAGGATGAATTTGATGCCAGTGATGATGATTATGATGAGGAAGAGGATGGATTATGATGAGGACATAACCAAGGACCATGAAGCACTTGAAGGTCCCATGACCAGAGACAGACTTAAACAAGCCCAACACGTCATAGAGACAAGGCTGGTCATTTGTATAGCTGCCATTGATGATGATTGAAGGCCCAAGTGGAGAAAGATGAAGGCCCAGAGGCAGAGGCACTACCAAGACTACTAATTGTTGCTGAAGGCCCAAACTAACTTGAAGGCCCAAGTTAAATAAGTTTTAAGTTATAATTTATTTTTATTGTAATTTTGGCCCAAACTGTTTAGAAGGCCCATGTCTATTTTTATCTTTTTGTTCAGATACACTATAAGTATTTGTTTTTGTTTTCAATAAAAGGGACTTTTGGCATTTTGATCAAATTTGGTGAGAGTTTCTCTCCGGGTTCCTTGTTGAACCAATTATCAGACTTATCAAGGTAATCCTTGTGGCGTCTACCCTGACTTATCTTCCTTCACTGGAAGTGGCGTCATCCAAAACCTCCATAGCCTGTATCAAACGATCCGCTCCTACTCAGGTTCACATCATCTGGTATCAGAGCTTCGGCTCTTGATACAGGTTCTATCCTATCCTATTTTTTTTTTCTTCGTAATTTGTCTAGGTTCATGTTTTTGTCCTTGTTCTGTTATTTGCGTTCTTGTTCTTGTCACGTTCTTGTTCTTGTTTCTTGTGTCTTTCAAAATTTGTGTCAAAAAAAAAATTGTTTGAGTTCTTGTTTCTTGTTCTTGTGCCTATCATATTGTATTCTGTCTTTTCTTCATAACTTTTGTTTCAGCCTATTTGAATTCTGTTTGGGGTAAAAATTGCCTAATTGCCGAATTGCTAAATTGTCAAATTTGCCTAATGATGATTGCCTATTGAACGAATTCTAATAGCTGGACGCCTGAAAAAAAAACAAAAAATAGAGAAAAAAAAAGAAAGAAAGAAAAAAAAAAGTTGCAAAAATTTTGAAAAAAAAAAGTGGGTGTTTGATCTTTGAATACGAAATTGAGGCATTTAGAGGTGTTTTTTTGAAAGAAAATCGTGGAGCAAATCCCCTTATCTAGATTCTCCTATGAATTCTGAGCGTTTTGATATATAGTGGGCCTCAAACGGACAACTGTAGCAAAAGTTATGAGCATTTGAAGTTTACTTGTCCTATCTGTTGTCCTATCTAATATCTTATCTGTTATCCTATCTAATATCTTATCTGTTATCCTACCTAATATCTTATCTGTTATCCTACCTAATATCTTATTTGTTATCCTACCTAATATCTTATCTGTTATCCTACCTAATATCTTATCTGTTATCCTATCTATAATATCTTATTTGTTATCATATCTGTTACCCAAATTAAGGCTCACCTGTTATCCAAATCCAATCTAATATATTATTATCCAAATCAAGTCCAAGTTGTTATCCCAAATCAAATCTGTTTGTGATCATTATATTGTCTTTCCTTTTATTTTATATTACCTTGTGTGTCTAATTTGGTCCATCCAGGAACTTAAGAGGAAACACGAGTGGTAAAAGGCAAGAGGGAATACATTACACAAAAGCCTATTGAGAGCATTAAACACGAGTGTACTACCATCTAAGAGTTAAACACGTGAGTAGAGTGTTGTGAGGTCCTGAAACCTTAATAATTTTTATTGCACATTTTTTTTCCTGTTGAATTATGGCTGGAGCAGGTGGTGGTGGTGACGAGTATCATCAGTTGGATGGCGCTCAACGTCTGTTACTGGATGCGATGAATGCACAGATGCAACGTTTGCTGGATCGTACCAATGAGGAGGTCTATGGACGACTAGAAGCTTTGGAGAACCAAGCCAATCAGAATGCTAGACGAAATATAGATGGGAATAGAGGTAACAATGGCGGTAATGACAGACCGAGGCAGAACCGGGTTGAGGGAGTAAAGCTCAATGTTCCTCCCTTCAAAGGTAGAAGTGATCCAGATGCCTACTTGGACTGGGAAATGAAGACTGAGCACTTATTTGCCTGCAATGACTACACTGATGCGCAGAAAGTCAAGCTAGCAGCAGCTGAATTCTCCGATTATGCCCTTGTTTGGTGGCATAAATACCAAAGAGAAATGTTGAGAGAGGAACGACGAGAGGTAGATACATGGACTGAGATGAAAAGGGTGATGAGAAAAAGGTATGTGCCCACTAGCTATAACAGAACCATGCGACAGAAACTCCAAGGGCTGTCCCAAGGGAATTTAACCGTGGAAGAATATTATAAAGAGATGGAAATGGCGTTAGTGAGGGCCAACATCGAAGAGGACTCCGAAGACACAATGGCTCGTTTCCTGAATGGTCTAAACCCTGAAATCAGAGATGTTGTTGAATTACAGGAGTATGTGGTGTTGGATGACTTGTTACATAGGGCGCTCCGGGTTGAACAGCAAATTAAAAGAAAAAGTGCAACAAGGAGGAACTCACCCAATACTTACAACCAAAACTGGGCCAACAAATCCAAGAAGGAGGGAGGTAATTCGTTCCGACCTGCAGCCACATCCCCGCATGGAAAGTCAGCAACGCCCAGTGTAGGTGGAAGCAAACATAACACCTCCACTTCCTCATCCAATACTGGAACCAGAAACATAAAATGTTTCAAGTGCTTAGGCAGAGGACATATTGCTTCTGAATGTCCAACCAGGAGGACCATGATCATGAAGGCTGATGGAGAAATCACTAGTGAGTCTGAAATCAGTGAAGAAGAAGTGGAAGAAGAAGAGTATAAGGAGGAAGCTATGCAGGGTGATATGTTGATGGTGAGAAGGCTGTTGGGAAATCAAATGCAGCCACTGGATGACAATCAAAGAGAAAATATTTTCCACACCAGATGTGTAATTAATGGTAAGCTATGCTCTTTAATTGTTGATGGAGGAAGCTGTACCAATGTTGCAAGTTCCACATTAGTGACCAAACTGAATTTGGAAACTAAGCCACATCCTACAGCATACAAACTTTAGTGGCTTAGTGAAGATGAAGAGGTAAAAGTGACTCAACAGGTTGAGGTGTGTCTCACCATAGGGAGATATAATGACAAGGTGCTGTGTGATGTGGTCCCAATGGAAGCGACCCATGTGCTGTTAGGAAGACCGTGGCAGTATGATACCAAGGCAGTGCATGATGGCTTCACCAACAAAATCTCTTTCAAGCAAGCTGACAAGAAGATTGTTCTCAAACCGTTATCTCCTCAAGAGGTTTGTGAGGATCATATAAAAATGAGAGAAAAGAAAAAGAGTGAGACACTTGAGAGGAAAAAGAGTGAGACACTTGAGAAGGAAAAGAGAGGAAAGAAAAAGAGTGAAACACTTGAGAGGGAAAAGAGAGAAAACAAAAAGAGTGAAACACTTGAGGGCAAACAGCTTTATCTAGCAACAAAAAGGGAGGTGAGGAGGGTGCTTTGTGCGAGACAACCCCTCTATTTATTGTTTTCTCAACGTCAGATGTTGCATGCTAACCCAATTGATGAATTTAAATTGCCTTCTAGTATTCAGTCTCTTCTGCAGGATTTTGATGATGTGTTTCCAGCAAGTGTACCAGATTGTTTGCCACCATTGAGGGGAATTGAGCATCACATTGATCTCATTCCAGGAGCGTCCTTGCCCAATCGGCCAGCTTATAGGAGCAACCCACAAGAAACTAAGGAGATCGAAAGGCAAGTATCCGAACTCCTGAGCAAAGGTTGGGTGAGAGATAGTATGAGTCCGTGCATTGTACCTGTCATTCTAGTACCCAAGAAGGACGGCTCATGGAGGATGTGTTCTGATTGTAGAGCCATAAACAACATCACCATCAAGTATAGGCACCCAATCCCCAGGTTAGATGATCTTCTTGATGAACTGTATGGTGCATGTGTGTTTTCTAAAATTGATTTGAAAAGTGGCTATAATCAGATTAGAATCAGAGAGGGAGATGAATGGAAAACTGCCTTTAAAACAAAATATGGTTTGTATGAGTGGATGGTTATGCCATTTGGTTTGACTAATGCACCTAGTACTTTCATGAGATTGATGAACCATGTTTTAAGGGAATTTATTGGGAAATTTGTGGTGGTGTACTTTGATGATATTTTTATCTATAGCACTAGTCTTGATTTGCATGTTCAACATTTGCAATCTGTTTTAAGTGTGCTTAGGAAAGAAAAATTGTATGCCAACCTAGAAAAGTGCTCCTTTTGTATTGATCATGTGGTGTTTCTGGGTTTTGTTGTTAGTGCTGAGGGAGTACGGGTGGATGTGGAAAAGGTTAAGGCCATCCAAGAATGGCCAACACCTAAGACCCTCCTGAGTGAGGTGAGGGGATTTCATGGTTTAGCAAGTTTCTATAGGAGATTTGTTAAGGATTTTAGTACATTGGCTGCTCCTCTAACTGAAGTTGTTAAGAAGAATGTGGGTTTCAAATGGGGTAAGAAACAAGAAGAGGCCTTTGCTGCCCTCAAACACAGGTTAACTAATGCACCCATTCTTGCTATGCCTAATTTTGCAAAATCATTTGAAATTGAGTGTGATGCGTCAAATGTGGGTATTGGGGCTGTTTTATTGCAAGAGGGACATCCGATAGCTTATTTTATTGAAAAGTTAGGAGCCACTGCCCTTAACTATTCAACTTATGATAAGGAATTGTATGCTTTGGTTAGGGCTTTACAAACTTGGCAGCATTACCTATTACCCAAAGAGTTTGTCATCCATAGTGATCACGAGTCCTTAAAATACTTAAAAGGCCAAGGAAAGCTTAATAAGAGGCATGCTAAGTGGGTAGAGTTTTTAGAGCAATTTCCATATGTCATCAAACATAAAAAGGGGAAAGGGAATGTAGTGGCTGATGCACTGTCTAGGAGACATGCTTTACTTGCTATGCTTGAAACTAAATTGTTTGGTCTCGAGTCTTTGAAAGACATGTATGTGCATGATGTGGACTTTCCTGAAATTTTTGCTGCATGTGAAAAGTTTTCTGAAAATGGTTACTATAGGCATAATGGATTCTTGTTTAAAGCAAATAAATTGTGTGTGCCTAAGTGTTCCATTAGAGAGTTGCTTGTGAGTGAATCACATGAGGGGGGGTTGATGGGACACTTTGGGGTTCAAAAGACCCTGGAAATTCTGCAAGAGCATTTCTTTTGGCCTCATATGAGGCGTGATGTGCATATGTTTTGTGGTCATTGCATTGTGTGTAAACAAGCTAAATCTAAGGTTAAACCTCATGGATTGTATACTCCTTTGCCTGTTCCTGAATATCCTTGGACTAACATATCTATGGACTTTGTTTTGGGGCTGCCCAAAACCAAGAATGGAAAGGATTCTGTGTTTGTTGTTGTTGACAGGTTTTCTAAGATGGCACACTTCATCCCTTGCAAGAAAGTGGATGACGCTTGTCATGTGGCTGATTTGTTTTTCAAAGAAATATTGCGGCTTCATGGATTACCGAGGAGCATTGTCAATGATAGGGATGCAAAATTCCTTAGTCACTTTTGGAGGACCTTGTGGGGTAAGATTGGTACTAAATTGTTGTTTTCTACTACTTGTCACCCACAAACTGATGGTCAAACTGAGGTAGTCAATAGGACTTTAGGCACACTGCTTAGGACTGTTTTAAAGAAAAATCTTAAATCTTGGGAAGCCTGTTTGCCTCATGTTGAGTTTGCTTATAATCGGGCTGTCCATAGCACAACTAATTGTTCACCATTTGAGATAGTGTATGGATTTAATCCTTTGACTCCTCTTGATTTGTTGCCTATGCCTAACATTGCTATGTTTAAGCATAAGGATGCACAGGCTAAAGCTGAGTATGTGAAGAAGTTGCATGAGCAAGTGAAGGCTCAAATTGAAAAGAAAAATGCGAGCTATGCAAGGCAAGCCAACAAAAGCAGAAAGAAAGTCGTGCTTGAACCAGGTGATTGGGTTTGGGTACACCTGAGGAAGGAGAGGTTCCCAAAACACAGGAAGTCCAAGCTTCAACCTAGAGGAGACGGACCATTCCAAGGGTTGGAGAAGATCAACGACAATGCCTACAAGATTGACTTGCCTAGTGAGTATAATATAAGTGCCACTTTCAATGTGTCTGATCTATCTCTTTTTGATGCAGATGGCGGAGCCTTGGATTTGAGGACAAATCCTTTTCAAGAAGGAGGGAGTGATGAGGACATAACCAAGGACCATGAAGCACTTGAAGGTCCCATGACCAGAGACAGACTTAAACAAGCCCAACACGTCATAGAGACAAGGCTGGTCATTTGTATAGCTGCCATTGATGATGATTGAAGGTCCAAGTGGAGAAAGATGAAGGCCCAGAGGCAGAGGCACTACCAAGACTACTAATTGTTGCTGAAGGCCCAAACTAACTTGAAGGCCCAAGTTAAATAAGTTTTAAGTTATAATTTATTTTTATTGTAATTTTGGCCCAAACTGTTTAGAAGGCCCATGTCTATTTTTATCTTTTTGTTTAGATACACTATAAGTATTTGTTTTTGTTTTCAATAAAAGGGACTTTTGGCATTTTGATCAAATTTGGTGAGAGTTTCTCTCTGGGTTCCTTGTTGAACCAATTATCAGACTTATCAAGGTAATCCTTGTGGCGTCTACCCTGACTTATCTTCCTTCACTGGAAGTGGCGTCATCCAAAACCTCCGTAGCCTGTATCAAACGATCCGCTCCTACTCAGGTTCACATCAGATTAGGCCATGGACAACCAATGCAAAACAAGATGATGCCAATGATGGGCCATAAAGACAATTCTGGTGGGAGTAGGAATATTAATGGAAGTGTTAAGAAAGCTGAGGTCATTGATCAGGCAATGCTATTCAAGGGCAAAGGTGGAAATTTCGATGAGGCAGAAACTGAATGATGGTGGAAAGAAAGGTAGTAGTAACCAAAAGGGCAAAATCAAGAGAAGGGGGATTTGGATAACCCTAAGGCAGTCGGTGAGGTAGATTATCATAAGAAAAAGAATGGCAAAAGTGAGAATGGATTTCTTGGTCGGTTTCTAGGCTTTGGGAAAAAGGACAAGAACCAAAACAGTGGTGCTGAAAATAAGAAAGGCAAGGAAGGGAAATTGGAGGATCATGGTAACAATATGAGTAAAAATGACTTTGATTTTCATGATTACGATGATACCTCCTCATCCCAAAAATGGCAAAAGTGGTAAGGTTAGTAACAATGTCAAAGAAGGCCAGATGGACCCGGGCCCAATAATGGTTAATAATATTCCAATGCGTCATCAGATGGAGAATATTCAAGCAGTACAAGGACTTCCGATGATGAATGGTGATGGTGGGTATTATCAAGGGGTGCAAATGCAACATATTAATTGTAGTATTGTATATACAGTTGAAAAATTATTTGGTGTTAAAGGAAGGTGGAAGCTAAGGAATTAGGATAAGAATGAGAAGGATAGAGAATTAAGGATGACAACCAATACATACTATATATGGTATTTATTCTCATGTTGCCTGAGCTCGTTTCCATTAAGTTGGAATTTTATCCATTATGAATATTTTTTTTACAAGTACTTACAGGATTTAGGTACGTAGAATTGTCATCCCTAGAAAATAATAAAAACTAAACAATTTCATTGACTTTTTTAGGACTGCAATAGGACTTGCTAAATCAGTCAATTCCCTAATTCATAGAATTTTTTAAAACTATGTTAATTGATCTGATTGTGATCTACTTTTCAAAATCAAAACTAGATAACTCAATGGCTTGATCACAGAATTTTTTTTTAATCATGTTTTTTTCACTAAAATTATTCTTGAAGGAGTGGAAATGCAAGATATTCTTACGAAGAAAGAAATATTATATATATATATATATATATATATATATATATATATATATATATATATATATATATATATATATATATATATATATATATATAATTTGATTCTTTTTGGAAGAAGAATATTAATAAAAAATCTAATTTGATTCTTATAAATAAGAAAAGGAAGTACATTTTATTGAAAATTATAAAATGTCATTTCCTTTTTATTTGGTTGATTGTTTTTAAGAATTTACCCCAAAAAAATAATTATTCTTTCAAAAGAAAGATTATTTTTTATGCATTAAATTTTTCCATAAACTAAAATCATATTAATTCTATAAAAAAATATCTTTTATTCAATTTCTTATTTTAAAGTTTTTTTAAAAATAAAACTAGGTTGAATTTATAAAAAAATATAATTTTTTTATAATAATTAAAAAAAGTGTATCTTTAAGAATAAAATCATAACGAGGATCCCATAAAAAAAGTAAAATAGATAAATCACATGTCAAATACCTAGTGGAATAATATATATATATATATATATATATATATATATATATATATATATATATATATATATATATATATATATGTATGTATGTATATATATATATAAAAGAAATAAACTAATATATAATTTAAACTTTATGAAAGAATCAAATTAAAAGAATAAAATATTTTAGTGAAGTTAAAATATTTAGATTATGAAAATGCTAACATCAATTGTTAGGGTCGATTATAAGCATCTAAAGTTGATAAGTTTTTATTATAAAAAAGTATTTGCTAATTATATAAACAAATTGGAACTGAACTTGAATATTTTAATAAGAAAGATTTCAGATTTGAGATGAAAAAGAATGTGACTAAAATAGGAGACATTGAAGATAGCAATTATAGATGCTTCACAACACTAACAAAGGTGCCTAAAAAAATACCAATACCAGGAGAGAGAGAAAACAAACAAAGAAAGAAATAGTAATTAGCTCTACTCAGCAAGCAAATATCATAAAAGAATGAAATAGCTAGTACGTTGCAACTGTGTTTTGAACAAAATTACGTAAATAAATATATTGGAAAAAGATAGCATAACAACGTAACAGCAAAAGCATAAATATATTTGAAGAATAATCCAAATTGATACACATAAGCAAAAAGCTTGATCAACCCAAATCAGAAGGCGAGCTTGAACAGCAAGAGCAAAACAAAAGCGTCAAACCAAAAATTCAACTTTAATTTTTGATTGGTTTGCAAGATAAATAAGCAAAGGCCAACACCCCAAGATTCACTCATTTCATTCTTCTCTATTTTCACCACCAATAATTCCAATTGCAAAAAGGCAACTTGGCATGCACAGACTCACACAAACATACATATATACAAACACAAATATATATGTATATGTATATTGAGAAGAGAGAGAAACTTACCTTTGGTGACTAAGCAGTGAAGTAATGTGAGAAGGTAAGTAATTCAATGGAAGAGGCAGAGTTATAGAAAAACACCCACAACACAGCAAGTCCAACATAAACTGTATGACACACAAATATGCTTCCCTCTTGAACTAGTAGCGTAGAGAAAAATTAATTACGCATATTTAATTTTATAGTAGTTTTCAGATTATTAAAACAATAATTCAATGCGATTTTTTTAAATGGCAAAATTAGTCAGTTATCACTATTAATGGTACATGGAGTTATCACTATTAATGGTACATGGAGGACAGTATGACACAGCCAAGCACCGACAATGAATCACGTGGCCATGATAAAGTTCTATATCTAAACTGGAGGAAAATCCGATGCTCTAAGTTTGTGGTAATATCGGCCAAAAGTGAGCAATATCAAAACATAATAATTGGTAACTTAACCTGACCTGTGTCAATGATTGCACACTATTAAGAAAGTGGTAGTGGCAATAATTTTATTCTTTTCTATTTCATAAGTGACAGACTATCTAAGAATAATATTGTTTTATACTGTGGAAACTGCTAGACCTACGAATTGGGTAGCATCTTCAACTAGAAGTATTGTTTGTTATATTAAATGAAAAAAATGCAACTTTTTGCTGCTAGATATGCGCAGCCAGTTATCCACGTATTTTGAACAAGTTAAATATGTTTTGATCTGTCTTGCTATTCTTCGTTCTTTATAACAATACCACCACATCTTTATCTACAACTTGTTCGATTTCTTGTTGTCATGCAGATAATATTAGTAATAAGGGTAAAAAGAAAAAACATTATCCCAATCATGATTGTAACAGTAAATCCAATCCAAATATAAACTAAAATAGGCAACAAACTCTGCAGCTCTGCACAATTTCTATAAAAGATAGCCCACCAGAAAAAAGAAAATCTAACTCTTCCCCCAAAGTTGAACGTACATCTTCGGTGTTTTAAAATCAAAATTTGACGATTGAGGTATTATAATCTGAGTCACGTGAAGTAACCTACTATATTAATTATGCCTTTTTAATTATATTTTTTTTCAAAACAAATCAAGTTATAAATTTAGTCATAGAAGAACATGGTATAACAACTTAAAAAAATTGCCTGCATAATAGAGAACTCTCAAATCCCAACTGATGACTAATATACACATTATATGAATAAGCTACAGTTTCAAAAAATTGTGAAGGTTCAAGGTATTCAGAATGCGACAGGAATTCTCATTTGTGCAATGAAGATTACCTGATTAACAAATGTTCTCTGAAAGGGGCTTTTATCAGCATTTAACTGCAAACAACAACAGTGCCCATAAGAACTGCAATCATGACAGACCATAGAAAACTTTTACACCCGCAACATCAAATCAATAAAATTTAGAAGGCCAAAAAGTATTTCTACTATACAAGGAGGGAAAAATTTAGTTTGAACTTTGAATATTTCTTAAATGGCCATCAAAATTGCACCCAAAATATCTTTATAAATAGGAACACAGAATTGTATATGATATATGATATTACAAAAATGCAGCATTGAAAAGTCAAAAAAAATATCCCCAAGCGTTTCACATAATAGAAAAGAATTGGAAAACTAACATAATTCCTTTTTTAAATCCAGCATATCCAATAATGCACAGCCTAGATCTTGAACTCAAGTGCTACAACTCTCAAGACATATACCAATTCTCACATGTTGTGTGGACAGATCTCTACCAGTTTTCAACCAACTACTGAACCAGACTCCTCTTATAACATTCTAAAACAGATGCTAATGACATATACTAATAACAACAACAACAAATCTAAACAAAAATAGTCCCTAACACAATAAGACGTGAGTAATGAACATAGTCAATCATAAGTGAAACCATTATGTTCTGAATTAAATTACTAGAGGAATTCAGAGTTAACTACAGCATTTGAATATGCATTGACATGATCTAACTTAACAGGGAAGCCAATTAAGAAGGTTTCAAAAGAGAGCAATGATCTACTAGGTGGATGCAAGTTGGAACCCGAACTGCAGTCATCATATCTGAACCAAATTATACAAGAATTAATTGCCTTCAACAAGGAAGAAGAACAACATAGCTTCAGAACCTAATTATCAAAAACTTATCTAAGTCATCTTATCCACATTTTACGTGTTCCATTTGATGGAAACAATTTGGGCATGAATAGTATCTGTCTACCTCAATCCCCTTTTGGAATTGAAGTTTACCAGTCCCAAAAGAAGCCATCAAGTGGATTCCAGTTTTCACCTATTGGTTTTCAGCTTCGTAGTGCTCGAAGTTTCAGGTTGAACGGGGCTTATCAAGAGCGTGGATCTCCTAATGGTACTTATGAAGCCTCTGCAGGATGTAGCTTACACAAGAATATCCTACATCAGGATGAAGAAGCTTCTCGCATCTGGGCATCCTAGAGTTCAAATTCCCAAGTATATGATTTTCCCAAAAAGGTTGTTTCTTCTCAGTATCCTAGTAGTAGCATGGACATAACTTCACACCAATCTGGTGCATTTCAAAAGCAAAGCATGAAGAGGGATATTGATCTAAACTACATGCATCAATCTGAATGCTGCTGGACTAGAAAAGCTTAGTAGGAATGCAGGTTCTGAAACCTTCAACAGGATGAATGGAGAGCAAAAGCTATTAACCGCTACGATGAATAAGCCTCAACAAGCATCGCAAAAGCTATTAACCACTCAGTGGTGTTGAGCACCCTATTGTCCTGCCCACAAAGATTCCAATTACACAACATTCAACACTATTTCCAATGAAATAACAGGGTAACATAATTTTAAATAAACACACACATGTATATGGCAGTATCTCTATCTAACGAAAAAAGAATGACAAACCCTCATCCCAAAAAATTAAAATCTTCAATTCAACAACATTTCCACCTAATTATTTAAATCCCTAAAAAAGGGCATGCCAAAATCGCTATATAAATCGAATCTATTAAGGTACAACATTTATTATACAAGAACTCTAAAAGTTGAATTGTGAGTAGGAAACGAAAAATTAATAACAAATGCAACCAAGGGTAATTACCACCTAAAATGACATGACCTCGGCACCACAGCCTATAGAGACGTTGATCGAAGACAATGTGAGTGAGTAGACGAGGTACACAGAGGCTCACAAATGGCTGGGGATTACGAAGGTGAGTGACTACACGAGGTAGAGAGAGAGGGTCACAATGTGAGTGACTAGCCGAGGAGCACAACAACTTTCATGTCGGAGCGCAATGGGTCGTGACCTAGAATAGGATTTCAAATGCATAAAGCTACTGGTGTCTGCTGTGTGCAAAGATAGTGTAATTACAACGAATTAAAACGAAGGCGGTTTTTGTAAAACTTGTTGTTGTTTTGCCAAAAATTACAAAATTGTCACCCAAGCACATTCTAAGGCGGTTATTAACGACCGTCTTAGGATGTACATTGTAAAAAGCAATTTTCAGCTATGTTAATTACAAGTTTGTCACCGCGTCACATTCTAAGACGGTCCCAAATAACTATCTTAAAATGTGCGTCGTAAAAAACTATATTTCTAGTATTGCTATTGTTTGAATGAATTTTGTTTCCTCAAGTCTTATTCACCATTTTGAGTGATCTATATACTTTTAATATTGTGGAAAGAGTGAATAAATTTTTTGTGAGCACAAGAAAGACTCCACTAGAGAGGAGGTTGGATAATGCTCAATACAAGATAAAGTTGACCAATAATGTCATTCCCTGCAGAATTGAGGATTCTAATGCTAGGGAGCCAATCAAGTCCCATGACAATCTGATGACATGCTAGATCGTTCAGTAGGCCTTCTTCAATTTGATAATAAAAACTTTGTTGATGAACAAAATGGTAGTGAAGACAACTAACCATCACTTGCTAGCTATACACTTTAACAATGTGAAAGGGAGCTACATTAGTATTGTTCCTCCCATTCCATCGCCAATACCATGGAATATCTCCTTCTAGATTCCTTTTACATCATAGTAAAATCAAGTTTAATTCATGAAAATAGTTATCAATTGTTCACATTTCCTATCATGTTATCTAATCATCCTCCGTCATAAAAAAAATCATGTAATCAAGGTAAAAACATAACTAGTATGGTGCATGCCTTAGGGCACTATAAACTAATGATATATCACAAATCACACTAGAAGGAGGTTGAATAGTATGCTAGATAAAATATTTAAATCTTTTCAAATGGAAGTTGTTTAATAAACAAAACAGTTTGTAAGGACTCTCGTCTAATGGCTGAACCAAGTTTCTTAAGCAGAGGTGGATTGTCGTCCAATAGTATATATATGAAATATATTTTTAGTAAAAGACTTCTGTGCAAAAATGTGTTAATAACAGACTTTAAAAATATTTTGACAAGCTAAAGAAGAACAATAAAAATATACTTAATTTTATATTGGTTCTTTCAAATCGAGTTACGCTTAGTTCTTCTTTATTAACCACTAAAAGGTTCTACTAATCAAACTTCATTATAATATTTTTTTTGACACTTTTAACTTACAAGTATTCTCAAGGCCACTATTGACACAACCTTTAGACTTCTAAACACTTTGTGGATAGTTTTGATGAAATTTTATATTAGACACAATTTTTTTTTATCAAATTTTATCTTGGTTCTTGTGTGAAACCTTAGATTCTTATCAAAGAATTCTATTTTTTGTGGCGATCATCCTCGACTTATCAATCTTCCAAGATTGTGACATTGTTCTTTCAATCTCCTTTATTCTAAATTCCATTTTTTTTCTTTTTATTTTCACCAATTTCAAAGAGTCCCAAATAGGTTCTCTAGTTTGTTGATGCTAAAAATTAGATCCGTAAATTAGGGTTCCATCAACTGGTATTAGAGCTTCGGTTATTGAATAGTGACCTGAATCAAACATCCACCCCATTTATAGGGGAGATGAACTTTTTGGTAACTGGCGGAAGCTAAAGAGGTGCCCTAAAATTTCGCACCATAACGCTCCCCACTCACACACGACCATTACTCTAGTGTGTGCCCACTCCGCGTGCGCCATATACGCAAGAGTATGGCATGTGTTCCACACGCGCAGGTTACAACAGATAGCTGTTACAGACTATCTTAAATGCATTCTCCAACAACAAAAAAAGGACAGAGTTGTCAAATACGACTACTTACCTTACCTGGCATGCCAAAGACAAGTCTATCACGAACAACTTGATAGAAGTAGCCCGAACAACACATGTCCCAGCTCGGGGGCTTGACAAGCCACATCGACTCGCAACTCTCACATTCGTCAAGGCCACCACGCCCGACACTAGACAACACTCGTCAACACTTGGGGGGCTCGAAAAACTTGTCACCCTATGCTCGTCAAGACTACTACCCCAGACATAAGACAAACTCCCTCTACACGGGACAAAACTCTTTCAGCACTGGACAATCTCTTTCGCCCGTAAACCGGCTCAAAGCTTGTGGGGCTTATGTATTGTCCAAAACCCATAAATCCTACACGGCATCCTACGTGTCACTCAGGGACACGTGTCCACCCTCCTCGTCAATCCAGCTATAGGAGCGTGGACGCCTGACCCTTAGTAGCTGGGCTCCCCAATAGACAGGTTATCTCTAACCTAACTAATATGAAATGTATTTGAATATCTTATCTATGGGTAGATATTAAATTATCTATAACACCACATTATCTATAAGGTAAAATTATCTTCTACCTTTATCTACAATTCAAATATTTATCTCTAACATTATTTCTAAACTCCCGGCTATTATCTATAAGCCATGAATTATTTACAAGACTAACAACAACCCTGAAAAACAAGGATCAATAGCCTCACTCATCTACTATAAATACAGGTTCCATCAAACCACTTTACTTGACCTGCTCACACACTTAGCACATGACAACAAGCCTATGCCACACTTTCTCTGTCACACGAGCTACATTACACCATTACTTGCTTTATTTACCTAATACACATTCTTACTTGAGCGCCAGAGTCTTTTATTTTGCAGGTCCTCCCTTCTGTCAAAGACACCCTCAACGCCGACGTGTGAAGTTCGGAACCCCACTCAACCACGCACTACTAGAAAAAGCTTATTTAACATCGGCGGATTAACATCGGTTTTGTCAAAAACCGATGTTAACGTAAACGCGGTGGCATAATTATAAATAATGTGTATTTCTTAACATCGGTTTTATGAAAACCGATGTTAATGAAGTGACTCTAACATCAGTTTTCAAGAAAACCGATGTTAACGAAGCGACGTTAACATCGGTTTTCATAAAACCGATGTTAGAGTCAATTTGTTAACATCGGTTTTGAAAAAAACCAATGTTATAGGCAATTCGTTAACATCGGTTTTCAGAAAACCGATGTTAACATATAATCAGTTAACATCGGTTTTTTGAAGAAAACCGATGTTAACATTGACATCAATTTGTTAACATCGGTGTTTTATTGAAAACCGATGTTAAACTTACATTTTAAATTGTATTTGAAATGACCTATTTCGGTCGCGCTCCTTTCTTCTTCGTTTACCCTAGCCTCTCTCGCTTTCTTCTTTTCTGTGAACCCTTTCGCGCTCTTTTCTCCATTGCATTGTAAACATCGAAGGCTGTTGTTCTCCATTGCACTGAAGACTGTGACAGGTACGCTTCATCTACCTGTGTTGTTCTATCGAAGGTTGTTGTTCTCCCTTTCGTGCTAGGTCTGTTTCTGGAACCCTTGGTTAAGCTAAGGAGCTTTTTTGGTTTCTGGTGCAAGGATTGGCGAATTGGTGGTCACCTGAGGTACATTTGACTGGTAGTACGTGGTGTTTGTGGTCTGCTGAGGTACATTTCACCTGAGGTACAATCTCGCCGGCATTGTCGCTGTTGTGTTCGAGGTAAGCTTCATGTCTTCATTGTAAGTTTGTGCTTTCGCGTACGGGGTGTTTGTGGTCTTTCTTCTTATAGATTGTTATTTAGTTTCTTAAATAGTTACTACTACTAGCTAGGGTTTCGAATGCAGGTAGTGTTGCTTGGAAAGCTGTGTATCCATTAGGTTCTGGTCACTATTTTCCTCAGTTGCTTCTCCTTGCATCAAAAGGTATGCACTCCTTGTTGTGTATCCATTAGGTTCTGCTCTCCGTTTCCAGCAATGTACTGAATGTGGATGAATATGAATCTTTGTTGTATGTTCTAAAAATCTGGTAGCTGCCTCAATTTCTTGAATAGCATTTTTGTGTTCTTGTATGGTTTTTTTTTTTTGCACAACAGAAATCAGTAGTATTATATATGATGTGCTCAGATGACTTTTCCCTTTGTCCTATTAGGTTTTTTTTTTTATCAGCAAAAATATAATATATTTATATAAGTACCAGAGGTACTAAAAATATACAGAGATAGAGCCATACTCATGGTTCCAAAGAAAACTAATGCAGTTTGAATAGGAACCATAGCATGGCTACAAAAAACAAAGATCTGGTACAGCTCCTAATAAGAGCCACTGAAACCTAACACAAAAAACCTTCTCTGATGTTAGTTGACCATTGATTAAAAGGAAGCTTGAAATCTTTGTCCAAGTTTGAGAGCCATGTCCACACTAAAAACAATGCATCATTAACAAGCTTGCTACCATTAAAGGATTCATTGGAGAAAATAATTATGTTTCTCATATTCCAAATAGACCAAACAACAGCCATCCACCAAGATTGCCACCTTCCTCTTCTTATACCTTCCACTTGCACAAAGGAGTGCTGGAGAAAATGCTGAATTGGATTAGATGGGAACACACTAGTGATATTCAACCATGATGTAGTCTCCCACCAAATAGGCCGAATCTTTGAGCAATGGAAAAAAAGATGGGAAGCCTCCTCCTCCATTCCTCCACAAAAAGGACATGATGCATCCGTGAGTTGCAATTGCCTTCTTAGCAGATTACTTTTTGTAGGCAGTTTGTCTTGAAAAAGTCTCCATGCGAATATAGCTATTTTACTTGGAATCTTCAATTTCCATAATTCCACATAGGCTTGGTCCTTACTTGCAGTTGAGCCCCCTTCCCTTAACATGAGATATGCAGACTGAGCTGAGTAGATACCTGAAGGATGCCCAGTCCAAACCCAACCATCTTCACCATGCTCCTGGATGATCTTACCTTCTACCTCTCCAAGGAAGTTGACAGCCAAATCTACTTCACTGTCAAAAAAATTTCTCCTCCAAGTAAAATGTCACTCCCACCCTTGATCTGTGTGATGACCCATCTGACTTATAGAGTGGTGTTACTGCAGTGAAATGGGGTATAACCTGGGGTACTTTTCTGCTAATGAGACATCCTGGCTTATCCATCTATCCTCCCAAAAATTAATTCTATGACCAGCACCAACCTTCCAGCTAAAACCCTCCTGAATGCTCCTTCCTTGGTATGATTGACAAACAGTCCTTTTTAAGTCCCTCCACCAAATTGATTGGCTGGCAGCCCTATCCCCTTCCTCCAATCCCCTCCACCCTCCATATTTAGATTCGATAACTTTAATCCAAAGCTCCTGATAGTGGTTTAAGAGGTGCCACTTCCATTTGCCTAACAAGGCAATATTAAAAGCTTTGACATCCTTAATACCAAGCCCACCTCTTTCCTTAGATAAACAAACTTTCTCCCAGCTTATCCAAGCAATCTTCTTTTGATCCCTCCCGCCTCCCCAAAGGAATCTCCGTTGGATCTTTACTAATTTAGCTACCACTGATTGAGGTATCCTGAAAAAAGAAAAGAAATATATAGGAATGGATGTTAGAATAGATTGAATCAATGTCACTCTCCCCCCAAAGGTGATATGCCTTTGCTTCCAATTTGAGAGTTTTCTCTCACATTTGTGAATGATAGAGTCCCACATCCTACCCCGCCTCGGATTAGCCCCGATGGGAATACCCAGGTAGACAAAAGGAAAAGCCATCAAACTGCAATTCAAATACTTAGCCGCTAGGTGCCTCCAATGGGCTGATACTCCAAAAGCTCCAAAAGAACTCTTAGCAAAATTAATCTTCAAGCCCGATGCCAACTCAAAAGACCTTAGCATAACTTTTATTGCTTCTACATTCTCCATACTAGCTTCACCAAAAAAAATGGTGTCATCCGCATACTGCAAGATGCTAATAGGCACATTGTTAGCACCAACCAAATAGCCTTTGTACATATTTTCCTCCACAGCCCGCCTCATCAACCCATTCAAACCTTCTGCAACAATATTAAAAAGAAAGGGTGCCAATGGATCCCCTTGCCGCAGGCCCCTTTGAGGAACAAATTCTGAAGTCGGACTTCCATTCACAAAAATAGAAATAGAAGCGGATTTCACACATCCTTCAATCCACTTGACCCATAGCGGACTAAAACCTGTTCTCTTCAACATATAGAACAAAAAGCTCCACGATACCGAGTCATATTCCTTTTCGAAATCAACTTTGAAAACAAGGCATGATCGATTGCTTCTCTTGGCTTCATCAATTACCTCGTTTGCTATAATTACACTATGAAGAAGTTGCCTCCCTTCAATGAAGGCAGATTGGGACTCATTAATGATAGAGGGCATCACCTTCTTCAATCTCTTAGCCAACAATTTTGCAACAATCTTATACATGCACCAAATAAGAGATATGGGTCTGTAATCGTTTAGGATTTGGGGATCAGTCACCTTTGGGATTAACGCTAAGAAATACGCGTTTGAACCCCTAGGGAACACACCATTTGCATGAAACTCATCCAAAAAGCAAAGCACATCAGGCTTGATTAGCTCCCAATATTGCTTTATGAAATTGAAATTGAAACCATCCGGTCCGGGGCTTCTATGACTCCCACAGTCCCGGATTG
The DNA here is from genome assembly GCF_000004515.6 of Glycine max. NCBI lineage: Eukaryota > Viridiplantae > Streptophyta > Magnoliopsida > Fabales > Fabaceae > Glycine > Glycine max. The sequence continues at coordinate 10,183,332 of NC_038249.2, read as the reverse complement.
CTTCCTTAATTTCCTCCTCCTGAAAGGGTGCCACCAGAATGTTGCTGTGGTGCTGATTGATAGTCTGGAAAGGAATGCCATCCAAAGTAGGTCTGCTGGGATCTGCTTCTTGAAATCTTTGAAAGAAAAAATTCCTAACTTCCTCCTTCACCTTCTGCGGCTCATCACACCAAGCCCCATCAATTCTTACCCCTTTAATATAATTATTTCTTCGGTTAGCATTCATCAAGAGGTGAAAGTAACGTGAATTACAATCGCTCTCCTTGATCCACCTAGTCCTTGCTTTCTGCCGCAACAACGATTCGTGAGCATTTGCTACTGCCCATAGAGCTTCTTGTAAATTCTTTCTTTTAATATCCTCTTGGGAAGATAGCTGCCTGTGACTTGAAATTTCCTCAAGCTTATTTAGATCAGATTCTATCATTTTAAATTTATTGAACGTGTCACCATACTCTTCCTTGTTCCATCTCTTCACCCTCATTTTTAGATTCTTAAATTTTTCCTTGAGCACAAAACCTCCCCATCCTGGTTGCAATTGAGAGTTCCAGCATTGGTGGACAACTTTCTTAAAGGATACATCCGAGAGCCAGCAGTCCAAAACTATAAAAGGTTGAGGGCCCCAATCAACAACCTTTGATCGAAGAAGAATAGGACAATGATCTGAAAAGTTCCTGGCAAGTGTCATTTGGACACTTGCAGGCCATCTATTCAGCCATTCCGGGGAAACCAAGCACCTGTCCAGCCTACTCCTAGAAGCCCCATTAGGTATGATCCATGTAAACTTCCTGCCCAGCCAAGGAACCTCAAGCAACTCCAGTTCGTGAATCCTATTATTGAATTCAATAATACTGCTGTCACTAATACTCCTTTGGCTGCTGCCAAATCTTTCTTCAAGGTCTCTAATTGCATTTAAATCACCCAAAATACACCATAACCCCCCTGCTGCTGCTTCTTTAAGATGCTTGACTGCCTCCCATAACGATCTTTTACCATGAATGCCACATGGTGAGTAAATCGCTATTATGTTGATCTGTTGCGCCTCTCTAATCAAATCCCCTTCCAAAAAAATAAAGCCATTTCCTATAACTTTCCTCTGAAGTCTGAATGAATTTTCACACCACAAACACAAAATACCCCCTGCTGAATTAATTGTAGGCTGCATCTCCCATGACACCTCTGAATCCCCCCAAATTGCCTGACACATTGCTTTGTCTGTGAATTCTTTCTTCGTTTCTTGAAGACAGATCAAATCTGGACCCTCCAATTTTCTTAACCTCCTTATTGATGCCCACTTAATACCCCTCCCCAGCCCCCTTACATTATATGAAAGAATATTCATTAAAGCCTGTTGCTGACACCCCTCTTCTCTGCCTCTAGACCATCTCTTTCTTCCATCTTTATAAGTTGCTCAATGATTACTTGTTGTTCCTCCATTCCTGAGACTCCCAGTGGCCTTGCCTTGCACCATATATTCATAGCCTCCTGATATTGCTGATTATGGAGCTCCAGATTGGCCCCTCCCACTTCATTGTTTTGACCTGCATCATTGTCATGTCTTTGTCCTATTAGGTATTTCCTTTTTTTTTTGGAAGGCATAAAATATATTATATTATTAAGATAATCAAAGCAGTACAAGCGGTACTGAATTAAAAGAAATACAAGCACCTCTGGTGTTGCCCTCCAAAAGAAATCCCAAGCTAACCCAGTAGAAAAGGCAATCCATTCGTTGAAATCATTGATAATACTAGCTTCTGCTCCCCTAGGTGATATACCCTCTCTTTCAGAATGATGCCTTATATTGTTGAAGTCACCCATAAAGCACCATATACAGTCTGGGTCTTGTTGTTTTATCTGCTTAAGTGCATCCCATAGAATCAATATATTTTTTCCACTTTGTCTTTTTCCCATCTCTGCAACCTCCTGCTTATCTCTGATTTCCATCTCTGTTATCTTGCTGATGACTGCTGGCTGTTGTAACTCAGTATGAACTCTGATGCTTTTTGCTAATTCCCATTGAGACTCTACCTCTTGGATGTCTATTTCATCTGGTTTCTTCGAATTTCCATTAGCTTCTGGACTTTCATTAGCTGCAGGAGGTACAGTGTCACCCGATAAAGCAATTGATTACTTAAACCACCCATATATAGCTTCTGGACTTTCCTCTACAACCTCATTTGCAATCAAAACCCCATGAAGCAATTGTCTTCCCTTAACAACGGCTAGTTGCCTTTCATCTATTAAGTGATTCATGACCTTGCTTAGCCTATTTGATAGGACTTTCGCAATAATTTTGTAAACACAGCCAATAAGGGATATAGGTCTGAAATCACTAATAAGTTGGGGATCCTTAATCTTAGGGATAAGGGCAATGAATGATGAGTTGAGACCCTTAGGGAAAACTGCATTCACATAAAATTCTGAGAAAAACCTTAGGAATTCAGGCTTCAATTCATTCCAAAAATGCTTTAAGAACCTGAAATTGAAGCCATCGGGCCCTGGGCTTTTGTCACTCCCACAAGCCCACACAGCACTAGAAATCTCCTCCTCTTTAAAAGGTTCCACCATCATTTCTCTCTGATTATTGGATAGAACATTAAGGGAAACCCCATCTAGGTTGGGTCTGTTCAAGGAAGGTTCAGCAAATCTGGCTTGGAAGTGCTGGAGAATTGCAGCCTTGACCACAGCAGGTTTATCTACCCAATTGCCATCAATATGCAGCCCCCTCAAGGCATTCCTTCTTCTGCTAAAGTTAATAATTCTGTGGAAGTAAGAGGTGTTGCCATCACCCTGTTTGATCCACTTACTTCTAGATTTCTGTCTCACTATTGATTCATGAAGAAAAGACTGCTCCCAAAGGTCAGACTGTGGTTTTTTAAGCTGTTGAATTTTCTGTTCAGAGGGGTGAGCTGTGAGAGAATCCTCCAGATCATTCAGCTTTTTCTGAGTTTGCTTCACCTTGTTGCCTAGGTCTCCACAATTATCTCTGCTCCAGGTTTTTAGCCTATGTTTGAGGTTCTGAAGTTTGCATTTTTAGCCTATGATTTGCAGACCAGCAATCCCTAACCACCTTAGTGTAGTCCTTGTTAGACAGCCAAGCATCAAAGACCCTAAAAGGCTTAGGGCCCCAATCAGTGCATTTAGAATTCATTAGGATGGGGCGGTGATCTGAATAGTTCCTTTCAAGATTGAATTGGGAGCTATCAGGCCACTTAGATAGCCAGTCATTAGAAACTAACACTCTATCTAGCTTACTCTTGCAAGAGCCATTAGGCCTAACCCAAGTGAAAGGCTTCCCCACACAGGGGATATCATCTATCTCCATTTCAGCCAACCAATCATTAAATTTAGCTATAAGGTTAGCTTCTGAATTGGAGTGTCTACTTCCCAATCTTTCTGCTGGGTGTCTAATGCAATTAAAGTCTCCCACCAGGCACCAAGACTGAATCTGGGACTGGCTCTTCCTTGAGTACAGCTTCTCCCACAATTGTCTTTTGCTTTATATCTCACAAGGAGCATAAATGTTGGCCACCACGACTCTCTGCATTTCTGCCATCCAAATCCCCTCCAACATAATGAATCCCCTTTCAGCAGTTTTGACCTCAATCTGGAAATTATTATTGTTCCAGATACACAATAAACCCCCAGCAGTATTCACAGCAGGGATCCATTCCCATTCAAAGTCTGATTGACCCCACAAAGTCTGGCACAGTGCCTTATCCAAAGAGTCCCTCTTTGTTTCTTGCAAACAGAGGAGGTCTATCTTGTGTTTCCCAACCAATCTCCTAATAGAGGCCCACTTTATACCTCTACCAAGCCCTCTAATGTTATAAGACAGAATATTCATTTTAAAAATTTCCTGCTACCCAGCTCCATAGTTTTCTTTCAGCTTGTATAATATCAAGGCTTGTTAGAGAATCAGCTATGATTCGTACTTATACAAATATGTATCAATTTAGTACCTCTGGTACTTATTAATGAATATATTATATTTTTGGCTGATAAAAAAAAACACACAACAATCTTATGCTTGTGTTGATAATGATGCAGGTATATTTACAACGACAGGACCCCCTTTGAGAAATTGGCTGATAAATTCTTCTGTCCTGGTAATTGATTACTTTTTTTTACTTCACCTCCAGTGTTACTAATATAGAAATTAAAGGAAATTCAATCCAAAAGAAAACTTGCTGTCATGCTTTGCAAGTGATATAAATTATCAAAATCTAATGACAATGAGTGCACAGAGCTGCAACTTGGCAGTAGTTTCTGACTAATACATCAGCATTAGGATTCCCAAGCATACAATGAGCTAATCAAGATTTTCACGTATCATTTTTGTTGTTTCTGCTGCTATATGGAGAACAGTGTTATCATCATCATCCTGAGACAAAATAAACAGCTTAGAACTTTAAATTAGAAACATAACACACAGAGACACACACACACACACTCATCATACAAACACACACACACACACACACACACACACACACAAAAGTTTGATAACAAATTTGTTCAATTATACATGCAAATCGAAATGATCATGATGAATGAGAATTGATTAACATTGGCTAATGTAATTTTCTGCAGAGACAAAGGTCACCAAACCTAGTAAGTGACAACTACATTTTTCTCTTATTGAGGCATCGGTTTTTTGTTTCAATTTGCCTCCTTAGGACTTCATCCAGCTCATGTTTGTCGCCAGTTTCATCATCCACCACCCTTTTCTTCTCTGGCTTCTCACGTTCATTGTTGTTAAACCCATATTTATGCTCTCTTCCCTTCATGTCTTGTTTTATCACAACTTTAGTTGAATCTCCCATCTTCAGCATAGTTGAAACTCCTGTCTCATTGTCCAATGCCACACTTTGATGACCTGTATCTCTTTTCTTCGTATGTTCTAGTGCTTCAGCTTCAGAATGCATAAAGCAATCAGAATTTCCGAGTGATCACCAAAGGCTTCTGCATCAGCATTGACACTCTCCACCCTCTTTGGTTTATGCTTCTGCGTTTTCTTCCGTGCCTCCTCGTTATAAATCTCAGCTTTATTCGAGGTTGCACTAGAACGATCACCACCAATCTGTGCTTCTTCCTCGTCTATCAGGTCAATATCTTTCCTTTCAACTTTTGTTTTGTAAATTACAGTGTAGTTTTCAAAAGCAAAGGTGAAAGGAAAGATATTGAGCTGGTAGAGGAGGAACAGGCACGGATTGGTGCTGATCCTTCTAGTGGGACCTCCAATAAATCTGAGAATTATAAGGAGGAAGCATGGAAGAAAACACAGAAGCATAAACCAAAGAGGGTGGAGAGTGTTAATGCTGATGCAGAAGCCTTTGGTGATGACTCAAAAATTCTGATTGCTCTATGCATTGTGAAGCTAAAGCAGTAGAACATACAAACAAAAGAGATACAGGCCATCAAAATGTGGCATTGGACAATAAGACAGGAGATTCAACTATGCTGAAGATGGGAGATTCAGCTAAATTTGTGATCAAACAAGACATGAAGGGAAGAAGGCATAAATATGGGTTGAACAACAATGAACGTGAGAAGGCACAGAAGAAAAGGGTGGTGGATGATGAAACTGCCGACAAACATCAGCTGGATGAAGTCCTATGAAGATCCTCCTCATTCTCAAAGAGGGGAACGAGCAACAATTTGAAGGTTGTATATTCAGGAACTAAATAATTCAAAATAGCTAGTAATAAGAGGGATTTGTTTTTGGGATTTTCTGAGCACCAAGAGCGGCTACGCAAGAAGTTTGCACTTGAGGAGGGAAGGATATTTGCAGCTAATGAACAAGTTTCTTAACTATTTGTCCTTAAGAGTTTTACTGTATCTTGATGCTAATATGTAAATATAAATGGTATAAGGGTATTCCGTAGAAACATGGTCTATAT